>NW_024500461.1:5953636-6553636 GCF_017590055.1 Onychostruthus taczanowskii
GCCCCGCGTACCTGCGCTCCCCTCGCCGGCGTGGCGGCGGCTCGCCCGGCCCCGCAGGACGCGGGGCTTGGTTGCGGGAGGAGGGAAGGGCTTTTTGTCTTCATCGCAGCCGCGCCAGGACCGCAGCTAGCTCGCCGGAGTTGTTTTCTTATCCCTTAGCTTTCGATCGCTAGACAAAGCTCATTTCAACAGCAGCCTGCTCAGAGTTACCCAAAGCGGGCGTTCTGCGGGCTGCCAGCCTGTGCCTTGCGGACGCAGCGCCGGCCCCGGCGGGAGAGCAGCGGGGAGCCGCGGGACGCTTCCCTGCTACTCCAGGGGCGGCCCGCCGGGTCGGCGGCTCCAGTGTCGGCTCCGCAGGAGGCTGCAGGAAAGTTTGTGCATGTGTAGGCATACATAGGTAAATAAAAAGTGACCTGGAAGGCTCTGTCAAAACGAGATGTATTGTAAAACAAATTAATTTAAACAGCAAATAAAATTTTACTGTGCCTGCAGGACTTTAGCTTTCCAACAACAAAAGAAATGGGTGACTAGAAGTATATCAGCTAGAGAGCAGCTTTTAAAACAAACAGGAGTAAACAAATCCCTTCTTTCTCTCGTCTTTTAACAGGATGGTACTGGGGCAACATGACTGTTGCTGAAGCCAAAGAAAGGTTACAGGATGCCCCTGAAGGGACCTTTTTGGTTAGGGATAGTTCTCATTCAGAGTATCTACTGACTATATCAGTAAAAACGTCAGCGGGACCGACCAATCTACGTATAGAATATCAAGATGGCAAGTTTAGACTGGACTCTATCACTTGTGTCAGATCTAGACTTAAACAGTTCAACAGCGTTGTGCATTTGATTGAGTACTATGTTCTTATGTGCAAGGATAGAACAGAAACACCTTCAAATGGAACAGTTCATCTTTACTTGAACAAACCCCTCTATACATCTGCTCCATCTCTGCAACACCGCTGCAGAATAGCTATAAACAAGAGCACAAATCAGATCTGGGAGCTGCCATTACCAACAAGACTAAAAGAGTACTTGAAAGAATATCAATACCAGGTATAAATATATTTTCTAAATGCCTCTAACACAGAGTAACTTTTGAATGCAATTCTTAAAATCAGCCAAAGAACTGAGTAACCAGTTATACAACTCAGCATGGAATTCACTATCAAAACAGTGGCAGTTCTGGGGGAAAGGTTTTTATTTCAGATGCTACAAAGGGAGACTTTATGTAAAATAATCCCACTTTGCATCCTTGGGGGTTCAACAAGGTGGCATGCTATTCTTGCAAGGAGAGAGAAGCGAGGAATCTGTCCAGATTGTGTTGCTTTGTCAATAAAATGCTGCACTATCAAATGCTTACTGAAACAGTGGGACCGGGAGAGACTTCATAAGTGGTCAGAGACAAACGAGAGTTTACAAGTATCTCAGCTGTCTGATTCCAAGATTAATTTGGTGCTGATGTTCATATAATCCTAAAAGCTTAACTAGATCACACTGTGATAATCTTGCTAAAGTTATGCAACTAATCAAATCCAGTCAGAAAAATGGTCATATATTCAGTTTTTATTGAACGACTCTCCTGCTTTTCTGCAAGCAAAAGAGTACTGTAAGTAATCAGTCTAGAACATTGTTTTTCAAAGTTCTCTGAAAGCTGACCTTAAGAAGAAATGCCACATCTTTCACAGGAACCCAGTATATTACTGATTGTACCAGATTGGTATCCCAGAATCCTTAATGTGTCAACATCTTCACAGTGGTGATGGATCCGTGCCATTATTATTATTAAGCCTCTTTTGGTTGAGGCTTTAGAACTATATGTTTCAGACTTGCAGTTCCAATGTCAAAACATGGGTATCAGCAGTTACATGTGTCTTCTACAGTGTAGAATGTTTTCTTCAGCCTGTTTCCCAAAATATGGGGAAATACAATGTGGATTTTTTTTAATAGAGGGGTTGGTTTTCCTTTTTCTTCTTTTTTCATTTTCTTTTTCTTTATTTTATTTTATTTTATTTTATTTTATTTTATTTTATTTTATTTTATTTTATTTTATTTTATTTTATTTTTTAACTTCCAGTTCACCATTGTAGCTATCAGATGATTACTCAATAAAGTAAATCAAAGTGCATAACAGTCTCCCAAACTTTGTATGTATGGATTTGCTACTATTCAGGAAAGAGTGCTCTTATATAGGAACTTATATAATTTCCCAGCTAATACTCAGATAAATGCACATGTATCAGTGAGGATGAATAACCCTGCTTTGCCTTTGCGGTGCTGCTCAAAAGTATAGCTGGATTACATTCAGATTAGTGGCTTAGAGGCTGCCTGCTGAATTCCTGTAGTTGGGTATTAGCACAGGACATTGCTTTTTCTGTTGCAGTAGTCTTCCAAACAGGAAGAGGGGACTGAAACCCTCAGTACCCATTCTTCAGCCCAAAGGTAAAGTATTTAATAGAAGAAATACACAGGATGAGAAAAATGGGAAAGCAGTAAAGAGAGAAACAAGGACATGGACTCACCCTTAGTCAACAAATTAAAAGTTTTAATTCTTTCCCTAACTTATTTGTTGATTAAGCAAAGACCTGTGCTTGAACAAGGAGGGTTGTCAAGACTTGCTGTAATCTAGCTTTGCCCAGGCTGAAATAGAAACAACATAAAATAATCTTGTTTTCCTTGTGATTTAAGTGCTCTGTTGTACTTTCAAGATGTTCTGTCCCTTCTCATAAACTCTGGGGCCCTGACCAGCTTATTTGTTGCATCTAAACTCCCAGTGTACACACTCAGTTTTGTCTGTAACATGCTGGCAGAAATGAGTAGCAGAGCCATTGAGAAATAGAAGGCACCAAGAACGTGAGGCACAGTGGATGGTTCCTTGATATGACATATACTTGATATGTTCTTGTTCTTTCTGTGGAAAACGTGGGTTTCTCCTCTTCCATTGTTCAAATTTTCTGTCCCCATTTTAAACTCAAGCTTTAGTAAAGAAATGGGAGGAGTTTTCATCTGAAAAACAAACCAAAATATTTTGTTATGTAAAATTTTCCCCATGTCTTGCCAAGATGTATTTGGAAGTTTTTCACATTATATGGTGGCCACCTTTTGGTTCCCATGCCCAAAGAGCTCTTGTGTTCTAGGTATGTGCCATAATTACATGGTTCTTGTCATCAGTCTTGCTAAGATCTGCCACCCTCAGGCTGAGGAGCTTTTCCTGTGAGCAGAGCCTGTCAAAAAACTGTGTTCCTGTGAACACTTTTCATTCTGATGAATCTTTTTTTACAGTTCTTGTCTAGCTCTACCCTGTGGTGGGAGAACTGCTATATGGAAAAGTTCCATCACAGTGACAAACACTCTAATCTGCTGCTGTGTTAACATTCTACTACCGTGCCTTTTCAGCCAGGGTGATAAGCTTGGGGTCTCAATGGTAAACACATTCTACTAAGGACCTTTAAAATAAATCCCTAGGGGTTTAACATCATGAATCCCAGTGCTGGAGCAAGCAGACTGAGAAGACAAGAGCTTTGGGGTGCAATGAGACCGCTAGGTTGCAAATTCAAGAAATGATTTGTGGCTTGCTGGTGGCAGACTATGTGAGCAGTCACAGGCCAAGTGTACCCCACAGCAGAGCCAAGCTCTGAGGAACAACAAGGGGCAGATGCAGGGAAGCTTGCTGGGTTTTCTTTAATAACAGTTCTCCAAAGCACAAGGGCAAATGGCAGGCTGAGAACAAGGAGTGCTGGCAAAGTGAGAGGTGGTGACTCTTGTAACTAATCAAGTTACTGTGATGTGGAATCAAGACACCAAACACTGAGCATATTGACCTAGATGTCATATAATTTGTATTAGTTCCTGTGAGGAAAAGTAGGATCTGTAGCTATAGTGTGTTCAAAGCTGTGAACAATATTTTAAACAGACTGGAGGGGGAACTAGTCCTCTTTGTATGAAAGCACAGTTCTCGTCCTCATTAGGATGCCAGTCCTAGGGTTGATGCATTGCACTAGTAAAACTAAACCACAGTATAGCTTGCAGAAAGCTTGGCTTCTTTCTAATGCAGCACAGAGGAATGACTTGTTCTGGTACAAAAAAATCTGATGATAGAACATGATTAGATTTCAGTGGTACAAAGATCTTGCATGAAGACTTTGAATTTTCAGACATAAAATTTTCAGACCTGTTATTCAAACATTTAAAAAAATTTTCAGTGCCTTTTTTTTTCCTTTACCCTACGGATGTTGCAGCTTGTTTGCAGCACTAGCTTTTAAACTGTGAGCCCTTCAGATTATAAAAATTACTTCTAACTGATATATATCATCTTGAATTGCCAGTACAGAGTGTGCAGCAAAGCCAGTTTCACAGGTTCAATGCCCATGAGTCAACCAAAAACCATGATAAGGACTTTAATCCTAAGCCTTTTTTCACCCCATGTGTTGGTTTGGTTTTTCTTTCTTGAGTCTTGGAGTTTAAGATTTTCCAGTTTATACCTGGAATGTTAGAAAACCTCTTCACTTTACTTAAAGTGAACATATATATAAACATAATTGCAAGCGAATGATGAAAATTGAATTGGTGATAGTATTTAGTTTAGCACTAAACCTAGCAGAAGTGTAAACTATAGGGCAGTATTTTAGTTGTATGGGTATCTTCCTGCTGGTAGTATTATCACTGGAGACAGAAAATGGTTTGAGCACAAGATGAATGGGTAGAGTGGGAATGTAACCAAGCAGCTGTGCTCATTGCATTAGAAGTAATTTTATTTTAATCTGATCTTATCGTTATTGTCCTAATTATATTTTATGTAACCACATTCTAGATAAACAATATAAAAATGATTAGGAAGAAGGAAAAATTGTTCACCAGAATATGAGGGGCAAAGGGTTTTTTTTAATATCTTACAACAATGCGGAATTTACTCCTATAATGAAAGTAAGTCTCATCACTTTGAGTAAACAGAATCTACATATGACAGGGGAGGACAGGGAGGACAGAGTTCTGTAGTTGTGTGGATTTCTGTACCTTAGCCAACTCTCATGTTTTAGCAAAATGTTCCTGCAGGTAAATTACCTTGTTAAAGATTGTTTTAAAACCTTTATTTACTTATATGCTCTTTTCAAGACCTTTTTCTTGTATTCCTGATAACAATCCTATTGATTTTTCCTTTGGCTATAATCTTAGGCTCTAGTGGAAAGTAAGTCAAATGATATCAGGGCTTTGCTCTCCTTAAGCCAAAACACATAATGGAACTGGGAAGAGATATCTTTAGACATGGGTATCATGTCTAAGAGTCATTTAAAATAAAGTAAAATAAAATTTTTGCCAACTTTGCAGTCATTAAAATAATTTTAAGTATCATATTTACTGCTAGAGGAAACTATGGCTTGAGGGATTCTAAAAACAGTATTGCTAATTCTCAATAACAGTAACAAACTTTGTTGAAAGGAGAAATTTTATTTTGAAAATATAGAAATTAATGAAACTTTTACTATCTAAACCAAACAATTTCTAAATAGAATAAGTAAAAGTTAGTTGAAAGGTCTGAGCTGGTTAGTTCTGTATACACAAAGGAAGTGAGGATGACAAGCTGCTTTGGTATCTCAGCCTAGCTCCTGAAAAGTGCTTTTCTATTAGCATTAGATTCAGCAGGTCTCAGTATTTTGCCAAGCCATTAGCATGACTGAAAATGCCTGGAAAGAACATTCCACTGACACATAACTTCAGACACCATGGTCTGTTTACAACAACATGGCCATTTGCCACAGTATTGCTAAAATGGGGTCGTTTCTACAACGGGCTGAATATCAGTCAAAGGAACAGGGAGGCACAGTCAATCCAGGTGCTGGCCATCACTGGTCCTTATCCCCTGACTCAGAGAGCACAAACTAGGTGAAACACAGCTGCCAGGAACAAGATGAGAAAATATTCTACTTTCTAAGGAGGGAATTACTTGTCTGGCTTTCATGTCTGAGAAGGGACTGAAGGGAAAGGACATGGAAAAGCCAGCAGCTCCTGTGAGAGGTGGTACTTCTCAAAAGGTGTATCAAATAACTAACCACCTGGATAAGTACAATGCTGAAAGGTGTATTAGGAGAGATTAAAGGTCATGGGGAATAACTAGGATCAGTACAGTTTGAATCCACACATAGAAGAAGTCTGGCTAGGTAGCTCAATTCTGAGAAAAAAAGAAAATTAGCTTATAGCAAACTCAGTGCTGTCCTGGTGCCAGGGTTACCAAGCAGGAGAGGGATTAACAGTGTTTATTGATCACGTTATCTACAGGGCTTTAAATTAGCCAGTGCCTCTGAGAAAGTCTATAGAAATACAAAAATATATCACCATAATTATGCTGATTAAACTGCTTGATATATTGTGTATCTTATTCACTTAGATTCTGTTTTTAAAAAGGGATTGCACCTGAGTTTCATTTTGTTTTCTTCCAGAATTGGAGCCATTATATTTCCAGGAACTGAAATACCAAAATAATACTACTCCTTTTTATGGTATTAAGGAGGAATATAATGCTAGAGCAAAAGCCATTTATATTAGCATAAAGAATGAGCTGGCATTTAGTAAGAAAAACTTCAAACCGGTAAAATCCAGAAAAAGTTTAGTGGTGAATGCTGCAAAGAACAAAATACACTTAAAAAACCCAAACAAATTCAATGCTTGTGTCTTGATTCCTCTTTCACTGGAGGGCAGGGTTTATATAAGTAAATCCTTTTAATTCCAGTCAAACTGTTCTGTAACTGATGTTTCATAGCTGAAGTTTGCAACTTGGTGCGCTGTTAGCTAACAAATAGTAAATGCAGAGGCATGCTAGGCATGGGGAAAGATATAAAGCCCAGTGCAAATTCTTCTTTTGAAGTTATTTGTATCAGGCTTGATAACAGGATTTTATGAAAAATAGTTGTAAATGTGGTAGTTGAAAGGGGAAAAGTCCCCTTTCAAAATGTTTTTTACAATTTAACTGTATCTCTTTAGGTTGCAGCCCTGAAATAGGATTTGTTTGGCTGAGTCGCTGTACCCATACTCTGCCTCAGTTGGAATCTCCAAATTTGAGAGATTGCTCTGGACACCTTTTTAAACACATTTGCTTTTTTTCTTACCCTGTTTGACACATCTGGAGGGCAGAATAAGTTGTGGATCAACTCTTACTGTTCAAGGGATTTTGAGCTGGTTGATTTTCTGTAGGAAGAGCACTATAAAAGCCTGAGCTGCAATTTATCCACTGTAAAGTGGGCAGTGGACTCAACATTCTGTAATTTCTCAGCATGGGGTGAAAAGTCACTTATACTACAAATAACATTGATAGGAACTTAAGCTGCAATGAGGGCAATACCTTTGACTGGCTGCACTGCTAAAAAAGAGAAGGAAGTAAGTTAGGAAATTGAGATCCTTGTCTAGCTAGATTGCAGTGGATGTGGCACAGCTCCTTCCTGAGCTGGAGTGCTTCAGACGTGTGTTTTCTGTGAGAAAAGCTGCTTGTGAGAAGCTTTCTGGAAATTCATCTGTTTCTTTTAACTCCCCTGACAGAGATTGCAGTGCCTACTGCAGGATGCTTCACTAGCCTGCAGGCAGGCAACTTTCATTTAGAACAAAATAGATCAAGTGAATTTTTAATTGAATTGAATTGAATTTTATTAATTAATTAATAAAAAAAATTATTTTTTGTTTGAAAAAAGTATGCATGGGCAAGGTATAAGCAGTGGCAAATATCTTGTGAGGCTATCTGTAAAAACATTCCATGAATCATTGCTAGCTCCTGAAGTCTAAAGGACCTTTCAAAATATAGGTATTGTATATAAGTTTGTCCATAGGTAGGTATTGTACATGAGTTCAAATGCAGGGAAAGCAATAGAAGATTGCAAAAAGCAATAGCTTTTCTCCCCCTAAATAAAAGCAACCTTCCAGTCTTTTATCTAAAATATTAGAAAACCATTTCATATGCTGTAATTTGCAAGTAAAGTAAGTTGGTTTTGTGAAAAGGTTTCAGACTTCAATCTTTATTTAGTTTTAGTTATTTGCCAATGTTTGATTTTCAGGTTAAGTAGTGAATTTTCTTTGTTCTTATGTTAATAAAATGGTGCTTTACATCTAAAAAATAATTTAATAAGTTTGGAATAAATAATAAATAATAAGAGGCTTGCAGTATTTCACCTTTCTCCTCAAAGAATCTTTAAATTAAACTTAAAAATAGAGTACATTAATTAATATATTAAAGGACTACAAATTCTGAGAAATACTAAGTCATGCTTTGTAAGTATTAATTACACTTTTTTTTTACAATTCACTGGATTTTTAAAATGAAATGTATACAAAAGTTTTGCAGTGGATGCCTGCTTCCTTTTTATAACTATTTCTCATTCAACTTTTTGCTAGAAATTATTTGTATCATAGTAAAAAGCACTATGAATTCATTGCAGTACTGCTAATAAACACTTATTTTTATTATGGAAATAAATGTAAATGTATAGACACTACAGAGTTACTTTAAAGCCTATGTTTTAAGATGCTTTAGAACTTTCTGTGTTATATTTTACATACGTGCTGGACGTGCCTTTTAATAAAATACTACTTTTGAGGAAGTTCATGACGTGTCACCTACATTTTATATTAATCCCTCTCTTTGATCTGCATTGAATTTAAAGTCTTTATTATTTCAATGAATGGAAGTTACAAAGTATCAGAACAATTACGCAGCAGCACAAGGGCTGATCCCTTTCAGTGATGTGCTTCAGTCCTGCTTGTCATCTTTTTTTAGGAGGGATAAGGAATCATTTTTCTAATAGCAAAAGCCACCCGAAGAGCGAGACCCCTTCCCAACTGACCACCTAGTGTCCTCAAATCCCGCCAGTATCCAGAACAGCGTGCCTAAGATTTGGTCAACAGTTTGGGGAAACTTTCTATACCAAACCCTTCCCTTCCCTGGCATCAGCCAGGTTTTCAGTGACTGGCACAGGAGCTTTGGATGTTAGCATTACAGAGGTCCACAGCTGCAAAGGGGAGGGCAGTGGGGGCCAGGGTGAGGATGAAGAGAAGAGGGAGGAAGGGAAGGGGTTACTGCCTGGGACAGCAGTGGACAGCAAGCGTTTGCAAGACCCTCAACTGGCCTTAGGGCCACCCACTTTGGCTCACCCTGACTTACATTTTAACAGTTTTTGAGACACATCACTTACAGAAATGTTTTCTGCGCTCTTCTTTCAAAATTGACAGGCAAGCATACAAGATATGTTTCCCTTTTCCCTTCTTAATTCCTGAGGCTTTGTGAGAGATTTAACCAATTAGATGTGCTTTTAATAAACAAATCTAGAGGCTCCTATTTTTTCTTTTGTCCCTCAAGCTGGAATGCTGTCCTGTAGACAACTGAAAACAGCACAATCCTAATACATTAAATCTGCTTGTGCCAGTTTTAAGAACATGTTTGACCTCTTGCTATCAGCAGAAAACAAACTAGTCTGTAGAAAACAAATTACACACATGCTTGGATACAGCTTGACTCTAATTAGCATAAAGGATCCTCTCAAAAACATTTTTTAAAAATCTCATCATTCTGGTACAGTTTCTGAAAAGGTTTGTGACTTTTAAGTGAGCTTTTAAAAAGTGCATAATAAATGCAAAAATCTGGGATTATGACTTGGAATAACCTACATGTAAAGTGAATAGCATTGTCAGAAAAGATACTGCTTAGCCTGGTTCCCACAGATTTGGACTTGTGACCCTGAATTCTGCAGTCTTTAAAAGTATGGCCTGATGACCACTGATGGCCCCTCAATCTGCAGAACCAGACAGAACAAGATTTTAAGACTAAAAGTCTGAGGATACTGATGTGCAGGATTGACTATGGTCCATTGATCTGCAGTCTAGGAAATGTTTTTTTAATCTACATGGTTAGCTTTGAGCAGTTAGTGGGGCATTCAGTTGATGCCACACTGGCACAAATATATGTAAAATACCTACATGTATTTGTCCTTAAAACTGAAATAGAACCAAACAATGTCTCTGAAGTTTTGTTGAACTTGGACCAGAATGGAAGACCTTTAGTGAGGGCTGAACCCAAATGGGACTCAAACAAAGAATTTAAGGACTTCTCCCCTTGGATTTAAGTATTAACTCTGTGTGTCTTTATCCTGTACATGTACTATATAATCAAAACCTGGCTGCATTGCTAAAGATGAACTCAAAACACCAGTAGCATTTTTAGTTTCCACTAAATAAATTTGCTGCCCTAGTTATTAACTAGTGGAAGGAAAAGGAAACACCAGATTTTCCCTTAATGAGATTTGGACCTCTGGTGCTGTCCTCTTCCTTCCTAGGCTTATCTATTTCCTATCACTGCTTTCCTTCTTTCCATCTCTGTTCAGACTGCAAGCAAATACGTGACTAAATGCTGACCGTATAACTGCTGTAATTTCCTTGGGTGGAATCTGGAGTCGCTCTATGCATATCCATATGTTTTGCTAACTTTCTAAGACTTCTTGGACAGTATAAAATTTAAAAAAACCAAATTGCCTCATCTGGCAAAAAGATACAGTAAATGCAGTGATGTAACTGCTTGTCCTAATTTTCTATTTTAAAATGCAGCCACATTATCTGCAATTAAAAGCAGCTGTCAGGATTGCAAAGATGAGATTCTCTGAAGTCTCCAAGTTTGGTCACTCCAATTCCAGATATAATACAGTTCCTCAGATCACGACTGAAAGAAATTAAAAAACAGCAGTGACAATCAGAAGCACAAGAAGCCAGGACAGGAAGATCTCAGTAGCTGTGTAGTGCTGTGCTGAGGAATGATCACACAGACGTTCGTGGTGCCTCTGCTCCCTGGAGCTGCTCTGTACTGTTTACAAACTCATCTTCTCACAACTAGGATTAAAAACGTCGTGGCAAGAAAATTTAAAACCACCTCAGTTGTGCTTTGGCTACAACAGCAGCATACTTCTTGCCTTGGAGTTACCAATGATGACTTACTTGTGTGGCTTCCAGTGTTGTCAAATACGTTAATGCACTGCTCTGAAACAATCCAGAGGAGTATTTAGATTTTCTTATGCCTGCATTCCTAGAAGACTAAAGTGTGCCTGAGACAAAAAAAAATATTTACCTTGGTTTATCAGATGTATTGTAATAAGATATTATTTATCAATTATTCACAAGCAATTGAATCCCCTGTATCCAATTTATTACCTGCAAACAATTATAGATAAAAGTGTCATGTCATCAAACCAAAACACTGCTTTAAAACTGCCAAATAAGTAGCATCTCTGCAGAAGCTGGCCACATGATATGTGTATCTATATTTTTTAAACATTTCTTAAAACCAGTATACAAACTTTGCTTTTCAGGCTGATTTACATTCTGTGTCCACATAAATTCTGAACTGTCAGCCATAGGAAAATCAAAGGAAAAGGATTTAAGATTCCTGAGAGTGACTGCCTATCTTTACCCAAAATCTTGTAGATAAATATCGTGTTAAGCATAGGCAGAACATGAACTCTACTCTTGGTTAAATTTTTCCAAGTATTTCTTGGGTACAGTATCTAGGAAAGGCACGTAAAGGTTTCCACAACTAGCTTCCAAATACCCTTAAATATTTCAAATACCCTTAAATTTGTACGATTAGTCTAAACAGAGTGTACAAATGGGATTCACAAGGTGACGACGTTTCTAGCAGCAGCTGCAGCAACCACCTTTCCTGCTTTTCCAGAGGGTAGGTATTAGCACGCTGTGCAGACCACAGCCAGCTTGCTGTGGCTGCCTGCAGCTTCAAAGGTAGTACGTTCCAGCACTGCAAGATCTTTTTTTTTTCCCCCCTTTCATCGCTATTGCGGTCCCAACATGAAAGAAAAAGGGCTGACACCACTCAATCCCGTGTGACACCTGACACCTATGCAAAGATGGAAAAAAGTTATTTCATGATGTGTGAGCGAAAGTGACACCTCCTCAGTTTTACAGCGCTGTGAATCACAGTCTTCTCTTTTCTACCCTATTTTGGTTCGTTTCATCCACATAAAGTTAAAGTCAATAATACAGTATTCAGTAATAGAGGAATAAAACAAGAATATGCATAGTAATGTGGTGGAGACAGGCCACCTCTTACTTGAATAAATTATTTTCATCTATTAAAGAGTCTTCATTTTTAGGATGTTCAGACGAAAGTAATGGAGCCAAACGTGTACAGTATTCGATATAATACCGCTGTGTTTGATGTGACGATGTCAGCACCAGGATGAAGTTCAGCTGAGCGCACACTCACAAATAGGAACCAGTGTGCCTAGAGAGCAATGAGATCAGCTGTTTCTAATGCCATTAAAACTCCAATTTCGTAATTTCTAGTTTAATTTTAGATACAACCCCTCCCCTCACTGAACACCCCCACCACCCTGACTCCTGAGAGCGCAGCAGGTCCTGCGAACTCCGGGAAAGGCGCCTCCTTGGCGGAGACACCTCCCGTCCCCGCCCCAGCACCGAGCAGCAGGAGCGGCGGCACGGCCGGTTCCCTTCCCGGGCGGGCCGGGGCCGGCGGGGCCCGGCTGCCCGCACCTGACATGGCGGCCGCGGGCCCCTCCCGCGCTGGCGGCGACGGCTTCCGGCGGAGCCCTCCTGCCTTCAACAAAGATGGTGCTGCCCGCGCAAGCTCCGCGGGCGCCGGCGCGTCCCGGGTAGCTTCCCGCTCCCCTCGTGTAAGTACGGGGCGGGTGCGGTGGGTGCTCCCCGCACACAGCTCGCTCGTCCTCACGGGCGCTGTTGACGGCTCCACTTGGTTCGTCCCATCCCACCCTAGGCGCCGCCGAGGGGGAAGCAGGAGAGCGGTGCCGTAGAGCCGTTCGGCGGCGCTCCCGGCGCTGCGGGGCCGGGGCAGGGGCCGGGCTTCCGCGGGGAGGCCGGGCCGGGTCGGCGGGGCCGCCTCCACTGCCGCAGCGCTGCCCGGCGGGAGGCCGGGACGGGAGGAATGCCGGGAGGCTGCTGCTGCCTGAGAGGCACGGGCCGGCGTGTGGGCAGCTGGCTCCCGGCTGTTACCGAAGCAGCAGCTGCCAGACCTCGGCAGGGAAGACGTTAAAAGCAAAACTTGCTGGGTTTTTTTTTTTTTCTTTTTTTTTTTTTTTTTTTCCTGGCGGGATGGGAGGGATGTGTAAAACTTTTGACCCGTAGCCTTGCTGTGAGTAGCCAGGAATAATTCATGGGTTAGGCAGGTGAGTGCAGTTGGCGTTCCGGAAAACGGTGAAATGTTTCTAGCAAGAAAAGCGAGTGAATGTGCCTTTTTAGTGTCAGAAGGGGTACTTATCAAAAGTTTTATCCCCATTCATGGACAGTTACTCTGTCAGAGCCAGAAAAATGCAAACCTGCTAGTGTTGGTGTGGTGATGAGTCAAGGACTGTGCTCATTCAGCAGGTCGTGTGCTATATTTCTTAAAATTTGCCTTTATAATGGAAAAGATCCATTTTCAGAAGTATCTGGGGAATGTTTGAGTGATCTTTTGGGTAAATGGGCATCTCGTATTTTTCATTTTCTGTAAAATTACTTGACTAAATTTAATTCAGAGCTTACTTTGAATCTCTAGATACAGGCTGTGATTAAAATGAATTTGTTAATTCTGTGTTGTGCTAAAGCTGTTGCACTCTGTCCCAACATTGTTACACATCAAAATCCTGATACATTTCCATATCTAGCTGCTTAGTTCCTAACTCAGACATTTGATTCTCAGCAGCAAACACACACAGAGAAATACTTCATCTTTAGAAAGACCTTAGAAATCAGTATGCCCCATCCTGGAAGTTTACCAGGCTGGTGCCAGGACTTTAAACCCTCAGTTGTGTGTGTTCTGCAGTCCGCAAGGCAAAGGGCTTTTGCAGCAGAAATTATCCCTTCTGATTCCTGGCTTGATAGGCATTTCTCAATGCCCAAAGGTGCAAACCTTTGGCTTGTAAGAGCTTTTATTTTTTGAAAATTGTTGGCTGCTTTGGTCAGGAGGAAGATGAATTCATCAAGTTCTGTACAGTCATCCAGCATGTGAGGAGGCTCCTGAATAGGGACTCTCAGGGCCCATTCAGAATGTGAAGCACAAAAATTTTGTAGTATCTGAAACAGTTTTCTGCCTGGGTTGAGGTGATACCCTCAGAGGTGCTGCTGGATGCCTTTCCTGAAGTCTGCAAGTGCTTTGTGAGCTCAAGGATGTTCTCCTAGAAGAAAGAAGTGGTAGGATTTACTGCCTGAATTTTGCTCTAGTCCAGAGGTTGCTTTCTGTAGTGTAAAGGTACTATATGTTGGAGATCAGAATCTTCAACTTCACCTGTCCAAAATTAGCATTCTAACATCAAGTGGGAAAATCCAGTTCTCTTTCTTGCCTGCTCTTTTTCTGTCTCCTAGCTTGCACTACTGTCTCAGTCCATGATGGAGTTTGATGTTTGAACTGTGCTTGGCAAGCTAGGGCACATGGGCTGGCATAGCAGTGTTTGATTCCCACATGATCCCTAGACAGTAAGCACCTTGAAATTCACGTCAGTAAAGGAGAAATGCACTGGGTAGCCCAGGAAAGATGGAGTCCTCCAGGAAGATGCTTTCCAGCAGTGCTTTTGGCACTTGATGGAAGCATTTTTGGAAAGTAGCTTTGTCAGAGAATGCTACAGACAGGGTTTTCCAGTCTCTCCCTCGTGACACTGTGCTCTTGCATTCTGTCCAAGGTGCTGTTTACATGCCAACATGTTCTGTTGGTCATCCTCCTGGATTTAACAACCAGGCCAACCACAGAATCTTTGATGGGGCCCTGGGAGTCAGCAGGCACCTCTGATGGTAAAAAGACTTCATCAGGTTTCATGCAAAAGCTTTGAAAAATCTGTCTCTCCTTGCATCCTCAAGCGGAATGAAGTAGAGTTTCTGCAGGGTCTAGCGGTTCAAACAGCAGTGTCCAGTTTAATTGTGAGAAACCCTCTTGGTAATCACACAAAACTGGCTGCCATTTTTTGACTTTATTATTTAGTAACAAGAAAGTATTTAATTCTGTTGTCCTTTTTCAAGTGCCATTAATAAGCCCAGGGACATGTTTGTCGTTAAGGACTTGACTAGACACTTTGATTTGGTTCGGAGGTCTGGCATGGACTGCTGATTTGATATTGGATGAGCTGCTTGGTCTCTCTGGACCCTGATTATTCTTTTGTAGAGTGGCTATAAATGCATCTTTTTCAGCTTTTGTCTAGTCAGAGTTCGTCAAGTGAAATGGAAGCTGGCAGAGGGCATCTGATCACTTCCTGTGAGCACATTAGAAGAGAGGGAGAAGAGCTGTTTAAGCTAAGGGACAGTTTTGGCAGAAGAAATGCCTATAAATAGAAGGGGATAAATCTGAGGTGGAAATTCAAAGAAAATTTCTTCTCATCAGAACAGTTGAGTTCCAGAGCAGTCTTCCAGGATGATTCAAGGGTGAGAACAACCCTTAAGGTACTTTCAACCCCTCCTAAACTTGAATTGCATCTTGTAGGCCAAAGCTACCTGCTGATTCTGTCCCTGCTGCTGCTTCTGCCTGGCTGAGATGAATCTACCAGTTCTGCTGCTGCTTTTGTAATTGTATCAGTGGTCAGGTGTGATATCTCTTTCATTTTGAAGGGCCTACTGTCTCTTAAGTTCTGGCAAGTGCTCTAGCTGCCTTTAGTATGGACCTAAATCAGCAGGATTATTTGGCATGGGTTTCACTCCAGTAAAGGACTGGTCTCTGCAATGCCAAATGTTCTATTCCTGTCTAGTATTTCCCAGAAACTGGATCATTTTGCCTTGTGAGACAGTGAAATCTGAGTGGAAAGAAGATGATGGGGATCATTAGTAGTTTTGCCAGGTTGGTGATTATGAGTTTGGAGTTTTCTCTGAAGGTTGACAAGTGTCAGACATCACTTTTGGATGTTCAAATATCACTTCTGGATGTTAAAGGTTGAAGTATTTTAATCTTCATGCGTTTCCTTACTCTTTTTCTCACACTCTAGGTTACCAGATGGATGCCAGAGACAAGCAGCTTTTACGCTCCCTGCGCCTGGAGCTCTGCACAGAGGTGCTGGTGGATGGACTCGTTATTCAGTATCTCTACCAAGAAGGGATTCTCACAGACAGTCATGTTCAAGAAATAAAAGCCCAAACCACTAGTCAGAGGAAAACCATGATGCTTCTTGATATTCTCCCCACCAGAGGACCCAAAGCTTTTGATGTGTTCTTGGATTCCTTACAGGAGTTCCCGTGGGTTAAGGACAAGCTGATGCAGAAGCGTAAGGAAATGACAATACAAGATCCTTCAGGTAAGGCCAGGGTTCCTGTTGTTGCTATTTTGAAGCTTGTTCTCAAGCCATAATTTCAAAAGTATTGAATGTATCAGTAATTTCAAGTTATGTGTCATGTAAACTCATGAGACCAAGAAAAGAGAATAGCCTGAATTTTCTGGAAGCTACTCAAACACCAGGAGATATTGCAAAGTGTGATGCAAGAGCAGGGCTGAGTTTCAGGAGACAAGGAGACAGCAGGAAAGGCTACCTTGGGTGAGGCTGGGATATAGGAGGACCCATAATCTATTGCCTCAAAGGGAATGGACTATAAAAAGTAATTTCGTCTAGCTGCAGAACAGTGTCTTTGCCATCCATATCTAATATTGTTTCATTTATGTATGTTTTACAGTGGTTTGTTCCTGAATCATTTATATTTACAGAGTTTTTATTTATTTACTTTTATTATTATTTTAATGTAATTTTTATTTAGTACTATGTGCTAATTTAGATTTAGTTAGTTTATTATATTTAGTGGAGTGCAAATACGTAGGATCATTACTTGCAAAATTACTAGCCGTTGCTTATTTTTGAAACAAATTTAGAAGCTGCTTATTTAGTACAATCTGTGGGTTTTTGGCATTTAAATATACTTCTAAAACTGGTTTTCTAGGCTAGATGTTTGTTCAGATGTGATTTCTTTACCGATCTATGCATGCAATTGATGAGCTGAGCTGTTTTGAAGTCAAGACAACTGCTTTAAATGCACATTTCTTGTCCCAGATTCTCACAGCATGCACTGGCTGCTAACCTCATATTACCAGCGAGGTAGTGAAATAGTCCTCACTTGGGAACATTATTTCCAAGCAGTCTGATTAATCTTTCTCCAAGCCCTTCCCTCCTGCTGTACCCCCATTTGAATTTGGTTATACATATTTTGATGCACATGACATGTGATTTTTCCAGTGTCAGTGTGCTTTGCGTGAGACTGAAAGCCTGTGAAGAAGGGTGGCTAAGACCTGTTGACCATCATGTTCACCTGCATCTTGTTAGCTGCATGTTCGAGAACATTTTGTCAAGATCTGCTGGACAAATCTGAGATTATTTTACCTTAGGACATTTTTAATGGAATATTCTGACAGCTGGTCTTTCTGTTGGTCTCTGTGTATGTTGCTGTGTGCCTGCTTGGAAATGAGTAAATAATTTCCAAAATTTGGGAATAAACATCCTATGCTGCCTACAGCATAATGCAAACCATGGCATTGAGTGTGTTGGAAAAGGCCTTGCTCACTTAAGTACTATCATGCTAGTGCTCTTTATTTGCCTTACAAATGAGCCTCTTCGTTTGATAATTGTTGCTAAAGCTGCTGAATAACCTTGTGTGTGTTCCAGACATACTCAGCCATTAAATACAGTTGGGATTGTGTAGTTCGTTACTGAAAAAATTGTTACCAATTTTTGCCCTTTTGATTGTTTTGTGGATTGCTTGTTCCTGCTGTTGATCACTTGTGACTGGTTTCAAGTGGGCTGACAGTACTTGATAGTCCTATTGCCAAATTTTGTGTGTTAATTAGAAAAGGCTTCCAGGTTAGATCAAAGGTGACTGTTATTTTTATGGTGGCAATACAGAGAGTAAGAACAGCATAGGAGGCAGAAAGCCAAGTTTGTTTTAATATTTAGGCATGTTCTTTAGAAATCCAAGAAAAAGAGCACCATCTGTGCCCTCATAAATGCTGAGTGTGCCCTGGAGTGAATTGGAAACTATGGTGGCAGCATCAATGTTGATTACATGCAAGAAAATGTGGTTTGGGATAAAAAGCTTCGCTTTGCATTCTAACAACAGCCTTGGAAGCTTTTGTCTTGGCGGAGTACATGAACATATGCTTAGCCTTGAGCATGGAAAAAAACATTGGCTCTAATAAAACTATAAGCACATTTAAAATTAAATGTGCTCTCTAATGCCATGCTAGATAACTTAACCTCTGCCTTATTGGAAACTCTTCTTATAACTAATTATTTATCAATAGTAATTTGTTTTAAAGAAGCCATTTGTGGTGAAAAAAGCTTGCCACATGTGCGCTATCCTTCTTTTGGACCCTAAAACTTTTAAAATGGAAGTTTTAAGTTCCCAGATTTTTAATTTTTTTTTCCTTTGGATCATAAATACTATGGAAATTGAATGCTTTCTGTTCACTTGTTTATGGTCAATTAAAAATCTGTTAGGGAAAATATCCTGTGTTTTTACAGGCCCTTTTGCAGGACTAAGGAGTGGTAGTAAATTGATCCTTGATGGAAGGTTTTATTTTCGTCTTTTGCTTCTTGGTGATTACATGTAGGATTTTTAAAGTCAGTAATCAAATAGACTATTAGATTGTCTGTCTGAACCTGAAAACTGGGAGGTACACAGTGATTTTTTTTTTTTTGTGTAGGCCTTTGAATTATTTTGCGTTTTATTCAAAGAGATCAGGCTTTCTATCCTTCCTACAGCTGAGAAGTATAGTTGGTTAAAGAAAATCACAATCGTAATTATTTAGAAACTTCTAATTTATTTTCTTTTCCTAGTAAAAAACAAGCCCAAACCAACAAATCAAACAAACAGCAATTTCAGAAAGAAAAATATTTTTGTTATATTGTATAAATCTGATCTGGTGGACCAAGCAACTGCAAAATGGAAGCCAAAGTCTGAGATCTAGGCAAGATGCTGCCACTGACTCACTGTGAGTCTTTGAGCAAATTCTTTCAAGGCAAAGGATTTATTGATGCCCAAGTTGTGTAACTCGGTGTAATGTTCATGGAACACCATAGAGTGGAACTGTAAATTGGCCCAGGATTCAACTCAGACTATGCTGTTTGGCTGCTTGCAAATAAATGAACTTTAAAACCTCTGATATCCTGAGTTTTATTGCTGAATGTCAGTTGACTTAAAAATAATAGTTCTGTATGCTGTTATCTGATGTAGTTCCATTGAACACAGAAGACCTTAATCCTGCAGAGCATGAGCAATAGTTTTTCCATGAGAATCAGGAGGGTGATGTGCAGGCAGGTAGGGCCACTTGCATCTGTGTAACTGAAGCAAAGAGACCCAAGATTTCTTCCCGTTGCTTGTTTACTTCATGCAAGGACAGCCTTTTGCCTGGGGACCCTCATTCTTTTTTCCTAAGCTGAGGAAAGCATAGTTGTAAAACTCCAAAATCTCAAGAAGGAAGTTTAAAGTCATGTGTTTTTGGAGGTAAGTATTTATTACTTGAATTAATTTAAAGGTGATAGGGTATCTTTCTGGCTTGTATAACAGCCTGTGATAAGCCAGTTCACCCTGTGCAGAGTGGCACTGCAAGACTTAACAGTTATAAACATCAACCACAGCATGAGTTTCTGGTTTTGAAGATCAAAACTTCTGCCATAGTAAGAGTTAACAAAAGTAATGTGTGTCTGTTTCATTGGGAGATGACTGTTCTGGTTTTTCTGCCCTAGTTTGGATAGCTTTATGCCTTTGTCAGGAACATAAATCTTCAATATAGTCTTATAATTCCTACGAAAAACTACAGCTGTTGGCAACAGAATTCCCTTCTTTCTAGGAACAGCGAACAGCAAACAGCAACAGTTACCCAATATTTTTTGCACTGAATAAGAAAATACAAGTTTTGATGGTGTTTGTTTATCAGATTGTTTTTGTAATCTCTCTCCGCTTGGGAATTTCTCAGCCCAAGTATTGTATTTCTCCCCATAATACATGTGCTGTAAAATAATTTACTTCTAAAAGTGTTTGTACTGCACCTCTTTGTAGTATAGATGACTTCTTCATTCCACAGGAAATTGCAGCATACTGAGAACAAAAAAGTGAGATACGGTGTTTGCCAAAGGAATCCTGGAGCAACTGCTTCTATCTGGCAAATGTTAGTGAATTTAGGGCATCAGAACTGCCATGGGAAAGTTGTACTCTCACAACTAGGCAGGGAATATTTTCTAATGCATAATTTTGTTGTGGTACCTAGTAAACATTAGTGTCCTGCTAGACTTGGGTGTTCATTTGAACAAATTTTAGTCTGGTTGAGGTTTTTCCCTGGATGTGTGGGGAGTGTGTGTTGTTGTACAGCTATAGAAAGCTTCATGTTGTGTAACCCTTTGGATGAAGCATGCAAATACAAAACAAAGCAAAACATGTACTTATGCCGAGAAAGCCAGACCTCCTTCCATACCCTCCCAGCTTTCCTAAAGTCCTTTTTCCACAGCTGGGTTGTGGATTTCGTAAGAATTTGGATTCACATGCAGAAGCATTAGTACATGGGTAGTTTTAGTATCTCTTCTTACCTTTTGTTGGCTGCTTCCTGCTTTCTTCCTATCCTGCTTCCTCTCCCATCTAATGCAGTAAGGAAACAGCCTGATCTCTTGCCTTTTCCATTTAGATGTCAGATAGGAAAAGCAGCTGAGGAATCCCTTTTCTCTCTCTAAAATGGTGGACAGAAAACTGTAGTTTTTTTTCCTTTCTTCTCTTTCCCTCCCCTCTCTTGTATAGTCCAGTGGCAGAAGGGGGAGTTTCCTCCCATGTATGTCTGAAGGAAAGGGATGGGCTTAGCAGCCTTGGCCTCGCTTGGTTGACCTGGAGATGAAGGAATACCCTTGTGCTACATCCTAATGCCTGGAGGCTATAGGAAATGTTCTCTGGTTATCTGGAGCAGTTCAAAGGCATCCTTGTAGGAGAATTTCCCAAACTCTTTTCCACATTCCCATCTCCCCTGAAAATCGGGTGTTACATTTATGGCTTTGGCTGTGTTCCTGACCGCAGTGAGATCTGTGAAGTCTGGCAGTAAAGGTTTGTGCACACGCTCAATATTAACCATATGCATCACGACATGGACAAGTAATTGACATCTTTGGTACTATGGAGCATTCTATGTATTTTTAGTTTAATGTGTGTATGGATGTTTTTCCTTGTTTTTCTTTCAATTTAAGGAGTATCTTGCTTTCTTTTTTTGCCATGTTCATAAGTAGCTGGCTTTATGCTGTTTATGTCATACATTTTCACTTTGAGAAGCCTGAATCTTAAGCATCAGTGTTAGGAAGTCGTGTTTCCAGCCTCGAGCAGTTTCTTTCAGGTAAGTTAACGGAAAGATATACCCATACTTGGTGTTGTGCTCAGTAACACAAATATGTGAGGCTAATAATAATATAATAATAACAATAGTATAGATTTAATAAAACATATAGACCTGGAAACAATAAACAAGGAATGAGTTCTGGCAAGAGAGGTGTTTAGACCAGCCGTGCCTGATCAACTAGTCTTAACCAGTGCCACTAAGAGGAAGCAATGGGTAACTGGTATTGAAGACTCCCTGGTATAGGAAGTGGAAACATCCATGTGCTGACCAGACTTGATGCCTTCCAAAGTTTGCTGCTTCCTGACGGACTGGATCACAAAGGTTTCCAAGACCTGGCCAAGCATCAGACTTTGCTACTCTCTCATATCGTTATTATAATACTTCAGCAGATTAAAGATGACTGTAGGGCTTGGTGATCTCATATGAAGGGATTGAGTCTAAGCAGTGTTCTCCACAAATCCATGGAGCTGGATGGAATGTATCTGAGGGAGCCAAACTATGTCTTTGAGAGGCTGTTTTCTGTCATGTTTGGTGGGCTGTGGTAAGCCAAATGCACAAAATGCAGCAGAGTAACAGGGAACATCCACCTTGGGTATACCATAGGTAAACCAAGTTTAACCAACTTGGTTCTTGCCTTCTATGATAAAACAGCTGCCTCTCTGAATGACAGCAGCAGATTTAATTTAATTGACTTCAGCAAGGCATTCGGCATAGTCTGGTAGCATTCTTATGGCTAGCTGGGAAGGTATGGACTGAATGGGTGACCTGCAGAGTGATTGAAAAGTGGGACCTTTCAACCACCAGTCTAAGAGGATCATGGTTGCAGCTTCGATGTCCACCTAACTGATGCCTACTCAGGAATTATGTTTCTCAGGACTGGCAGTGGGGCCAGTCTTTGTCAGAGATCTGGGTGATGGGAGTGACTATATCATCAGGATGTTTGTAGGTAAATTAACTTTGTTTGCTCACTTGTCAGTTAGTGTTCCATGACCTTCTGAATGGTGTCTGAAGCTGGAAAACAGGATGACTCCATACTTTGGGGATAATTTGACACAGAGTGGGGACTGCCTCTCAGAGGGACCCCAGCAAGCTGGATGAATGGGCTAGCAAGAGCCTCATGGTGTTCAGGAGAAGGAAGTGTGAAGTCCTGCATCTGGGATACAAAATTTCCACAAAATAACACAAGATGAGCACTGACTGTCCAGTTGCAAATGTAGATTAAAAACGGTGGTTGTCTTGATAGACAAAAAGTATAATGATGAAGACTAGCCAAACATGAGCCTCTGTCAGCAAAAGCAAAGCCAGCAAGCAGGCTGAGGGAAGTGATTATTCCCCTATACTTGGTATGAGAAGGTTGTGTTTGAAATACTCTGCTTAGCTTTATGCCAGCAGTACAAGGAAAAGATTCATAAACTAGATTCCTGTGAAGCACTGCTGAAGTGGTTAGTTCAATGTAAGCTGAAACAACTGAGTTCTTGAAGGATAGAAGGCCAGGTCAATTCAGGAAACATGGAGTCAGTCACTTCCTGCGGGTGTGCTGCAAAAGGAAAAGAAGTGGCAAGCCACAAGTTGTAGTGAGGGAACGTGTGATTGAATCAAATTTTAAAAATTCACATGACAGTTGAGCACTGGCCATGAAAGTTTGCAGACCAAGAAGGATTGCCCAAAGAGGATTTGGAATCTCCATCCTCAGAGACATCTAACACTCAATAGTACAAGACCTTGAGCAATCTGATCAGACTTTGAAACTGGCCTTACTGGCCTTACTCTGAGGTTGGACTAGATGACCTCCAAAAGTCCCTCCCAATCTAATTTTTTCTGTGAATTGTAACTTTGGTGTCAAACTCTCTGAGCTCAGTATATGGGATTTTATTCCAAATATAACAGCTGCTGACACAGGGTACTCTGATACAGGGTACACTGTATGTGTATGTCTGACTTCAAGTTCAGATTAAGAATGTGTTTTTAAGTGAATGGGAGTGTTTGAATTAGATTTCTTTCAGGTGAATCTAAGCTGGAAAATGGTCTCTGGGTCCATAGGAACAGACTAGAACAAGTTAGAGGTGAAATGTTCCAGCTGTGTGTAGTCTGAACACCAGATCCCCAGTATAATCTGTATCAGCATATAACTACTCTCCTATTGCTCTGTACTGCTTGCTGATACAGATATAACCTTCTCTGGCCAGGGTGGTTTTGGAACCTGCCATGTTGGAATCCTTTCTTCCCAGAATTCTATATTCATACATCCATATAGATGTAGATGAGCATCATATCAGGGATGCAGCAGCATGCAAATAAATGCTTTTTTCCCCCCTCTCTGATTATTTAGGTATCTCTATTTCCCAGAGTTTTTAGTACTGTTTCTCATCTTGGAGTATGTCCATTCCAAATGGCTTACAGAGTTCACTACCTGTAGTTTTCCATTAGACAACATGTCTTAATTCTTTGTCAATATTTCTCCTCAACTTGCATCACAATATGATAAAATCATGCCCATGTTTTATATTTCCAAAAACATGCATGGATGCAATCCTCTATGATCCTTGAGATCTTTTGTTAGTTGTTGCCAACTTCCCACAGTTGGCCTTGTTTGCAGCCACTGAAGAAGCTTTGTACAGATAGTGATAATTGTTTTCTGGAGCAGACTGGAAATTTTCTCGTAAGGACTTGATCCTGCAGCTTGATAAAGCCACTTGTAAGCATAAAAAAAGAAGATGCAGTTGTTATTTTTGCATTATGTCATCAATAATCCTGTCAATACTAATCAATGGCTCTTGTGGCCCATAGATACATGCTAATATGTGTTTCAGAGTAGCTGAGAAGACTTCCTACTTAAGATTGTCTAGCCTTATTTTTATGAATTTTTTTCTTCATTAATATTCTCCTTCAGGGCTGACCAGCTCCTGTTTTAGCACCTTCACAGTTGCCTTGTAGCATCATCTAAAAATGTTTAATTTTTGTATTTTTATTGGACATAAATTTAAGCCTGGGCATGCTATTTAAAAACCAACCAAGCAGACAACACATTCACCTTAACTTATCTGGGTTGTGGAGGCTGCATAACTTCCCAAAGTTGGTAAAAATGCTAAGTAGCATCTCTCAGTAAAAGTCTTGACTCCAGTGAAGTCAGAGGCCAGACTCCTGTTGATCAGAGCAGGACACAGGCCTTGCCACTGGTGACTAAAATGTTCTCTTGGGTGAAAGAATGGGTGCTGTGTTGTCTTCCCTGCACTGACATGGCAGCATGACTTGACCATCAAAGAAAAATAACTTCCACATCTGGAAAGCTATTACTGCTTTAGACTCCACACTCTTTTTGTCTGTCAACTGAGAATATCAGCAGTGGTGTGACTTAATTCTCACCAGGAAATGTCACTTGTATGGCAAAGGTCAGGAGGTTCTTCTAGGATACAGTTAATTACACATGGTTAGTGCATCTTGAAGCCCTCTCTGCACTGCCATATGCAACAAAGTTTTCATTCCCTATCTGTTTACAGTCATATATTTGTTTATGTGAAGGAGAATTACAGCACCCAAGTACCACTCGTTACCTATAAGTGATATCGTTTGTCTTGTTAGGAGATTCATTGTTTTGTATACAAGATTTTTAAAGCAAATTTTTATCTACTTGGCAATTGTGCTAATGGAAAACCAAACTTGTTGCTTCTTTTTCCCATTGGGCCATTGTTTCAGTATAATGTCAGAGTTTCTTTTTTTCTTCTTGCTCGTACTTATTCTGTGAATAAATTTGTTGATGCTAATTAATGTCCCTTGTGCCCCTCAGATACACACTAACACATGCTCCAGAGTACCTGAGAAAACTTGTAACTGAGTAATTCATTCTTGCAAACGAGAAAACCTCATCTATTGATGTATTGGCGAGGAGTTGTACATGTGTTTTGACGATCTCCGCTGCTGCAAACTGAAGTGAAGCTCCGGTGTTCCTTTCAATTTACATTTAGAGAAGGAGACAATTTGATTTATGCTATAAGGTTTGTATGTACAGGAAATAAGCATTAATGCACTGGATCAAGGTAAATAAATCCATATTAGTGCACCACTTCTGTCAGCCTTCTTAATCTTACTGTTTCATCACTTTGCCTGAGATTTTCAAAAGTACTCATTGTTAACCCAAGCTCACTCAACCCTTCTCCTGTCAAGGTCAAGGGTAAGTTCCCCTTGGCTTTAAAGAATGCAATTTTAGTCCTGTGCATATGCTTTGAAAAATCTTAGCTTTCATTTGTAGTTAATGATATGTTGAGTTTTTAAACAAGCAGCCTGTTTCAGTTTTTGATTTTTCTAATAAAATATGTGCTAGGAATGAGTAAAAGGACTTCAACAGGTGAAGGGCTGACTAAGCCCCTTGCCAGCCCCAGGGATCTCTGGCTGGCTCTGGTGGTAGGTAGGCTCCCTCCACAGGCAGGTGGTGCTGCCTTTAAGCAGGGGCATAGGAGTCCTTGGCAAAGTAATCACTGAGAAAGAAGAGCTGTAATGAAAAGGAAAGCTGGTACTTCTTAGTATCTCTATGCAAAGAATATATTTATTTAACTACAATTTTATTCACTGTAGGCAATGGCTTTGTTTGCTCAGCTTTTAAAAGTGACATATTCCTTATTCATACTTCTCTTTCATTTAATTAAAAAGTCATTTATTTCCCTGTGATCCAGTTCTGCTACATCCCACATAAGATTAGTTTAATATCCATATTCTTGACCAGTAATTGTTGCAGTTAGGGTGGCAGAATACTCTTACATCATCCCCTTGATTAATGTACTCATGGTGGATCTGGTGAGTACATCTGCAAAGTTCTTGTTTTAAAAGCAACTTCAGGTTATAACTAGAAATGCTATCCAGCTGTTTGCAGTAGAAATGAGCTCAGGATTCTCAGGGCATTCCTCTTGCAGGCACCTGGATTCTAAATGGGGAGCCTTAACTCGTTCCCCAGCAGGCTGCTGGTTGTGCTTTCAGCCAGGTGCCCAGGCACTGCAGCCCTTGCTGTCGGAGCGCCCCACGCACTGCAGAGGCTGCTTTGGGCAGGTCCCAGGCTGCCTGTCAGCTGTGCCAAGCAGTGCAGTGCCTTGCTCCTCACTGCTGGTGGGGTGTACTGCCAGGTGCTGGCAGCGAGGCGCAGCTCTCACATGGAATAGTGTCATGTTGATATCACCCCACAGTGTAACAGGTAGGATACCTCCTTGTGACTTAATGTCTTAGACACTTCCCTGATAAGCTCATATGTGGTTTATATAAGCAGTGCCCCCTCACTTGTGTTTGTAAATATTTTGTGGAGGCATAGTTCCAAGAGAGAGCTCATATATTGAAGTTTGAGTAGAATAAAGTCCTTTCCAGTAGTTGAAAGAACTTTTTTTTAAGTCCTAGTAAGTGATAGGGCTTGAGTTCCTCTCCTTTCTCACCTGGGCTAATTGAGGCAGCTTCTGAGTTGGTGTACTAGCCTTTGTGAATCCCCTCCCTAATTCCCCTAAGTTTCCTCAGAAATTGTGCATGGATTTCAGCAAAATAATTCAGACCTGTTCTGGCATAAGGGGATTAAGATAAACCTGTGTCTCTGCCTTGCAGCTGTATGGAGTAGAATTAACCCTATAACTGAGAGTCTTGCTTGTATTTATCATTGTTTGTGTTTCGTTCATCCTGGTTCTCATACATAGCAATGTTAAATGGATCTTTAAGTTGTTTGACTGAGTGCAACACTCATTTTCCTGTGTAGGGGGAACTTCACTTGTCTCTTTGAAGTTGTTACTTATGTTAGAGATTGCACAGCTTCCAGTATGACAAAGGGGTCAAATACAGAAGAAGAAATGAATGATGCCTGTTTAGGACCAATGTCTATTGTTTATTAAAAGGCTGTTACTGCATGCTTCTGTTGAGATAAGATAAAGTTGTCCAGCTCCTGGCATGGCACTACATTGATACCTTGCACAAGACAGAGTCCTGAAAGGAGCTCCTCAGAAGGCAATAGTCATCTTGCATGCTGTCCATATTCCAATTAGTAGAAGCATGTGCACTGCTAAAATTTAATTGGAATAGCTAATTTAAGAGATCTGAGTTAATACATTTTTATTGTCAGACTCAACCTGCAAACGTTTGTGTGACTGTGTGCTTGTTAGCATGCTCATTGGCCTCAATAGGATTACTTGCTCCAAGTTTACTTTAATTATCCACAGCATTGGGCTATAATGTGTATATAAACAGAATCTGTAGGAGTGAAACCAACTGTGTTTCCACTGAAGGAAGAGCAGGGAGTCCAGGGGAATATTACAGGGTTGTATGTGTCTTGTTTGAGTTCTGTTAGCGTTTTTCTTTTGTTTTGCAATTTTCCACCTACAGTAAAGAATAAATATCAAGTCATTTAGAGAAAAAATTATATTCAGACTAATATAATGAAGAATTGGAGTGTAAACTCTGCTGTTCACTTGAGTGTCATGTTGAACCTGCTGCATGACAAGGTCTTTTCCTAGCTAATGCTGATCAGAGACATTCCTAGTGTGATTAAATGTCCACTCCAGTGTTCATTTTGGCATTGGTATGTGCATCCTTTTACAAAATTCTTGGCATACTAGACTCTGGTTTAGAGAATTTCTCCCTTGTTTTTTTTGTTTGGTTTTTATTTTGTTTTGATTTTGGTTTTTGTTTCCCCCTCAAAGCCAGATATGACGGGAACTGTGATTTACTGCCTTGAACTTACGATTTAACAGCTCTTGCTTTCACTGCTCAGTAGCTCATACACTTGGTAAAATTCCTCCTGTATCAGAGTATTTTTGTTGTCTGATTAAAAATGCATTGTTCTGGGATTGCCTTCTCTTCTTCTGTATGCACAAATATATTGTTTCTTCCAATTAGAAAGTTCTTTGACAAGTGCTGAAATTACTTAGGGACTTGCAGAAAAATAATCTTGATAACTATAGCAACAGCAATCCCATTACTTTCTCTGTAAGTCTTCTGTGTTGAAATTACCTGTAAGCATTAGGAAAGGCAGAACTAGCTTTTTACTTTTGTGTATAAGCCTTTTAGATAGGTCTTAGACTGTGTGTATTTGTTTGTCGTAATAGTGCCCCTCAAGAGAAAGTACACTGACTACATCTTGGTTTTTCAACTTCAGCATGCTGTTATTAAATATGATCAGATATTGGGTAACTTTTGTCTGTAAATCTTCAGAGCTCTAAGTTGAAGAAATATATAGAATGTCCATGTCTTGTTACTGCTTTCATGCCAACTGATTCTTCCTGGTAGGGTTATGAGTTATTTGTGCAATCATCATTCCTAGTACTTCTTGTACTAAATAATCCTGCTTTACTTAAAATTGCAAATCCTCCCATTTATGTACATACAGACAAACACTATTTTTATGTGTTGTCTTTAACTCGTAGGTTCATTCTGGGACAATTGTCATGTTGGCAGCATCATCAGGGATACACATAACCAGACAAGCCTAGAGCTCTTCAGACTTCATCACTGTCTTGCATTACTGCCTGTGGGTTAATTATGAGCTCTTTCCACACATGGCTGGAAAATACCAAAAATCCTGGAATTTGGGATCTAATAACTTTAATTAATGAATCCTGGAGCATCAAAGTGGGCACAGAGTCCCAAAGCATGCCTGTTCTTGGTGGGAAGAGGGAGGTAGTAAGTGTCGGGGTCCGCTGTTATGTGTCTCTGCCCCGACACGGAGAGAGGTGGTTCTGGGCAAGATTCTGTACTTCCAGGCATTAATTACCCTTCTGATTTGGCACCAGCTAAAATTTGTACACCTCTCAGATATGCACCAATAAACAAAATCCTTTTCTCCTGTTCTGTGCTGTAAGTGCAGCTTTTTGCTTTTATTATTGCTCGGTTCTTGTTGACTCTACAAGCTGTTGCCACAACCCTTTTTCTTCCCATAGAGCTATCACTGTTTAGCTACTCAGACTCCTTATTTAATCTTGTGCATCAAGAAAAGCATTTATATCATCATGTTAAAAATGAAGAGCTACTCTCTGAATAGGTTAGGTCCTATGCTTTATTGAGTAAACTAATACGGGAGCAGGATATAAAATCCTATACCCTTTACATGAATGCCCCCTTACATGAATTCTTAAGAGCCTCCTTTCTCCTTACCCGATTCCAGTCATGCCTGTGCCACAACTTTTGAGCCTTTTCCCCATTCCAGATAGATTTTTCATTCTCAGTTTACTATTTTCCTGTTCATCACCATTTTCTATATCAGTCAACATTATAACATATAGTTGATTTAATTCTGGCATGCAAAGCACATTGGTCATACCAGAGAAAAGTTTAATGTAATTTCTGTGAGTAAAATGAGTGTCACTGTATTGCATTTTCAACAATCTAAAAGCAAAGTTATTAATTGGATCTTTCTCTAGGATTGCATGTTCTGCCTTCATAAAGATATTTGGAGTGAGTACATTATTACTTAATGTGCTTTGCCACCTTCTGAGTCCAATGGTATCACAAGGTTAAAAAAAGTCACTGGCACATAGAATATATAAAGCATGAAGAGCTGTCTGCTTTGCCTCACCATGAGGTACAGCTGTGAGTTATTTACATGGTTATTAGGAAATGACATTGAAATAGGATACTGTGTTTAAGGTTTTGGATATTATTTTTTCCTTGTGGGAAAAACTGACAATACCAAAATGACTCTGAAGTAACCTTCTACAAAAGTGTTCATCTTTGTTTTGCAGAGGTGCCATTCAAGCTTGCTGAGATGATCTTTTGTCTTTTCCAGGATTTCATATGTCAGATGCAAATTCTAATGTACTGTTACAGTTACTGCTTTTTCCTTACATCATTGCAGCTGTGTAGTGATACCCGCTGATTCTTGACCACAGCTGGTGGGCTTACTCGTCATACTATGCTTTACAGATTTCCTCATCTTGGTTTTAAAGAACGGGCTTTCTCAAGATGGAATCCTTATCCTATCCTATCCTATCCTATCCTATCCTATCCTATCCTATCCTATCCTATCCTTGTATAAGCTGCATTACAAACTTACCAGTGTTTTTTGCCTTGCCTTAGAGTTGTCGGAATGTATGAGGCTTTGATGATTTTTCCCCACTTGTAGGATGTATTATGTTATTTGTAATATTCCTTCCCCTATAGCAGACTTGCAGTTGCTCAGAAAACTTTCTTAACCCATCAGGTCTTAGCTGTAAAAAGAGAGATGCCTGAGGTTTTGTTCAGCATTTCTGTAGTGTAACCACATGGATGAGAGACAGTGAAAAGACAGCCATGCTGGGTCTGTTTTGCTTAATACACCCTGGTGTCAAGGAACTTATTGTTAACCTTTGCCAGGCTCTGTCAAGCTGAATATGCACAGTGCCATGAGAGGGAATTTTGACTAGGGGAATCCTAACAGTGTGATAGGACCTCTTTCCCCTCCATTTTACTGTCCTGTCTCCAGACAGAGAAAAATGGCATCAGAGATGCCTTGTTTGAAACTCCCCTTTGGCCTTTCTGTTTTTACATTTTTTGAACACCTTGACCCTCAAGCCTCTCTTTTACCTTGATAGTCATATGCAGAAATTTTCTTGGTTTCCCCACACCTAGCCCTCTGGTGCCTGTCCCAGGAAGGAAATCCAGTCAGGACAGTGATCTTGGAAAGGATAAGTGGAGAGTGAGCATTTAATACCCGTGTTTTCAGTGACTGCCTTTTTAGACACAGGTTTTACTACTCAGTTTGATTTTTTTCATTTGACTGGAGGTAGCTAATAAAAATTCTGTCTTTTAACATCACGGTCACAACTGTTTTGATGCAAAGTGATACTACAATATGTATATGAACAAAATGCATATGCCATATCTGGAACACCAAAATTAATTACCTCAGATGTAAGGGCAGAGGACAATCACTCAAAACAAGGTATGATTTAGGATTAAGATATGGGAAATGTGCTATTACAAAGTTTTCCCCAACCATTTCAGATTTATAAAATAAATATTGGCATCTGCAGACAAATGCCAGAGAGCATGTAGCAATTTGACAGAGCTGCAACCAATTCTACACTTGTTTTTGTCTACAGGTTATGAGGAAGTGATGAAAGGTGTTCTCAGCTTTGAGTGGGTCACCCTACTTTGGTAGCTTGAATTCAGAATGTGTATACATACTTAAGTAGTTGATTTCCTATGGAAAATGAATATATTTTAGTTACTGAAATTAGGCTGCTCAAGAGAATTGATGCTTTTGGCAGACCATGATCCTCTTACCTTGTGGTGTACTAAGGTTGGCTGGTGAACCTTTGACCATGGGAAGAAAAACAGCTGAATCTGTTGCTATTCCTGGTGTTTTCTAATGGGGAAATCTGCATTAAGTGAATGATATTCAGTACTGAAGAAAGGTAAATGGCTTGTCTTTAGAATTGTTTTACATCACTTTTTTCCCTCTGTACAAGTTGGTTGTTTTGCTTTAGGCAGCACCCTGGTGAGCATAGTCTTGCATTTGAACAAGCAGTACATAGCAGCTGGAGCTTCTACCTGGTACAGAAAGTGTGTGTCTGCTACATTTGTACTGTAAAATGCACCAGAATTTAATTTCAGGCTAGTTTTCTTCATGACTAAATCCAGAGGAAAAGCTGAAGTTTCCCTGTTGTCTGCAGCTGTTTTGTACAGTTTAAAATAAACTTCAAAGCTCAATAATTGGTGTAGTTTCATTACAAAGTCTTGAAATGGAACTTTTTTTCTTTAAAGGATCTTTCTTGTTTGAAGACAAAGCCAGTCATAACTCTTCTGCAAGTTGATGATTTAAGTTTTGGGTTGTTTTCATTGCTGGGTTTTTTTCTGAGCACAAATGAACAATTTCAAAGGAAGATTAAAGAAAAGGTGCTCTTGGTATAAAAAGTTCTTATTTTCTTTTGTACCATAAGAAATATGAACCACAGGTAGAAAATACTTGTTTATCAAAGTTTTTTGGTAAATAAACACGTTTCTATGAATTAGGCAAGGCTGTCTTTTTGTTGCTACTTTGTTTTTCCACAATATGTTTTTCTGCTTTTGTTCTTACTGTGGTGGAAAAGGTAAATCATCATCTGTAAAGGAAAATAGTGAAGGACCTTTGGATGGTGACATGAAAAATCTTTTCTTTTGCTAATAATTTTTTTAAATTGTTATAAAGAATTTTGCCTAGGGAGTGGAAGTCACTGCAGCACCTGCTGGCTTTTATTATATATATCTAAAAATGAAGGTGCTAGTTTTCAGGTCTACTCTGTGGCCTGGCCTAAGGAACATACAGGGGAAATCTGAACTTTACACCAGTTAGTGTTAGGTAACATCTCAGAGTAGAAATATCTCACATTCCCATCAAGCACTGGGACTAGAGAAGGAGCTCTTGTTAAAGGAACATAGCTGTCAGGCATCTTAAAGGCTAGCAATGATATATTTTTGCAAGTACATAAATGAAAACATTGAAAGCTTTGATCTTGTGTAAGTTCTTTACTGTTAGGCTTTGAAGCTTTTACAGTAGTTTGTGTTTAAAACTCATAAAAGAAACTACAGCTGACTGCTATAATACTGAAGATCCTTAGGACCCAGGGGCCCTGAAGCATGATGTTTCAGAGGATGTGGTTTCCAAAGATTTGAATTTTTCTTGCAAAGCACCTCTTGCTGCTGGAGAGGAGTTTTAACACTGGGGTGAACCCAGGTATTCATAACATACCACAGAATCTTTGTTAACTACAGCACAGGTTTTTAAAGCTTTCAGAAGATTGTGATCAACACCTTGTATTGCATTTGGAAAAGAGGAAACTAGTGTGACATACACATTGTCATTCTGCTGAGCTCATGTTTCAGTAACCTTCAGCTTAAACCTTCACTTTCTTTACTCAACCTGTTTTGATTTGTCTGTATGATATTGCACATTATCTAAAGTTTTTGTCTTTCCCCCTTCCTCTGGGACTTAGATAAGATTTGCAGCTGGTAACATCTGGTGTTGTCATGTTCTGTCTTGAATTGGCTACTAAAACTGACTGTGCATAGCTGACTTTTCAGGAATAGTTGCTCTTTTAAAGGGTTTCAGTTTGCTCTGTCAACAAGCATCATTGCTGCTTTATGCTATTTTTTCAGAATTTATGATCCAACTGATTTATGACAGTTGAATTTTCCAAACTAATCTGTAGTTTGTGTGGATCTTAATCTTTGTCCAGGACACAATGGCTATCCATAAAAATTGTTTGAAAAAGGAATTTCCGCTTTTAAGTCAACAGCAAAAAATGATGTTAAAAAGTTCATTGTTTGCTCTGTTCCCACGGGTGGGTGAGATGGGTTGCAGTCACATATGCCATCTTATTGTTCTCCTCCTAAAAATATTACCAAAGAAAATGGGGTTTAAATGATTGTTCACATGACAGTTGTGCCTGCAGAAGAGAGATTTAAATGGGGAACTCTGGTCTTGATCTGGACCATGACTAAATTTTGTCTGGGTGCCAAACCAGGATCCCAAAAATCTGCTCTCTGCTGAGACCTGCATAAAACCAGTTGCCTTTCTGCCTGGCATGTCCTGGAGGGGAATCTGGGGCATGCTGCAAGCATGGCACAGGGAGCAATGCACATTTTTAGTTTCTGACTCTTGAGGGTTAACATTTTCAAGCCTCCTCTGCCTTTCCTCTTTGTGGAGAATGTAGGAGTTTTTCTTCATGAAAACCAGGGGCAGCATGTTTGACAAAATGGTACCAGGAGCTGGGCATTGAGACAGAACAACTGAAAGTGTTGTTCCTGTGGAGAAAGAGCTGCTGGTGCTGGGTCAGTAGCAAAGGTGAGGGTAGGATGTGGACAACACTTTCTGGAGCCTGTTAGCTCCCTCTTCAGACTGCAGTCTTGCTGCCCCAATTAATTCATCACTTCCTTGACATGCAGATCTCCATTTGTTTGTGGTAAATGAGCCGGATTTGTGTTCTTTAAAGCATCTGGTAGCTCTGTGCTCTGAGCTACTTCTTGGCTCTCTAACCCAGGCTTACTGTGCCTTTTACATCCTGTCTTGCAGGTCACAAGCCATCTCCTGACATGCTCTTGTTGAGTTGTCTCTGAACCCCCCATGTGGTCTCATCTATAGTTTGGTTTATGTTTTGGCTTGATCCAGTGCATTTACCCAAATGCCATACATCTCACACTCGTAAAGACTGATTCTGTTACAGTCTGAGGACACTACACTCCCTTCTCCTTTAATACTGATGAATTTAGTCCCTGCCCTTATATCACTGTATATGGTCTCTCCAAAGACTTCCTCCTCAAGCATTAAAAAACTAGCCCAAGAGCCTTTTGCTTACACTTTCAGTAAATGGCATTTTCAAACCACTCCCAGATGTGCCATCCATTCAATAAGCTGGTTAGTTTAAAGCTTCTTGAGAAATGTGAAAGAATCCCTGGATTACTGAGTTAAAAATAAAACTTCACTCATGAAAAATTTGTTCTCTGCCTTCTTGGGGTTAACAGTTTCATTTTAATTGTGGCTCTTAAGAAACCTTGTTTTAGTATTTAAAATAAAAAAGTAAAGAGGAAAAAGAGGAAGAAAAATCACTTTGTGTGTTGGTGCCCCCTTAGTATCAGTTTGAAGCTGTGTTGGTGCAGGACATAACCCAGCAAAGCATTAACTGGGTGGGAGGTTGTTTCCTTTAATCATTTACATTTGCTGCCTTTTCACTCTCACTATATATTCCCTTTGTAATGGATTTAAAAGATCATTCTGTGTAGCATGCCAAGGTGTTGAAACAACTCCTTCAGCCTATTGCAGCAGCGACTCCTGTATATTTCTAATCTATATTTATAGCTCTGATTTTCTGTATCCTGCAGATGTCTAACTGGGGCATGCATCTGAGCCTTGCTGTCTCCATTCATTTCTGTCATCCTTTCAAGTACTGTGCAGGTCCTTTTCACTTCTAACCTTACTGAATCATCATGGAGAGCTGTATTCTGTGTTCTGTATTCTGTGGGAGTGTGTACATATATATACATATATGTGTGTGTGTATACAAACACATGTAGATAGAGAGTATGTGTACTGTAAGTAATGAAGTGGTTACTATTGGCCATAGCGTGCCTGCATTTTTCTTGAACTGGTGTGCTCATAATGCCCAGGGCTTTTAAATGACCCACTTTTCTTTGGGGATTATCAGCAGTCCCATTTTAGGTGAGTATTCTGATTGAGCCTGAATGCATTTATTTGGCTGTTGTTAGCCTGGTCACAATGCTCGTGTCTTGAAATAATTTTCCCTTTACACCAAACTGTTAATTTTGTCTGTGTGCTTTTTTTTAATGGTGCCTAAACCAGGAAAGCAGAATGATTTGGGAATTTTATTCCCAGCTCTAATGCTGATTTAAAGCATCACCTTGGGCATGTGATGCTGGTCTGCTTTCTCTTACATTCACTGGAGGCAGTGATATTAATTTATGCATCTCCTGGAGCTGCTTATCTGGAGTATGAATGCACAGGGTAGATGGACCCACAGGACCCATGGTAGCTAGCTAGAGTGGCTATTGTGGAGTACTTCTTAATCAGTTTCCATATATTTTTATTGTCTTTTGTCCCCCTCCCAGACCAGATGGATTTGAAAGTTATAGTTCTGAGAAATTGGATTCCTTTGCTCATACTATATGGCTTTTTTTTTTCCTCCTTCTTTCTTTCTTTTTTTTTTTTTAATTTTTTTTTTTAATTCAGTGTGTAATTTAATAAAGGATTCAATCAGCTGGTATGTGCACTTAGGAAAGTGGCATAAGGCAGAGGCTTCCAGAGATGCCAGGCAAATGAGCCAGCTTTAGGAGAGAGAAAGAATGAGACAGCTGTAAAATAAAAGATATCTTAGCAGTTAACATACAGCTACCATCACAGACAAGTAGTCTGCTCTCTTTCTTTGTCATGCTAGAATATTTCAGACCTCATTACTTCTTTACTTCAATGGAGGATTAATGCTTTATGACGGGTGACAGTTTTGATGACATCTGTTTCCCTCAGATTGAAAAAAAAAAGGAAAATCCACCTGCTTCTCCTTTTATTTGGGGACTGCAAAGGGTTAAAGACTTTGAATGTAGACATATATGGTGCTGTATTGATATTATGTACTTTGTAATAGAAAACAGAACTTTCCAGGTCAAATATCAATAACATTCTATAAGCCTTTCTAGGAAAATGTAATTAAAACCATTCAAAGCTGTTTCCCATAACTGAATTTACTGTGTTTTATTGATTTCAGTCTCCCATCTACAATAGGATATTATTATTGACTTCTAGGGCTCTGCCTTTTTCAAAAATAAAGAAAACACAAAATCAGGTGGTGGTATTCCTTTTATTAGAAATCTTGTCCTCCTTTCTCCCTGAAGCAGGTATCATATTGAATTGTTTGAACAAGAAAATGGTGGGGTAGGTCTTCAGCTGGTTTAAATTGTCATAGTCCCACTGAAAGCAGCTAAACAAGTGGGCCATCAGCTGAGACTCTGTCTACGTTCTGCATTTAAGCCATTTATTCCTTTGCACCCAAGGTCATCAGTTACAGCACTATCTCTGGCTTTATTGTCAAGCTTTATTGCATTGTTTTCATATTCTATACTGTGAGTAGGCTTTGGACTAGGAAGCCACTAAATTGCTTAAATATTTCAGACAGAATGAATTTGCTTTTCTAATTCTGTCACTCCCTGTCCTCAAAGCAAATATTTTGTCGTATCATTCACATTTAAATCAGGAGTACATTCCACCAAGCACATTATTTGCAAAATAAATATATTTTTATATTTGGTAAGTTCTTAAAATCTATTTGTTAGCACAGTCTCTTTATAAAAAGAAAAGCATAATAGTCTAAAAATTTGAATGTTTGTATAACATAGCTGATACTGTACCATAGTCACTAATCATATTTATTTCAAGGACTTTTACCAAATATTTAGTATGTCTGTGTTTTTTGTATAAATCTGTCAGTGGAATATTTTTAGCTATAAATATTAAAAATATGGAACTGTTTCTGCAAGTATTACAAAAGCCTAAGAAAAATCTTTTCTGAGAATAGTTTTATTGTTGTTGGTTGTGGGTATCTTGGCACTTAGGTTAATCACAAAATATCTGATCAATATTTAAGATTTTTTAAGAAGTCAGACATATGCAGATGTCTAAAATAGATTTGTATGCACACCTACCTACATATATATCTATATAAAGAAGAAGTGGGTGTAGAAACTTACAAAGAGTTTAAAATAATTTGTCTCCATAAAGTTTAATATGCTTGTGTAATATTGGTCTGATTTTCCTAAAATCCAAAGTTCCCAGAAGTTTATAGGGATTGCATTCTAGAAGAGAGGGAAGAATTCAGACAGTTTCCTTTCTATTTGAATTGCGACTCAGAGTACCTAGATTTAACATTAACTTCCTTTAAAAACATTCAGGCATGGATATTTATTGGTTGTGACAGCCTGGCATATTTTTAGTCCATTAATGGCTTTTTCTAATGCAGTTGGGACTTGGTTGTTATAATAAGGAGCACCCCTCATGTCCCAAGGCAGACAGTGGCAGCACTTAGAAATATCTGATGGTAAATGTATTCTGAAGGAGTTGAAGTAAAAGAAAGTAAGTCTTGAAAGTGTTAAAAACTGAACAGGCATACTGTGTATTGAACAACAAAAAAATTTTTTTTTTTCTCCTTCAGCAAGTACTTAGTTGCTTTATAATAAACTTAATATATACATATGCAGTTGGGAGACAGACTTCTGTGTGAACCATAATTATTCCTTCTGCTGTCAAAATTACTGTAATTCTGTGCCTGAGTTTTAAAATTACATTCAAAAGATAATATGAGCTATTGTCCTTGTTGCAGTTTGATCTGAATACTCAAATAGGAATTCATTTTGGTGAATAGTATCTTAATTTATTTTTCAGGTCATTTTAAGTCACCTGCAAATTGCAGGCAAGTCTGAGCCATAATTTTTGTATTTACTTTTTTGAAAAAGATCTTAGTATTTCAGTTGAAAATGCAGAAACTTTTACACTTGAAGTATTTGTTTAATATTGTAATAGCTGTGTGTTTGTTTGTCTATATTTTCTGCTCGTGCTATTAGAAACTACATTACTTTGTAAGAAGAACCAGAATAAATAATTAAAAAATCTGTAGAGTTCTTGCGTCATTTTCTTTAGTTAGTCCATGTCATTTATATTTTCTTCCTGTCTAGCTCAAAAATGGCTCGACAGTTTGATTTTAGATTGATGTATGTCCTTTTTTAAAAAGGTGGTGGTGAGTAGAGTATTTGTCAAGAGGAATATGTAGGATTTTTCTGGACTGTCCTATTGTTCTCTTACCTTTAAACAAAACTGCTTATAAACACTCCAGGGCAGACTGGGCAGTGGCTGTAGATTTTCAGTCACACAATTCCCTCTTTTTCAAATCTGATAGTGCTGTGCTTTCCTGTGCCATCTCAAGAAGGATTGTTTACAGGTACTATGGTACCATTTAATGTTCTTCATTAAAAGTTCACTGTTTTAGCTTGCAGGTGGCATCAGGAAGATCAAACCAGATGAATATTATTGAGAGACAACAGGAAAAACAATCTGATCCTGACCTGCATCACTTGTTTTCATTGCAGTTTCCCTTTGTCCCCCATTTTTCACACAGCTCATGAATACTTAGAAAAAGACATAACTAAATCAAATTTTTACACACATATGTAAATTTGGCAGAGTCAATTACTTGCCTAGGCCTGCCACTTTTATATTTTTAGCTCTGATCATGCTTCCCATGTGAGAAGCATCACTGCAGTATGCAGAGAAATTGTAATTGCAGTAACATATGCAATGGAATATTTTTTCCAGCTTAAATTGATTATTCTCTTTATCTTTAGAATCATTGTGAAATGCTATGATTTTATTATCAGGCCTATTGAGGTAGTTAGAATATTGTGTAATACTTCTATGAGTTCAGAAACCAGACTCTACTATATAAGAGTGGTTAACGCATATGGATACACCCCCAAAGTTTCCAGTAACAATTACATTCCAAGAAAGGTGCTAAATATATTGCTACCAGGAATCTCCTGGTTTTTTCCTCCCTCAATCTTTGATGTCATTTTGGAGAGCCAAGAATTTTCACTTCACCTACTTAAAACTTTTAAATGTGAAATTAAAATTCACTTTAGATTTTTATCCCATGCAGGAAGCCTGATCCTGTAGCTATCACCTGGCAGAAATGCCCACTGTATTGAATGCGAGTGTTCCTTGTCAGGACTGCAGGCACAGGGCTGCAGTTATAGTCAGCCGTTTGTAGTGAAATTATTCTGAGTCCACACGAGGCTGCTGATGTTGTTATTCTAGCTGGAAACTTCACTACAAAGGCACAAACCCTTGAAAATAAAATTTGCAAGATCACTTGTTCACATTTTATAATTCTTACATGTAAACTGGTTGGTAGCATTAGGATTACTGTTTGTTTTAATTTAGGGATATGTTAACCTTTTAAGGTTGGGGATTTTTTGGGGAAACAAGTTCTTAACATCATTTTTTTTATATGCCCAAAGCAAAAGCTGTAAATGGATTTAAAATCGTAACATGCTTCTTTAGATCAGCATTATACTTACTACACAGTTTCTACCCCCGTTACAGATGATAATTGGGGTAGTTTGCAGGCAATAACAACCTGCATTTTCTCACCGGAGCCTTACTAACAGTGTGACATAAGGAAGGTAAAAGCAAATTGAATTAGAAAAACAGCAAACATTGTGTTTTATAACCCAAAATAAAATTCTTCAGCAGCAACTAGTCCTGTAATGTAATCCAATCTGTTTTAATACTGAGATTTTTCCAAGAAAGCAGGAAACAGTAAAGGGTAAGGCTTTCAAACCTCTGCTGTTTCGTTTACAGATCCCTTGTGTTAATTTAATGCTTCTAGGGAACTGGGGCTCTTTCTTTTTTCTCAGAATCCCTTCTCTAGGAAATACTGAGTGGTGTGGTGCTGAGAAACAGTCATGGTTTACAACAGATAAGCCAAAGGACCTGGCTTCAAATTGCACACTTCTCTGAGAAAACAAAACACTCCAATGCGTGCTTCTCTCTAAAACGGACGATTTCTTGCTAACAGGCTACAGAAAATTTACCTTAGAAGGACCTTAGCAGACAATTTGCTGGGCCCTGACATTTTTTCCCTTCTCCTGTCCCTCCAGTGCATGCACCAGCATCTAGCAGTTCTGTGCAGTCAGGCTTTTTAAGCATAAAAGATAAATATTTACAGCTATTACTTTTGGAGCATTACCCTGAAAGTTTTACTGGCACAAAATTCACAGTCCTGCTGGTGTGACTCTGCCAACTGCAGCCCCAGCAGATGCAGCATTCCCTTCCCACACCCTGCCAATGCATTTTCCCCATGCTTAAAACACCCCCATCTCTTTCCCCAAACCGGAGATACCCACCTGGATAACTGGATTTTGAAGCTAAAACTGATTTTGTCTGGAAAAAACAGAATGAGTTGCTTGCAAAAAGCCAGCCTGGCTGATGTCAGCCGTGTGCGTTAGCAGCCCAGCTGCTGCAGCTTTTGGAGATGCCTGGGCAATGCGTGTTTTGGCCTCTCGCCGTTTCCTTTCCTTATTTTGCTGGTTCAAAAGAAGGGCTCACAGTGTGATTTCTGAAATCACAACAACCCTGGCTTCTGGGGTTTTGTTGTCTGTGAGGTTTGGAGTGTAAGTTAGGAGGTTTGAGCGAGGCTGAGGGGTGCCCCATGGAGGGTGTCAGTAAGCAGCCCCCACTGCCAGGCTCACGTGTGCTTGGGGAAGAGCAGCTGCCACGAGCAAGCAGGAGGAGACATGTGGAAAGGGACCATCACTAGGGACACGTCTGTGGGACCACTCCTGATCCTCGGAAGGGCAGGAAGAACAAGATGTGGGGAGAAGGAATAAGGGAGGTACAGCAGAAAGGAGTAGATGCCTAACCCCAGCTGCCTGTGCTGCCTGTCCTCCAGCAGATGAGGGTGATGGAAAACAAGGGAAATTGAGACTAGGAAGGGGGAGAAGTTAATCTCCTCCTCCCCACCACCCCTCACCAATATCTGAATCAGTAGTTAGAATTTTGAGTTAATTGGCAGTGACATGAATTATGTAAAATTCCTAGAGTTGGGACTATTTTGCTTGCAAGAGGAAGAGAAAAGCCAAGATTAACAGCAGGCTTTATAACCAGCAGGCTCTTCTGCCTTTTTGCCTGTAATTTGCCTGGCATGGCATGAGATTCTCAGGAATTTTGTTCTTGTGGTACAGAACACCCTGATAGACTAATACTTTTCCTATGGTCATTTATTTTTTCATTACTGTATAAAGGCAGGGAGAATATTCAAGGCTGAATCTTCTCTCAGGCCCAGGGTAGGCCAAAAGGATCTCAGATTCACGTGGTGGGAGCAGACTGAAGGGGAGAACATTGTCCTTTATCATAGGTTCTTGGTGCCAGTTCTGCTGCTGGTGCCGTACAGCTTAGGAAAGAAAGTTTAGCAAGCAGTTGTAGGTGTGCCATCAAGAATCCTGTTGCAAGCCAGGGCAGGTGCAACTCCCCTGAAGTCATGGTTTAGGCTTATGGCTGTGAAATTAATTGGTAGTTCATGGAATTAGCGCCAGAGTGGGATGTTGTGGCACTCCAGAGATTTCCCAAAATCAAGGAAATATTTTGAGAATCTTCTTCAGATTACCCCCATCTGAAGCAAGCAGATCCAAGCAGAGGGAGAGAAGTCTAAATGCTACAGTAGATAAAACACTGCCCTGATTTTCTTCCTTAACCTTTCCTGAGTTTTGATGTAGGAGGGCGAGCTCTGCATCCTTTTCATCAGCAGGTTCAGTTTACACTTGAAATGTTCATTATGTGGGCTAATATTGAGGAATGCCAGAAGAGAAAAAAAACACCAAGGAAATTCCAGTCTTAGAGGGTATAACATGCTGTACTGATGCAATTTGTAGCAGTTTTAGAGCTTAAATTTTCCTATGGCAAAAGAGCTTGGATTCTGCAAGGAATTCTTGATAATGTAAAAATATCACCCCTACCAATTATGGAAACAAACTGAAAAACAAATTAGCTAGTCAAAAATTTGTAAAATAAACTTCCTCTTCTGCCTCTGCTATTTCCAGATTTTTATTTTGTTTTGTCATTTTGTTGTGTAAACCCCTCAGGGTTGGCAATATTTTACAAAGTTATCACTGATTTCTACTAAACCATGTGTTGACTCTTTGAAAAAGCATATTGTGTGTCTAGTTTTTTGTTTGTGTGTGGTTTGTTGGTTTTGTTTTTTTTTTTTTTTTTTTTTTTTTTTTTTTTTTTGTGTGTGTGTGAGCACACTTTGAGAAAATACAAACATAAAAATCATAGAATAACCATTGGGTTGGAAGGGTCTTTAAAGGTCATCTCATTCCAACCCCTCTGCTCATGGGATACCTTCCACTAGACCAAATTGTTCAGAGCACCATACAGTCTGGCCTTGAACACTTCCAGGGATGGGGCATCCACAGCTTTTCTGGGCAACTGATTCCAGTGCCTCACTACCCTCTGAGTAAAGAATTTCTTCCTAACAAATAAATGTTAGGAAGAGTGTTTGCATGTAAATATCTTCTTAAATCTAAATCTGCCCTCTTTCAGTGTAAAGCCTTTCCCCCTTGTTCTGTCACTATGTGCCCTAGCCAAAAGTCCCTCTCCAGTTCTCTTGTAGCCCCCTTTAGGTACTGGAAAGTACTATAAGGTCTCCAGCAAGCCTTCTTTTCTGCAGACTGAACAGAACTCTCTCAGCCTGTCTTCATACAGTTCCAGCTCTGTGATGATCTTCATGGCTCTTCTGTGGACTTATTCCAGGAGGTCTAAGGATGGTCATATGAAGGCAGATCAAGGTGCATCTGTCTCAGCAACTTGTTTCCAATTAGGATCATAGCCCAGTGGCTGAGGGAAAGCTGCAAGACCTGTCCATAGCAGGAGGTATCTGCCATGCTTTTCCTGGAGGCTGGAACTTGGAAGCTTCATGAGCTGCAGTTTGTATCTTGGTGTTGTGTGGCCTTTCATGATTTTTTCTCTCCCTTAATTTGAGAACATGCTTGTTGGACTCTGGTGCCTGGAGATTGTGATAGATTTAACTTTTGACCTGCTTTCCCACTGAGTTGCATTTGATGCACTTCAGTTTCCCAAACATGGTTGACTTAAAGGACAGAGATTGGTATGCTCTCACCAAGGATGCAGCCTGTGGAGCCATGTAATAAAAACATCAGCCTTCAAAGGCAAATTCCAGTTGTACAAAGAGCTGCATGAAAGAAGACACTTTCTCTTTAGTCTTCATCTCCTCTTCATTCACCAGCGTTCTTCCTAGGTTCAGGAGATCTAAGTGAACTTTTTTTGCTTTTAGGATTGGATCTCTAAAGTCAGGAATGCTTCTGATAAAGAATAATGGCACGTGACTACCTGAAGCTGTAGGTTTGGTGTTATTTACATATCTTTGTCTTGCACAAAGACCTGAAGCATTTCCTTTGGCCTGTGTGCAGTGCATGACAAACCATCTTCATATGCAAAAAGGCAATGTCTATCTGTCTGTCTCCCTTGTATAAAATAGTCTCCAGCAGTGTTACTGTGAGTGGCTGCTTTCTGATTTGCACACTATAAGCATTGTATGTTTCTTTTCTACGTGGGATTAATCTGCACTGTTCACGTAGCCATTGAGCAGTAACCCGAAATAATGTGTGCCCTGATGTGAATGTTGCGTAACATGGGTAGTCTTCCAGATCTATCGAAAGAGCTGCTTCATCTATTCACTGGATTTTTTGGCAGAAGGAAGATAATAAAACTCTGCTCTCTGCATACCAGATAGGTACAATCTGTCCTGCATCATGTTAAGTAGGGCTTATTAATTCATAGCTGCTGGAGTTTTTAAAATGAAGATGAAAGTTTGTAGGTGTTCAATTCATAGAAGGTAGAATGGTTTTCCTTCTAGGTTGTAGAAATAATAATAAGCAAGAGAGTTATGAAAGGCCTTCCATGGCAAAATATGGATTAAAACAAGTCAACCTTTATGCAAATGTAGTAATCCTTGTTTTTCACATAAACTTCTTCAGACATGCAGCAAGGTTTTCTGCTTACACTGAAATCCTCAGGGTTCATTCCATTTCCATTTGTTATGTTGGTTGGTGGAAGGTACTGAAGTTGTATAAAACAAGCATTCAAAGAGACGTCTTAAAATATAGAGTATATTCTGTGAAAAGACATTAAAGATGAAGGTCATGTTGATTTTATTTTTTACTTAAATCTTAAGAGTGTGACTGATCTGGACTTTTGAACGTGAAGACTGGCAGTTAGTAATATGAGAGTTTTGTGACTTCCCATGTGAGGAGTGGTTATAGTTGCACTGTCTTCCATTTACTTATCATTCATTTACAAGCCAGAGCTTTGATATTTCAGGCTGATATAGAAAGGTGGACTTCTGTCGTGGTTGGATTCCAAGTTGTAGTGTGATTTTGCTTGTAAAAACACTTCTCAGTCTGTTGCTAGAAGCCAGCACAGTGGGAATAAACCAGCAGAGCCAAAGTCGTCCTGCATGATCGATTTGCTGGTCACAGTAACATGAGAAATGAAATATGAGAACCAGCCCTGGTGTTCTCAACAGTCGCTATCTCCAGGTGTGGAGACCTTGATATATATCAGGCAAGGGAAATGAAGATGATTATTTTACTTCTACAGCTAGCAAATTAAGCAGCAGAATGAATGGCTTCCCTAAAGTTTATGTCAGGTTCAGGAAGTGAACTGTTAACTCCCAGTCCACTGTCCAAACCACAGATGGTTTTTCCTATCATCAATTTTATCAAAATACATAATTCCAGAATACATGAATTTTGGGCTGTTGCAATAATGCCTTTTTTTTTAGTTATCACTGTTCCTAATGAACTTGCTGCAACTTATTTAATGGGCTTTCAGTATGCTGGCTAGGATTCCAGGATACTTGTTTGTACTTCATAAAAACACTATGTTGTCTTTCAACAGAAAGGTTTTTCTTTTAACAATCCTTTTAAATACATTTCATGAAATAACAAAGACAGCCATTAAAACACAGCACTGAATAGCTTCTGCCAAGTTTCAGTGAACATTTTTTTAAATTTAAATTAGGAATGGAAAACATTTCCTGATCCTAGCATTTGTTCTCTTACTATTCCAGGCAAACTCCTCCTGCTATGCCATTTACAAAGTGATCAAAATCCTGTTAAGTTCTTTGTCTTCACTGCTGTCATTAAAATTATGTTCCAAAACCTCTGTGCAGTCAGGCTAGAAGCTTTCTTCTAATTTCAGACTGAATTTTATTGTGGCCTGTTTATATCCACTTGTTCTTAAGTTAACACTGTTGTTTTGCTTAAATAGCTCTTTTACTGTCTCTGCAAAATATTTATGGAAACAAACTTTGTAGCTGTCTTAGAAGTCTACCTCTTCCAAGGTTAACCAAGGGTCCTCTTCTTGTCTAGGCAAAGCTTATCTGTTCTTTTGACCACCCTGGTAAACTTGCTCTGCACCAGTTTAAGTCCTGTTTCCTTTAATATGGGTAATGAAAACTTTTGCTCAGTGGTTGAGGTGAGCTCTTGACTTGTACAGCAAGAGCACTGCAGTGACCTTGGCCTAGCAGAAGCACATCTGATCACTTCAGCAGTGTCATTGTCTTTTATGATTATATCAGGGTGATAAAATGTCATATAATATATATATATACATATATATATATGTGATTTTATCGGTGCGATTTTATGAGTTTCTCTTTGATATTTCCTGCTTATGAGTTTCCAGTTTATGGCATGAATTTGGCTTTCAGTCCTTCTGTTCATGGTCTTGCTTTTTCAGTTGTAGTTCTGTAGCATTGCCTCAAGACCTCAGATAGTTCTTCGTATCTGATACCTCCTCAGGCCATGTGAATATTTAATAAACTGTTTTATTTTAGTTTATCAAACTTTAAAGTCCTGAACTTTTATTACAAGCATTTTTATTATCTCTCTGTTTAGTGTAAAAAAACCCCAAATAATGGTCTCACAATTCATTATTTTCTTAATCTAATTGTTTTACAGAAAACTTTGCTACTCCCAAAATGAACCGTAAGAAAACCCACCATCCTCCTTATTTAACTGTTTTTAATAAAGAACATAGAACCTCACATCCGGAGATAACTGGGCCCCTGCTGCTACTAGATCCATTTGTTTTGTTATTTCAAACTGATAATTTAAAATCTTGTTTTCTACTATGAATCATGTCTTTTAAGTGTCAGGTAAAAATTTCTTTGGGGGAAAAGAGGAAGAGATGTCTTTCAAGGGAACTGAGAATCTACTGCACAGTGTCTTTCTTCTAAAAGGATTTTGTATCATTCATGTTATTCCTTCTCATCTCATTGCTATTATTCATGTTCAGTTCTTGTCCACCATTTTTACTTCTTTTTTCACTTTTCCCAAACATAGTCATGCTCCAATCCTGATTGCATTTTCTGTTATGCCTGCAATATATTGCTTCACATTTAGGATCAGCAATTGAAATTCCATTTTTTTTTCTCTGCTCTATGACCTAAGTATTGGTACACAATCATTTCACTTGTTTCTCACTAACCACATCCATTTCCCGTACCGGATTAGGCGTAATCCTCTGTTTCCTCTCAATTACTGCACTCTATAATATTGAATCTGTTTTCTTTCTCTTTTTTTTTTTTTTTTTTTTTTACTCACTGACATTCCTTTGCCCACTGCCATATCTTTTAAAGGCAGTATTGTTCAAAAACCTAACTCCAAATTCCATATCCATTTGATATGCCATTCTTATTTGTAGATCCAGTTAGATGACAGGTTTTCAGCTGTTAAGGACCGCCTTCCATCATGTGTACCTCCTTCCAGAGGTACAAATCTGACTCCTTTGTCCTCCATCTTTTCTACTGTCAGTGGAGCATCCTGCTTGCTCATGTTCCTTTTTTCCCCTTTACCATTTTCCTAATGTTCCCTTTCCCTCTGCTACTCATTCTTTGCCAACATGATCACCTTTATTTAGGAGATTTTTCATACAATCGTGTAATCTTTTAGGTTAGAAAATACCCTTAAGATCACCAAGTCCAGCTATTAACCCAGTACCATCACTGGGTGAGGTGAGGTTTCTACCACTAAACCATGTCCCTAAGCCCCACATCTACATGTTTTTTTGAATACTTCCTGGGATGCTGATTCCACCTTTTCCCAGGGTAGCCTGTTCTGATGCTTGCCCACTCTTTCAGTGAAGAAATTTTTCGTAATATCCAATCCAAACCTCCGCTGGTGCAATGTGAGGCTGTTTCATCTTGTTCTTGTTACTTGGGAGAAGAAACCCACCCACACCTGTGTGCAACCTCCTTCAGGCAGTTGTAGAGAGTGATAAGTTCCCCTCTAAGCCCATTTTACTCTAGGCTAAATAACGTCAGTTCCCTTAGCTGTTCCTCATAAGAGTTGTGACCTTTAACCTTCATTGCCCTTCTCTGGATGCTCCAGCACCTCAATGTATGCCCTATAGTGAGGGGCCCAGAACTGGACACAATATTTGAGGTGTGGCCTCACAAATGCTGAGTACAGAGGGAAAATCACTGCCCTGGCCCTGCTGACCACACTGTTGCTGACACAGGCCAGGATGCCCGTGGCTTTCTTGGCCACCTGGGCACACGCTGGCTCATGTTCAGCTGCTGTTGACCAGCACCCCCAGGTTCTTTCCTTCTGAGCAGCTTTCCAGTGACACTTCCCCCAGCCTGTAGTGCTGGATGGGGTTGTTGTGACCCAAGTGCAGCCTTGGCCTATTGATCCAGCCTGTCCAGATCCCTCTGCAGAGCCTTCCTACCCTCCAGCAGATCAATACTCCTGTCTAACTTGGTGCTGTTTGCAAACTTACCAAGGGTGCACTGTCCAGGTTAAGTTCTAGGTGGGCTTTGACACTTCTAAATTTCTCCCTGTGTAACCTCATGGCATCCATGTAATCCTCCTTAGTTGCTTAGCCCTTCTTCCAAAGGTCATAAACTCTCCTTTTTTTTCCCGAGTTCCAGCCAAAACTCTATTCAGCCAGGCCAGTCTTCTTCCCTGCCAGCCAGTTGCTGAATTGCTTAATAGAAAGATTTAACACTGGGCAGTTGCACACAGCATAGTAAAAGTTGATAAATTTAATACTGCTTGCTATTGTAGTAAAGGAACGTCTGACTACAGTGCATACCAAAAACCCCCAGCATAGCAGCACTGCAGGAAACCATTTTAATATTCCACTGCATGTATTAACAAGCTGCAATTTCTAAGAATATTTTCCTGAAAAATTAAGATACTTCTGTAAATTGACTTTTACTGTCTGAAGCTTTCAAAAAGTCTAAGTAATAGATGAGGGCAGCATATTCCTTTCATATGATTAATTCTAAAATGATAAATTCTCATTGGGCATTTGAGCCTGAAGGTGAAGGAAATGTTCAGAATTATTTCTTAACATTCATGCAAATATTTTACAGTAAGTGGGAAATTGTTAAAAGTTGTTTGTTGGTGGAGTCACAGAGCTTTAAATTTTTGTTCTTTCTGAAGACTGAGGGGTTTTTTTAATTGTAGAATAGGAAAGTTTAAATCTTTTGAATAATTAGTGGATGATCTTCCCTCCCCAGCAAAACCAACATTAAAAACATATTAAAGTATTGATGAACTATTTCAGTCTGATAGTTGAGCAAGAGACCAAAATTTCTGTTACAATTGCAGGTGTTTCCTGCAGCTGAGTATGAAATTAAGTAAATTTTTATTAAGTTACAGTTGCTATTTGTTGAGCTTTTGCTGTTCCTAGGTTTTTTTCTTAGTTACTGTTTTCCAGGAATTCTGGAACTAAGAAATGTTCTACTTAGAATTTGAAAACATAAAGCCATCAATTCATTGAGTTTGTTTTTAAGCATGGAAAGCAGTGAAACAGAGATTTCTAATTTTTTACTCAATGTGTTATCTTTTAAACTGTTTAATATCGTTTAATTACACTTCATGGTGCAAAACCCCCACAAACAGTAATTGCAGATATGTTCTTACTACATTAAACAAACAAACACTTCCCTCTGAAAGAGAGTGATTTTACTAACAAAACAACAAAAAAAGGAAGGGATAAGTAAATAATTAAAATTTATTTTTTTAAGATACAGAAATTAGGTAATAGCTTGTTGCCATTTGCTGTTCTTCTGTTGAACATACTGGCTTTTTCTTCTCACTGGATTCTATGAAAGTAGAAGGTTCCTTCTTTCCTATAATTTTTCCAATTGCTTTCTGCATTAAAAAAGCCAATCTTTCTCTCATTTTATACTTTCACTTTTCTAGTTGTTTCCTTAGAAGTAGTCTGTCTTTAGTCCTTTTCTGCAATTTTCATATTCTCTCCACTCTCATTGTTTTTTCTCAGGGCCTAAGTCCACTGGTGCTCAGTGTTCAGAGGAAACCATGGCAGTATTTTCCTTGAGCTTGTACTTCCCCATCTTATTCTTAATGAGGAAGTCAATCCCTCTGTCAGTCACTGGAGGCTGCAAGTAGAAATTTATTATTATTGCCTGCTATTTCACAAATTATTTTAAATTTTAAAAAAAGAGAGAAGAGGGAAGGAAACTAGGCTGGTAAATGTGAAACATAAGAAAATATCACATCAACAGAATTCTAGCTTGTTTTTAGGAACTGAATTATCTCAGAATGTGTGTCTCAGCTGCCAAACCTATCTTGTTGAGTCCTAATACCCAGTGTAGCTGTCCTTCTCTTTTCAGGGTCACAATAATTACTCCTAGGAAAAGCTGAAATAAGTGGCCTGTGAAACTAAATGCAGTTTAAGGTAAATAGTCTGGTTCCCACATGATGTAAAATGATGCAGCTCTGCTAATCCTTCTTGGGATTGCAATAGTTTCTGCCATCTGAGAGAAGGGAATAATGTCTTTGGTGGAAGACTCTGAGCTCAGCTTAATTGAGTGGTCAGTCAAGAACACAAGTGCACTCCCAGTAGTCAGCTAGTGCACAGCAACAGGTACTTCATTTATTATAGTCCAGGTTTATTTTATGAGGTAGAATTATTGATGTGGGCAAAGAGGGTCTTTTCTAACAGTATCTAAGGGGAAAGCAGGTCCAAGCCAGATAACAGCTGGTAGTGAAATCAGCTCTTCCATAGCTCCGCAGAAGACTGATTGTTTCCCTCTGCATCAGACCTGGCTCTTGGCATTTTATCCAGCATGCACAGGCCACTGCTTTAAGCCTGTATCTTGCCTCCCTGAAACAGCTAAGACTTGCTGTTTCCCAAAGCAATACCTTCTTACTCCTTTTCTTGGCATGTATCCTGGGACACATTTCACACTTTCATTCGAGGCCCAATATCATAGGATATACTAGCTGTGTGCTTTTAGCCAAGCAAATTGTAAGTTAGCAGGACATAATGCCTGCATTTCTGCAGAATACCTTCAGAACTAGACACAGGATCTGCCACCCATTTGAAGATTTGATGCTTGTTCTTTTAGACTAATGGGTCAGAAAATTGATCTTTCTGCTGCCTTCCTTTTCTGTTTTCTCACTTGGATTTTCCTGGGTCAAAGCTGTTCCTTTTCTCCAGTGGTATTTCTTCAGTGGATTCTAATGATACAGACAATATCCTTTTCAATAGCTGGTGTTTACTTTATGTCAACCGCAGTAAATTAAATTATAGTCTCAATGCTGAGAAAACGACATTGCTGACAATGTGCATGCCTTTGCTTGTCATGGTGGCACTAGCAGTTGTGTGTAGAGACTGACTTGGGCCCGCCCTGTAGCATTTACAGGAGTAACATCCATTTTTTCACTTCATTGTAACAGATAACTTGAGTGAAGCCCTGTACTTGCAAGGCGTTTTTTCTTCCAAACCTGCAGTATCTCCCTGTTGAGGATGAACTGAGTTGGACTTTTACTGCAGACTTACTTTTAATAGAGATATCAATCGTGATTTTGTTTTTCTCTTTAGGTTCCCTTTGAGAACTAAACTTCTACTATTTGACATTAATTATTTAAACCTTAAGAGTTTTTTCACATACCATGATTCTGTTAGGCAGAGGTCTCTGGCTGGCTGAAATGTGTAAAAATAGCAAGAAAAAACCCCACCAAAACCCAAGATCCCTCTAGAAAAATTCTCTGCTTGTGCTGCTGAAGTCAGGCAGGTGTGGTAAATGCCTGTGCTGTATTGGAAAGCACATTTGAATGATTTATTGGTAGGTAACTGAAATTATGAAACGTGTTTTAAATGTCAGGCAGTCTGCACAACATCTTTCTTGAAAGGAGGGGCATGCTGAATCCTTGAAGCTGTACTGCTCCAAAAGTGCCTCATGCAGGACTTGGTGCTGACTGCGGTTGCCACAGCCCTGCTAGACTCACAAATACATCAGGAAAAGGCAGCAAATTGTCACCCTTATGATGTCCCTGCTTTTGCTGGCACATACTAGACTGTCCCATGCGTGTCATCCTCTTCTCCCTCTGAAGCCTCCTTTTTCTTGGAACACACCACAGCTTTTTCTCCTATTCAGCTGTGCTGACCACAAAGGTGGGTACGATAAACCATCCAAAATCTCATAACCCAGAGATACCTGGTGATTTCTCATGCTACCTGTCCTCTGAATGGCCACCAGCACCCCAGAAAGTGCCAACAAGTTCATCTGCCAGTCACTTCCACTAGTGGGCCTGTAAAGAAGAGGGACCTCTTTACTGCGCATGAGAGGCTGATTTGAAGTTCATGTTGCATCCAAAAAAAAAACAACAATGAAAAACTGCTTGCATCCTCCTTAGTCTTTGCCTTTTTTGTAGTGCAAATTCACTGATTTAGCAGAATGGTAAATCTGACTTCAGGAGTTTCTGCTGGATGTTGAGAGCTGTGCTAGATCCTGATCAGCAGTGTCTCCTCCCTCTTGGTGATGCAGTGTACCCCCAAACTCACCCAGGTACCCAGCATGGAGCACAGAGAACATATGTATGTGTTACATTGTTGGCCTGGAGAGCAAGACAATGATGTCATGTATATGCATATGTTTCAGTGCCTTCCTTAGAGAATCTCCCCATTTCCCCCAAGTCATCACATTTTTTGTGATTTTTGTCATAAAAACCTCAAGCTGCTCATGCTTCCACTTTCTGGTTCCCAAACCCCCAGTCCCTTCTATTGGACCTGAGTGTGGCTAGGGCCCCTGTCCTCACCTATCATCCTTTCTGGCTACTCCCAAGAGCATCCATTTCACTTTCCAGCATACACATATGCTGCTGCAGTCTGGTGGATCTTTTTGCTGTTCCTTTCCATTGCTTTCTGGAATGAGCTAACTGCTCAGCTCATCAGTATTTTGCATATGCTTAGGGCTGTTCTCAGGCTTCAGGAGGAGACTTAGCACCTGGATTATCTCAGTGCTTGAAGCAATGTGCAAAAGAAAATTCTGTTTCTTGTCCCCGGAATGAGGAATAGCCACTCTTCTCAAAAGAAGCTTTCCAGAGCTTCCTTGTGCACAGTAAAAAATGAGCTTTCCTATTTTTTGCTTAGCTGGAAGGCAGGCCTGGATGTTTGGGGAAAAATGTGGTCACAATCCTACATAATCCTTTCCAGCTCTTTTGAAGGAAGATCTTTGTCTACTTTTTACTCTCTCCTGCTGTTGCTGTGCCTACCACTCAGTGTCTTACCTGGACTCAACTTTGCTTTGAAGCTTTTCCCTCTGAATCTTCCTTGTCTCACATACCAGCTGCCTACCCTCTCATCCAAGCAGCTTTTCACACCATATAATGTTTTGCTGTTCTCCTTTCCCAGTGATGCAGCTCAGTGGCTTGCCAAGCCAGGGCACACCTCTGTCTGTTGGGGAATGTGGAATATACTGGAGTGGGATTGGGGAAGCCTTGTGTGCTTCAGAGCAAAGGAAGCACTTGGGAGGAGGTGGCGAGGGCAGGGTTGGTGGAGCTGGGAAGTCTTCAGCTCTTTGGGGAAGATGGAGGGCAAACACAGAAAGGGGCATTGTGGGAATAGTGGCCAGTCACTAATGGTCTTCAGCTGTGGAGGCTGCTGGCCTACCCTCCTCTAGCTGTGGTCATCTGGGTGCCTGCCCCTGCTACCTCTGCCCAGTCACTGCTAGCTGTTCTCCCCATGGTTTTCCTTGCAAGAGCAATCTCTTCCTCTTGGGGCAGCCTGCAGTTCTCCATCTCTCCCTTCCTTGTTTCTCCTGCAGTAAGCAGTTCTCCATCTGGCTGGGGCAGGCAGGAGAGGACATAAGGAATGTATCCCAGGATTGCATAGAGGAAAAGATGTTGAAGAACTGCTGCTGTAGCTCTCATTAGCGAGAGTGGTGTGATGGTGAGGTGCTTGTGACTTGGTGGCATGTGTGTCTGGGACCTCTGCCAGAACATCCATTTGGAGTGAGCTCTGCATGGTGGAGTGATACAAATAGCAGAGGAGCTCATAGAAATCATGCACTGCCAGCTGTATTTGCTACTTTGCTTTTTGTTTTTATTACACAACATGCTAGGATTTAAAAGTGACTTGAAGTGCATTTTTTCGGTAATAAATCAGAGCTTCCTAAATCCAGTATTGGTAAAAAAATCCTTGAAACTTAGGTGCACTTTATGAGGCTTGAGAGACTAGAGCAGGCAGCTTAAATGTTCAGAGCATCTCCTCATTCCTGAGATTCATTTGCTCATTTCAATAGAATCTGTTTTTCAAGGCCAAAATATGGAATTTCTCTTTTTATCTGAGTTGCAGATTTACCAAAACATAAGGGGAGCTGGAGGCCTCTTGGGGCCCTTTTTTGTCTACGGAATAAGGGGAAGGCTGATCAGTCCTTTCTTTATAAAATTGGTATTTGATAAGGAACCTGAGCTGTATTTTTTAATTTTTGTGTTCAACTTCAAAATAATCTTGGGGATGCCTTGTTTTTTTGTGTGTGAAGGAGAGAAAAAAGCAAGGGAGAAGTTGTTTCCTCCCATATTTCTTTTATTTAATATAATAATAGAAAAGAATTCTCCAAACGTTCAAGATAACAATAAAAAATAACTCTGAGTGTCGTTAAGTTGTATTTGTTCACCAGCCTTATAGGAAGTGATATTTTCTGAGCAACATAAGACACACAGCTCTCAGGTGTGTTGATATATGAGAAAAGCAACTTGCACACCCAAAACAACCCAACAAACCCAAAACATCCAACTCTTCAAACTACACTGCAGCCAGAGTGGGAATCCCTTGCAACACTGTCTTATTCTAAAATTTTCTATTCCCAAATTACAATTTTATTTTCCCTCCAAAATATAGAAATTAAAATGAGGACAAGTTGCCAAGCTAACTTATTAGTCAGCAATGGTGAAACTGGTTAGATCTCTCCTGTCCTTCTTCCCGCAGTCCTCTTGACCTTCAAGCACAATGGAGGTTAGAGTGTCTTATACTTGTGGTACCCAGGTGCCCTGTTTCTGCTAAGATGGTCCTATAATAAAGGAAAAAACTTGTACTTCTATTATGGTGTGTTGTGCATGTCATACCTGTCCAGCCTGTTCTATCTGTCATATGACTGGTGCACGTCAGTGGATATCTCAGGATGATGTGCACTGTAAATCCACATGTTGTGTGAGAGTGACCTCAGCTTCCTGGTAGCAGAGCTTTTGGGCTCTATCTGAACATGTCTAGGAACCCTAGTGTCTTTTTCTAATGTCCATATTTAGGAGTTTGGGATGAAAATAATTTCCTAAGAGCTTTATGAGTGTAGACAAAACTGATTGTGGATTGGTATCTGTGGCATAGAAACTCTGTAAGTAAATAAAATGTAACTTTAAGGGCTAGTGGATATATCTTTATTAGTAGGGACGAGCAGTGAAAAGGCAGCCAGGGGAAATGGCTGCATTTATATTAGTCTGGCTTGTTTGGCTGATTTTGTTGCTCTAAACTTTATCCATTTGCTGAACAGAATTCAAGGGGCTTCCTTGCATGATACTCTGACCTTTGTTCAATGTTCTTAATCACAAACCTAACTTCAAGCATATGAATAGTTCCACTTATCACAGGTGTTGACAAAGCCATTTCTGAGAGTCCATTTGCTGTCTTCTCTAAATATAGCCAGTTGTATTTTCTCCTAGCATAGCAAGTTCATCCTGTATTGTTTTCCTTTTCCTGCTTTTTCACCCTGAAAACATATTACGCTCTTTCAGACTGGAAGGATTTAATTCCTCTTAACAGAGTGAATGAGTTATGGAAAAAGAAATGTTTATTAGAGAACAATTCTACACATCATGAAAGTTTCAAAAAACAGTTTGCAGTGAAAGCCAAGTGATTGTTCAGAGCAGCAAAATTATATCTCTAATGAAAAGAGTTTCTATTTTCACATGCATAGTCACAACATCACAGAATGGTTGAGGGTGGCAGTGACCCTTGGACATAATCTAAACTAATGCCTCCCGCTGAGATCACAGTCAGACAGAACATGTTGCTCAGTACTGTGAACCATCAGATTCTGAGCATCTCCAAGGGTGGAGACTCCACAACCTCTCTGAGCAGCCTTGTCCAGTGTTCAATCACTCTCTCAGTGAGAAGTTTTCTTGTGTTTAAATTGAGTTTCTTGTATTTGAATTTCTGCCTGTTGTTTCTCATCCTGTCACTGGACACCACTGAAAAGAGCCTGGGTCAATCTTTTTTGCTCCCTCCCATGAGGAATGGGTAGGCTGAATGGGATGACCTTGAGCTTCTCCAGGCTGAACAGTGCCAGCTCTCTCAGCCTCTCTTCATTTGTCAGATGCTCCAAGCCCTCTCAGTCTTCCTGCTCCTTTGGCTGACTCAGCCCACCGTGCCTATGTCTCTCTTTTTTGGGGATCTCAGCACTGAACCCAGCCCTGCAGCTGTGTCTCACCAGGGAGAGAGGGATGGGATTACTTCCCTTGACCTACTGGTGGTGCTCTGCTTAATGCAGTGCTGGACACAGTTGGCCTGCTTGCTGCAGAGGTGCATTGTTGGCTCAGAGCTTGTGTGTCAAGATGCCCGGCTCCTTCTTTAGGGAGCTGCTTCCCAGCCTGTAGTGGTGTTTGGAATTATTCCTGCCCAGGGTGTGGCATTTAATTTTGTTGAGCTGCACAAGGTTTCTGTTGGCCAATTACTTCAGCATGTCCAGGTTCTTCTGGATGGCAGCAAGGTGCTCTTGTGCATCAGACACTGCTCACAGTTTTGTATCATCTGTGGACTTGCTGAGGGTACCCACTGTCTCAGCATCACATCATTGATGAAGAGGCTTAATTGTCTTGGCCCCAGGATCTTCTGCTGGGATACTCCAGCTGTGTCTTGCTAGACTTGGTGCCGCTAACCACAGCCTGGAAAGCTCAGCATGTTGTTTTGTGGTCAGTTTACCTCCCTGTCCACTTATCTGACCAAACCACATCCTTGGGCTGCTAGGTTGTTGTGAGACAGTGTCAAAGGCGTTGCTGAAGCTGATAACATCCACTCCTCTCCCCTCACCACCCAGCAGTCATGTCCTTTGAGAAGGCTTGAGTTACCAGGTTGTAGGGAAACCACCAAGGATAGAAGAACAACTAATAATACACTGTTGCATTAGTGTCTCAGCCAGGGAATTTGCTAACTAGCTGCTCTAATCTTAAATCTCTCAAAGCTGTGAAACTCAGTTGCAATTTTAAGCCTGAATCTGGCTACTTTTAGGATGAAGAAATGTATTTTTAGTTAATTTATCAAATAATCAGCAAAACTTCTCAAGCAGTTTTTTTTTTAAGTTATAGTTGCAAAAAAAAAAAAAATCAGTGCAAAAATAATTCTGGAACTTTGAATGCAGCAGGTTAGCAAAAATATATGAAATCTTTAGGCATTAAAGGCAGGAAGGCCTTTCTTCCAGGTAACATTGGAATAGTATGGCTCTTCAAATGTGATTAAATTTTTTCTTACTTCAACTTAAATCAGAGTAAAATCTGTAGTTTATGATTTTGTATAGTTTTGCTGTTCCAGTTGGGGCATTTTTTGTTTCCTTTTGTTATAAATAAATTCTTTCACTTCCATGCTAGTTAATAATTTGTAAGTGCTCAATGCTATGCTAGATTTACAGGGAGTAACTTTGTCTCACTGCATGCATAAATAGTGCTCTTTTTCCCCCTTTTTTAAGAAATTTGAATGTGTTGCAAATCTGTGGCCACTATTGAGTCATGCTGTGTAACCAGGCCAAGCAGGGATGTCTTGCCTATTTCTGTCTTTCTAAGGATATTTCTAACATTTGGCTCTTATTAAGAGAATGTAGAAACAAGGGATAACAAGATATTTTTTACACGACCTCCAATTACTTAAGGAGAATGCTAAACTTAACATTTGAGTTCTCTTCTTAAAATGTAACTAGTGTGTTGGTCATTTGTAACATTTTAGTGCTTTCATGAGGAGAAAATACATGATGTGAAAATAAGGGGTTACTAAAAGGTCACTTTTATAGGAACAGAAGTCATAACAGAAGTCAGTGGCTAGAATCTGAGGCCAGAAAATTTCAAATTAGATGTAGGGTTCATATTTTTAATAGGAGAGGTTACTAACCTCTAGAGGAAACTGCTGGTTGACAAATTAAATATTTCTATTTAGTAAAGAAAGATCTCCTGGTAGAAGCACTGTAGCCAGACAGTCCTGTATTCCAACACAGCTGAACCTAGTGCAAGGGCAACAGTCTGTGATAAAAGGGCATGTGATAATGCAAAACGTTAGAGAGAGCAGGGGGGTTCAGCATCTAACTCTAGTCACATGTGGGCCCTTATCCAGCCTGCCACCCTCTGGTGCTGTAGCACTCATCCATTGTGAGATGGGGTGAGAAGCAGGATGCCTCTGGGAAGGCTGGGGCTGATACTTTGGACAAGAAACAGTTGTCCAGCCTGTAGACCACTTTATATCTGCTCCTGAAATTTGGCCAGAGAGACCTTTTGGTGCTGGTAAACTGACCCCAGGTCCCTCACTGCTAGAACACACCAACACTGGTGCTTGGAGTTCAACTAGTGTCACACTTGTCTGTTTGTAGTCTGGGATTAGATATGAGAAAATGTTGAATAGGGCAGAGCTGAATACAATGACTTAGAAAGACAAAGAGATCCCACAGAGAAAATTTGAGGGCTGAAAAATCTGGGAAGAAACTCGTAGCAGAGCTGCTGTCACTGACATAGTGTAGCCATACAGGAATGGAGCTGAGGAACCCCATGCTTGCCCTTAAGAGACAGAAAATGGTCCAGTGATAAGACCGAGGCAGAAAATGTAATTTTAAGGCTGGGGTTGACAGGAGAAATAGGGAGTTAGAAGGTGCTGTTTAACATGTCCTCCCACATTATGGTTCTGTATTCTGCGCAGTAATTCTGTGAACCTCATCACTTCTGTTGAACTTAGTCATACTTTTCTGGAAAAACAGATGCAAAACCCAAAAGTACTGTAGCTCTACATGTCAATTTGTAAAATGCAGAAAACGTTTGGCTAATTAATAAAGGCATGGCAGTGTGGATATGGTACTCTCTGATCCCCACATAGAAGGCACAACAAGTACATATTGTTTATTTACTGTGATCCTGGGTATGGGTAAGGCTTGAAGGTGAGTCAGATATGAATTAATAATGTGTGGAGCAATTAAGAAACCCATATAATTTAGTAAAATTATCTTCTTATGACAGCAGAAAATACACTTAGGCTCCTGTAGCCAGGTCATAGTTCTGTCACTGCTTATGATCCTCCCACTGAAATCACTGGAGCAATGACAGTGTTTGACATCATACTGAAATGTGTCTATAGTCCCATGAATCAGAAATAACAGATTTGTGAACCAAGTCTGAGACTTCATAAAGCATGTCTGTGCATCGGGGTTCAGCTCCTGCTAAACTCTACAAGTCTTCTCTAGAAATCTCAGGCAGATTACCTGCTGTCATCTAACCGACCTATAGAAACTCCAGCTGTGAGAAAAGTTGTTTATTCAAATACGTCTCATAAAAATAAAAATGGCATTAATAATGCATTTCAGAAATCAGTCAATTATAATTCCTAGAAACATTTGTTCGGGACACAGGAACAGCTCTGATTCTTCTGCATAGAACTGGGAAGATGATAGGAACTAATACATTGCTAGGAAAGTGGTATTTGTTGTGAGATTTAGTTTTTGACTGTGACACATAGCAGTAAGTTGTATGGTTTTTTTGTTATTTTTATTATATGCATTTTATTATTTGCTTAGGGACTAACCAGGGATCATTATGCAAATGCAAAGCATCATCTTCATTTTGCAGATGGTTCCTCTTCCAAGTCATACTTGGCATAAACTGTCATATCATATCAAAGAAATAATTTGATACCTAAAAGCAAGTTATTCATTTATGTAAGCAGAAAGTTCCTTTGTTACTAAAATCAAAGAAGAGATTCTTTAAATGCATAACTCCACCAGTGTTTTGAGATCCCTTTTATACTTACTTTTTGATCACCTTGTTCTGGTGAGATAAAAATATAAGAGTCACCATTTTGGAGGAAGCTCCACATACATGGGCTTTTATAAGCCATGTAAATCAAACCACTGGATTTGATTTTTATTATATGAACCCTGCTTTTATTACATGTACCCTGCTTTTGGATTTTGAATATAATTAGTGTACCAATAACCCCACAAATACCTTATCTCATAATAAAAACTTCTTAACTCATCATATTCACAAACTTTCATCATCCTATATCACATCACCTTCCCCTCCTTCTCATTACATTTTAAGCTGCCCAATTTCATTGCCTATTACCTAATTAGCAGGAAACAATTCTTTGTCCTGAGCTATGAAAAAAAAAAAATTTCTCTTTTAGGTCATCTATCAGAAAATCTGCCGTGCCTCTCAGAAATTCCAACCCTTATTTAGTCCACTTGAATTATTTAGCAAACAAGCAAACTAACCACCATGCTTCACAGTGCTTTATAAGTGCTATTTGTCTGCATGACCGTAGGCCCTGAATTCAGCACCTCTGTCCTCTAAATATTGCTGAAGTCTTGTAGGCAGCATAGCAAAGGGGAATTTTGTAGAAAGAGTTGGAAAATTATTATCTGAAACAAATAACAGATTTTTTTTCTGCAGGTTAGCCAGCTCCTTGAGGAATAGATACTACCTCATAGAAGATGCTGACTTAGCCTGTTAATGGAGATACAGATTTCTAGATGTATAAACATTCTTTTAATTAATCCACATATTCAGATCCAGACTTGGATCTCCAAATTGATTTGTTTCTTATGTCACAGTGCATAATATTGCAACATAGCCTGGTAGGGGTATTTAACATGAACCTGGAGTACTGTGGGAGCTGAGACAAAATGGTAGGATCTTTCTGTGAGAGTTTAAGATCCAACTATGAGGCAGTTGATGGGAAGTTGTTTTTTGGTGTGCTGTTTTGTTTGTTTGTTGAGGTTTTTAATGGGAGGCTGTATTTAAAACATTTCCTCTTTGTCAGAGAGACTTGAGGAGTGGCTTGGAAAAAGACCCTCGTGCAGTGTTGCTTCTCTGAAAGAGAAGTAAGGGGTACTGATGGAGACATGTAGGTCTTCAGTATGTCCAAAGGCTGCATTTGGAGCTCTGTTTTGTAGTTGCTAGAGACTGTTTATCCTGTGAATATATCTAATCTGTTTTGAACCCAGTTTTACTTAACCTCCAGAACTTCCTGTGCCTATGAGTTTGGCGAACTGTAGAGTGAGGAGAAAACCTAATTTTTTCCTTACTGTGTTTTCTTTATAAGCAGCCTGTTAAGGTATGTATGGTAAACACCTGTGCTTATGGGTGGTATGCATCTGACTTTCTTTTCCTTTGTTTGTACTGAGTGTTCCTGACATGGTGATATGTCCTAAATATAAAAAAAGAAAATATTACCTAGAGGGGAGTATGAGGAGAAATAATAATTTAAAGAAGATTATATATTATCTGCACAGATGGTGGCTCTTAATGTTCATAGACTCAGTTTCAAAAAAGATAAGAACATACTTTTTTAATGACCTTTTGAAACTTACTGTAGCCCACAAAGCAGTTTGAGATATTGCTGTTGTAAACCCACTTGGTTTTGTATGAGCAATGCAATATCCTGTTCCATGGTGCTGTGAAGCTGGACTGGACTGTTTTAGTGGTTGATGGGTCATGTTCCACCTGGAGGCCTGTGACAAGCACAGGGTCTGTGTTGGGACATGCCCTGTTTAACATCAGAGACCTGGGTGAGGAGACCAGCTGTGCATTCATCTGGTTTACAGATGACATCAAACTGGGGGAACCAGTCAGTGTGCTGATGCACAAGGTTGCCATTTGCAGAGACCTGGGTAGACTGAGCCAACAGGAAAGCAATAGGGCCTGGCGTGGTTTAGGAATGGCAGCTCCCATTTCAGTGCCCCGGCCAACCAAGATGCTGCTTGCACCATCTCCCAAACCAGATGCTGCCTCCTCCCACTTCCCCTTCCTGTTCCTGATGCCACAACAGAGTTGTGGAGGCACAAAAAGCTGAAAATTACAGGTTGAGATAAGAAAAAATTACTGGAAACAGCAATGAGATAAGATAATGAACAGTAACAGCAACAATATTAAGAACAAAAGGTATAAGACAAAGAAACTATTTGCAGTGAAAAAAACCAAGACTAAGTACCAACTTGTTCCTCCCCACCACACCACACTTTTCCCTGTCCCGAAATTCCTGAAATGAGAAAGAGTCCCTTAGTCCTGCCCATTGCAAATGGCATGAGATGGTATTGTGTAGCAGTAGGGTCTGGTCACATACCCTTCCTGGGTACTGTAAAAAAAATGAACTCTGTCCTGGCTGAAACTAGGACAGGACCAAATGTGAAGTCCTGCACCTGGAAAAGAAGCAAAACAGTTGACTGACTGTGGGGGGCAACTGTGTTGAAAGGGAATGAGAATATATTACAAATAGCAAGCAAATATGAGCCAACAGTGTTTTTGCAGCAAAGATGGCGGACAGCACCCTGGGCTCTTTTAAGATGAGTGGAATTAGTAAATCAAGGGAAAGTATTATCTCCCTCAACACTCATGAAAGCACATTTAGATACTGTGGCCTATTTTAGTCTCTTGAGGATGGGAAAGACACCAATAAATTGGAATGAGTTCAGCAAAGAACTATCATTGTTGAGGTGAACTCTCCGTGTGTGGAGACACGAGGCTTGACTCCATTTCAGAAGGTTGATTTATTATGTTAAATATTATATTAAAATACTACATTAAAACTATACTAAAGAACAGAGTGAACAGAGAGATCAGAAGGCTCAACAAGAATAAAACAGAATAGAATAACAAAATCCTGTGACTGCTCACAGCCTTGGCACAGGTGGCCGTGATTGGTCATCAATGGAAAACAATTCACATGGACCAATCACAGATGCACCTGTTGCATTCCACAGCAGCAGATAGTAATTGTTTACATTTCTCTCTTGAAGCTCCTCAGCTTCTCAGGAGACGAAAAATCCCAGCAAAGGATTTTTCATAATATCATGGCTACAACTATCATAATGGTGCACCTGCCATTTGAAGAGGCTGAGGGACCAGGCCTGGCTCACCTCAGAAAAGATTGCTTCTGAGGGACCTGACATCTGCCCCTCACTGCTTATGTCAGAGGGATTGAGGAGATGGAACCAGGCTGTTCACAGTGATGCAGAGTGGTAGGGTAAGAGTTAAAAGACATGTGTTGAAATGGGGATTTCAGGAGAAATGTTTTTTCCACCAGGATGGTTAAGCAGTGGTTGTCCAGGGAGGCAATGCAGACTTTGTTCATTAAGGTTTTCAAGATTCACCTGATCTGACCTGACAGCCAATTCTACTCTGAGCAGAAGGTTGGGCTGGAGATTTTCTGAGATTCCTTCTAGCCTAAATTATTTAGAGATCATAGGATCCTTCAGTTATGCCAAGATTTCACCCAGGGTGCATTTATGTACACAAGCTTGATGTGTACTGTGGGCAGGTTCAGTTCATCATGTGTGCTCCTTTGGATGGCAGAAGCCAGATTGTTTTTCCTTTACTTATGTGTTACTGTTCCATCTTGATGCACACACATCCAGTGTGTGCATCAATTCAAGAAAAGTTTCTTTAATGGTATTGTTTTTCCATGTCATTCTTGTTCTGTGTATCTGCTTCCTGTGGGTCCTTCCAATGAGGATATGAAAGAATAAAGCAAATGTGGTACAATTCCCCTTTTCTTTCTGTGGCAGTGAGACGAACCAAATTATATAACCAACCATTTATTTTTATTAGATTTCAAATTTGTCCTTTCTAGATTTGTTAGTGAATAAAGATTATCTTTTTTTTCTCCTTTCATCTCATTTTTGGATGTTGCAAAATAATTAAATGAAGTGCTAATCAACTTCTACTACTAATCAAATTTTGTGTATGATTCTTCCACATGGTTTGAAATGTAATATGATTAAATTCCTACTGTCTTGCAGTGTAGGAGTTGGAAGTTCTGCCCAGGAGAAAGAAAAGAAACTGGAAATAGCCTAAAAAATGTTATCTTCTTGGGTTTTGTGCTCTGTCCTAAAAAAAATGCAGTAATGTCATCTCTGATACAACCAATGACAACAAATTGTCTAGGAATTATGATAAACACGATGATTAAAAAGTGGGTTTTTTTAAGGATTGTGGCCATGTGTGCTGCATGGGCTGAAATAAAATCCAGTTAAGGATTATCTGGATATGCTTTGATGTGCTGTAAGATACCTCGATATTCATGAATGGGCTGCTGTTTGCTAGATGTTATCTTTGTTCCTTAGAGCTCTGACTTCAGTGCACCTGCTCCTTATTTTAACAGCAGATTTACAGTAAAGGTTTCATGTTGGTTCATGTTCTGTCAATTGACAGATGAGTTAAACTCCCACAGAAAGTTCTCCTTCTTAGCTCACTGGGTCCCAAGTTGAGGATTTGATCATTGATGTTTCCCGAATAATTTGGGAAGCTTAGTAGAGCATGTAGCTACTGACATGGCATTTTGAAAACATCACATCATATGAATACTTTGGAACTCTGAACCATAAATATGGTACTGTATTCTTACTTCTATAAAACATGTACAGTAGAGACCTTGATGGACATTGTCTCTGTCATGCTTGACATAAAAATCAAGTAGATGCCTCTTTGTTATTTCTCTGGAAATGTAAGAGCTTTCAAACCCCCAAACTTATGTTCTCAGTATGGACTCTCTGTTAGCTGTTCACTCTCAGAAATTAAAAAACTTGTAACCATGCAGAGTAGAAGGGAAATTCATGAGAAACTGATAGAGAGATGATAAACATTAATGGGATTCCCTGTGATGCATCTCATTGCTGCCAAAGGTGCCAACAATAGCAGCATTTTAATTCCAGGAGGATGAATTCAGGAACATCGTTGTCTTGTTGTTTGTGGTCCTCTCTTCTCAACCAGTTCCCCCAATCTCCAACAAGATTTCTTAAAGCCGAAGAGAAAGTCATGACTGCTTTCGGAGATGCAAATCGGCTGTGATTGAGTTGGCAAAACCCTCTGTCCATTGAAACTTCAGCAGCTAGTGCTTGCTTCACAGGCTAATTATATGTCAATCAGCAAAGGTAGTTGGACATTCTTTAGAGGAAACATTGGTTATCCACATGGTCATTGTTACTGGTCCAGCTTAGCCAGAACTACACAAAGTTATAACCGAATGGATGATCCTAATGTTCCTGCAACACATAGCCCAGTGTTGGACAGACTGCTGCTGTGGACAGGGAGGTATCTGCCCTCCATCCAACCTTTTCTGTCCGAGGACATGGAGGAGATTTGTCATTTGCTATTCAAGCTGTGCTCTGGGACTGCAGATCCTGGAGCAGGACTCTTCATCTTTCCCTTCAGTTCCATCCATGTCTACCTCCGTTGCACAGCCTCTCTCTACCATTGCTCATGATGCTGTGATTGCTCATGGCCTTGATACAGAGTTATCCACCAGCAAGGAACATGCCTTGCTCACAGAATCTTGAAACTCCTTGTAGTTTTTTTGTATGTTTATGTTTGGTTTTTTTTTTTTCTGAATGCTGAAATGCATACATAGCTATGACCTGTTTTCTATTCGGTGTCACTCTTTGCTAAGTTGTTGCCTACACTGAGCCTGACTTTACTTACATTGCCCTGTTCTCTTTGAATGACTCTCTCTCTGAGTGTCTTGTCCTGCATAGTTGTAACTACCAGTGTTAATAACTGAATCAGAGTGCAGCTGGTTTTTCAGCTCTGGGCAGTCAGTCGAGCTAAGAGTTAAGAAAAGACACTACCAAAAAAAAAATACCCCAAACCTATACCTTGTAAAAGGAATTACTTCTATCTGGAAGTTGCTAAGATGTAAAAAATGCAAAATTTGAATGTAATTTCAACAAACCACTTCACAAAACAAGTTTCATTTTAAAGCCTCAGAATGGTACACGTTTGTTAAAAGCCAACAAGTACAAATATATCTTTAAAATTAACAAGGAAAAACCAAACTATTTCTGGTTATTCAGAGAAAGTAGCAGAATTTATAAATCCCTGCTCTGTACTAAAATAGACCTCATAAAAGTGTTTGGGTTACTAAGAAAATTATTAAAAATGTTAAAAATGCTGAAAGCAAAATTGTCTTCACTATTTGACTCCTCATAACTGTGTATTCTTGAATTACACAGCAATATGTATGTATTTTCAGCAATAGCACTGCATCTTTACAGTGAAATGAGTATTGGAACAGGTGAGGAGCCTTCACTTAGGTTTCACTAAAGACTTCCAACAAAGACAGGCAGTTCTTAATTGACACTTAGTTTCCCTGCAGGAAGTATACTTACCTTTGTGGTGTGGGCACAGTACTCTACAATGATTTTCAGTGGGTTGGGTTTTTTTCCGTTTTTTATTCTACAGCTAGTCTTCACACTGAGCTGAGGAAGGGTAGCATGTAATTTAATATAATGATGGTTATTGCAGAGGTAATTGCTGCATGGCTGATATTAAAGGAACGCTTTGCAGCTGATGAGCACTTTACTTCCCATTTCAAAGCTAAAAAACCCTCAACACGAACACACAAAGAAAGAGAAACTGCACCATTTAGATCTTTTTTTCAGAAAGCATTAGAGCATTCTCCAGTATGAGGAATATTCATTAGCTGTCCTTATATGTGATTTGCTGGCATAAGCAACAAAGGAAAATAAGACAAAGCCACAAATGCTGTGATTGAAGATCCTATGTTACTGGCATAGTAACCAATTTCTGAAGTTAGGAATAAACGAGTAGGTATTTTTAGACATTTTTGTCATAATGGAGACATACCATAATTAACATTTTCCTTTTTGTCATTACTGTTCATAATCCTAATTGTGTGTTGGCTGGCCTGTATGTCCCTTTGTGGGAGTATGCTCTGCTCTTGGATTAATAATTAGAGTTTAGCAGTATTCTGCTCTTCAGTTTGGACTAAGGTCCAAAGGTTGATTCATAACATCCCAAGGTTGTGTTCATATGTGCATTGCTTGACTTGTAAGGCAGCTGTCTTAAAGGGGAGATGTGAACTGGGGGGAATCGCTTCTAGCTTCTTGGCAAAGCCTTCTACATTTCCAACAAACCTGCAAGGCTGATTTGGTTAACATGCAAACTACAGGAGGTGATCTCAAGGACACAACCATTCAAAAGCAGAGCAGAAGAGGGCAGAACTGCTGTGATGTTCATATATGCTTTAATGGTTTTAATAAGTGGAACAATCTGTTGCCTACTTGCAGAACCAGGTCATGAATTCCCTATCTTGTAAATCTCTTCTGAGATGGGGAAGCTTAGTAGAGCTAAGCTTCAGCCCCTTCAGTTCCTGAGGCTGACTACAAGTCCACAATATTTTCTGTAAGAAGTCTAAATTCAAAGCAATGGACAATATAAAATTATTTTGATTTTAGAAATTCAGAGGGAGTTTAGGTTATCAGAACATATAAGATGGCAGTATTTCTCTTTATTTACCACCTATATACTTTCCTATAGAAGAATTGCCAGTTTTCAGTTGCCAAGTTATAATCCAGATTAGAATGAATTTTGGGAACAGATAAAATGATTCTTAAACACAGCTTCTGTGTACACCCTTTTGAGACACACCAAGGACTTGTGAAAATGTTTTCTGTAAAGGTAAAGTATTCAGGTCAAGTACATAGTATGCTCCTGGTGTCTTAAATTTAGGAATTTTCCTACGCTTCAGCACTGCCGCTCTCAGTGAGTCAGGTTTGGAAATGAGACTGATAGCCAACTGGCTTTTCTTTTAAGAAGATTCAGAATGCTTGAACAAACAAGTTGTGAAAGCTTCCAAAGGGAAATTGCCCAGACTGGAGCTTGTCTGAGGAGAGTTTGTCATCAAGGGGAATTCTCTGACATCTAAGAAATCTTTCACCAGCAGTAGACATCCCTTACACAGAAAAAAACACTGCCAAGCACTTATGGAAATATTTGAACTGGAAATGACTGACTAATTGATTGGCTGTGCCTTTTCTACCACTGCCTCCCCCACCCCACTTCTTTTCACTTGTTTGTTTGTTTTCTTTTTCTTTTTAAGTGAGGCAGTTAAGAAAACAAAGACATTCCTGGCCAGGATGGTTTCCTCAATTGACTGAATTTTCCCATTTCCTCCCTTGCTTCCACTGGCCCCACTGGGACAGAAAGTTCTGCTGCACCTTGCTCAAGACTCATCTCCTTCAGCAGCTCACATTGAGAGTTTCACTATTCATTTGCAGACCCCTGATGAACCACTGGTTGTGAAAAGAGGCAGGAGGCAAGCCCTACATGCCCTTGGTGTCTGAGAGCAGCCAGAGGAACTACTTCACTGGGTGGGACAGAGAAGTCAGTTCAGTCTTCTGGGAACTGAGGGCTGTGGTTTCAAACCTCCTTGTAAAAGAATTGTCAGTGTAGGGATGTTGTGTGAAGGGTGTCAATGGCAGCACTAGTTCTCATATCTCATTGCAAGGGGTATCACATTGCTTGCTTTTGAAGTGAAGTGCTTTTGAAATGAAATGTCTCGACTGTGAGTGGAGACATAGCTCCTTATGGCCCTGTGTTAGGCTTTCATGTTACTGAGGGGCTCAGCATTTCTCATTGCTTTGTTTCTTGCTCAGTCTGCCAGCTGCTCTGGACCATGCTCTCAGAAGTCTCATTCACCCTGTGCAAAGAGGGAGCCTCAGCCTTCAGGAAAGGACCTTCTGAAGGTCCCATGAAAATCCAGTCTTTGAAGACTCCCATGTTGTACTTACCACTTTTCATTTGTTCAGACCTCTGTGGAACCTTCAGCTGTTTGAAGCACTCTTCTTTTTTTCTTTTTTAGCACGCAGCACAATACCTTTCATCAGCATCTTTTCCCTGGAGTGTTGTTTGCATTTGCCTGTTTCTCTCCAGAGCTTGCTTACTTCTGAAGGCTGAAGTGCTCAGCTTGCAGTACTGGAGCAAGTCTCCTGCTCTGGGTCAATTCCAAGATACAGAACTAGTCTTTTCTCTTTTTTTCCCTTTGCTACCTTGTCAGGCTACAGCATTTCCTACAAGATGACATATCAGAGTAGATAGGTGACAGCTCCCCTGACTTCTCAGGGGGTTTCCCTTCAGCTTCCTGAGCCTTAGGAGAAATTAGCTTTTCAAAGCTCTTCTCAGCATCCTCTGAGGCTGTGTCAGAATTTTCCTCTACAGCTTGTATTTATTGCTTGAGTCCTTCCTTTGAGGTCATTTCTTCCTCTAGTAAGATCACTTCTTTCTCAGTCATGCTTGACAAAAAGTTTGGAATTGTCTTCTCTTGAAATTGTCTTATCTTGATTAAGATATTTAGTTTGCATGGGCCTCAAGTGCTCTGTCTTTCAGGCAATTTAATGCTTAATCCTCTGGTTCCCCCTTAAATGGCACACATCTCTCTCTCAAAGAGCAGCTGGAGAAGAGAGAAAAATTTCCTTACAGGCATTTTGTGATCTTGATAATTTGACAGGCATTGAGGGAATTGCAAGGGCTGCCTGTGAGAATCTACTGGGGCAACACATGACTGCTTTCCATTGCCATAGTGCTCAACAAAATCCTTCTCTCTTTCCTCAGCATCTTCAACCTTGAGATGCAGGGAAATGCTATAAAGGAGAAATGAACTTACATGAAAATCACAATGCAGTGTCTGAGCATTATCAGACATTGAACAAGTTACTTTCCTTCATTTGGAAGGAATGTCTTAAGTAAAGTGAGTATTAATATGCGTGAAACAGACTGGCATGATGGACTTTATTGCTATAAAGTATTACCAAGACACCTGCCCCATACAGTTTTTCTGATGTTGCTGGCAGGTGGTCTTGTGTGAGAGCTTTGTTGAGCTTCTCTGTCTGCAAGGAGGCATCTTGAAAGGTCTCCAATGGAGGGTTGAGGACAGTTGTAGTATTTTAAACTTCAGTTCCAAACTGAAGTATTTTAATATAAGCTTATTTTAAAAGCAGTAGTACCAGTCAGGAAGAATTTTACAAGCTGAACATATATTTTTCTGTTTGACTTCCCATGTGTAGGTTGCAGTACTTACTGATGTTCAGTGATGATACCAGAGCCCAAATTTGGTTTTTATCACAGAATTTGCAATTTATGGTCACGAATGGTGGAACTTGGCAGGAGACTTTGCAAGGACATGTTGTGACAGAACAAGGAGGAGTGGCTTCAGACTGAAAGAGGGTAGGTTTAGATTAAATATTAGGGAGAAATTCTTAGTAAGAGTGATGAGGCAATGGAACAGGTTGCCCAGAGGTGTTGGGGGTTCCTAGTTCCTAGAAGTGTTCAAGGCCAGATTGGATGGGGCTTTGAGCAACCTGGTGTATTGAAAGGTGTCCCTGTCCATGACAGGGGGGTTGGAACGATAACAGTCTTTATGGTCCCTTCCAACCCAAACTATTCTATGATTCTAAGCAGACTGGCCACTTTCACTTTCCTTTTTAGGGGTTATTTTTAAAGTGTTTCACTTTCTGGCTCCCCTCCATTTGACCTGTGGTGTAATGTTTGGACTAGAGATGCTTCTGGGGAAAAATTAAATCCAAACAAACTCCTTTCCACCCTGTTTTTCGTGAAATCTTTCTTGGATGGTCACTAAAGTTCTATTTTTCCATTACATTCTCTATTAAACACGGGCACGCACTAGAGATCTCATGGTTAATAACTTTCCCAAACTAAAGCAACTTTAAATGCTTTTTTGTTTGTTGTATTTTGGAAGGCAGTTAGAAATACTGTGCTGCTTACTTGTTTTGTTTATTTAATTTTTCTTTGTTTTGGGAATTTGGGGGAGGGTTGTGATTTTTTGGCTTTGCTTTGTTTTTCCTGAGGATGAGATGGAAGAAGTGAGGAATTGGAAATACTGGAAATCCTTGGCAGAATAAATTTTTCCCCTTGGTAGTATGTCTGGAAATGAGAAGAGACGAGTTGTTAAAGGGTTGGTCTGTTATACTGTAATTTATGGAAACTTTCAGCAGTGACAATGCCTTCAATCATACCTAAGGACATACGAGTTCCTCCTTTCACAGCAGGCTGATGTGTTAGATGTTCCTGAAGCCATACAGACCATGCAGATGCCACACAGGCAAGCTCTGGGACCATGTTGAAGAGATATCTTTACTTTTGTAGGGAGTGCAGCAAAAGCAGAATGAAATATTTAGATCTCACTATCAGGAATTTAATAAATTGGCCCTTGATTACTGATTCTTCACTAGGTATATTCCAGTAAAGAAAGCAATGAAGGTCAGGAATGGAAGAGGAGAGGGGACTAAATGATATGGGTAGAATTGATACGAAGATTTGCTGTGACTGTGATATGCCTGAACCTTTGCTGAAGCCTGGCTTCCCAAGAAATTGCGTTATTTCTCTATCTTGCTTTATCCATGCTTTATTAATTTATTTCATGTATCATAAAATCATCAGCTCAGGATGCTATGAAGTCTCTGCTTGCTTTGTCCATGTCTAACATATCTATCATCTTCCTCCCCACATTCCACACCTGGGATAACATGACATGGGGTCTCCTCATGTCTTCACAGGTTGCCTTTGTGTCAGGGTCCTTAAATCAAATAGTTTGCTTTGTATCCTATTGTTGGATAAAATATGTATTTCATATGTTGCTTTAGTAGTGCAAGCATCTTATGAGACATTCTTCCTGCTGGACTGTTTTTTCAACAATATCTGGTTTGAGCTGATGAATCTGAGAACTATAATCTGTATTTTTATTATGAGCTTCTTGGCACTGATGTGTAATAAATTTACTTCGTTACCCCATCCAAGAGAAATACTGCTAAGTTGAGGGTCATGAATGTTTCATATCAATATCCTGTCTTTAATAAATCCTAGTAACTTCTGCAAAAAATCTGTCTACTTTCTGTTTTGGGATATTCAGGAAGAAAAATATGGAAAAATGAAATATGTTAGTCTGAGACTTCCTGGCTTTTCAATGCCTCTGTCTCCTTTGTCTTCCTAGTAGATATCTCCAGGATGTTCTAACTCATCTGGGCTGGAGCAGAGCCCAGAGAGGGAATGGGGTTGGTCCATCCATACATACTGGGACTCACTTTCCAAAATATTTTCCCGTTTAGCGTTTTAAAACTTCCGCCCTCTGCATCCTAACTTCTTCATATGTAAGGGCTTCATACCCAGACAAATACTTTCTCACCATGGCAGTGGCAAGCAAGACAGTGTGAGACTGGTAGGCTTGTGGAGTACTGGCAGAAAACCTACGTGATGGGAGCCATGTGGTGTGCCTGGCATGTGGCACATGTCTGAAGCCTGCAGGCACTGCTGGTGTGAGTAGTAAAAGGACTTTCTCAGCGTAACATTGCCTGGTCCTTTGACTCTGCTAGTATTCCTGTCTTTCCAACATGCTGATATCTATGCTGGCTGCTTGTTCTGATTTACTTTGTTGGGTGTGGACAAACAACCCTCAGGGTGAGCTGATGACTTTGCAGTGTGTTCACCTAAAGTGAAAGAAAGTAGATGAAATAAGAATATATTAAGACTGTATGGTTTTATTCTGGTCAGTTTGAGGAGATGATCCATGGGGCCCCTGCTGGTACAAAAACCTGGTACAGGGGAAGATTACATCTTGCTGACATTAATAAGTGTAATACCACCTGTTTTCCACACCTAAAACTCAAGCTATGTTCTCATAACAAATGAAGGCTATGGCACAGTGCTTTCCAAAATGAGCTGTGATACCAAGATTTCAGTTTACTTTGGAAGATGCTACCAGGATGTAATTTCGTAGGTGGGTTTTCTGGACTGTTGCAACTTGTCAAAACACATTTCAATCAGTCAGATTACTGGAATTCCCTGGGGGAAAGCAGCCTTCAGAGGAATTAAAAACAGTGTAGCAGCACAAATAGTTTTCTTGCCTGTTGCATAATAGGGCGACTTGCTTGCTTATTCCATGGTTGGTCCTTTCCATGCTAAAAGAAGTATTTGGAAACAATAGTCTAGACTACACTTAATGGCCTGATCTTTTTTTTGAAATCACTTTTCCAAGTGAGGGAAGAAACCAAATTAAGGTGAGCATGGGGAATTTTCTAATCATCTTGTACCCTGAGAAAAAAGGTTTGCTGTCTATGTGGAAGACAGGAGGCATGATTTTGCAATTGCAGCATATGACAAACACTCCAGAAATCCTGAGTTGTTAGTTCTACCACAGATCTGTCTACCATTCCCTTCTCTCCCTGCCCTCTCCTTTTTTTTTGAAATTGGGCTAGGAGGACCTTGGAGTCTTGTGAGGAAGGAATCACGTTGTCTGGTGTTGCAGAATATCAGGATCCATTGGTTTTGTTCTGCAACACACCTAGATTTCCTCCCACAAACAACAGTAGAGTGGATCTAGAATCAGACCATTGTGTGAATGGGGGTGCAGGACACTTCATGTGCTGTATAAATAAAGAGATTATGTGTTAGTATTGCTTCAGACAGAAAATGTCTACAGTGTACATAAACTACCCTTTGCTTTGGGAAATGGAACTGACACCAGATACTAAAACCTGAAGCTCATGACTTTATCGCTTGTTGTTTGGTTTGCTTTTCAGCTCACAGAGCAATACTTTCCTGCTCTAAATACAGCTTATTACACCAAAAATCAGTGATGCTATTGCAGTTGCAGTGACAGCCCCTGCTTTGAATGTGATATTCCATATGGAAAGCAGCAATTCCACATAGCACAGCTCAAGGCTCACTGAAGCGAAGGAGGACTGCTGGCTTGGCTGATGCATGCTTCGTGATGCTTAATTTGGCCTGACACCATAACATCTGACCCAGTGGTGCTCTATTGCTGGTGTAGGGTTGCTGTGTTCCATCTACAGTTGCTGGATCAACATTTGCTGCTGGTCTGCTGAGAAGTGCATGCGTATACACGCAGTTGGGGTGTTCCTTCCGCTATTTCTAGGAGCAAGCAAACTCAGAGGTATGGAGGAAAGAGGATGCTTGTTGTTTATCCCCAGAACTCATCATGTTTCCGAGAGCTGTATTTGTGAAGGTTTGTCTGGAACGTGCGCCAACGAGGTCACAAGGTTGGATTTCCACTTGTTTCATGTTTTGTAGATAGTTGTTGAGTTTCAGGAGGCCAGCACCCTGCTGCTGGGTCAGGGTGGCATGTAGTTACATCTTGCTGTGCTATTGAGCCCTGCTGTGCTGTCTGAAGGAGGGATACCCAAAGGAAGCTGTGCTGCCCTGTGGTCACAGCACCAACTTGGAGACTCTGCTGGAAGGGTCTCAGTCAGGTAACAACCTAGCCTTATAGGACATTCCTGGACAAAAATATATGAAGAAACCCCAGATGATGAAGGAATAAACTAAATAAGTAATGTGTCACTGTCTTTTCTGAAACAGTCTTGCCTTATGTACTTGCAATTGCAAATGAGAATTGGGCTTGTTTCTGTGTCAAAAGCTCTTTTTCATGGGAGATGTGGTACAGCTAGAGTGATGGGTCACCTTCTACACCTGGAGTACAAGCTCTGTACTGAGTGAGTTTCTACCTGGGACTTCAAATTTTCATGGTAGTATCAAAAATCCCCCAGCAAAACAACCCTTCAACACCACCACCACCAGTTAGAGCAGGAAGATGGTTGTAGGTAGATAATTAAAAATTGTGTCATGTTAATTATGTAGTCTGGTTAGGTATATGCTCCTGTTAATATCAAAAATAATACTGTGAAGGAGGAAATTAGGGAGATGGCTGTTTTTGCATTGGTAAAGAGAGCAGCAGTCTGAAACCAGCTGGGGCTGGTTTGGCAGCAAAATCTTAACCCAGCAGCTCAGACAAAGCACATGCGAAACAAGGCTGACTCCTGAGTTGACACCAAGACAGTGTGTGGTACATACACACACTCTGTTCTTGTCGGTGACTGAAGGGTCCCAAACCTGCTCAGAGCCCTGCCTATCAATGCCATTGAGAAATCAATGGTGTCAACACCTTTTTCGTCTCCATTACCAGCTGTACCCATTTGTGGTGCTCTCTTCATGCATGGGAAGCCTCTTCAGCTTTTGGCTGCTCTGGTCCTCTCCTTGCTCACCAGTGCTTTCCTCCCTCCTTCTCGAACATGTGGAGACAGTGGGAATTAACACTGGGAAGTGCAGAGCCAACTGGCAGAAGGAAGGCCTGACAAGCTGTGCATCGACACTGGGACATAGGGTTTGATTTATACAACTGAAACCGTGAAAAAAGGTTTGAAAAGATACAGCTCAAGAGAAAAATTCAAGCTGACCTTTTTACCACATAGCTGGAATCTAAGTGAAACAGAGGTACCAGGTCTCTGCTACCTTCCACACAAAATAACAGTATTAACTAGACCATTATTTAGGAAATTTAAAATTTAAAATATGGCTTCTGAACCTTACTGGGCCAAAACAAAACAAAACAAAAAAGCAACCAAACAAAACAAACCAGAAAAAGCTCACTCTTGGTGGAAAATTTTTGTGGGTTTTTCCAACAGAAGCTGAGGAAATCATTATTCTCTGTCACTCTCCTTCCTGCTCAAAAAGTGGTGGAAGGAGAGAAAAAGTCGGAGAAGGAAGAGAAAAAGAAAAAAACAAATCTGTTTTTTAAACGTAGGAGGGGATTTTTGTAATGAAAAAACTTGCAACATACCTTTGACAGACAAGTCCACCTATCCAGCAGGAGGGCTGCATGCCTGTCCAGCATGGTTTGGGGAACAGACCATCTGCCTTTCTCTGGTGGGCAGACGTGGTGGCAGCACATTGTCCCAGCTCCAGAATCCTCCAGCAATTGCAACATGAGGCAGGGAAGAGAAGAGAGATTGAGAAGGTGGCAGAAGGTGGGAACAGACTAAGTCAGTGCTAAGACGAAGAGCCCAAAAGGAATCTACATTGTGAGCTGTCCTGGAAAAACTATCACTTTGTGTAAATGCAGACATCAGAATTTGATTCAAAGGTATGTTTTTCCATATTAAACCCAATGCCTTAAAATTCCATGTGAAGCAGCTGGCAGAGTAGAGGTGAGGTGCAGATATGTACCTATTTGTTTTCATAACATTTCAGCCTTTCTAGCTCAAATAGCAAATGATCCCTTTGGTTGTCTGCTCCCTTTTTTTATCAGTACCTTAGCGGATTACTATATTCCAGTATGCTCAGTTCCTTACTCAAGATTATTTGGGATAATCTATTATTTACCTTTCTGAGACCTGGTCAATTAAGTCTTTGATTAAAACTGCAGAGGTGAAGCAGGGCTCCATCAACATCTGAAGATGGCCACCTTTCAAAGTTGTGGTCATGAGTAAGAAATACAGGATAGATGAGCTGCTGGGCCGTTGGCTCTTCCTTTTTCACCTGTGTAGGCCCAGCTCTTTGGAGTTGTTTGAACATAATCATGGCAAACTCTGTGTACATTACCTAATACATACAAAGCCTTTTTCACAACCCACACCTGAGACTGCAAAGTCTCCTCCCTAACTGTTTGTGTTTAGCAGAACATCTCCCCTCCCAGTCACACGGGGAGCATCCAGACAGTATAGTGTGGAAGCCATAAAAGACAGTAGTTCAATTACAAGAAAGGCTAGGAGCCTGATGGTTCAGGGTTCCTGGAAAGCCTGGGATAGTGTATAAATGAGGTCATATCTAAAACACCTTCAAATATGTTTCTAAAGGAAATGTTGCACAATTAAACTAAGGCTGCAGAGGAATAAAAAAAAAATATAGTTGGATTTGTTTTTCTGTTGAGCAGGACAAAGATGTTATATTTTTATGATTCCCATAGAAAAATGTGAACTTCAAAATTAAAGCCACAACTGAGTTGTCAGTCAAAGAAAGTATATTGGATTGGGACATACAGAGCTGTAGACCACTGTGTAAAACCTGAGGAGTTCTCACCTTCTCTTTCTAGCAGAGATATGTATTTTCCTGGGCTTGCTGGTTTGGTCTAATGTGGACATTCATGCAGTAATTGTCTTTTTTCTCAGGGTCAGAGACTGATGAGCACTGGAGCTGTGCTGCAGATTGCTTCAGCTGCCTCCTGCTGTCCCCGCATGTAGCTCTAATCTTACTTGATAGATATTCTCAAGCTGTGTTCCTTAAAAAAAAAAGAGTATTCTGTGGGTTTACAGAGCTACAATTTTTTCATTTGTGTATTTGAGACATTTTTCTATGTTGCTTGAAATTCCTTCATCAAACTTTTGTTCAGCTGTTCCAAGCAGACTTGCTCTCTGTAAAATCTGTGCTCCTGCCTTACTTACAGACACAGGCATCTTTGGTTGACTGAATTTCTCTACTTTCATGTGGAAATAATTGCATGACACAAAGAACCATATTAAAAATGGCTTCTACTTTCCTTGCTTGGTTTACTGAGGGATCTGTTGAGTCTCTTTGTCAAATGCTTTAGACCTGGATTGTTTAAAAAGGAGATGTGGCTTCTTGAGGTGATCTAAGGATACTTGTTCCAGGTCTCACAATCTGCCTGCACAGAGCTTTCTGAAAACAGTAAGGCTTTTTACAGTTTTCAGCTTGACTATTCCCATTTACTTGGCAATTTTGGACATGAAAACCTTTATACAAGTATAAATGCCAAGATGCCTCAAGCAAGGATTTTTCATGGGTTGCCTGAAGTTCTCAAATGTCTCAAATACAGTATAAATATCACTGTGTAATGCCTAGTAAATAGCATGTCTTAAAAACCTGAGTTGTACCACTACCTTCATGTTCTTGTCAACCTCTTTTGAGTAGATAAGAAGCCCTCATTTTCAGTCAACGAGACTAAATAAAGATAGTTAAATAGGTCAGTCTTGTGGCTTTAGCATACAACTCCTGGGCTCTGTAACAGACTTAGAAAGTTCGAATCTCCCAAGTTTAGAGAACACCAAAGAATTGCAGCCAAATTTTCATCTGTCTTCTGCACTTAGTGCTTGTAAACTTGGATATGAACCCTGTGTCATTAGGCTATTTCCACACACTAAAGTTCAAGTGGAAGGCCCAGTTAGGTGGGTGGGCACTGTGTGGTTTTCATACGCTGATGTTGTGTGGTGCATTTCCACAAAGGGGACCAAGGGAGGGAGAGGAGGGAGGGATACAGTTCTGGTGCTAAAATTTTCAACATTATGAAAAAAAAACCTCTCGATTTCTTTGTTTCTGAGTTTGTAGAACCTAAAAGATGTTTGCTTACACAAAGTAAAAATCCTTTTTTAAGACTGGCTTTCCATTGTTACCTGCAAGAGGTTCCTGTGATATCTGTTGTCAAGGAAATAACAGCCCTGCTGTCTTGTTTGCAGCAGGATTTCAGGTTTGGTTCCTTCAGGGACACAAACATCACTTGTATTTGTGCATCTCTGGGACAGAAGAGATTTGTCTACTTTTTAGTTCTGCCTTTTGGTTTTGTTTCAACCTTACTTAGATTAGACATAGCTGTGCAAAAATCCCAAACCAAGTAAAACAAATCTTTTATGGTCTGCCGATCTTCCAACCTTTTCATTCTGGTGTTAAAACATTTTTATTTCTTATTTGTTAGGTACAAAAGCCAAAATGATTGACATTTTAATTCTGGATTAAGGTCTGGCAGCTAGTAGACTACAGAACTATGAGGGAAAATGTTCTCTATGCATGAGACATGAAAATTAATTGTTTAAGCAAAATATTTTTTCAGATGTTTAGGTTTTGCATATGAATCATCCCACTAATACTAGCATAAATCTTCTACAAATAGCCTAAGTAATGCAAATATTTGCCAATACCTTGTTTAATTTTGAACTTACTTCAGTTCCTTTGGCAAAATGCTATTCCTGAGTGAGTAGAAAAGTAATTGGGTCCTTAGCCCTTGAGTGCATGGTTGCTGCTGTGAGTCATCTCCTTACTTTCCATGCTGTCTTGGGATCCCTAATGACTGCAGAGGATCAGCGTGTTGTGTCACCCAGCACCAACCGTGTCACAGGGCAGCCACGAGCCCCGCCGCTGAGCACATGCTGCAGGGTGTTATGTCACTGCTGACTCAAGGGGGGAAAGAAGTGCTCATCCAGTCCCTGCTGGCGTAAAGTGCTCTCTGAGTTAGGGCCTCGCTTTCGGAAATTACTTCACCCACGCTCCCATTTCCACCCTTTTCATACCAGGGTCAAGTGGCAGATCCTGAATTTGTGGAAATGAAATTTTGAAAATGGAATGAATTTGACTTGCTTGTATCTAGGACTTTCATATATTTTAATTAAGATTTTGAAAAACTAGGGGGGTTTGTGTATGCATACATACATACATATATATATATATGTATGTATGTATGTGCATGCACACAAATACATTCTCACATTTGGTTTACAGAGAACTAAAAGTCTTGTGGCTGTGACCTTCTAAAATTACAGCCCTATTGGATAGCTAAAATTGCTGTCGGACAGTATGGATCTGTGAAACCAGCCATGAGATTCCAAATTGGTTTCTTGCATATCTTAACTGACTTGGCACTCGAGAGGGTTGGTTGTGATGCTAAGCCTCCCATTCATCTGAAAATGAAGAGAAGCAGGTGATGCCTCCCCAAGCCCTCCTTCCTGACACTCATGGAAAGCTCTGTCTTCTGACTCAGGTAGTTGAATTGCATTTGGCAAGCCAGGCATAGCAACTGATTGTAGCTGAGCATTGTATTTTAATACTACTACCTTTTTTCCCTGTGGATTTTAAAATGTTAAAAAGTCTACTAATATTCATAAGCATTCTCAGTGCACTGATACAAAAAATTGAAGAAAAGTAGTAACCAGCAGGGGTCTATGTCCATGTTGCTTATGGCAGTTTGTAGAGTCTTTTACACCTATGCAAAATGTCTTTAAAAGACACTAAACAAACCTGTTGCACTTTGTTTATTTGTTTTGCATGGATGTAAGTGATTAAATAAAATGCCAAGCAGTGGAGCATTCAGCAGAATGATCGTACTGTTTTAGCTTGCTGTGCATGGCTTGTTCTATTAATACATATTTGTGGTCAGGAAGGAATGCAGTCTCACTTCACTATAATATGTGCAGTATTAATTTTGGTTTGACACCTGCCAGGCAAAGATCCTCACCAGCCAAAGGCATTCTTCACAACCGAGCTCCATCTGTTGTGCAGATCTTTGATTCTGATATTTCTAATGACTTGAGCCAAAGCAAAATGAAGAGCCGACTTGAAGGAAAAAAAAACCTTGAGGAGAAATGAATAGTTCTATCAAGGCTAAATATAATGGTTTATTGTCACATTTGGTTTAAGTCCTGCAAGGGAAACATGTGTGATTAGTTTTGTTTTAGAAGAAAATAGTCCTTCACACTGGCAGTGTCATTGTTGTTGTTGTTGCATGAAAGGAATATTGATAGCTAAAGTTCAAGCGCATGATTTTGTTGCTGAAATGCTGTAGTCTTTAGAAAGATTTCTTGATATGAAAGTTGCCAGTAAAAAAAGTTTACTCTCTTATTGTACTCAACAGATTAAAAGCTCAAGGAATCTTTGATTCTTGCGTGCAAAGGAGCAGCAAGATTAACACTTGCCTCAGCTCTTTGAAAGACAGCTCAGGCTTTTTGAAATAAGCATTCAAGTAACATCTGTCAAAAGAAGATCACTTCCAATCCCCTGACAAAAGTTGCATGATGATTTTGTCACCTTGCTGACAAAACAGTCATTAATTGCTCCAGTTAGCTTTGTTTTTCACTTAGAGTGGGTGAATTAATCTGTCAGAACTGCCCAACCCACAAGGGTAAACATTTGCCTCCTATGATACCTTGAGACAACAAATATGAATGTATTTTATGATCATCACAACTTCATACAATCACCTGCTGATAGTTTATTTTTATTTGTGATAGTGTGGAGAAGAAACTTGACTAAGAAATTATGGCTCTGTGGGCTTCAGATCTGTAATTAGTGTTGAAAGTTCTGTATTATCAAGGACCATTCAATTTACTAGGAACTGCAGAGCATTGAAAACTATATAGAAATGCAGTGACATACTTCAGAATTTGATTTTTCAGCATTATTTGTGGGGTTGACTCTTAGTGTAACTGTTGGCCTGTAAAACAAAAACTCTCATCTCTACTCTTTCAGTCTAGCAGTGTCTTTGTGCTGTCTAATAGTTTCTGAAAGCTTGAATGTTCCACAGAACCTAACAATTGAGTAGATACTTCTTTTTTCCCTTGGTGTATTGCTGCATGCTGAACCTGTTAATGAATTTATATCAAAGGTACACTGCAAAGATGCCATCATTAGCTGTGGTTTCAGTGCTCATGCATATTACTCACTTATGTATAACAATATAGAAATTAATAGAAAATATTAAGCAAATTTTACTTCTACTTCAGTGTCTACAGCAACATCAAATGCAAGGTATAAAGCCACAGTATGATTAAATCTAATCCTGACTGTAATGTAGGATTAGAATGCCTGAAAAGAGAGTAGACATTATATTATGTTGTGTTTCTGTTTACTTTGCATAGGTGCTCTTTTCCTTGTTTGCATCTGCAGCTGTCATTTATTTATGAAATTAATTATTTTATCTCATGGTATGTAGTAACAGAGAAATACTGTGTGGGATTGTAATTAATTTATTTTCATGGGAGACAAAATAACATCCACACTATTAACTGCTGAAACTTCCTCCCTGCTCTTTCCAGTAAAATGTGAACAAAGATGTGCAAACCCAATCTCTTTCAGTTCCTTAAACACAGGGATTGCTCCCTATGGCTTGAAAATGATGGAAATTGAAGAGAGAATTAATTCATTTGCAGACTTCTCTGACAATCTGTTTAATATAGATTAGTACTGAAGATTATCAGAATAGCAGACATCTGTAGAGGTACAAAACCTGTAGGAGAGATTTTAAAATGTTCAAGATAACTGCGTAGCTACTGAAACTGAATAGTGGGAATACAACTGAAAACTTTTGTAATGAAATCTGAATGTTTATGTTTCAGATTTTAGCAGTCTACTTCCACATCTTCAGCTACTAGGCAGTCCTTAGCAAGTGATAAAGAATATATGAATTAGCTGCTGGTACTGAGCCAAAATAGAAACATTTGTGTTCTTGAATTGCCTGTAGATTTACAAAATTTTATGCTGTTTTTCTTACCCTAATACCCAAAATGTACTTAATGTCACAAAGTGTGGTGTTTTAGAGCTCACAGAGGAGAAGAGCTGCCAACAAGTGAAGATATATGTACTTTTTAATTGCACCACTAATGCAGAGTCCCAGCAAGCTTTTGGCAGGAAGGAGCTGAATTTGGTACCTCGGGTGGATTGTGCTTCACTTCAGGGAAGTGCCATAGATTTGGTTACCAAAGGATCATGGTCACAATTTATTCTGCATATTGGCTCTCATATGTATGGTAGATTCCAGTTCATTAAAAATAAGACAGAGAACTTAGTATCTTTTAATGCAAGTCATAAAAATCAGCACAATGAGAAAGAATGCAGCCAGTCTTAAAAATGTATTTCATATTTGCTTTCATTTTGATTAGTGCCTTTCATAATTTAATTAAGATACTTGGAAATGTAAATTACCATGACAGAAGTATGCTTCAGAGTGTTTTATGATCACTAATTGAGAGAAGTTGGTTTTATTCATGCAAATTCTGTATATAATGTTTGCATTCATCAGATCAGAAGTTACCAAGTTACAGAAACTGTAAAGCATGACTACTCAAACAAGCATAAAATTCTCCTGTCTGGCACCCCAGTCATTTATGGCTGTAGGTTGGCTTATGAATTTGAATGTGATGTAGGAAGAGGACAGGCATTTGCCTGCAGTTTCAGCTGTTAATATAGTGTTGGGAGAGTACAGCCAAACAAAAAAACAGCAGAGCAGCTGTACAAATGGAGACTTATTGTCACCTCTCATCTTATTTTCTAAAAAATCCAAGCCAAGCCATCCCCTGCAGTTACCCAAGAATTTCTCTTTATTCCATCCTTCTCACCAGGATCTTCACCATAATCTTGTGTTTCACTTCAATGATCTGTAGCACTTACTGGGATCCCTCAAAATGCTTCTTCTCTGCTGTCCCTTTCATCCAGCATCTCTGGCAGCTCGGGGCGGTTGCAGCTTCTAGAACTCTCCAGTCTCTCCATTAGTGGGAGGGTTACGTAGTGTCCTTCAGTTCAGGTTCTGCAATCCCACCTCGCTGCTCACGACAGCCTGTCCCAACCTCATCTGCCAAATGTTGTCTTTCTTCATGACACACTCTCACTGTTTTGCTCTCTCCGAGGGGTTTTTACTCTAAAGCAAATGTACCTGTTTATGTGCATGCTGTTTACTGTTGTGACATTCAGTCAGTAATAATTTCTGTAACATAGCACAGCTGCCGAAACACACAGCACACAGCCTTGGCAACCATGCCCATTCAGTGCCCAGTGCTGGGTCTGTGGCTCAGGCTACGTGAATGAGTGGGCTGGAGGGAAGCAGAACCTTGCACTAGATTCATTATTATCTATGTTTTCCTTTAGCTGAAGTGCCCCACGTGCCACTGATGGCATGCTAGCCATGATGGTTCTGAGGTGCTTCAGAGTCCCTTTTAGCTTAATTTCATGTAGTAACCAGGGCCATGCACTCCTCTGCTGTGGGGTGCTGTGTGTATGCATGTAGTAGCTTCTGAACCTCTTGTCCAAACTCAAGAAGCCTGTCTATTTGCTGTTGAGTAAAGGAGCAGTTTCATGAGTGTCTTGGGAATAGGTAAGCGGCTGGAGAATACCTGAAGTCAGATGTAGGATTCACATCCTGGGGGGAAAGTCAGGCGTCTTTGGTTTGCTGCTTGTAGAACCTCTTAATCTAACTTTACTACTTCTCAGGGAAGAACTGTTTTCCAGATGCCTGAAAAGATGATTAAAGAGGACTCTGAAATGTTTGCTTTGAACTCTTCAGAAATCATGATGAGGATCTGATAAGAGGGTTAAGTGAAGAACAGTTAGTGTCTTGCGTCCAGATCACGAAGGACTCCATACACCTAGCAGGGGGAGATGCTGAGGCCAGATGCATGCCCGAGCAGTTACTCCTCTTCACAGTCCCATTCCAGTTATGCAGGGTCTGAAGACCAGACTCTCCGACATGTTTCTGATGTGATTATATAAAAATTAGAGCATTTTCCTAGCATTGTTCCTGCCAAGGGCTCTTGCATGCTTCATTTCAGCATACTGCTTGATTCCCAGGAGAGTTTTCTCTCAAGCAGGTGCTGTACTGGAGGCTAGGAAGCATTCTTGACCCTTCCCAGGGATGTCTTTATCTTTTTTCTGTAATGATTTACCAAGAGAAATGGACTATGTCTGTGCACCTCAATAGTAGAATGTGCAGCTCAGAGATTCCCATTTTCTCTTCCAGGGCTCCTTCTGTCTTATCCAATAAGTATGTACATGGTCCTTTAAGTGGATAAAATACAGAGGAAGTGCTGGACGCAGAGGCCAGTCTGCAGAAACACCTTTCCCAAAAGACAGATTTATTAGTTATTAGATAAAAGATGGGCCATAATATATCCCTGACTCTTCAATTGACCCCTGAACTGCCTGTGGCATTGTTCTTGTACAATTAGGCGACAACTGACTGAGACTTTTTCAGTACTTTGGATTCAGGTGCAATTTCCATCCAAGCCCCTTTTACCCAGTAGGGAGCAAAAGCCAAAAAGTTGGGTTTGTGTTAAAATGTATTGACTTTGCATTGGAGAAGTCTCTCTGAAACTCTGACAAATGCTTTTGGTCATGCACAAAGAAGTCACACGTACATGGGGAAGGGTCCTTTAGATAAAACTGTAAGGCACTTTTGGCCCCAGCAGTTCTGAGGAATCAACTGAGTACTTCTCAGGTCACGCAGAAATACCTCAGCCCTTTTGGCTGCTGTCTCCTGTGTGGGCTTTATCTTACATCCTGTCATTTGTGCCAAGTGGGACACAGCTGAGGTGAGTTTGTGTTCCGTTCCCCTGATTTTTCCAGCATCTTCTTGGAGTCTCCTACTTAAAGCTATAGAGGTTCTGAAGAAAAAGAAATGCAAAATGGTGACTGTCTGCCTTTGCCCCATGTGGTTTTAGTATTTGGGTGACTGTTTTGTCTGGTCTGTATCTGTGATACTATTTATATCCAGCTCTGTTTCCTGTCCACACTTACCAGCACCATTGTAACTCTTGGTTTGTGCAGTGGTCTGGAAGTACAGATGTACAAACAGGCCAGAAGCAGTCAACATCTCCTGGATTTTAACTGGAACAACTAGGATAAAGCTTGGTGTGGATGAGCTTCCTTCACCAGGGATGGGGAGAAGCACATTCCCTTGTGCTACAGCTTTGAATAGAAGGAGCCACATGTCTTTCTCTGGGTCAGTTTCAGCTTCACAAGCAGAGTGGAGAGTGTCCTTCCATCTCCAACCATCTCCTCCAATTCATGGAAGGGAATTTTCATGGTCCCAAGAACCAGCTGGCTGGTGGTCCCAGGAGAGCAGCTCTGCACCAGGCTGGCTCTCTCCCCAGCACAGAGTTGTTGGCTCCTCATTGCTCAGGGTCTCATTGCTTTGTGGCTTCAGCATTAGCAGCGAGACTTCAGCCTCTAAATCTCTGCAGCGTGTGGCTGTGGCACCTTACAGCTGGACAGAGTGTTTCACTTGGTGCTCTTGCTGGAGGTGACAGCAGCACAAATTGCCTTCTCCAGAGCAACCCTCAACACCCTCTGGTGGTGCCCCAAGCCCCGCTTCTTCCACATCTTCCCATTTTTAACAGTGCAGTCCTCATTTTGCTAAATGGAAGTGGAAGCATGTACACCTACTCATCAGACCCACCTAGAGCAAGAAAAACTTGACCTTTTTTTTTTTTTTTCAAAAATGAGGTCTCAGTATCCTAAAAGTACCTTTCAAATGCAACTGCAGGATCTGCATAATTGAAACTTTTGCTCTAATCTCATTACCTCCCTCAGGCAGTTCCTGACAAGTGAAGATTATAAATGAGAGTTTATAGTAAACATAGCTTAAAAAAAGGTATCTTTAATATTTTTGCAATATATTCAAAGCAGTTTGGGCATGAGCACAGAGAACTCATTTCTATTTCACCTCAAATGCCATTATGTTTATTAAATTAGGAATAGCATTAATCCTAGAGCATATCCAAATCTTTTTGTGATTTTGCATTTGTCATAACTGAAAGATATCACTAAATATTTCTCTATACCTCTAAATAACATTGCCTGTCATGTAGTATTTATCTCCAATTTTCCTCAATGTTTTTGTATCAGAGCAGAAAATGAGCTATCACAGAAAATAAAATGAGACTGAAATACCAGTCCTTTGTATTAAATTTAACATTTGGCTTCTGTCCCAGAGTTTTCCACATCCATATTAGAATCAGATGGTAGCATAAGATGAAAAGACCTCCTGGATGGGTTTTATTCTGATCCTTATTAAAGGACTGATAACAGACTGAAGGCAAGATACTTGTTGTAGTAAGAAAGCCTGATTATATCAAAGGCTGGATGGACAAGCTGACATGTATTATTGTTAGGTCATCCTGCTTGATCACATTTCAGTATCATAAAATCATTCTGCTAGTGGATGTGACATATGAAAACTTCAGTGGGAGAGCAAAAAGCCCAGGCTGGCAGGTATTACTGCTGTGGCTACACAGTAGCTGACCATAAGTCAAAGAAAAGGTTTAATATCAAAAAGTATTGTTGGTGACAGCACAGTGTAGCTATATTTATTTTATTCTCAACTATTTGCATTCATGAAAGACACCACCGTGTCCTGACTTGCCTGTGAAACTGGTATCACATCTGGTGTGACAGCACAGGGCAGCCCCACAGGTATTGCTCAGCCTTCTTCAGAAGTTGTGCATCCTCTGCCCTATCCACAAACTAGCACTTGCCCCAGATTCCTTTGGTAGTCCGGAGACAGAAAGATGAAAGAGACCTAAATATTCTTCAGAAAGCAATTTTCTCTTTACTCAAAGCAGCTTTGTGTAGTTCTTGTGTATTATTTGGCTGAGATTGTGCAAACATTTGCAGGCTCTGGGTCTTCTATGCAAAAACAATTACTTTTGATAAAAGGAAGGAATGGTGCTTTCTGGAGTTTCTGTTCTGCTGTAGTGGAGACTGTGAGCATGATATTGGAGCTATAAATTAGATTTTGCAAAGTGGCATTTCTGTAGGGAGTCTGCTGCTTCAGACCAACAGGCTATAATCAGCATTTTTCAAGGGGATATTTTGCCTGTGTTTCTTTTGCAGTATCTTCAGCAAGAGAAGTAGAGCAGCAATTGCAGATTGCATTTACTCTTCATTTCAGCTTTTGATCACAAAGGCTATCAAAGAACAAATATGCTTTGTAGGTATTTTGTGCTGCTTTTCTAAATGCACCTTTTTAAAGGCTGGCATATGGTTTCGACTTATAGGCAGAGAATCATTTCGCTGTCACTGGCTGTTTACAGCATCAACATCAATATTTGAGTTTATACCCAATGCTCCTTTTATAATCAGTGGAGAGAAATGTACACATTTAGAGATGTTTAATTAATCTGATTATTTTAGACATCTTCCTTCCAGTGAAAGGGTTTGTATTTTAGAAGAGTCTATTTCTCTTCTCAACAATAATTAATCCTAGCATATTTAGTTCAGGAGGTGTTACCTGTAGTTAGGTGAGCTGGATCCCACACAGCATGTTTCTGAATATTCTAACTTGGCTGTTTGTATTAATACTTTTGGAGTTTTATTTTAATTATCAGATTATCCTAGGGATATAAAGAGATCGGTTGTGTATGCAAGAAAAGCTTGATTCAGTCCCTACAAGATTTTTACTGCTGGTAATTACAGCTATCTGAATGCTTCCTGTGAAGACTGTTTTGGTAGTTGTATTGATCCTGTTCTCCTCAGGTACCAGTTGAATGTGAAGCATCTTTTTGGATGAAGAGTGCATTCTCTTGGGCACGTGGACAATCCAAAGGGACTTAACATCAGGCAAAAATCTCAGAGGAAAATGGGACCTCCTTGCATTCTCCTGAAAACATCTTCAAGGAGGTCAGATGCATGGAGCTGTGGCACATGCATGCCTGATTTCAGGAGTGTTACAAGATCCGAGGAATAAGGAAGCATAATTTTTGTTTGTGAACAGTGTTGATGCCCTGTTCATTTGGGTTCACCTGAACCATGCTTATGGATTCATTCAAATAGAGGAAAAGCCCTCAACGCTGGTCTCCTCAAGATGAGTTTGCCATATATGACAGGGCAGAAAGGGTAAGTAGCATCTTAGGTCAGAATTTCCTGCGAACAACCCTCAGGAAAAAAATAAAAGTGTAATGCCTATTACCTAAGGAATCAAAGTTATTTCTGAAGTGTATAAATGGAGTCCCAGAATGGGAGTAATAAGGTATTATTGGTCCCATGTTTGTCACTTGTCACTGTATCATACTGGTGCAAGCACATTGAGGATGGTGGCTGCTGGAAACAGGTTCCCTGAAAACCTTTCTTGTTCACTACCCCATAATCTATAATTACTTTTGGAAGTTTTTGCTTTGGTGTACAGTTCTGATGTCTGGGTTACTGACATTCAAAACCACAAGGCTCCCTAGTATGGTCTACTGAGCATTAATTTTCCTCTGATTAATCTTCTGGTTGATTATGTAATTAATTTTTCTAGGTCAATATGTATTCTGTTTCTTTAATTAATTAATTATTTTGCTTCAACTTTGCTCATGCTTATTCTCTCCTTTGTCAAGGTCTCCCATTAACGTTTGCAGCACTGCCTAGTGACACACACGCTTTTTCTTTCTCTTTCTTTTTTTTCCTCTTTTACAGATTTAACCGAGGTTGCACCGTGCATTTTGAAGCTGTCACCAACAGATCAGCAGCTGAACAAGCTGGCGAGGAGGCTGGGGCCTGAATGGGAGCATGTAGCTCTGTGCTTGGGTTTGTCCCATACTGACATCTATCGATGTAAAGTCAATCACCCTCACAACCTGCAGTCACAGATCGTAGCTGCATTTGTCCTGTGGAAACAGCGTTTGGGGAAAAAAGCAACAATCCAAAGTCTGCACTCCAGTCTGATGGCAGAGGAAGTGGATCCTTCGGTGATACACTACATGCTTGAGTGAAGCCATGCTATTTATTCAGAGCATCCACGTATTTCGTTCAATTAAGTGAAGAGGATGGAAATGTATGTTGAAGATCAGATGCTTCAAGCTGTAAAAAAAGTGGGATTGGGAACTGTGATTTTATTAAGCTTAAACATTCCAGTTTTCTGTGGCATCTTATGACTTGTAATTCTTTTCATGCCAGATTAATTTTTAGCAGGCATTAAAAAATGGATCACTCTTTCCTGCTCCCTTTTGTGCTCTTTCAGTGGGGATATAGGGTGACAAAGTTCTTGAAAGCAGGCGGGAGTGTTGTGAGTTCAGCAAGGTTTTTGATTTCACTGAGGGAGTAAGACTTGGTTTAACTTATTTTCTGGACTATGTAGGAGCCTTTTTACTGCTGTTTCATGCTAGTTCCCTGATATTATAGCAAGAAATGAGACTAATCACCATTACTAATTTAACAATTTTACAACAGTTATTGTAATTCACATTTATAAAAGTTTCAGCACGTACAATTTCTTGCTAGGATAGATGGCTGCCACTTTGGTCTGCCTTTGAAAAAGGCCCTAAGTGGAAGTAGCAGGAATGTAGTGTGCCTGCGGGGGTTTCTGCCATTATAATTTAATGGGTGTAGGCTTCTGCAGGCAGGCCCTATGTGCTTATGCCTTGTCACAGGTGGGGAGTTCTCAGGGAAGACACACAGTAGAAAAGTGACCAGAAGTAGGCAAGAACCAGGTAAAATGAACAAGAAGCAGCCTAAAAAAGGAGACAACTTCTAAGTTGTCCATGTTTGTCTCTGCTAATAAACTGGGAGACCTCAGGTGCCTGCAGAGTCTTTGAACTGTGCTCGGTATCCAGGCAACCTTATTTCATGGTGAGGTCAAGCATCCATAGCACATTGCTCTGACCACTGCACACCCAGCAAGGTAGTGGATTCTGTAGGTCCTTTCTGGTCAAGGTGAACTTCCCACTCCTCTCCCTCCAGCTTCCCTCCAGCCATCCACCAGGCTCATTTGCTTTCTATCAGCTTTTCTGCACCTTGTGGGGGCAGCTTTGACACTGCTATCCTCAGTTCTTTGCTAGTGTAATTGTGCCACCCATGAAGATAGGATTTTATGCAGGAAAACAGTGAAGCTTTGCTCTTCTCCTTCTCTTCTGTCATGGAGATTTTATTCCTGCTGGAAAAAAATACCGAGATCTTTGCTGACCAGGCAAGGGGGGATCAGTCTGAAGGATACCCAAAGGCAATGGGAGTGACCAGATGCTCTCTGAGGCCTAATGATAAGAGGCAAAATACATTTTAATTCTCCCTGAGCAGTTTGCTGTACAGTAAATGAAGAACAGAATTTTGATGCTGAGTTTCTAGGTCCATTTATGAGCAAGTTACTTTAGACTGTTTCATCTACAGAGTCATTGCCAAAGAACTTCCCATTTTGCAAAATTTGCTCTAATTTCACAGCTTAACAGCCTTGTCTGAAGTTTTTACTGGGGCAAGAATGAACTTCACTGCTTTTAATTTTTAAAAATGTGTTCTTTTTATATGCACACTTTGAAATACATGGGAAATTAGAAAAGACAAAGAGATTTTAAAGAAATCCTTTATGCCTTGGTTTTTAGAAGCAAGGAAACAGAAAATATGTTCTGGCAGGATCTGGCTCCTGCAGGTTCTGAAGCAATCTGGTAGTATTTTGGTTTTAATCTTCTGTATAGAGCTCTGGCCTTCAGTAATTGTGATACTGTTATACATCACTCAGAGCTTAACTAAGCATATCCTACTTCCAGCGATTAACTGTATCAAAAAAATCCAGATAAACAAGGTAAATCAATTTAGGGTTTAGGTTTTATTTTTTTTCTGTTTCATGATGCTTTAATGCCAACATGTTCTTTTTTAGGTGGAAAACCATCCCAGAGCAGGTGTACAGACATTTGGCAAATTCGTATGAGCACAGCCCAGCCCAGGGAGTGGGATGAGGACTTTGAAGCAATTCTGACAGTGAGATTGACAGGAGCATGGTTTGCATATTAGGGAAGAGAGGCAAAGCACCCTTCCTGGGAGCAGTTTGGAGGAAAAAAAGCTAGAGATCGTTGACAGGAGGAACTATTGCAAATGTGATGTAGAGGAAGAAGTTGACTCCCAGTGTCATAAATGTAAGTACCTTACCTTGCTCTGAACCAACAAGGACCAAGTCTAAACACAGTCTGGCCCTTCGAGGCAGTTCATCCCCAGTTAACCCAGAATGAGCACAGTGCTTCAAGGAGGCAACCAGTCTGGGCAGTAAAGCAATGTAGTGGGCACACTCACATGACCCTGGTACCTTCTTCCCTGAGTGAGCTTTGCATTTCATACTCTTTATTTCATGAAATCATAGGATGGTTTGGGTTGAAAGGAATCTCCAAGATCATCTAGCTCCAACACATCTGCCATGGGCACCTTTCAGTACACCAGTTTGCTCAAAGCCCAATCGAACCTGGCCTTGAATGCTTCCAGGAATGAGGCATCCAAACATATCTGGGCAATCTGTTCCAGTGCCTCATCACCCTCACAATTAAGAATTTCTTCTTAATATTTAATCTTAACCTGCCCTCTTCCAGTTTGAAGCCACTCCTCCTTGTCCTATCACTATATGTCCTTGTAAAAAGTCCCTCTCCAGCTTTCTTGTAGGCCTCTTTTAGATAGTGAACAGTGCTATAAGGTCTCCCCATAGCCTTCTCTTCTCCACGCTGGGCAGTCCCAACTGTCACAGCCTTTCCTCATAGGAGAGGTGCTCCAGCCTTCTGGTCCTCTTGATGGTGCTTCTCTGGACTCACTCCAGTACTTCTATGTCCTTCCTGTATGTGGACTCCAGAGCTGTTAGCAGCACTCCAGGTGGGGTCTTATGCGAGTGGAGAAGAGGTAGAGAATCACCTCCCTCAACCTGCTGGCCATGCTTCTTTTGATGCAGCCCAGGATATGGTTGGCCAATGTCAGGTTATCCATAAGTAATATACTTAGAGTATTTTTAATGGTTAAGAAAACAACCTCCAGTAGATATGAAATTTCATGCCAAATAAGGCTTCCTTTCAAGCCAGGTATCTATCTGAGTATCTACTATGGGCCTCTGGAAACCAGATGGGTGAGTGTCATATCAGGTAATTTCTCCAACTTCTTTAGGTGGGCTAAATGTACAAACCTTGCACCTGGTACTAAAATTATAGGAGCCACAGCTAGACAAGGATTATAAAACCTGGCCTCTCATATTGTAGAGCAAAGCATATAATTAATAATTTATAGTTGCTTTCACATTCCCAGGGCCTAAATGAATGCTGTAATACTTGAGTTGCAAATATTGAAGGGAGAGGTTTACTTGTTTTATGAGATTGTTTCCATTGCTGATATTTTTAAATTCATTGAAATGTTCCTATTAGACTCTTCATTTTTATTAAAGCTTGTTTTTGCACTACACAAATGCGGGGATACATTTAACTGACAGTAGTATTCCTTTAACCCAGTGGATTTTTCCATCCACTTAAAAATATTTTTCTTCTGTATGTAATGCTTTATTGTGCACAAGGATGCAATTAAGACAATTTAATTCTTCAGATGTATAGTAAGGCCTCTTATTCTCTCATAGAACACTCAGAAGACCTTAAAATGTTTATTATTTTCTGCTAATTTAAGACCAAATGTTATTTATTTAAATCTCGTGGACAAGCCTGTGACTTGAGTGTTGCTCAGGACTGAGGCAACTCAGTGAGTTTCCTCATCTCTCCCTTTGCCTCAAACTCCCTTGTGCCAAAGTTTGGGTGATGACAGGAGACTTGCACAGGGGCTCCTGTCCTCCCTGCCCACTGTGCATCCAGGACTGGTGCAGGGGGCAGGCTGACTCCCAGGGGAACCCCATTTGCACCACTTGTGGTGAGGCCTGCAGCCATTTTGGGCTTTGGGATGGACGTGAGTTTGGCAAAGGTGAGCAAGCAGAACTGCTCTCTGATGTGATCAGGTTTCTTAACCAAATACTAGCGAGGAAAAATCCTCGCTAGTGAAACTGGTATTATTGGTATCTACTTATTTGTGGCAGAGTTTAGGAGGTCCAAGACAGAAGAGAATAAATATGGCCACTGCTAGAGCTTCCACTGAAACAGATGGCATAACTTCTAGTCCTTGGAAGAAGTTGTCATTGATTTTCTTGCTTGGTCTCCAGAGGAGACTTAGACATCCCATTTAACTCTGCTAAGTTGTGAAGAAGCTCTACTAAAAAACTAAAACTAAAAAAAACCTGTTTTGTACTCTGCAAGTACAGGTGGACACTTAGCATGGCAATAGGCAAGACCTAAGAGCACTAATTCTCACCTGCATAAGCTATATGAATGATCACAAAGGAAGGATTTTCTCAGGGTAAAAGCATGTCAGACTGCCAACATTTAAGAGTGGCTGGAGCGTAAAATGAAAATGCAGTCATCTGTGAGCCACTTCTCCCAGATATAGTGGGGGAAATTTCCATCTGGAGTCATATTTTATGACAGTCATTAATATATGGAATAAAACATTTTGCAAAAGTCTGAAAAAATAAACAATGTCATATTATATACAAAGAAAATAAAAGGCATGCTCATCTCATGCTAAATGTGGTCATGCTGCCAATTTTGTTTCTTAATGGAAAGGAAAACAGTCTCTGAGAGCTAATCTGTTTATAAGCTTCCATATTCTCCATAAACATAGACCAATGTCAAGACATAGTAGAAGTAGAGCTAAAAAGATAGTTAATAAAACCTTTGTCTGTTTACAGTGAATATTCAAAATCTTTGACCAGATTTCCCTAAATGAAAAGAATTTTAACTTTCAAGGTGTCTTACTGTCACCTAAGATCTAAAGATCTAAAATAAATCTAGTGATTTGGCTTTTTTTCCCCCTGAATGCAGTGTCTTTTTTAATTGATGACCTGAGAAAAACGAGCATTTTACAGAAACAAAAATAAGCAGATTAAAAAATTAGTATGTGTTTCGTTTCTGAACCTAGCATTTTATTTGTTAAAAAAGATTAATTGCAATTTCCCTTTGAAACTGGTGGGTAGTGCTGATGATAACACAGGAAGATTCCTGTCTCTTCTGCAGGAAGAGACTTCATTAAAACATCTGTAGGTGATACAGGTTCCATTTCTGAAGCTGATATCTGCTCCAAGCCCCAACAGCAAAGAGACAAAAAGTCTCTTATTAACTTCAGTGTGTTTTGGATTAGGCCTTCTTTAATTTGAACCTGTTGAAGCATGGTACTTTTACTATCTCCTTTTAAAAAAGCAATCTTTTTGGATTTGAGGCAATCAAAAGGAAAGGGAGTTTTCTGGATGTAGTAGGAAGTCTAGGCTATGGGGTCCTCTTTTCACTGCCACAAGTGCTACCTTGCACTATTCACTTCAAAGTAAGTGCCATGAAAAAGGAAAAAAAAAAAACCAAAAACAAACCAACCAGAAAAGTGGAGCCATGCAGCAAAGGATATTGGTAAATCTCCAAAACCAAGATAATTTTGAGTTTTGGAATGAGAATGATCCATAAAATCTGGGATTTGGGGCTCAGGAGACTGTTAATACATTTGTGGAGTTTCCCACCTTAAGATCAGTGTTGCAAAGCCACTGCTGACCCAAAAGAAGCACAGTGTAACAGAAGTCTCTGGGTTTTTTTTTCCTCTTTTTTTACAACTTTCACATCTGACCCACACAGAACCAGCCCTTGCTGTCAGACTTGGGAAAGGGCAGGCAGGATGAAATGAGCCAAGTACTTGAACTGGCCTCAGGCCATGAGAGGGATAAACCCATTAGACCCTGGGGCAAAGTAGGTACTGTGCTTTGCTGTGGCTGCTGAGATTAGTGCAGAGAGGTGACTGGGTTCTCAGGATGACAGCCAGACCTTCAGCACACCAGCAACAAGTTCATTCACATGGAGAGGATGCACAGAGACCTCCTTAACAGCTCCTTGCAGTGTATGCTCAAAGGCCGTTCCACTGGCTGCTGAGTTACTTCTCTCTCTTGTGAGTCCTGAGGAATATGTGCCTAGGCATAATATTTAACTGCCCAAGGTCCTGTTCCTGCATGACAGGGTCACCTCCATGGACAGGCTCAGGGCAGGTTGGGACGATACCTTAGCTGGGAGCACTGCTCAAGCTTATTGCCCATCAGCAGTGTTCCTAGTTGAAGATGTAATTCTGGAGTCAGGATTCATTTTTGGTTAACAATATCACTTTTTTTTCTTAAATTCAGAATTGGTCCAGCACTTCCTCTCTGGTTTGGGTTCTGTGCTGGTAGAGGAAATTTTTCCCTGCCATTGGGATGCTTACACTTGGTCATTTGGCAGCTCTTAAGTAAGCCTGCCCAGTGGCATGCAGCTCAGATGTGGTCCTCAAATATTAGCCCTTCTGACTTTGAAAATGTGCAATCATTCTACTACCTGTGACTTCTGCATGTCACTGTTCACTGTGTTTTCAATCATTAGCTATTTTATTGTTATTTGTTACACTTGTCTATCTTTGCACCACTAATTTTGTGGTATCCTGAAGAGAATCATTCAGTTCTCCTTGGAAATTAGAGTGGGGTGTTTTGGGGTTTTTTTTTACATGTACACTGACTACCATTCTCTAGGAAGCAAGCACACAGAGATTTCTACACTGCTTCAATGTTTATTTTTATCTTTTAGTGGTACTTTCTCCATCAGGAGGGTGAAGCTTCCCAGCTTCACCTTGTGAACTCCAGGAAAGGGCTGGGAATGTTTCCACTTGGTTGAGAGCAGTCAGGATGAGCTAATAACCACATCTGCCACCATGGCACCTTAACAGGAATAGTGCTGGGGACTCATGGCACAGTCATTGCCCTTGAAAGCCCAACAGGCACACAGCACCTCTGTAAAAAAAAAGCATATAAAGACATACTAGCAGAAAAATACATCATTTAATTTATCTAGGGAAGGCACACCTCAGTGAAACTGCCTCTTATGAGGTGTTTTTATTTTTATGGACATATTTGATAGGCTTTATTTAAATAAGAAAGCAATTGAGTAACTAGAGCATGTGGAGAGTTCTGATAAGAATCCGTCTTTCAGGTTATTAAACAAACTGCATAGCAAGTGCTCAATTATTCTTCGAAATGCTTAAGCAACACCTTTGGTTCAGATTCCCATCTAGAATTACCTCCCAGTAAGTTGCCTCCCAGTAATTTCCAAGAAGCGGCATGCAAACAGCACACACCCCTGTTCTGGATAATAAAGACTTCTGAGAAAAATCTCAGGATTAATAAACAAAGGGACCTGGGAAAGCAAACCTTCTGAAGGAATTTTACTTGCCTCTCACTGGGCTCTCTGTGACATTGGGTCTGATGTCTGCATGTGAAATGAGCCTCAATAATTACATAATCTTGCTATCCATTTCTGGCCCTGACTTTGCAACATTTGAGAAACCACTTCAGACTGCAGCTTGTAGAGTGATGCAGACTTTTGGTGAGCAAAGTTCGATGAAGGCGGAGTGAGCCTGAGATTGTGCACACTTAGGGTTGCTGTCAAAGCAAGCAGCCATTGTACAGCAAGCGTGGGGAGCCCCAAAAACCTCTGCAGGGCAAAGAGGAGCTCTGAGAAGCATGGGTGTGCTTCTCAGTCATGGTACAAAGCATGTCAACATGGGCCTTGGTAGAGACAACCAGAGGTTTACGTCCTTGTGATACACTTAGGTTTTCTCACCCACTGCCAAATATGTGGGTCTCACAGAACTCTGAATAAAGGAACTCGACTAAACCCCTGAAACTAGTTGTCTAAAGCAAGAACCACATAATATCAGCAGGCAAGACTAATAACAAAGATCTGGAGAAAATCACAGTGGAAATGAAGTCCCAACTCTGGCTGACCAGTTAGCTGTGAGTTTGAGGACTGTGATTTCTGTTTCAGCTGCAGACTGGGCTCCCTGTGAGGAGTTTTTGGTTTCCCTGCTTCCATGTCAGCTTGGGCCTCTGGTGAGTCAGCTGTTGTGCATCTGGTAAAGCCAGGGAATAGCAAGCACGTCAGAGGGGGACGTGTGTGCATAAGCATGTAGAGGACAAGAATAAAGGGGGTCAAGAGAGGAAGGGAATATGCTTCAGAGCTCCCAGAGAGCTCTCTCCTAGTGCTGCCCCAGGTTTCTGCCTGCTGGTCCCCTGTCTTTAGATGCCAGCACATGCCACAGAAAGCAGGATTTTTCTTTCTCATTTTTCTCTTCTGAGGCAAGCACTGCCAACACATCAGATTTAATTCTGAAATCCAGCTGATAGGATGGCTCCAGGTTTAACATGTTTTCCTGTTAGAAGGGACATTGCTCACAGAGCACCCAGCTGTGATTTCCAAAAGCTAATCCCACAAGGTGTGCATCCTGGCAAGGTAACAAGCCGTGAGTGATGAAGCAAAGCCATCCCCTGAGAGAAGCACCAGTAGGCACTTGGCCAAGCACAGCCAACAAGAGCAAACACTTCTAAGCATGGCTGCCCCTCACCCAGCAGGGGCCAAGGGGGTGCAGAGCCACCACTGTCCTACCACACAGGGGACAGGAGTGCTCTGCCAGTATCAGGACATTCACCATACAGGGCTGGATAATGAGGCTTGGCCATCCCATCCAAGTCCTCCTAATGGTTTTCACACCGTGGGTTGGGGACAGGTCTAAATACCCAAGCTCTTGAGTGCAGTTCTGGTGGAGCTGGAGGGTGTCATGGGAAGGTCAGACTCCACTGGCTGGAGAAATCTGCTTGGTCTGAGGCTGTGAGGGGCTTGCCCCACTCTGGTATGGGCCTGCGAGTCAAAGCACAGCCTTGCTTCAATACACTGGCAACCAAAATAGCTGGTTCCTTGGGAACCAGATTAACTCAACAGAAGTATCAGCTGCTTCAAAATCCCTCTCAACTGTCCCATCTTAGAAGTGTAGGTTGTTCTGCTGTTCTCTGAAGTTTTATAAAATGATAGAATCATGGAATAGTTTAGGTTGGAAGACACCTTTAAAGGCCATCTAGTCCAGCCCATTGCAGTCAGCTGGGAAACAACTGGACTAGTTTGCTCAGAGACCTGTCCAACCTTGCCTTGAATGGATTTGTGCATCTACCACCTCCCTGGGCAACCTGTTCCAAACTTGGAAGAGAGTTAGGGGTGAGTGCTAGGCCCAGTTCAGAGGATGTGTTCAGGCTCATTCCTCACAGCACCTCTTTGCTGTTTGCCTAGGCTGGGCCTGATGCATGGCCAGTACCACTGTGCCTCCCCCACCATGGACAGTGTGGGTTTGTGTAGACCCCCAGGGTGAACCACAGTGGCTCACACTTGTGATGAGCCCTGCAGAAATCCAACGACAGTTGAGTTTAAGCCATCCATGCAGTGGTGAATGCCACTTCCCTGGCAGACATTTCTCAGGTAATGCCATTGTGTTCTCCTGCATGAGTATGTTGGCGAACACTTGTGTTTTTAAGAGCTATTACTGCAACGAAGTGGGAGTGCTGCACAATAGTAAGCCAGATGTGCAGCTAATAAGAAGAAGCAAATGCAGGGTTGCCACATTCACTGCTGTGACCTCTCCTGGGATCATAAGTTTGATAGGAGAAAGAGGAAAGGAAAAGTGACACTGTTTGACAGTGGCTATAACTAACATGGTAGGAAAAATCCAGACGTAATGTATGAGAGATGATCATATGCATAACAGAATTGCTCATCTGTTAAGCATTACTAAATGCTTACTATACTAAGCATTGCTGATCTCCAGGAAATGTACCTAGGTGAAGCTGAAGATTTTTAAATCTAAAACTGATGGCATAAATCAAACTCTCTTTAGGCTCCTGCAATAAGAGGAGAAAAGGAAATTGCTTTTCAGCCCAGGAAGCATGCTCCTGGTAACTGATAAACTGGCTGTGAGTCTCTGCAGAAGGCATGATGAATAGTGAGAAAGCAAATATCGGAACTATAATAAGCCTCCAAAATGGCACAGGGAATGATAGCAGCTCTTGCTGGAGAAATATGGGGCCACAGGAGATCCCCATGGGATGGATCAGTGGGAAGGGAAAGTGCACCATATATGTAAGGGACCACAGAGTATCTATTTTGGAACTGCTTATCTTCCAGGGGCTTTCCTGTGTCACTGTAGCTGCTTATCTCTGGAGCCAGAAAAGATACACGAGGAAATGTGAAGGTACGGACATATTTGCACCATGCCAGCCAAAAGATGAGTTGTGGCCTTACTGAGGTCGAGAATGAGGAGGATGTGAGCTTGAAGAAAAGAAACCCTATAAGATGGAGACCTGACATAATCCCTTCACCAGCTTCACTGACTTTTAGCTAATGATAGGCATGTCTCCTACACTTCTCTTATGCTAGCGGAATGAAGATGGGCCTTATTGGCAGGCAGTTCAGCCCACCTGTCAGGTAGAAGTGTATGACATCTTCTAGCAGGGTCTCTTTTCCACTAACTGTTGAAGGAGTATAGAAGACTATCTTTGGCTAAACATTTAGTGTTATAAAGCCAAAGAATTCATCTAACTTTAGACATCTCCTGTAGTGGCACCTACATCAGAGCTGATCCCTGTCACATCCTTTTACAGTCAAGGGAGAGAAGGCAGTGCCTTTTAGGTGCAATTCCTCTACCTTTCCTCATGCTTTTTTCCTAGGATGAGATGAATTCTCACCCCAGTGACTATAATCGATGCCCAGATCATCCATAGGTTTGTACATTAATTGACATCCCTCCCTTGTGTCAAATCAATGCCCCCACCCCTCACCAAAGTACCGATTTTTGAGACAAGGTGTTTTCACCTCCTGATGCTTCTGGCTGCCAATGCTGATGGCTGCTGCATTAATTCTGCCATCTCACCAGCTGTGGACATCCTGATAAGGTGAATTTCAGGGAGGCCTTTCTGGGGGTAATAAAGGATTCATGTATCCAATAAAAGGAAATTGAAGCTTGGTAGACAAGCTTCCTTGGAAAAATACCTACTCTGTTTGTCTGAACAGTTCATGCACAGCAAGAGGGATTCTGAAACTAAATGCAGCCTTGTATTCGAGTTCTAGTCCCAGCTGTGTAAAAACACAGAGTGGATCACTGCTACAAAAATATATCTTTCAGAGGAAACCAGCAAAGATGAGGGTGCCCAACAAAGGTGATAAAATGCCCAGCAATAGATTGTATATGTTATCTTGACCAAAGTACTTGACTGTCTGCTTTGCAGCACTGCTGAGCAAATATGTTCCATTTTGTGCCTTGTGAGAAGTTCAGTGGCTTGGCTTCACCCCACCACCCCCGCCACCCCCTATACCCTTTGTTGCTAGAATTGTAAAAGCTTGAATTTGCAATAGGCTTGCTTTTCCTCGTGTCTGTGTGTCTCACCTCAGTGCCATTAAAAGTCGTGACACATAACAGAGAAACAGCTGTGCAGGAAACTTCAGGCATCTGTTTAATATTAATTGCATGTATTCCTAAAAAGTCATAGCATGTTTTTAAAATTTCACTGCACATCTGGTGCGTCACTGCTAAGGAGTTTTTTTTAATAGGTTCTATCTGTGAGTCACTGAGAACTATCAGCCACAAGCTGTCTAGATACTGAGGAGACGCACAGGCAAGTAAAATGGGAGAGATGTTTCTAAACAGCTTCTAAAAACCCACAGTTCTGAACAAAATGACAAAGCAACACTGACTGTTAGCTATCCATCAGCAGACACCAAGCTATAGGAAATCTAGGTTTAGGAAAGGATATTCTATTAATAAACACTGTGTGGTTTAAAAGAGACATCTTCTGTGTGAATCCTGTCCCAGACTGTAAGCTAGAATTTATTTTTCAGCTAGAGGACAATCAGTTCTCCTGCAGTTACTCAAAACCCCACAACTTGTCCCCTTCTGCTATACCCCTTCCCACTCTTACCCTGACCTACTTGCATTTAGCCATAAGTGACTTTTCCTGCTGACTCAGCAAGTCTTGCATAAAGACAAGTGGTCTCTGGAGGGTCAGGTGAAAGGTGTGTTCTTCAGCTGGACACAGCTCTGCAAAGCCGGCTCTTGTAGGAGGCCCTCCCACTGCTCAACACTGCACTAGAATGGAGGACCATGGAATTGCAGCCTCCACTGCCAGGGTAGGAACTCCAGACCCCAGGGAAGGCATGGCAACTGGTCCTGCTGGCATCCCTGAGCTCCTGAAAATTACATAGCCTTTGAGAAGCTTTTTAAAAATGAATGAATGAATGAATGAATGAATGAGTGCTTGATAAAAGGCTTCTGCACATTTTTCTGCACGTCCACCCTCTAAGAGGCGAGGACCCCAAAAAGTGTTGCTTTGAATGACTCATCCTTTATTTTAGAGATTGTTTTTTCAAGAGTTCCTCTTGCATACTGCTCATGACAGGGTGTTTCTCACTGTCAGCTGTTTGAAATACTGAGTGATGACAACCAGTAATTAAGTCAGTAACAAATGATGACTTGAAATGTTTATTAATGCCTCTAAAAAAACACTAGAAGGCATAATTTTGTAAAAACACAGCTTTGCCAATGTGGCAGAGCAGGTGCACCCCACAGTGAGCTCAGGATCACACCCCCTTGCACCGCTCACCAGTAAACAGGGTCTTGCTATTTTTGCAGATAAAGATGAAATTTAACTCCTATCAGAGTGCAAGTACATTTGTGGATAACATTGAAGTGGGACAACATAGAACTTGCAAAACATTGTTTCAAAGTAATTTTATTTAGCAGCTGCATTCACAGACTGCAGAAGAAAAATAGTATTTAACCTGCAGAATTGCCACAACCCAAATGCAGAGGCAAGGGCAGCTCTTTGTGCCACATCCTAGTTAGACACCCAGGCTGTACTTCCAGGGTTTTACCCACCTCCAAGTATTGAGGATGGACATGAAGACAAGCCCTGCTTTTGCTTGTCTCATTGGACAGGGGCAGGGAGCATTACATGGCTGCTCTTGGTGGTAACAGCACATACTTTCTGGGCTGTGTTGTTACAGAAGCAAAGATCCTTCAGCGAGATCAGGCGTTATCTAGGCCAGAACTAAAAGCATCCAGCCATTCTAAAACTACATGGAAATAAAGTACCTATTGTGGGCAGAAGGGCAAGCCTGACCCTGAAGCTCAGATGCAGTGGGGTCCTGAGCTCTCCCTCGTCTGCAGCCAGGCTGGTTGGAACACTGCAGAACCAGGCTGTGGAACTCTGCATGGAGCAAACTTACGTGCTTTTCTAAAATGAAGCAACTTTCCTCCTGATTGGTTCCCTGAGGGCACAATCCTTGGCAGTTTCTACATGCCAGAACTGGTAAACAGAGGTTTGAATGACTGTCCCTGCTCCCAGACCCTCCCCATTGCTGCTGGCAGGGATGTCCTGGCACATGGCAGCACTTCTTCATCCTGGGTGGGAGTGCCAGCAAGACATCCTGACCTGCCCTGGCTCAGGTTGGGCCGTGATCATTGTTCAAGACCTTTTCCTCAGTTAGCAAGGGATGCCAGGATCCGCCCCAAAAACAGTGAAGGGAATAGATCTTCCTTGGCAATTACCACCAGAAACAGATTAAACACAAGAGAAGCTCAGAAGAAATCACCCAGCATGGATCTTGGGTTTTTCCCTCACCAGAGTGCTTCACCTTAAAAGGCTTCCTCCTAGCATGACTTCACCCTGAGCTTCCTCACTGCTGGCAAACAGCAACATGACACGGAAGCTCAAAGCCCCTCTCTAGCATATGCTTGTATTAGGGACAAGCAGGGACAGCACAGTAGGACAGCCAATGTCCCCATGCTCCCGAGTGCCACACACATACCTGTCTCTGTACATGCACAAGATTTCCATGGCACTGGTGCTTGTGTGCAAAGGGGACAGCTCTGTAATTTACAGGCTGGGGACATTTGCCTTCACGCAGCAATTGTTCTGGCAGCAAAAAACAACCATGGCACTGCTGCCAGAAGGGAAATACAGTTCCCAGAACACTGAATCCTGTGGCCACTTCGGTGCAGAGCAGGTTGGACCCAGGCTGGTGTGCCTCTGAAGCCAGTGGGTCGGGAGGCCAAGGCAGTGGGGGGCCTGGGCACAGAGTAAAGGCAAGTGCCAAGACATCACAAGAGAGGGAGCGAGCAGTGCACAGCACGCAGAACAAGATCTGTTCAATTCCATCAGTCAGCACTCTCTTCCAGAAGATGACCTATTGAACATTTCCAGGAATAGCTGTGCCAAGGCTGTCAACTGTTTCTTGGAAATACACTCAAGAAAAATGGCTTCCTTCCAGTAGGGATCTGCAGAAAGCCTGGACTGGATCAAGGCTACAGTCCGTTGCTGATGCTGTTGCATCAGCTCATTCAGGAGCAGAGGATGCAGGGGGCCTGGAGGAAAGGCTGCTTTGTCTCCCCCTTCTCCTCCTGCTTTCACATCAAATTGTAACAATGGGGAGGGAAGTTGTGATTTCTTTTTTGCAGATTGCCTCAGCTCACTTGTATGCTTATCCTTACTTGCAGTCTCCAGCAGTAAGCAGATAGAAAACCTGCAGTGCTGCACGTGACTGGGCTGCCAGCCCAACGCACAACCTACCTGGGCTATTTCACAGGCAGTCACTGGCATCAAGCTGCCAAGACCGGCACATGGCCCCACAGTTATAACATGCTGCCAGCACAGTATTCTTGGTATTCTCTTATCACTTTATTGCTTGAATTAATACAAGAACATAAAGTTATCACTTGGTACCAAAGTTTCACTCCCTGCACCAACAATTGTGTGGGTACTGGGGTGGGGAGCTGGGTTGAAACATGCCATGGGACCGTTCTGTTGTGGTGGCCCTGTGCCAGCTGAAGGGTCCTGCTGGCTCAAATCAACCAGCAGGGAGAGGGGTTGCACGTGGCAGGTGATGGGGTGTACCCACTTGGACCTGTCCCCTGCCCCCAGGGTGCACACCAGGGCCTGCACACCTGCCACTGCTGAACCCACCCCTCTTTTGCCAGCTACCAGCAAAGTAGAAAACATGGTTGTGCACTGACCAGAGCTGAAATTGAAGGTAACTGTCTTGCTTTTACACCTTGCAGCTCTGGTGCAGCAGATGCTTTTTGCAAAGTGGGGGTCCAAGTCTCTCTTCATGTCTCCCCAGTCGCTTTCCACCGTCGCCCTCCAACATGCATATGGGTGAGCAAAACACCGTGAAAATGAGTGTTTCCTCACTAGTTTCTCCTTTGCCCTATGTGAGAGACTGCAGGGATGCCTTTTCGAGTTTCTCTGGATTGACTCCAGATCTGGATTTGCATTGGGTCCTTCCTGACGGGTTACAAATAAACCAAAGTAATGGGCTTTGGCATTGCTTGGCAGACTGTTAATAGGATATAGAGCCTTTCATTTCTGGATCATTAATTCAAACCAGCCCAGATCAGTAGTGGTCACATTTTGTTGCAGTGTAATAGCTGTATAATAACCTCTCTGAACAGAATTAGGGAGTCCATCACCACAATTTATATTAATGATAATAACTTTTGTTGGCTTTCTCAGCAAAGGAACCCAGGACTGATTATGCCCCGAAGTTGGGGCTCCCTGGAGGAGCAGGGGCAGGTGGTAGCTGTTTCTGCATCAGCCTAGAGCAATCCCTGGGGCTGTTCCTCTGTTCCATTTACAAGGTGAACCTCCTCAGCATGCAGAGAAAGACCACCTGAGCAGTAAGCATCTCTGTGGCTATTAAAAATCAAGCTCCAGATGTAGCCTCCAGCTTAAAAAGTCTCCACAGTGCCTGCTTGAGTGTGGAAGTGTAGGATTGCTCTGCATTTGCTTTCTTTCCTTATATTCTTTACAAAGCATCTGTTAGGTGAATCTCTGAGTCAGGACACAGGGCTGCCCAAGTCTCTGCCGGGCCTGTGTTTGGCCTAAGATGGATGTTTTTTCTTTCATTTTTTTTACCTTCTGATATTCTGAAACCCTCAAAGGAGACATTAATAATATGCAATGTGCTTGTCTAGAATCTCTTCACACTTGTACCCCTAAATTTGCACATGGAATTGTATATGTTGCACACATGCATCATTTGTCTGCATTTTTGTAATAGCCCAATAATTTAAAAACTCTTTGAATTATTTATAATTTGCTTCTGAGGAAGGAGGGTTAGACTGCTTTCTTTTTCTCTTTCTGTGTCAAATCCAGTTAGCTGGCTACCATGTCATTTCAAAAATTAACTAAAATAAGTTTTCTGTTTTCCTGGGAGGAATATTTTCATGTTTCTTTCTGGGTGTGGTCAGAATTTTTGGCAGCACTTTGCTGAACTGAAGCAAAGTGTCTGACTAATGCAGCAAACAGGCCAGTACATCATGCCATTTGCAGAGATTATTCATTTCATACCATCAGTTCACATAATTTGTAATTTGTTGTAGTGACTACAGAGAGCCCCAGAGCTTGATGATCAGTCCACTTTACATATAAATGTTTTCAACACAAGACAGAGTGCACTGGGAGGGAAAAGAAGAATACTATGGAAACATGTGTAAAATGGGAAGGGGAGAGGGAACTCCTCTACACGAGTGTCAGGGGTCGATAAAGGAGAGCTGTTCATTAATGGGCTGTCTGCAGCAGAGTAATCTGTCACAGCTGATGGTTTTCCCTTCTTTGCATCACTAGCTGTGCCATTCCAAATCTCATTTTTGGAAAAATATCATTATCAAATTTATTGTTCCTTTAAAAAAGGAGCTGAGGTCCTTTCTTTATGAAATGTATGAATAGGACCATGGACATCTGCTGGTTGACTTGCCAATGTCCTTCTGGGTGATCATAACTTACCCACCATGATGTCTGTCAGTAAAGGCTGCATTTATCCTTTGTTCTTCAAGTTTTCCTGGTATGGCAGTGTCAATTTGCACCATTATATCTGAGTGTTCCTCAAGTCTTGCCCTGACCTCTTTCTCCTGCTTTCTACAGTTGCTGACTACCCATTGTGGACCCAGCCTTTTGCACCTGCAAGTGAGAATCAGAGAGCTGAAATGTGATGGAGGAGCAGGATTTGACCCTCTTTTGAATACAGGGAGATTTTGAGACCACTTGTTTCCCACAGAGCTCCATTCTCAGTGCATTAACAGTGCAAAGGTGTTAATGAGCAGCCTGGCAGCACAGGGAACTGTGGTTTTGAAGGCCAGCTTTCCCAGACAGAGACAGTAGGAAGTTTTTTTAGTGACTATGTGCAAGCAGTTTAAAACTGGACACAGAATCAATAAGATCACTTGCAAACACTTCAAGCACTAAGTGAAACTCTTCAAACACAGAGTGCTTGAGGAGCCATTGGAGTAGCAACCACAGATGTTATTTGGGTAATACAGAAGGTTATGTGTGGCACTATCAACTGGGGTAAGTTTTGGAAAAGCATACGCAGGAGCTTAGTATTTTGAAAACCACAGGTAATAAATAAAGTAAACAACTGGAAACCCAAGTAAAGCCTGAATTCTCTAAGGTGTGTAGATAGATCTCAATTCTATTTAGACAATCATCCACATGTGGTGACAAAGGAAATAAGCCCTTTGATAGACAAAAGCAGGGTTGCAAAGTTATTGTGGTCTATTGTGGAAACTGCCATTCGTCTGCCACAGTCAGGAGTACAAAATGAAACTGATAGGAAACTTCCCTGGGCAGTAACAGCAAAATCCTCTTGCAAAAGCATGAACAAAGTTAGATCAGTAGCTTAACCCACAAGTGTATAAAAATTTCTGTGCATGCTTATTTTTGGGAAGACCGTGCTGATTCCAGCTGCCCACAACCCCTTTCACTGCCGCTGGAAGTGGCTGTTGGGTGCATGTGGGGTACTGGGTCATGTAGGGCTGGAGTGCTGGTAGCTGAAGGGGTGAGGATTATGCTGGAGCATGAGCCTTGCCTTGGAGCAGCCCTGCTCCATGTCTGCAGTTCTGCAGGGCAGGTGTGACGGAGGAGGCTGTGCCTGACCCCAGCACGGGCCCCAGCCAGGCAGAGCAGCAGCCCTGCACTAGGCATGAACAAGGGACCTCAGGGTAGGCCAGCGTGAGGCAGTGGGTGTCTGTGAGTGTCACAGAGAGTCCATGAGATGTGACTGCTCAGATATGGCTGGAGCAAGGTTGAGGTTTGGATGTTGAAAATCAACATTGGTGACTGCCTGTCATTGTACTTCCAAATTCTTTCAGCAGAAATTTCTTAAGGGTACAGGAACAACACCCGCCGTGACTCTCCCAAGTTTTGGTCTGGCTTACTTTTAAAACATAAGATTTTAAATGGGAAAAGGCTCAGCACAACCCTTGGGTTAATTTCTGAAGCAACCAACAAGAAAGCCAATTGTGCTGACCTTGGTGATAGTGTTGGTAATTTGATCACTTATTCTCTGAGAGGGGCACTGACATCAGCAACTTGTGTCCCATGAGTGATGAAACAGCCATCCTGGGAGACAAACTTTTGGTCACCACCAACAAATCCTAGCTTTCAGTCCTCAATTCTGCCATCTGGTGACATGACATTGCCAAATCCTCATGGGCGCTGCGGGATTGCTCTGTACACAGTCTAAATGATGTGTAGGCATATCTAGCTGGGTCAAAAGAAGTAACCCACAAAGGTCAACACCCACGTCCCAAGCCTTTCTCTTGACTGTACAAAACACCACCTTTGGCATATTGATCAATCCCCATTTAGGAAAGATGTAATATGGAAGTCTTCCACATTTCCAACACCTCTTGTGCAAAGCAGCTGTTGCCTATCTCTCCAAAGATGGTGCATTTTAAGCAGAGGTAGGAGTGCTCAGTAAGCTCCAAGACACTTTGAGATCCTCAGCTGATGCATACTATAGGAATGGACTGTATCATTGTTATTTGAGTAGAGATATAAAAATTGTTTCCTTGTACAAGTCTGCTGGGCTAATCAGTTTGATGTTTCCCATCATTTAAAGGAGGAGACTAATTCTTTTATTCTGCCTACACCCCTGCTTGGAATTCAGACCTTTATCAGTCTCCCCTGCAGAAAACCACAAAAGCCAGATTGCAAATTCTTTGCAAATGAAACCAGTTTCTTCATTTTATGACAGCAGTAAGCTTTTTTATAGATGGATTTTGTACTTTAATTTCATTTATGGAACTGTGGATTCCCTATGTGTGTGTCCCCTTCATAAATTTGTTCAGGTTGATTGAATTCCTCCAAATTTGACAGTGAGGTAGAAATCTCAAAGATCCTACAAGTCTTGGAATAACAAGCAGCTGGAGAGAGGAAGGAGGCCCAAATTAATTGCCTTTTTGAGAGGAAAGCTTCTATTATCACAGTGGAGCAATAACTTTATTTAAATTATTTTAAATAGCCATAAACAGCATAGAATCTTCCGCCTTCTGTCCAGGTCCCAGTGGTGGGACACTGAAAGCAGTAGGTGATAAAGAGAGGATAGGGGTGTGAGAGGAGCAAGATACCTAGGAGCTGTGGGAGGAATTGAAAGTCTTGTACAAGGTGTTGTCACTGGCACTTGAAGATGGGTGCTGGACTTGCTGTGATGCAAGGGAGCAAAGATGGAGGAAGGGAGACAGAGAATGCAAATCCTCAAGGAAGTGGCATGTCCTGCATTTTGCTGCACCTGGAACAACACGTACCTCTGACACCCTTTACACTAATTTTCCACTCTTCATCTTCTCCCCACCAAGCAGCAGCTGCCCATAGGCCCTGATGATGACTCAGAGGATTATCTATTCATCTCCTGTTAGCACAGTTTGTTATTTTCCAGACACCCCTGCCTAGCTACCATTGACAACAAATCACCTGTACACCGTTCTGTAGACCACAGACATAATTTTTTTGCCCTTCTTCTTGCAGACTGTGACATTTATTAAGTCCTCTATGTCCACATGCCTGAAAGAAGCGCTGTTTGTGCATGCCAGCAGTTTTCCTTCCTCCTGTTAAAGAGGACTACTCTCTCTGCACTGCTGCTCCTTTCTGGGCTATCATGATTATGTCTGCATCGATGGTGTGAGCTGCTGCAGGGCTTCTCTCAGGACCAGACTTGCCTGTGCTGCATGTGAGACAGAAAGAACAGCAGCTATGTGGCCAGGACTCCTTCTCCAAAACTCTTCTGCCTGTCTGGCAGACCAGGGGATCTCCAGCTGACAATGCTTCAGAGATCTGGCTCCTCTCAGGAGCTAATCCACTAAACATCTCATGTTCCCAGTGCCCTTCACTGTTCCTCATAAGGAAGTGCCTTAATTAAAATCCCTTAGTTTAGACTGATAGACTACTTTTTAAGGAGTAGCCGCTTAATTCAAGCTTCCTAATCAAATTACATTTGTATTGACAGTGCTGATGGAAAATACTGGACTCACATAAAAAACTATGAACTGCAGCATAAATGGCAACTTCATATCTGTTTATGTGAAAAGGACTCATTTTTGTCTTCTCTTTCTGCTTTTTTTCTGTGGTTGAAGGTAATTTTGAAAATCAGCTGTCTTCTGCCACACTCACATAAGATATTTCTGTTTGAAATCTCTCAGAATTGCAGAGATGTATTTATAAAAAAAATAATTAAAATAACCACAAGAAAACAACTATAAAAACATGGCCTAAAACCGAAGAGATTTGAATGCTGTCAACAAGTAAGAGATGAGCTTCATATCTGAGACTCATTTCAATGTTTGCCATCTCACATGTGACTAGGTCTGGGTCTGGAATGAGAGCTTGATTTCCCAGGAGCCTTTAGGGATAAAACCCTGGGAGGTGGCTTCAAGCTTTCTGTACGCTTTATGGCCCATGGTGTTTTGGAGCAGCATAAGGACATCTGCAGATGCTGTGCTGGGATGTCACACCCTGGCCACCCACTCACCCTTTGCACAAGTGCTGGAGGTGGGTGGCATGGGAAGCACATCCTGCCTGGGGCCCATCGAGGCGTGTTGCTGGGGCCCGAGCACTTCTGCCTGCCTCTGTCATCTCCTGCTTGATGCAGAAGATGCTGAAATGTGCTGAAATGGCTGCTGTAGGCAGTCCTAAGCCTTCTGCAGGTCTTGCTGCCTGGTTTTAGAAAAACACATTACTGGAACTGTTTTCTTGTGAAATTTTATTATTGAGGGTGGTGTGCATATGCACACACATTACCACAGATGGTCACAGAAAATCACAGACATCTTATCTGAAAAATATATGGGGTTTTTTTGAGTTTCCCATTCCTTGAGATTTTCATGTTTTATGGCACAAAGAAGATGGCATCTTCCCATTTCAAGCTACTGACAGCCACAACACCTGTTCCTCCCCTTCTCTTGAGCCCAGGTCCCCACCAACAGGTTTCTTGTATCTCTCTCTTCCACTGCTCACACTGAGTAGATGCTTGCTTATCCCAAAATTACAAAATCTGTGCCTTTACTCACTGAAGCAGGTACCTAAAACAGTAAACACGGCACAGTGAAGTCTTTCTTCGCTCTGTTATGGATAAACAACAGTTAAAACAAGATTGACAGAGACAACACACAAGGACAAGGCAGTAACTACTCCCTTAGCAAACATAACACACACTCAGAACATGGGAAGTTTTCACAAACTCTCTCTCAGATGGGTCTTTCCATCCCACTTGCTCACAGCCTTCCCTCCTGTCAACCATGGGGTGCACCTTCTCTCCCCACAGCCCTACATATGGATGGACCCACAGAATGACACAAGCATGCAGGGGATCACACTGGACTCCTGGTGCTTACCCAGATAACCTGCAGCAGCTTCATGGAGTCAAAGCACTTGTCCAGAAGTCTTTACAATTCCAAGAGTCCTGCATCACCTTTGGAGGCACCTGTAGAGATAAAAATTTAGAACAGCATTTATACATGCTGGTGAAGATGTGAAACTGCCATGCACAAAGGCCTTTTACAGCACACATTGCTTGCTCCCCCATGTACTTGGCAAGGAGCTTTATCCTCTTTTCCACCAGGAAGGGAACACAGCAGTTTTGATAGCCTTATCAAGCAAGAAGCCAAATATTCACACCCCTGTTCAGTTTTTACAAAGATACAAGGAAGAAAGGTAGCTGGTGGAAAAAACAGCAGTCAGGTGAGCCAGTCTTACAAGGTGGCTGCATCTGCCCAGGTGGTAGGCAACAAAGATAAATCCACAGTGATTCTGTGAAAACCACCACAACACAATGACAAGAGAAAAGTAATCCTTAGAAAAGTGAAGTTCACCCCACAGAGTTATCCCTGCCTCCACCAAGCATGCCTTCACAGTCAGGAAGAAACATGCAAGAAAGTCCTTGTCCCAAAACCCATACCAACACAGACCATATTCCGCAGTCCCAAGCCCATTCCACCCTGCCATAATGATCTGTCACTGTGCTCCCACCAGCTTAATATGTTGTGGTCAACACAGCTGTCTCACACCCATGGCACGCTGGCAGAGGAGTGGGAGTCTCTTGCTTATCTGACAGACCTGGTCTGAAGCAGCTGTGGAACCTAACACCCACTGGGACTGCTAGTGCACAGGCCTGCTCTCTTGTTCCACCACTGCCTTTTACTTCCCTTCTGTCCTGACATGGCCTTCACCAGGCAGGGCTGGTTTTGGAATGGGCATGGTGGTAGCAAAGTGCCACTCCTTGGTTGTGCTTATGGAGGTAGCAAGAGCTGAGATGGGGCTCAAAGGACCACCTGAGTGTTTGCAAAAAAGCCCATGTTAACTGTCTTGTAGCTTACACCTAGGGTGGCCTTCAGATTTTCTATACAGTGGTCCTCACTACAATAATTAAATAATCCATATTAGTTAAAAAAAAAAAAAAAAAAAAAAACAAACCCAACCCCCCCCTCAAAAACCAACAACAAAAACAACAACAACAAAAACAAATAAAAAAACACAAGAGAGTGAGGATCACAACTGCTACTTTGTGGTTTTGCTGACCTTTGTGAGAGCCTTGAAATGTGGGCTGCATTTGAGAGATACAGGTGTCCCAAGATGGTGCAGCAAGTCCTGTCTCAAGGGAGAAGCTGCAACCCATCAGGGATAACTGCTCCAAGAAGAATTCCCCATTCATCCCCAAAACCTGCTGGCTGTGCAGGGAACAGGAATGTTTGCTATCACACCCAACAATTATCTTCTCAGGTAACACCATCAGTTATGCAAAATCACAATAAACATTTCTTCTTTTAGTAAGTCTGTAAAAACTGATACTTTCATCAGACAAGCTCCTCTATTTAAAGCTAGTGAGGCAAAGCAGGCAGTAGCATCAAGTAGCAGTCTTCCCCAAAGCAGTCCTGCTACCTCTTTCCCATCAAAGACAAGGTGTAGTTTTCCAATGTGAGCTTTTTTCAAGCCTTGAATGTCATCCTGTCTTTGTCCTACACAGTCCCCAGCCAGGTAGCTGACTGTGGTGGGCAGCAGGAACATCCCCATCCCTTCCATGAAGCCTGATTCCCATTCCTACTTAGGGCTCCAACAGTTCCAAGCCCATCAGAATCCACAAGGATGCTCAGGCACTCCACCACCCATTTCTCAGCAGCTAAAGCTCCTTCCAGTACCATACACACCATGGATTATAATCTCTGCCCATTAGTCAGGGAAGCTGTGCACTTCTCATGGTTGCAGGTGTGGTTTCCAGTGAGCAGCTCTCACTGCCCTCCTCAGCAGATCTGCACTCCAGCAGCTCTAAGATGGGTTTGATGCTATAAACATGTCATGTGTAATCATTCAGAGCCATGTGTGGGTCATCTTTACAGTCTATGCTCATCTTGCACAATATGATGAGAAGTGTTTAACTACCTCCTAGTCCAGCTGCAGCCTTAAATTTGGGTTGCTATGTGAGGAAGAGCAGCAAGGAGCAGTCTTCTCTGAAGTGCAGCGTTTTGCCTGGACAGGATCTGTTTGGAGAAGTACAGGAGCTGCTATTAACACACTTTCCAAAAAGCCACCCTTTTCCTATGGGTTGGAGAGGAGGTAGCAGGCCAAGCCATGTAGCAGAGAGGTCCCTGTAAAAGGAAACAATCTGAGTGCTTTGAATTATCCCTTTTGGGGAGAAGGGAGTCCATGGCATGACTCTCAGGAAATTCCAGTACTGATTTTAGCCCAGACACTCTTACACAGCCACTGTCACAGGGTATGTCCATTAGTACTAGAACAGTAAATTTTAAGATGCTTTAATGATTAGCACCCTCACAGGCTCTGGGGCTGCTGGCAGGAGAGCCAGAGCAGCCCCCTTTCCCTGGCAAGGTGGGCTTATGCCCATGTGTCCAGAGGAAAGGCTTATGAGCTTTGCCAGACACCAAGAAGGTGTCAGGTTTATAGCTGTGAAATCTTTCCAGTGAACCAAGGAAGTTTCCTAAACACTAAAAGAATCCTTTATTTCTTTTTGAGTCCTTGGGAACTGGTATTTTCTCTCTTTTCCTCTGAGTGGAAATGCCATCTATTAGACAAATAAGACTGCCACAAGGCCTCTTCCCCTCCATTAGATGCCAGCAATTGTGTACCTCTCATTGCGTGTCAGACACGCACATCAGGAAACTGGAGCTGCAAAGCAGAAGTGGGGAACAAGTTTGGTTGCTCTAAATTTGGTATGGTTTCTGAAGGAAAATGTGATCTAGAAGCTGCATGCATAGCTCCCTTCCCTGGACCCATGTCAGCCTGAACAAACCATATTATCCCTGGTCTGTTGGACAAGTATTTCAATAATTTGAATAATTATTTGTTTTGCGTGTTTAAATTATTAATAATAAGCATCCATTTATCTCAAACCCATGCCCAAGGATAAGTAAAGAAGTTATTCTTCCCTTAAAATCTTCTGGCTTTCCTGTAATGGCTTCACATTAGATTTTTAACCCACTAGATTGAAGACTTCCTCCTTGCAGCCTGGAAGAGAAGAAACAATTGTCCTATGTCATGGCCTGTGTAAAATCAAAGAGAAAACAGAATACATAATTCCAAACTTAATTCCAGCTTCTGTTAAATCAGAATGACCCCAGTGTGCGATTACTTGATGATATTTGAATATAGTGCTTTAACATAACTTCCCAGTGTCATCTGTTACAGTTCTAACACTCAGGCAATTTTTGAACAATGGTGATGGGGTGTGATTTGGCAGTAAGAACCTCAGGAAGCCATATATTTCCCCTTGACACAGTATTATCTAATATACTAGCTATCTCAGGTTGCAGCAGCTCTGAAACCTAGCAGAGGGGTTATGATTTAACAGAAATAATAAAATTCATTTATTGCTTATTAGACATGAAGCAATAACATTTTTAGCATTCCACCTCCCTGCAGTCTATCCTGAAGAAGGGGGAACATGCCACTGGAGTTTAAGGCTCTCTGCTGGTGCTTTAGAAGCTCACTTTATGCTGGTGGCCATGCTCGGTGCAGCTGGCTCCCCACACACCGTGGCTTGGCAAAGAGTCTTCTGCCCAAATGGAGGCTCCAGGACTCCTCTGTCTGCTGTAGCAGAGGGAGGTGCTGCACAATGCTCCCCAAACTCAGCCATGCAGGAGGCCGCGGGGAGGGCCCGTGGGGCTGAGCAGAGTCTGGATAGGGGTGCAGCCCGTGCTGGGGAGATGTGGGGCAGGAGAGGGGGGTGGTGGGCAGCTGGTGGCTCACTGGCTGGCTTGCCTGCAAGAGAGCATCCTCTGGGATGTGGTGTTTGGGGCACAATGTAGCTGTTAGCACTGGTGTAGACAGCAACTACAGTGTGGTCTGGAAGGTACCACCACTTCTGGTAGAAAGCCTATTTTAGGGGCAGACACAAACTGTGGTGTTGATGTACTTTCTGTTCTTGGTAACTGAATTACAGTTAATTACTGTAGAAAACCTTCAGGCATGTCCTATGACTGCTTTTAGAAATTAATGGAGGACTTTAAAATCCTGTCTTTGAAGTTATTTCTTTCTCATTGCCCATTTTATTTCTACTGTTTCTGAAAAAGTCTTTCCATTTAATTTCCTCTCATTTCATCACCTCTTCCTTAATGGATATTATGTACCTTTTACACAAAGACAGATGATTTCCCCAAATTTGGCATTTGATTATTTCTAATGTTGAGAAAGAACCTGAGTGTGAGACAGCAGACCAGTTACCACACTCTGTCACGTGGGTGCTGCTGCAGGACAGATTCTGCTTTCATTTACACTGACATAAATCAAGTTGGTTTATGGCATGTAGTCATGGTATTCTGTATTTACATCAGATATGAGGTCTGTTATCCTCTGAATTCCATCATAATGTCAAAGAAATATGCTTTTGAAGAAAACATAAATTTTTTCCAATTAAAAATATTTTGAAAATCATATCAGAATTAAAAAGTAGTTTATGTACTTAACAGCACTGTGATTTTTAATACAATATTCACAATGCCCATATATTATCTGGCAGCACTGCCTCTTGCCTGTTACCACAATCTTCACCCATCACAGAAACTGTTCACAATGGGATTTTCCTCTGACTTTAACCCCTCAGATTTCCATTCACATTGCCACACACAGTGCACATTTAAAATGCTATAAAAGATGTTAATAATGCCTGAATCTACAAAGCAGAACACAGAAAGAGAAAGGATAGAAAAGGAAAACATAATTCTCCCTGTTGAAATTTAAGCAGCACAAAGAGATTAATTCTCCAGCTCTTTCCAGAAGCGTCATGGGATCTTTAAAGACCACAGACAAACCGGGCCAAGGTCTTTAAGTCCCTTCAAGAGTAATGCTCTCTTCACACCATATAAACCATATTAAAGAACCACTGAGGGAAAGCCTCCCAACAATTCAAACAGCTGTGTAACCCATAACCTGACACGGGAGGGTTTATGTGTCCATGCCCCCAGCACATCCTCCCACCTAGTGCCGAGCGGTGTGTGAGGTGTTCCTGCCGAGGACAGACGGACGCGTGTCCCTGGCAGCGCGTGACGGACGGTGCACGGTGGTGTGGCCACGCCGGGGGAAGCTGAGCAGGGAGAAGGCTTTGCCTCATTATGGCAGCCTCTTGAGCAGGCATTTGTGACTGCCCGGGCTGCTGCAGATGGATTTAATGAGATTAACTCTCAAAATGAGAACTCCTCAAAAGAGATGTATTAACAATTGCCTGTATTCTTCTCTTAATGAGACACATCGTCTGCTTGGGATGGAAATAGAGGCACACCAGTCCTGCCAGCCCCAGCACCACTGACACAGTGAACTGTTTCTCTGAAGAACTCTTTGTTTTCCAAGTTAAACACTGTGACTTGAGCTGTTGTCCTTCCTCACTCCTGTGCCAGAGCAGGACACAGCCATAAAGGTCCTTCTGGAGTGCAGGGTCTCCTCACCTCTGCAAGGCTGAGGTGGGAAGTGAAATCTTTTCCAGAACTTACAGGGGAAGCAGGGGTTTCATCCTGGCCAGCAGCATACCATGTCCAGAGTACCCTTGCTGCCCGAGGTCTATGGGCCCCCCCAGCCAGGAGGGGAATTAGTGATTGTGGGTGATGCAGACACAACTCAATACTGTTGCTGACAAAATGCCAACCTGAGCAAAACACGGATAAGCATAGCCTTTGGAGAGAAAGAGGACGCTTATGAATGCCAAAAAAAGTGACATTGCCAGATTGATGGCAAACTCACAGCAAAAATACACATCTGCAGATGAAAAGGAAGGAAAGCAAGTCCACAGAGAAAAGAGCCCAGCAGCAGGAGAGAGGCAGTGGCAGGGGAGTTCAGCAGCCTACCCACAGGCTGGACAGCTTACATCAGCCCCAGAGAGACAGTTTCCTGGATGCAAGTTTTGGATCTCAGAGTAACTAGGCCAAGAGCTTGCACATCAGAGGGAAAGCTAATCTCCATTCCATCTTAATTAATTTTTACAGCAGCTAATTAAAAGAAAATGACAGTAGCTGAGTATTAAATAATTTGGGACAGCCATACAATTGGACTCACAGAGGAAAAAATAAAACACCGGAAAATGACAGCGTTCTGGTAAATATTAAAAGCTATGATGAACAGTTTAGTTTAAAAGGCTTTAAAATTCAAATAAAATCCCTAAAATGTCACCTATTCAAAACAGTTATACTACTCAAAACAGTCAGAAGATATGCATGGGATTGAGTAAGAGGGAACCAGGCACCAGGCACAGGAATGCCAAGTCCCAAGATTTAAGAGGTAATTTGAGCCAGTCCTTCAGCATTTAGAAATCTGACCCTACTGAGGGCAATAAACAGGATTATAAATTATGATAGGTGATAAATTACCAGGAAATCAGAAGGATCAACAAAGGCTTCAAAGAGATATCACGAAAAAAAGCCCCACTACAGATAAAAAGAAGTTTTCTTAAGTCTGTCAAATGTGATAGTCATAGGAAAGAATCCACAGGACTATGGGACCACCAGGGTCCAAAGGAAGCAACTGAAGGAGCACAAGGCAAGCTGTATTTCAGTGTAAGTCTTCACCTGTTAATTTTGGACCTGTTCCCAAAGAGAAGATGAAACTGTTGGTGAAATATCTCAACTGAGGTATTGGAGCAAACTGAAAATGTGGGAGCTGCTACTTTGAGATAGTCTAGCCAAGTGGGAAGGTACTCCACACCTCAAGTAGGCTGATGGGCTGAAAGAAAGTAAACTTACTGTGTGCCTGAGGACTTCAAATAGAAAGCTTATCCAGTATTAGCACACTTAGGAGTTGAGATATGGCAATGATCAGTAATTGCTGCATTCATGTCCTAGAACTGGTTGAAACTATCATTGAAACTTGAGCAATGTAACATCTGAAGGCAAAGTAGGTTGTTTGAATTTCTACATAGATCTAGTAATGTATCACCCCTGCAGATAAATAGTGAGAAAGTAAGAGTCAGAGTAATACCATGACAGGAGGCAGAAAGCAGTGGGCAGGACTACAGGCTTATTTTCATTACAAATATATGGTGAAACACAGAAGATCCTGAACTAGTGCCTGTATTACTCACAATGTTTATGAATAATTTGGGAATCCGTGTGAGTTGTAAGATAGCAAAATTATGGGTGATTCAAAGAAGGAAGTAGACAGAGATTAGTCAAATACATAGATTCTTGGCAACTGCTTACCTGATCCATTTTTAAAAGCCCTGATAGTGGAGATTTCACTGTTCCCCTTTTCCAGTCTGCTTCAATGCTGCACAGTCCTTGCTTTGCAGAAATGTTCCTGGTAAGCAGTAACCTCTTTTCCTTGCTGTGTTGTCTGACACTACTTTTCATCCAACCCTTTGCAGACATTGAGAAGTCTATTCCTTTCCTATGACTTAGCTTTTGTATACGTAAAGAATTATTTTTATGTGTAGTAACTTGAGTGTGTCATTTTGAGATATTTAAGGATTCATCATCTTTCACAGGAACCTCCTCCAAACTATCCCAAATTCCTCCAAGCTTCTCCCTACCAACCCCTAGAGGAAAAATCCATCTTGAGTCACTGTGACCTCAGTGGAACACAACCTAACCAACACCACATATAGCAAAATAATTACATCATATTTCATGGACTGGTCATTTGTATCCATCATAACACAGCTGTTGCTTATTTTGTGTCTGAATTCTTCACTAGTAGTGAATTTGCAGACTATTATACTCCCAAGCTGCATTACTCTGCATTAGTTGGGCATTCTTTTCCTATGTTTCTGGAGTTTGCCATAACTATTTAATTATTAAAACCTTTAATTTAGCCTTTTCCAGTTGCACCCTGTTTCTTCCAAATAGTTTCTTCAATTTGTCAAGATCATTCTACCTTCCCATCTTGTCTTCTGTCATCACTGCAGCTTCTCCCAGTTTAGTCATTCCTATAATTAAAAAAACATATGCCTGCTCTCCATGGAAGTGTTGAAAATCTGGAATAGTGCTGGATGCAGTAGAGATATTGCCGAGCCTCAGCAGATACTTTTTGTGAATTTGAGAATGAAGTGTTGAGCACTAATCTCTGATTACATACTTCTAACCAGTAACGATTCTTTCTAACATTTGTCTACTTTTTCTGGGCTTGTGGGAATGCCATGCAAGGTGTGTTGAAAACCTTAATAAAATAAAGGCATGTGCCAATAACTTCCTCCTTCTAAGTCACAAGACCTGTTGCCTTGACACAGAAAGTAAATCATAGTAGTTTGATATGACAGATCTTTGTTAAGTGTCATTTATCTGGTTTTTATCTTCTAGCTTCCCCAAATTCTGTGATTTCTTGTTCCAGCATTTTTCTATGAACTGAGGAAAAGTTAACTGCCTTGTAATTCCCCTGTTCCCTTATAATGATGGGAAATATGCTGACCTTTTTTTCGCCTTGTGATTTATCCACATTTTCCTCTGACACTCAATTCTAGACCTGCTCCTCACTAGGATAGATCAGACTTTTACTGTAACATTCAGGGACTCTCTACCTTCCCTTTAATCCTTCCTCTTTTACATTTGTTTTCTTTGTTGATCTTGCCTGTTAGATCTCTGAGTAATTTGAAGACTGCTTTCTTAAACCCATTCTCTTTATTTTGGTCTTTTCTCATTCCATTTTTTCTAAGAGTTACAGGATATGTCTTATCATGTTCACACTTGTACAGGTCATCTTCCCTTCCATGTTCTTATGTACAAGTAAATGAAGAAATGGTTGCTATCTTCATTCTCTGCATTAACAATGCAATGCTATTAATGGAACAGCCCAAATCCAATCTTGAGGACTGTCTCTATACTGCTGTTTTTCTCTTCTATCAAATTTCTGTGTGGGAGTTAATCTCATTAATACCACCTTTTGTGTTTTGAGTGGTTCTACTAGTTGCTAACAAGTTGCATTCATCTGATGTTCCTGCTATTGCAAAATTCAACTGTGCTCATGCTTCTGTAAATCTTCTCCTTTTCTATTTACTCTGCAACTTGATGTCTGTGAAAGTAAAACTGAGATCTGGATTATTTACATTAGGTAGAAGATGTGAATAGTTCTTTCTCCCTTCTAATAATAGGTCACTGACTTGTAAAAAGCAAGAAATCTGAGATGAATAAAAGGAAACCTTTCCTTCCACAGACTTATTATTAGACCATTCATTGCCATGGGAACTCTTTCTAGCTGAGATATAAGATTCAAACAGCCACATGGGGTATGGATGTGGATAGAGTACATTTCCAGAAAGTATGTGTACTGAAAACAGTGTTTCAGTATGTGTACTGAAAGCAGCTATACCTTATTCTCCAAAACTCCTGTCAGTCTCTAACAATAGGGTGCCAGGGTAACTCGTGGTGCTGAAGTGGCATTAGTCTCCCAAGGTGAGCATTTCTTATGCAGGAGCTAAGGAACCTTTCTGAGCTCCCTAAATCAACTCTGCCACATCTGGAACAATGCAATGGGCTGTTCCTCCCAACCTGTGCACAGCTGCAATTGCCACTGCACCCATTTACAGATCTGACGCCTTCCCCTGAAGCATTTGCTGCCAAAATTTATGGAGGACATGACAAGATTTTCACACTGAAACAGAGCAGGAGCTGCTCTCCTGTTGCTAAACTTCAATAATGTTTTGGCAGCAGTTTCCAAACCATTTTACTTACAATCCCACTTCCCATGTCATGCATCTACTTTTGCTTGCCCTTCCGGACTCGAGAGCCTTTCTGCCGAAACTGCTGTTTTATGGCATCATGTGCTCTCCACATTCCCTTCCTCCACATCCACATCTTCCCTGCACTCCTACCTCATCCTGCCACTCCTGTCCCTCCTTCTCCAGAGCTCTCTGTCTGCTCCTTTTATCTGTTCCTCTCCTGCGCCTCCGCCCTGCAGATGCTGCCATGCTATCTTAATTTCTGTTTGCTTCACGTGCCCCATTTCCCCACTAAAACTCTGTAGGAAACTCGATTCTTCAAAACTCTGTGAAAGTTCTGCTGCATTTTCAGAGTCCTTCTAGATTTCTGTTTGCCTCAGTTCCATAGCCCTCAGTGAGTACTCTCAAACTGTTCAACTCTGCTTTGGCATTGCACTGTATTATCCATGATAGAACTTGCTTGTGACAGTCCTCAGATTTCAAGAGGTGAAGTTCCTGTCAAAGGAAGCTGGGATTTTCCTGGATCGTTCATTTGAGAAAACTGCAAGGAATGAAGAAGCTATGGGGATGGAGAGCTACATTTGATAATTTATTGGGAATTTTGCTGTAATGACTCTCTGTAGGACTGGATCAAAATGCAAGTGGTGTCTTCCTGAGTGGGACAATGATGGCCATGGGGGCAGGGATGGTGACGATAAAGCTCCTTGCTCCTATCCCTCACTAGGTCCACCTCTGCAAAGAGTAAAAATTTGGTTTAAGGGAAAGGAAAGAATGGGATTATTTAGAAAATACCATGGAGAAAGAAAGCTTAGAATGCATTAAAATTGCTTTTGCTGGCTCTGTTCATAAAGAAGAGAAATTTTATGGCCTAGAAACACCGCCTACAATGGCAATGAAGACAAATCTAGAAAACTACTGGGAAAAATATGTAAATAAGACGCTGATTAATTTCCAAAGTAATTTTCTGGGAGATTTGTCTTCATTGTCATTAAAGGTGTTTTTAATAAAGAGTCTGATTAATTTCCAAAGTTAAGACTGCCCTTGTTTAGACAGAAAATCATGTTTGCCATGTTTCCACTCTGGTGATTTACATTTTTCACTTTGGGCATAGGCCAGAAGGATTTACAGCTTGAGAAAGGATCTTCCATCTTCCTAGGAAGTTAAATCATTGGCTCTGCTTCAGCTTTTCTGTATAAAGGAGATTAACATCATATTGACGTATAAGGTTGAATGAACCACAAAACAGATGTTTGGATAGTCAACTGAACCCAATGGAAAAATTCCATTTTGATCAGTTTGAGGTAGGCCTAGTCGTCTTGTGGCTGTGTAGGATACTAAAATCTGGACTTTATAAATGAAACACTCATTAAAAAAGAATAAAATTTCTGGAGAAACACAACTGCCTCAGATTTCTTGTTTTATTTTTTTAAACTGCAATAATCTCTGACATAGCTCGTCTAGCCCAAGTGGAATGCATTAACATTAGTTATTCTAATAATCCCAGATTTTCAGGTGATAACCATCTCCTAATCACAACATGTCCCCATTTAAAATATTCCTGATGCCATGATGTTACCCTTTTTGTGACTTTTCAGAGAGGTTGCTCTGGGAACAAGGGTGGACAACCATTGTGAAGAGGTGTTTCACTGTTGGATGTTTACTTCATTCCCAAAGAGCACTGTGAGTGACCTCAGTTAGAGCAGGGGATAAATACTGGGATTAGCCATGGCCATTCTTTACCAATCACACACAACGAGCCATAACACAGGCCTGGGCTGCTCGATCCATCAGCACAGTGATGCTTTCAGGTCTTTATAGCCAAGCAGCCTTCATTAGCTGCTGCTGCTGCTGCACATATGATTACCCTTTCTTGTGTATGCTGTGCTTTATTGGCATTTTCAGCCAGATATTTGAATACTTTCCATCTTTATGGTACATAGCAAATTTCCTTCCTTTCTAAGCTAGTCTGTTTACCAAGACAGCCTCACTGGCTTTTTCTTACCTTAAAGGGCATTACAGCACTGACATTTTTTAATCTCACCTGTGGGGTGAAGGGGAAAGTATGGCCCCTCTACCACGTTAAAGCCTTTGTTTTAAGCACACTTATTATTGTTAATTTTCTCTAACATAAGGAGTTCATTTGTCAGAGCAGCAAGAGCAGTAGGGAGGCAAACAGACTTTTAGTGTGCCGTGATCTTCCTGTGTTGTAGGCATCAGACACTTGGGTCCAGCCCTTGCTCACAGCCTGCATAGGGATGGTCAAGGATGCTGCTACATCTGCCAATCTTTTTGGGCAAATTTGGTCAGCTAAGTGGTGAGAAATAGAGAACTAGCCAGCATTAGCTTTTTTCACCAAGACATTTTTGAACATGCAGTACTGCATATACCAATTACATCTCAGACAGATTGTGTTTGTTAAAGGAAACCTGGAGGTGAATCTGACCTTAAACCATTAGTAAAGTGGATAGGGGGAAAAGCCCAAATTAAGACTCTTAAATGGAGCAATTGAAGTGGGTTTTTTTTTTTAGTAATTTAGTAATTTAGTAAATATCTGTATAAGCAGAGGAAACACATGATACACATGGTGATTTTTTTATTAAACCTCAAAGTTGTAGCACCATCATAAAAAAATAGTGACTTTGAAGTATCTCAATAGACTGAGATACTTATTTAGACAAGAAATGTGGTCTGCGGGATGGGGAGATGGTCAAAAGTGAGTCTGCCTCTTTCAACAGTGCTACCTCTGAATTCTGCTTTAATTGAGGACATTCATTTGAGGCCTTTCATTATCTACAACATTTGCAATTGTGTTGACCCTCACTGAAGACTGAGTTACTCCTATGCTTACACCAGAGATGAAGATGGATCTGGTGTGTGCAGAATCCTCTGTGAACTGTTTACTGTTCTTCCTTCTGTTACTCCCTTTAAGATGAAATTCACCTCCCCTGACTTCACATGATTTAGATCAAAAAAGGGAAAGAGACACCAACCATAGGGTGTAATTCATGTCACTTATGCTAAATTTCCTTTCTCACCACCCTAAATGCAGCTTCTTGGAGTGACTTACCCCCTTCACTGACTTCAGACAGTAGCTCTGGTTTGGTGGCTTAAGGTGAATTTGATCAATGATCATGCTAATGTTCATGATCACTCTACACTTTCTTTTCTCAAAAAGTCAGAGAGCAGAAAAGGAGACAAAGACTGCCAATGGCATCCAAGGTACCCAAAGCATAGCTCAGTCTTTAAACCCCTTAGAGGGAATTAATTTTTGCTTTTTCTCCTCCTTCTGCACTCTTCTTCCTTGAACTCTGCCAAATTTTACTCTTTAAATTTCATGTTCCTCTTCATTTTTGGAAATAAATACCTGACCCTGGGCTTGAGACCTGCCATGGCTTCCTGATAAACGGGTTCTGCTTAAACAACCTGTTTCATCATCATCTAATTTTGGTTTCTGCTGTCCTTTTTGTCTCTCTCCAGTTCAAACACATTATCAAGTATGCTTGTTAGCCCAGCAAATATTTATTTTAGGTCCTAACTGGAAAAGTTCGTTTCCATTCCAGGGATATTTTGAAAGTCTGGAGGTGAGTTTGGGCATGCCTACCTGGATTAGCCCAGACAAGTACACACATCTGCTGTGATCTGTTTTGATCAAATGGGAGCCTGTTCTGATCTGGAAGTCATTGAGCCATTTTCCTGCAGCTCTGTGCCCAAGCTAACATATCCTGCAGAGGAGCCCACATCTGTCTGCACTGATCTGTGTAGACATGCCTTATGCATATAAAGCACTTAATTCTGGTTCTCTTCCTCCTGTTGGTTGTTACTCCTGATGCACATAAATATGTGTGCACAGTCCCATTTTGTATGCCTATTACAATCTACAGGAACCCGAGTGGCACAAAGGTATCACATGAATTTTTTTTTTTGCATATAAAAAATGCTCCCTTCTGGTTGGGGAAAGAAATGAAAAGCAGCCTATATCCTCTCTTTCTGGAATGATATACTGGCAGATAAAATGACCTGGCCACACATTCCATCTCTAATTCATGAATTGTGATGTAAGTGAAATTAATTGAAAAACTGGCACATGTAAATGCTTTAATGCAGGCAATATACTCCAGAAGGAATCAACAAAAGAGAAGTTTTAGTTCAAAAGGCAATCTTTTCCAGCTACATCTGAATTTAATGTTCACTCTGTGAACTCACAGACGGTATTGAAATGAGCAAAGGGAATACAGATCCTGAATTTATCCATGTGCAAACAGCGGCTTGCTATGCAGATGCAGACCATGGCCTGAAACCAAGTAATGTGTTTTTTTACAGCCCTTGCTGCCCCTGAATCCTTGGGGAACCTCTGGCTGGTGCAGACTTCCCGCTGGAGTATTAGCAGAAGGCAGGCTGGGGCAGTGGTCTCACCATGCTCAAAGAGCGCTCCCCTGGTGCTGTGCTGGGAGCTGGTCCTGCTGCCACTGGGGCTGGCACGCCTCTCCACCCTGACCAGCTGGCACCAGTGCCCCAGGTGTTCTGCACGCCTGGCACTTGGGACTGGGCACAGCTGCTTTGTGGGGCACAAGTGAGATGCAAAAAATCTTGTCTCCTTTCCCCCTTTTTCTCCCATTAGTGGAAAAAGAGCCTTCAGTAAGTGCTTGAGAAAGTACTTCTCCACACAGTGCTCTCACCGGCTGTGGAGAGCACACACTGATGCATGAAGTGGATGCCTATGGATTTATTTCTGCGGTTTTTGGCTAAACAATCCAAAGGTAATGGATGCCTTAATTACTAAATTAAGTAATCTACTCCAGTAGCCAGTGGTGTATTTACCCCCTTTTGTTTGCAGTGACCATGAATTGCTTCCTGATCTTGCAGCATTTAAATAAGCAGCTCTGTGTTCATACTGGAGGAGGTACATCTGCTTCTAAGTGCTTGTCTGCAAAGGAGAGGCTAGTGCGCATTAACTTAGGGTATGGATTTACAGTGCTCTTGGGGTATCCCCACATGATAGAAAAGCTATAAGGATGGAAAATGTCAGATTATGCCTAGTGGAATGGTTTGTTTAGCTAAACCTGGTCTCACTGGGGATAATGCTTTATTCAGATGGCAATTTTGGTCACCTGGCAGATGTACATAAAGGTTCACATAGCTTTTGAATAATTCCACATCTTCTCATCCCATTTTTGAGGCATGATTTCCATTCTCTTCAGTCAGTGTTTTTCTTGGCCTTTTTCCAGATATGAGTGATTTGATAAAATCCTTGTTCAAATGTAGAGTTTCTGCAGTTGTAATCACTTTTGGCGACCTGCCCAATAAGATAAGCTGATCTCCAAATATTAAAGAGATCGAACTGATACAAAGCTTAACTCCATAATCCTTGAAAAATCAACAATACTCACCACTCCATGAAGGGCTGTTCTTGGAAAAATAAGACCTGATTTTGGTACAGAGTCTAAGGACAGTAATAGAAACCTTTCATTTCTCTTTATAACATCAGTGATGCCATGATTTTGTATTTTTAAACCAAAGTATCCCTTTAATCTATTGGTAGATCTTATAACTACTTCTGTACAAAGAGAGAGAATTGGTAGATGTACATCGGCATTTGTACATCACTCCAGCATTCTTTGGCAGTGTTATTGGTATCTGCAACATCCAGACTTTCCAAAGCTGCTGCCTTCCTGAATGTGCACATAAAAAGGCTAAAAAGAGAGCCTTAGACTCACACTTACTCAAGCGTGTTATGATGGAAATTCACTTGGCTTCATTGATCATAATGACATAGATGATAAAGAACCAGGTGGTCTTACCAAGTTAACTCTTTCATGTAATGGCAGTACCATGCAGGCTGCAAAGGACCTCAGAAGGCCTCCAGTCTAACCCTCTGTTCAAAGCAAGGTTTGGTCTAAGATTGAATCAGCTTGCCCAGGAATTCAACCACTTGGGACCTTTAACCTTCCATGGATGGAGACTGCACAACCTCTCTGAGCAGCCACTTCTTGACTGTCCTGATGAAGAAATTTTTTCCTACATCCAGTCTTTGCATTGTAGCTCAGTCATGAGTTTTCTGATTAGTCGAGTCAATATCCTGTTATACCTGTTTGTTTTTCCACACGTTAGGGACTTTTTTGTGCTTAGAAGGGTGTGTCAGTAAAGACCTGCCAGTTTGCCTAAGTCTTCAGAGCTGGTTTCTACATGATACAGACCTCAGTGATTTGAAGAACCTGAAGTCTGTGCTCTCCTGAAGTCCATGATCTTTAATCTGCTACTTGTCTTCTTCATTTCCTTCAGTATCTTTAGGTCCACTCTTTAGTGTCTCCATGACCAAACCTGTTTTGTTAATACAGGTCTAGGGTGTGTATGATCCCAGCTTGGCTTATCTAGTACCTGTGTGAAGCAGTTGGCACTGACATCTTCTTGAGACCTCCTGGCTTGCCTGTATCCCTCTCTAGTGCTCTTCCAGCATACATCAGGGAATTTAAAATCTCCCAAAAGAAGCAGAGCATGTGATCCAGAAATATCTTCAAGTTCTTCTAAGGAAGGCTTCACCTTCTTCCTCAAGCCAGTTTAGTGGTCAATAACAAACTGCCACCAGACTGAAGCAAATATTGATTACTTGTCCCAAACCACAAATTCTCCCCTGGCCTGCTGTCTTCCCATTGAAGAACTCCTTATATCTGAGCTGCTTTGTCACATATCCACACTCCCTTGTCTCATTGCCTGTCTTCACTGAAGACCTGGTATCCACCCATCACAGCACTCCAGTAGTGTGAGTTGTCCCAACAAGTCCCAGTTACTCAGTAGTGGTACAGTTCCTCTTCACCAGCCAGACTGAGGAGACAAAACCTGGACCTCTATGCCCTTAGCCAGCACCCCAAAATCCATGTAATCTCTCCAGATATGCTTAAAGTCCTTGTCAGTAATATTTGTGCCCATGTGGAAGAGCAGCTAAGGTAACAATCTGATGCCAGACAACCCTTGGTCATCTCTGCCAATTGCCAGATGCAAGAATACATCAGGTTGGCAGGCAGAGACTTCTGTATCCTGCACCAGGATGTCTCCAGCTATGACTGATCTCCTGTTCCTCTCCATGCAGATGCTTGGATGAGAGCTAACCAGGCAATGACACTCTCCTGAAGGGAAGTCATCTCTCCCAGTCCCAGGGGAATGCACAGGGTCTGTACCTGCAGAACCACAGGACAAGGAGGACCCTTCCACAGGATTCCTGAAATGATGCAGCCTCCCCAGTCATGCAAGCTTGCAGCTCTCCTTTCCAAATCCAGTGTTTGGGCTCTTGATTCTGCAGGGTTTCTGCAAAGGCTCTTTTCCTCTTTTCCTGTTCACCCTCACCAATGGTGTTTATCCATTCACCTCTTGCTGGCACTTTTCCTCATGAGGCACATGACCCATTCCCTCATCCAATACTGACTTTGTATCAAGAGTTTCTAAGAAATATCCATTACTTCTGCATGAAAATCTTGTCCAGATGGGAAAAGAGAAATCTGGCCAAATATAAAGCAGCTCAGCCAGAGGAGAAACATCATTCTGTGCACATGCAGTAACCTGGATGTGTCCAAGAAAGGTAAAAAATCCCAAAAGCCTTTTCTATCCCTCAACATGAAGTATGGAGAAGCCTTGGGGTCCCCAGCACCACAAACACTGTAGGAGGTAAACTTGGCCCAGATCAATCTGACCGGATGACCCTGGGCTGGAGGAGGGACTTTGGCCACTCAGTGCCCTAGGACTGCACAGAGCCCATCTGGTCTGGTGATGCTTTCTAAAGCTGTAGGGAATGGTATCAGCAGGGCTAAAGGTAATGAAGAGATACATTCAAAAGCTCAGCCTTCCTTTGAAGTGGAGCAATACAAGTTATTCACAACCAAAAGCTGCATTTGTAAATCTGAGGGGATTTCTATCTAACAAAGTAAACACAGGAGAACAATTCAAACCAGTGGGGTAGAAAGGAAGAAAATTATTATATATAACACCATTCATGTGTGATGTATTTATTTTACACACTTCTCCGTCAGTAATGGAAATGCCATCTATGCCTTCAAGCAATGTGGAATTTCCTTCTCATGACCCCCCTCCCTAACCTCTGTCTCCAGAGAGACAAAATGTCATGGCCTGAAATCAAGCAAGCAATTCTAATAATTATCTGCCACTTATAGTGCCTCTTTCCTGCACAGCCTAGGGGCACCCCATCAGCTTCATGTGACAGCTGGGGAAACCAGAGGAAAGCAGTTAAGCGATTGCTCTGGGTCTCATCAGAGCTGGAGGGTAAATGGCCTGCCCTTCTGTCCAGCCCTTATCCCTTGGGCCATGCTGCTTCCATCAATGATTTGGTAGTGAAATCACAGCACTGGTATGCCTAAATTCTCTATGGTTTTCACTTTTTTAGCAATTGTAAACACCAAATCACTATCCTGGTTATCTTAGCTGGGATGGTGGACAAAGACAAGCGCTCAGAAGGAAAGAAAATAACAGGGGTGCATAGTGTGGCTTCAAGAAATCACTTAATGACAGGATGTGGAGAAACTCAAAGACAAAAATATCAGAAGGAATGACAAAAATGGTGCCACAGTAAAGGGCTGCTGAAATGCAGGGAGCAGAGTGAAAACCTAAAAAGGCAGGCTTGGAGATGGCTCATACAGCATCACAGAAGACATTGTTGCATGCCACACACCAGAGAGATTAAATGAATGTGGTGTTACCCTGACGTCAGGAGAAAAGCAGGATGGAGCACAGGCAGGAATGTGAGGGAGTGAGAAAACAAGAGCAAGTGTACCTCACCTTTATTCCTCACTGCAAGTGCTTTTTCACAGTTTGTGGCAATCTGCTACCAGAGATATCAAAGCAAACTGCACAATGGAATGTGTTAGAGACACACACACGATGAATGCCGAAGGATCGGGAGCTGCCCTTTGCATTCACCCATAGCATGCACATTCTACCTTCTTCAAGTAAACATGCTCTGAATCAGAGGAAGCAGATTGCATGGGGATTCTTAACCCCTATTATCAGCACATCCCTTGTCCAAAAAGAATCCTGGGGCCCACAATGGGGACTAAAATTAGAAACTCATTACAAAAATAGAAGAGTGTTTCTTTTAATAGCCTAGTTTTATTTTGAGATACTCTTTAGGGAACACCCCACTGAAATGTGATCCAATGCCAAATCTTTGACTACCTACAAGTTGTCTTATTTGTGCAGATGGTGACTTATTTTTATTTTTATGTAATAGATTACAATTAAAAAATGTATAAAAATAAGCTGCCATATTCTGAAGAGGCTATCAAAGCAGGGTGCTTGGGTTGTTAGCAGTGAAGGAAAAGGCAATTTCCCTCCTGCCCAGTGCACACAGCAGTAGCAGGCCCCACCACATCTGCGCAGTGCTGAACTGAGATTACATGCCATGTGTGGAAATGTCCACATAGATGTTTCAAGGAAACCTCAGGAGGGGATAATGCCACACTGAAACCCTGGTAGATTATTAGACTGCTGCGGATTTATTTCCCATGTTCTTACTGGTACAAGTGTAAGGGCTAAATAACAATGCTCTTTGTTTAAGCGAGCTTGATACACTTTCGTGGAATTTTTTCAGTCCTTTTGTTATTGAAGTCACAGCATATTACCAAGCCTTTAAGTCCCAAATTTACGCAGATGCATTTCTGGCCATTAGCCAAGTCATAAGATGGCAAAACATAAGCCTTAAGAGCAGCAGGCTTATGAAAATATACCACTTACAACCCCTGCCATGAAGTACTCTCAAAAGCCTAATTTTAGATGTGCACACTGGAATCAAATAGCAAAGTCATCGGTGGGGTGACGAATGGAGGATTTTTTATTCAAATGTCAATTATAATTAACCTAGAGCACAATATTCTTCCGTCCCAGGGCAATCATGGTGACGTGGAACACCATTCTTGGAAGCTGGCAGGACATCCTGAGAAGGACATTCCTTGCCTCAGGAAAAAAAGCCACCAAACATTTCTGCCAATGCTTGTCCATGTGGCTTGCTTTGGTGTCTGTGCATCAAGGGCTGGCCTTGAGCACCAGCAGACCAAGCAGTTTCCCTTGGCTTTTCTCTTCCCATCACCCTCTTCACTGCTGCAAGGCCACCTCCGGGGCGTGTTCCTGTGCCACCACCCATGTCATCATCTGCCTATTTCGTATTGCACAATTGCAAACTGTCTCTGCTCAGAGAAGAGCAATCGCTCTGGGTATGTGAAGGAAGCAGAAGCTCCTGTTACTTGGACTCCAGGAGGCTCTGAGAGCAGGAGGCAATGTCAGTCATCTCCCATGGGACTGGACCCTCATCCCTGGTCCTCCCAGGGACTGGCTGTGTGATGCCAAGTACTAGTATTGTGATCATACCTGGGACTGTTGCACTCATTCTTGCTTTCATATTTTTTTTTTCTCCTCTCTTTCCCCTACTTTGGACAGGGGGTGGCAGCCATCTGTGAGACAAGGTGGAGCCCCTTCAGCAGCAAGAGGAGCTGTCAGGAACACTGCTTGGTTGTTTGTTTGGTTTTTTTTTTGGTCTACTTGTGCCATAATCTCTTCCCAGAATCAAATTATTTTGCTGTGTTTTGCCAGTATACCACCTAGTAAGACAGCATCAAACCTACAGCTGTGTTGCAGCAACTCATACATAAAGCCTAGGGCCAAGAGCTCCAGAATGTGAAACCCACACTTTGGCTTGTGGCACAACTATATACGTAAAAATGGGAGGATCCCAATTCCCCACTCCACTGCAGCGGTTTTGCGCTAGTTTAATGCTCAATTTCCGTGTAATGAGGCTGTAATAAAAGAAGCATAACAGAGCAGAACGGTGTGCAACAGGCTGAGGTCTCATTTACAGGGAGCCCCAGAAAATTGTCAGGTCAGTGTAGAGAGTGATATGGTCATCCCCGAGCCTCCTTTTCTCCAGACTAAACAAGCCAGCTCTTTCAGCTGCTCCTCATCAGACTTGTGCTTCAGGCCCATTCCCAGTTCCACTGCCCTTCTCTGGACATGCTCCAGCACCTCAGAGCCTTTCTTGTAGTGAGAGGCCCAGAACTGGACACAGAACTTGAGGTGTGGCCTCACCAGTGCCGAGTACACAGGGCTGATCTCTTCCCAAGTCCTGCTGGCCACGCTGTTGCTGATAAGGGCCAGGATGCCCTCGGTCTTCTTGGCCATCTGGGCACATGCTGGCTCATGTTCAGCTGTTGTTGACCAGCACCTCTAGGTCTTTTTCTCCTGAACACCTTTCTAGCAACTCTATCCCCAGCCTGTAGCACTGCAGGGAGTTGTGACCCAAGTGCAGGAGCCACTCGGTCTTGTTGAACCTCATGCAGTTTGTCTCTGGCAGCCACCAACTGGATGTAGCTCCATCCACTGCCGCTCTCTGGGCCAGGCCAGCCAGCCAGTTTTTAATCCAGCAAAGAGTGCAGCTATCTAAGCCATGGGTGTGAAGGTTTTACATTAACTTCTGGTCTATACTCATCTCATAGTAAAGCTATGTCTCAAGGAGCTAGTTCAGGTGGCTTTGTTGGGAGATTTATACTCGGGGAACAGAGCAACCAAACCACCCCAAACTAAACCAGCGTGCACACTGGAGAGACAAGGGCTGCCTGGATTATTCCCTGTGATATGCAGGGCAATGACTGAAGTCCCATAGGAGCCTTTCAAACTCAAAAAATACTCTTCAATCACGGCAGAGCTGCAAAAGGTCAGAGTGGTTTGACTGACAAACCAGCAGAGGTTTGCTATGAAGTGCCTCTTTGTTTAAAGACCTTAAAAGGGGGAAGCTTAGTAAAGTACAATAAATAAACTCTGGCAATCCACTTTGAACGAAGTTCTTATCTATGATTTTGGAAAAGAGAGGGAAAGCAGCAAGTCTGGGGCTGAGGCAGTAGCAACATTCGTCCAGGGAGTTGTACCTTCCCTGGTAGTGCCTGGGCTCCTCTCATTGATTTATAATTCTATTTGAGTATAGAAAGCAATAATAAAAACTTGTGCTCTTTAATATACTGAAGAGTTGTTATTTTATCAAGAACAGCAGTCTGGCATCTCATCTACATAGGTGAGCATAGGGTTTGCATTGTCATCCGAGGTAAGAACATACTGGTGTAGCTGCATCCATGTAGTGTCCTGGCTGCTGTGACGGAGGTCTTATTATCAAGAAACAATTAGGCAGGAAAGCATGTGTAAATAATTTATTGTAGCATATAATATTGTAGCTTTCAGGAGATGGAAATACTAGCTACAGAAGTGCTCTGTGCTTGAGTGGGAAAAGGCACAAATTTGTGGCTGGAGGCCAAAACCATACAAATTCATATGAGATATAAAATTTAGATTTTGACCAATGAGTTTGTTTAACAGCGGACCACAGGCATTAGTGAAGTTCTCATCTCTTGATGTCTTCATATCAGAAGTGCAAAGCTTTGCAGAAGGCATGTTTTAATCAAGTGCTAACTGAAGAAACTCCCTAAACTCGTAAGCAGACCAGAATAAAAGGTTTGAGATGGACTGAGGGACAGAGTTAGGTAACTGCTTTCAAGTCACTCTGTGATCCTAGCCAAGCTAGCCAAGCTAGCTGTCTATAATAAAACTCACCAACTCACTCTTTTGAAATCAATATATCATCCAATAACCCCAAAAAATACAGTTTGTTTCTTTGTACTAATTTAAGTCTCAAACTAACTTTTCTAATATCTAATGGTCTTTGAAGGCTACAGAATCTTTAACTCCGCTCTTGGCTTGACTGTGTATCTTCTGGTTATTTCAGGACCAGCAGACATTTTACAGAAAAAGTCAGAAGCTTTGCTGGCCACCATGTCAAGCAGGGAAACCCCACGCCTAGGCAGGCTTTCCAGTGCTCAGCCCATTACAGGGCATATCAGCTTCTCTCTGAACCTGTCCTGGGGATGACTTCTTGGCCAACAAGAGACCTCTTGTGCCAGGACAACACAAGATGATTTGAAATAATTTTGTTTTAACCATAATTAAAATACTCCTCTTTGATTTTGACTATCTACTCATATTTGGATTTTAGATTTATTTTCCTGCATATAGACTGATTCTGACTGGTTGATAGCTATTAAAGTATGTTGGTTTGTTGCTAAAAGTAGCTCATAACTATAGCTGGTATTTCCTTTTTGGTAGCCAAGATGATATACTAGATACACACTAGATCATAGCATAAAAATGCAATTCTTGTGCTGAATGAACAAGAAAAGTTTTAATTGGAACAGGCTACACATTTATAACAAATGATACCTTAGAAAAAAAGCATTATTCATAGACATTTAATCAGACTAATGGTTTCTGATCAGTATGATTTTCAGCATTTTAGGGCTAATAGATGTCACCCTCTCACACGTCATTTTTATAAATTGGAAGAGGAAACTTGGCTTTTTTCAAACCTCAACTGGTTTCTCAAGTTCTATTACATTATTGAAGCAGCTATTGCATTGAACGCATCTGATAGGAAGAAAATATCCTTCCAGTAGAAGAGACAACAGATGGCCAAAAAGAAATTTCATGCTTTAGCAAATTTCATTTCCAGAGTTCATATAGGGATTTCATGAGTAAATTGACTTTTACATAGATTTCATTTAAGCAGACATATACTGGCTAAATAGTGTTATTTACATAACCTAAAGTTTTTTGATATTGTAATATCAGGAGTTATCACAGATCGTTATGATTGTTTATTTGCATGAATACTATTTTCAATAAGGAAAGTAGCAACTTCTTTAAAACTTATTTCAGCTAATTACCTGTTGTTATATTCAAAGATCCTTAGGATCTTGAGAAGATTTTTGCCTGTCTGTTGCTGACAATTATCCTATGCAAACTACTCAGCCTTGTCACAACCTTGTGATTCGCTTCTGAACTTGGACTGGGTAAGGACATCTAAACAACTGCAAGTTTACCAAAACAGGAATCTCTCTGTCTTTGAAGAACCTAAGAGTTGAATTTCACAGATTCAGGGAGTTACACTTCCCCTTTTCAGTCCTATGCTGGTTTTTTTGAACTGCTTTTTCCCCTCCCTACGATGCTAGATCTTCTTTCATAGAGAATTTTGAAGCATTTTTTTCCTTCCACACATATGCAACAATTAGTCTTACACTCCACAAACTTCAACACTTGAGTGTAAGATATTGCCCTGAAAAATACCTTTTGTCTTTAAAAGAAAACAGCAGTCTTTCAGCTCCCTAAATATATGCAAGGCTTGATTTACTTTTCCATTATAAAGGCATATTGCCTGTGAAAAAGTGTGGAGTCCAAAGACACATAGATAAATGAACATACATATAGTTCGATATTTATCAAAAATACATATATATGTGCATATAGACATACTCAATTTGTGCAAGATTAGCCAAAAATGAGGTAAATCCAAGAACAGATTAAATAAATTGCTATAAGAAAATTGACATCTGGAGACGTTTCTTCAGACTTAGTATGAAGCGCCTGGAAAAAGTTTATTTCTTTTTCTATTCTCCTTCTCAAAGGTATAATTAGTGGTTTTCTGTGCGTGAGGGCCAGCACATGTAATATATGTGTGTTCCTGTATGCTTTACATCCACAAAAGTGTGTGTGTGTGGGTATATAAATGTATATACACGCAGATATTTTAAATATTGTTTGTCATTAAAAATACTTTGCAATTGAAAGTAAACAGGAAAACAGTGAAATAGTGATGATATATATTATTTCTTTTTCTGAACTGAGGAACTCAGATAAGAACGTGAAAAATTATTCCCACTGGGAAAAGTAGCAGTACTGAGGTGAGCTCTTACTGGCACCCCTCCATGACCACAGCTCCAGCAAGGAGCCCACCTTCCCCAGGACCCCAGGGCCAAGTAGGACTCCATGCTGGTGCAGATTCTGCCTACTCTGAACCAGATCAGTTCACAGGATCAAGGCCAGAAGAAAAAACTGCTCTGCTGAAGTCAATGAAGCTCTCAAAGCAATCTTTTAAAAGAAAAATTCCACTAGGTAGCCTGCTTTTCTTGGATGCAAAAAAGATAAGAAAGGGAAATGAAAGTAATATCAGGTATAATTTACATTAGCTTATGCCACGGTAATGTGGCCACTTCTATTGGTTTTTCCTAAAATTTCTAAAATATGCATCATGCATTTCGAATGGTGTTCAGCTCTGCTATTGCTATTGGTTGGGCTGCCTTATATATGCAGTTCAGATTTTATTTAATAAGTCATGCATTGATCATGGAGAACATTTTAATTTTTATTAGATAAGTGTCAGCAATCAAATCAGAAAAGAACAAAGATACTTCATCACAAAGGACTATTTCTACCTTTAGTTTAACAGACCAGTTTATTAATAGAATGTCCTTGGTATCAGCCTAATGTAATTCTTGCTTTGTTTTGCAAGTGAAAAGAAGTTTCATAAACGTCACTTTAAAAGGTTATACATGCATAGAAGTGAAAGGAAGATGAAAATTCAACAATCACATCCAATCTAGGATGATTCATCTTCCATAGAGGAAGAGATAAAAATCTCTCTTTTCTGTAAAAGAATATGCAAAAGAAGTCTGTAAAACCGTTGAGCAATATTGAAAAATAAAAAAAGCTGCAATCAAATGGAACATAAAATGAGAATAAGATTAAAAATGTACAATGACTGTAGGCAAAAGGTAATGGTCAAAAAACAGTCAGATGAACGGAAATACTTGAGTCTACATGAAGATATTGTTACAGGATATTGTAATGAGAACTAGGAGAAAGGAAAGAAAATTAGTGTAGCACGAAGGCAAAAATCATAACAGAAAGCATAGCTGTCTGTTGGTGGAGAAACTGTGTCTGTGTTAAAGAAATCCTTGGCAGTCACATAATATGATTAAGTCACCCACATCAACAAGTCCTAGGGTATCACTCTGGATTGAAATTGGGGGTTATAGGTTAATACTGGGGCAACATCAGTGGAGCACAGTGGTGGCCATGGCCTCCAGGATCAGAAACAGACAGTCATGGAAAATTTCGGTCATTACTTATCCTGCTGACAATGGGGAAATGTCATTGCAGGCACCACACAGAGACAGAAGTTGAAGAAATCATAAATGACCATGTTTTCTCAAGAAAAGTGAAAAGAAACAGTCTCCAAACTGGTCTAGATGAATACTATTTATATAGGGAAAAAAGTGTTATACTAGATGCAGATCAAGGTAGAATCATAGAAAAGATACTCTGTTGTGTCTAAACTACCAAAGTTTAATGCTCTAAAAGGAGAAAAATGTTAAAAAGTCAATTGCATTATCACAGGACTTTAAGAAGGATGGTTAACAAAATAAGATAAGCTCATTAAGAAGAAGAAAAACAAGAAAGAAAAAGAAGAAAAAGAAGAAAAAGAAGAAAAAGAAGAAAAAGAAGAAAAAGAAGAAAAAGAAGAAAAAGAAAGAAAAGGATTCTTTGTGTCAGAATTCAGCACAGAGAGGCTTAAGTAAGTTTGCACAACAAGTCTTTATTTACAGGGGTGAGGCTGAGGGGTTATGTTAAATTGAACTGTCAGTAGAGAGGTTTTTGAGCAAACCAATAAAGTGAGAATAAAGCAACACATTGCCAGGAACAGGTAACAATCACTCGAGGGATCTAAGGGAATTCAAATATAAAATTGCTGAACTTTTCACGGTAGTGTGTAACCTATAGCTTATATTGGCCCAGGTTCCAGAGTAATGGAAGGTGGCAAATGTGGCCTCAATTTTTTAAATAATCTCCGGAGGGGAGCCAGGAAACCAGAGAATGGTAAATTTGACTTCCTGCTGAGGCAGACTGATGGAAGTTATAATAATGAGCAGAATTAGTAGACGTGAATATATACAGCTTACTGGAGATAGTGGACAGGGTTCATAAATAAAGAAATTATGCCTCACAAATCCTGTACAGTTCTTTGAAAGGATCATTGCCCTTGTAGACAAGGGCAACTTGAGAAAAAAAATTACCTTTGGATTCCTAAACCTTTCTAAAATATCCCTTCCTAAACAATCTTACAGAAACCTAAACGTCAGGGGGAGATTTCTGTGCATTAATAACTGCTCAAAGGAGATGGAGCAGCAGGCAGGAATAAATGGTTGCTATTCTTCCTGGGGCAGTAACTCGGGGAATCCCAGGGGGATCTGGCTGGGAATGACCACAAATCACCTATAAAAGTTGAAGAACATTGAGAAGGGAAAGTTTGCTGGTCTTTGGAAATAGTCAGAACAATTGAAACCAAAACATACTGAAGAATTTCAAAAGTTTGCATCATGCTGAATGGGTGATAAAATGGAAGATAAAATTAATCCTCGATAAACATGAAGTAATACACACATGGGAATGCAGTCCTAAGCACACTTTGGCCATTATCAGATCCAAATTCAGCTGGTTTTGTTTGGGAGATGAGGGACACCTCAGGACAGTTCTCCAAACACATCTGCTTGACAGCCTTTCATTGTCAAAAATTTGAACAACATTAGGGATGGACTAAGAGAAAGCAGCATTATTTTAATAGTGCTGTCACAGATTAGAGACAGGGTTGGCTTATGTCTCAGCCTCTGTCTCATAAAGGAGGTGGAAATTAGAAAACTTCAGAAAGAAAGATAGCAAAAATGAGCAGAGGCTTCTATGCAAAGTGAAGCTTTGTATATAAAGACTGCTAACACGGGTAAAAGGTCCAAACTGGACACACCTAAGATGTATAAAAGTCTTGAATGATATGGAGAACCAGGAGGACTGAACAATTCTGCTTTTCCCAATAAAAGAACTGGGATCATTCAGCAGAAAGTTTTAATAGTGCACCTAAACCAAACAAAAATAATTTTCCACATAACACACATAAAATTGTGGAAGTGACAAAGGATGCCATGGAGTTTTAGCACATGAAGAGTTTTAAAATAAAAGCAGGTGGCTGTGGAGTGAGATCTCTGAGTGTTAAATAGCAGCTCTGCTCAGCAAGCATCTAATCCCTGATTTCTAGAAACTGGGAAAATATAACAATATAAGGATTATAATCAGCCTCTTTCTCATGGACTTGCAGCTGCTGTGGCCAGATGGGATAAATAGATCCTTGCTCTGACCCAGCATATCATCTTTAAATTCTGTGTGCTTTTGTTCACTTTAGCAATCTGTTATCTGGCAGTGACGAAGCAAGAGAGAGATGGCCTGATGGTTTTGGTGAAGCTCAGTTGCACAGAAAAGCTTGAAGGAAAAGAGCAAGATTCTCTCACACTTCATAACAGCTCAAAATAGCTGATAATTTTCCAAGCCCAAAGTCTGTCACTATTAAAGGGAGTAATCCCTCAACCCAGAATGTCGTGCAGGTAGCAGGTTTGGATAGAAAACAAGAGTATGCTGTAATTGATGGAAGGAAAATTAATAACATAATCCTGAGCTGTGAAGTTCCAATGGCACTGAAAGCTAAGTGCCAGGCACACTCACTAGGCACTGTGGGATTCTCCTGCACCATATCTAGTGTATGAATTAGCACTTTCCCTTTCAAACTTTGAAAATTCACAGACATAGAAATCCCTGGAATAGGAATAGGGGAAAGGTGTGATGAGCTGGATCTACCACACATGAAAAATATTATTCTCTAAAATAATCACAGTCATTTTTAATAACACAAAATCTCCTTTTTAAAGTAAAAGAGCTTGTTAGAAGAACACAAACTGGTGCTTTTTTAAACACACATTGCAGCTTTGTTTTGTACAACAAAGACTGTGTACTGTGGAAGCTGCTCTGCTGGCTGACAGCTCTTCAATTCCCGGGAACTGCTGCTCTCTGGTGCTCATCTTCCAAACAAAAATCTGGGACCAATTCCCTTTCATTGACTTCACTCTGTTTTCAATATTGCTACTGAACTGCCTCATCAAGAGAAGAATCAAGATGCAGTAATCATGTTCAGACACACATCCTTTCTAATTTAGTGTTGGGAAATAATGTGCACTTGAATTGTAAGATGGGCCTATGCAATATGTAAATGAGATTCAGTCAATTTGCAGATTGAGCTTTGTACAGCATGGTGTCTTCTATGCATGTGACATAAACAGCAAAGAAAATTCTAATTTTGGTGGTGGTGGTAGCCTAGTTTAAACATTTTCAACAGAGCATGCCTGGATCCCTCATTTCAAAATTATTTTCATTTTTAAATTGATGGAGGCATCTTGAAAATGGGGTTAAATAATCTGAAAATGAAACAAAGCCCTCCTTTTTGCAGCTGGATGGTTGATACACTGTTTTTCAAGGAGACTGTTTGCTTTAAAAAGAGTATAAATCCTGTGCTGGGTCCCTACAGTCACAAGGACCTTTGATGCATTTTGCAAGTGATGGCTTAATTTCTGTTTTGATTTTATAGCAGAGAAACTACATGGGTGAAATAATGAATGATTTGGTAATATATCTTTCACTATTTATTGCTTATTTTCATCACGGTTCTGCCATTTTTATTCCCTCTGCAAGCCAGTACATCTTCCTTGATGTGAGAGGCTGGTGAACTAAATAAATATAAAGCAGAAACTGTCTGCAGAAAAATGTCTATTAGAAGTTCTCTCCTTTCCGTTTTAGATAATTATGTCCTATAAAATGCACAAAGGAAATAACAAAGTCAGCCAGTAAATCAGAGGCAGTAAGTAGAAAAAAGGACTGTTGATGGTGTCTTTAACTGCTGAAAATGGACATATGCATGAAACAGCAATACTTTACAAAATCATAGTTATTTCTGACATTACCGAAATGCCTGCTGCTCATTACAAAGATTTAAGAGGCTGATGCTGGGAAGGGTAACAGTTAAATTTAATGAAAGTTGCAGATTCATGTTTTCTGGGCTACTGCAATTATATTTGACAGGAACTGTAGAAGCATTTAGTCCATCTTTAGCTGATCATCAAAACATCCTATGTTGTTGATCGCAGTGATTTCAGCATCCGTTGCTTGTCATAACTCTCTAGAGGTTTTATTAATGCTTCTATTTCCTATTTGTGCTGCTTTTGTTAAAAATGCTTGTCTTTTAACTATTATATTTCAGGTACAGAAAAATTGTGTAAACCTACCTACCTATCCAATAAGAAAGTTAGGGAGTTAAGATGAAGAGGGCAGCAAGAGGTGCTTGTGCTGGCAAAATTTATGCATACTTCTAACATTTTAAAAATACACTCATCATGTATTAACTGATAGTAAAATGTCAGCACAAGAGTATCCTGTTTTATTTGGGGAGTTTTTTTGAATGTACAGAAGTGGCCACATTTCTCTTCACAGAGAAAAGCAAGGCACAACTTCCCAAAGATATTTTCTGGGTTTCGCAGCAAGGAACCTCAGAGAAAGAAAAAACAACTTTTATCTCAGTTGCTGCTCCTCTTGTTGTGCTCATGTGAAATGTGTTCTGGAGGTTGTCTACCCGACGTGACCAATTGCATCCACGTGTGTGTGTCAGGAGACAGTCACGAGATTTTATTCAGTTGAGTGCTTCTACAGTTTCAGTTTAGATGTAGTGTAATATAGTATAATATAATATAATATAATATAATATAATATAAAATAATATAGTGTAATAAAGTAATTAATTAGCCTTCTGATATCATGAAGTCAGATGCATCGTTCTTCCCAGACAAGGGGGTCGTCTGCTTTCACAATATACAGACACTTGATATAAATACTGCTTTTCCAAATCATCCTTACATAACCATTTTTATTGTCTCTTTGCATTGTGTGTTCTGGGATATATATCTCCAAAAAGATTATTATTTGCATACAATTTTCCATGTACAAATGTGGGCTACATTTTAACTGCCAACAACTCAGGAATCATGTGTAGTTATATGTTCCAGCTGAATACTTCCAAGGCATTTATATGTTGTAATAGAATTGTTCTTTGTATCATCCTACAAAATTAGTAAACTGTGAGGTAATTTCCAATAAACAATTACCATATAATTCACTGGGTGCTTGGGGGTGGGGGGGAAGTGGATGCAAGGAAGGCCTTGTTTCTTGGTTATTGTGTATCCCTTAAATGAGTACAAGGTAAACACTGGTGAAATAGGTAAAAGAGCATGGCCTGCAACTAACTCCAAAATACAAGACAGAGATACAGAGACAGTGTCTATGAGAAGGAGAAATTAAGAGTTAAATCGATGGAAATTGAAGTTTCAAAGGATGCTGAGGGCAACAGAAGTTCAAACTCATCATTAAGGTTCACTGGTTCTGCCCTGCTGATGAAGAAGTTATTGTACTAGATACATAACTTCCAACAGTTGTTTTGGGTTTATGGACTCATTTAAATCCTTTCTTGTGTATCTCCATGTTCAGATTTGCAGCTTGAGGGTTTATAAGGAGGAGAGAGCTGTTGATATCTTGACCTGGTCTGTCCGGCACCATGCCTGGCTCCAAAGTGCGCAGACATGCTGTGACATGATTAGTGAGGTCTGGCATCATTTTGCATTCTTCTTTTTCTGCTTGCAATTTTTTCTTATGTGGTGTGGGCCTGTGGAAGCAATGGAAACAGAGGATCGGACCTGAATAGATAATATGGGAAGGGTAAGGAGCAAGGAGATGAAAGAGAAGGGGAGAGAGGTTAAGGTCTGAGAAACCCCAAGACATGCTGCAGAAGGTGAGGAGTATAGCCTAATGTTGCCTTCCATGTCTCACCCTGGGCATTCATTCAAGTGTCCCCACATTTACAGATTGTTTTGTTGCAGTCATGGACTAGGAAAGATAGAGTTCTGCCAAGATTAAATGATCAAGAAAATCCTTTTGCTTCTGATCAAGTCCAAGAAAAACTGGTGGCATTAAATATTCCCATTGAACATTGACTGCTGTCTAACAGCTACTGCAAAAATGTGATGGGACCTGCCTGGAGAAAAGTGGACTGCTGTTTGCACCGAGCCAGCAGAAATGTGACCACTAACTGATTGAAAATGTTTCTTGTGTAAAATATTCAGCCTTGAGAAATAAGGCCTTAAGTACTAATGTAGTTTAGATTGTTCTGGATTTGGCTGAAGCTCAGAAGCTTGCTTTCTGTCTGTACAAATAAGGCACTGAATGTCCAGTCAAGACATTCCTAAAACAGAGCTTCTTATAGTTTAAAATTAATTGCTAGTAATAAGTCATTATGATTTTACGTAATAAACTAAAGCTCTTAGCGTAGTTCTGATAGTTGCAGCCAATTCTTAAACTTCCAGGAACTGTGCTGTGGGATGTAATGTTTCTATAGAGATTTTTTAGTTGTGCCACAAAATAGGTCTACAAATGTACAGCAGGGTGTTCCCTCTTCTGCAACCTCTAAATCTCTCAACCATATATTACAATGGTCTTTCACTCAACAAGAGCATGTCTTCCCATAATTGTCTTTCCTGTAGATGTCTTCATGCCTCCCAAAAAGATGGAGAGAAAAGACAGACAAATAAATGGAAGTTTTCAGTTTTTGGAGAAGTAAAATCTTGGCTCTACTGTTGTTGCTTTTGCTTCTCTATGTTGTTACTTCTATTCTTCCCTTGTGCTTCTGCACACACAGCTTTACTCTATTTTATGTTCATATTCAACTTTGTGTTAGAAATAATCTGAGATTTAGGAAGGAGACGTTATTAGAAAATATGAATATAGTATTGTTCACTCCATTTTAAAATAAATAGCAAGTTACTATAACACATTTAAATGGAAATAGATTCTTCTTTTTTTTAAATGAACCATTTTCTGTTGGAAACTTAGGGAACTGGAGGGTCTAATTAGTAAAGCTAATTTCTTTAAAAAATAAAAAGGGAAGGAAAATTACATATGGAATAGGATTATTGATATACAATAAATATATAATGAGCTATTTCTTCAAGCTTCTAAAACCAATATGAAAAGCTGTAAGAATATTCCTAATGACTAAAATTCTTTACTCAATTTATTTTAGTGGATTGCTGTAGATCTTATGCACATTCTCTATTAAAGCAAAAGAAACTGTAAAAATAATTTTGTTGGAGAGAATTTTTAAAGAAACACTGCAATTCCTATTGAAACTACAAAATATTTTTCAAAATAATTTTAGATGCATGAACATTAACTCTTGTATTGAAAATCTGGCTCAAAGGACTGAGTGGATTGTAAGCATGACATATTTATTCTGACTTTTTTGTCAAGACACAGTTCAGCAAAAAAAATTTATTTTTAATTAACAACTTCAGACATCCTTATCATTTTCTAGAGCAAGATTTTTTCTGCAAATTGTAATAAAAAGAAAAACAAAACAGATTCCACAACTTCCAGAACAATGCCTTCACAAATTAAAGATTTCTTATTCATGCAAAGAGTCTTAGTTTGGTTTTTTTTTTTTGCTTTTTCCAACAGTACTGGGGAATATTGTTTCTGCAAAGAAAAAAAAGAGACAGTTTCTGAACACAAGAATTGCTGAATAAAAGAAGCTAATCTTGCAACATGTTTGTTGAGAAACCCTTAATATACTTCCCTGTTTAAGACCAGCTGGGACATCATAGAAGACTTTTATGAATTTTCTGATTTTAATTAATCCCTCAGGGTTCTCCATTGACCTCAGGACAGTTACACAAGGATGAGATTTGTCTTCTTGTTAGAAACAATTCTGTTTATAAATATGTCTTTAATTTTGGTAGGAGCTGGGTGGATTCTTTACTCTTTTTCAGTAGAGCACTATGAGTACAAAGCTGTTTGTCATTTGCTTGACTTCTGCTTAATTAGGCTTTTAAATTCTAACCAAGCTTGTTAAGGAGCTCACCTGAAGCTGGGCTGTTGTCATAAACCCAGCTTTCATCACAGGCTCACATGCTCCTGCTTGCATCTGCCACATGCTTTCTAGGGTTTTCTAGGTAAAAGAGGCCAAATTTGTGCCTTTCAAGACGTGGGTAACCTAAGGGCAGAGTCTTATGTGACTTCTCTTTTTTTCAGCTGTGATTTCTGAGCTCACAACGCTGGGAGCTCTCAGAGAATTGGAGCTGGGTCTCCATGCAAAATTAACTGGGAACAAAGAAGCACAGGATAAGATCACAGTTAACCCTCCCATTAAAACCACCCATCTTTGCCTTGGCCATAAATCTTCACGTGTCAGCCTTATCTTTGATCATGTTCACAGCAAGAAGCTGTGGTGCTACAAAGAGCCTTCTTGGTCACTTAAGGAACGAGTAGTGAGCGCTGTTGAACTTGTGTATTTAGGTAAATTCCTATCTCTGTGTCAAGAAGCTTGCTCATGTACCAGTAAGGAAAGGTGGGGAAAGGAAGGTAGGACAAAAACTTCACACAGCTGCACAGAAGGTGTAATGTCAGCGTTACACCTTCTCCTTCAGGGGAGGGTGAATCAGAAATTTTTACCTTCCATACATCCTTGCTTTGAAGTGGTTCATTTTGGCTTGATTTGACTGCACAGGAGACATTGCAAACCAGCCTTTGTGCTGATACTGTCAGCCCTCGGGTAGGTGAGGAACCTGGTGTAGACAGACACCACAGCACTGCCTAAAAGGTGCTGGAAAACATCAGTCATGGGGATTACACAATGTATTTCACTGCTGTTTACATGCAGAAATCTCACCATCGGGGTTAATCTTGTAGAAGCAAGTACAATTAGGTGATATTTTGTATGTATGATAAAACCTGAGCCACAGGGCTCTGTGCCAGGCTCCATTCTCATAAATGTGTAAATCCAGAGCAACTCCCCGAACTTCAGTGGAGATTACATCAAAGCTGAGCTCGAATTCATGTTCTAGGTTCTCACTGCCTACACACAGCCTACAACATTGCCTAAACTGATCCCTGGCTGCCTCATTTCTGGCACCTTAAAAGAACAGTTAACAAATATGTACATATATATGGGGGTTGTGTTGTTGTTGTTATTATTATTATTATTATTACTACTACTACTGCTTACATATATACTCATATATACGTAGTCTGAATTATTATTAGCTGTGCTGGAAATAGAAGCCTAGCACCAAGAATTTTCTAGTATGAATTTTACATTTTAGTAAGGGCATGTGCACCTATGTGACATTCGCACAGCCAGCAGAATGTATCGATGCATTAACCATGAAGAAAGGGAGGAGAAATGAAATTTTATTAGAACAACAGAGTGGAAGATAACATGGCAATTTCAAGGTTAATCTTCCAAACTTAGAGCCCTGACAAGAAATACTCAGGATGACTACACTGGAGAAAGTAATCAAGTGTTATATAATGTGTTTTGGACCTTTGACAGAACTTTTAAGTCATGTTTCCATTTCCTATAGTAGTCCTTTAATAAGGATATCCTGTGGCTTGGGTAGGCCAGTCCCACAGAAAGAATTTACAGAGAAACTATTTTTAGTCAAATTTCCTACAGATATCTGGCTGTTGACATGATTATAGAGCCTAGAGATCCATTTGTCTTTCTCCTTGTCCTACTCAGTGATTTTTAGCCAGTTGCAACCATATCAAAAGAGAGTTGTAGAATCCTTAAATTAATTACATTCTTACAGGTTTTGTAATGTTTTGGGTCTGGGTGGAGAGGAGAGACCTAAGATAGTACTTTTGCTATGAGCTCTGAAAACTACTACAAGATATTAAAGGAAGATACCCAGGAGAAGAGAAGTTGAAATGTTCCAGCCATAGGAAATGGTTCCATCAGAACTCACGCTGGATGAGGTGCAGAATGTCAACAGTCACTAAGGCCCAAGTAATCAGAGCTCATTGGAATCTCCTGCTCGGGGAGCTGCCTGCTAAAACAGTGAGAAACATGATGCTTCCACTGCATGATAAGGTGTAGAAGGATCAAATCTGAATGCAGTTTTAAGACATTATTCTAGTTTTCTGATAAATCACTAGTAATTTTTTAATTGCCTGTGACCCTTTAATAGGTACTTTAAAAATCTGTTCTAAAATGATGTCACTAACTAGTTTCTGTGTGTGAAATTCTTTAGGGAGCTTTAAAAGCAAAATTTTGTGGCAAATGGTAGAACCTTGCATAGAAGATTTGTTGCCTTTGGGTTTTAATCTGGAGATTTCCAAGAGCCTTGAAGACAAAATTTTAGACTTAAATATGATTTCTGTACTCCACACTCACCTTAGCAGATACAACTCTGTTTATAAACATGGGGTGAGTCCTGGGAACTTAACCACTCTATGTGGAAGCTCCCTGTGCCCCTTGCATACTCCACCATGGCTCAGCATTCACTTAAGATGAAAAGAGCAGGCTAGAACTAAAGATTTGGAAGAAACTATTGAAAATAGAGAACTCAGATCTTGAATTTGCAGCTGTCTGGACAGTGGACGGGAAATAAAAGCTCCAATTTCGTGCCTCCTTGCAGCTGTTAACTGTAAAGTTTAAAGCTGATATATTAGGCACCAAAGACAAACAAATCATGTGCATGTAATTTATTACCCCACAAAATAAAATTGGAGTTCCTGTAGCGCATCTTCAGATGGGAAAAACCACACCAAAACCTGTGTTTTTAAAATGCCAACAAGCCTCGCAGAGAATGTGTATCCAAGTGTCACAGATGGCAAGCACCATGCTGTAAAGTATGCAAAAGTACAAATTCATCCACTGAATCTTCCATGAGGGATGGGGGCACGTGCTCATACTGGAAAAGAAATGTTCAATTAATTCCCAGGAAGTCAAACTTTCTAAACTATACAACTATTGATACAAGCTTAATGTTTCCAGTCAATACTGATATGCTTTCTTGGCTGCTGAAAGAGACCCTTTCACTTGGCTTAGCTGCACTTCCAGAGACCTCTCCTTTCCCACGGGACACACTGTGCCCCCATCCCTAATGGCTGCAATCACAGAGTGGATGTTTCTGTAAGGCCTTTCACGGCGCGGCACGCTGCTTTACAGACGTGCTTTCTGCCCGTGCTGAGACCCCGTGGAGAAAGGGGGAAAGGTGGTTCCTTTGAAAACAAACACAAAAACAAGCAAGCAAATAAAATGTCTTTTGACACCTCCCTGTGCCTGCGCTGTGTGTGTTTACTCCCGTGGGCAACACCGCGGCTGAGTTGGCTAAACCAGCCATGCAGCGAGCTGAACCCATTGCTTTCCTACCAGCCTTCCCAGCGGTGGCAAGGAGCCAAAGCCTGTGCCTTATCTCTTGGACCCTGCCCTCCACAACCACAGCGCGTGGTGAAGTTACCATTTCCCAAAAGACATCTCGTGGGAGCTCTCCCTGCCATTCTCGCCCAGGGAGCTCCCGGGGCTGCAGAGCCTCCCAGCGCACGGTGACCTCTCCTGCACCCCACCTTGGCTGAGGTGCCAATTCCCAGCTTCTTTAAGCTGCCCCAGTGCCAGAACACGCAGAGCTCAGGCTCCCAGGCAGTGCCAAGCGCTGCCCGTGGAGCAGGGAACAGCAGCAGCCTTTCGTGTGGTTGGCTGCGGTGTTACTCATTATTCCAGCCGGATGCATGGCTGCAGTTACAATGATTTCTACCAGCTTGAGAATAAAACCCTAAATGTGCAATTTCCTGCCCTAAAGGCCTTGAATTTCAACTATATTTCAAATGTGGGCCTCTCATTTACCTGAAAAAGAATAAGTGCCTAACTTTCACTCAGGTACTGGTTTTAGATTCTTCTCATCACTTTCCCAACAATTCTTCTTAGCCGGGAAATTTAACAAAAGCAGGTTTATTCAATTCCATGCACATAAGCCAAGTAAAACTGGAACTGAAGGGCAGCAGTAGAAGAACTGGGGTCTGGAAGGCAAAGGCTTAATTAGCTGTGGTGTGTTAGAAAATCTGATAACAAATACAAAGCAGAAGGGGTTTTAGATGATCTGCACTGACATGGAAGACTCCTGTTGTTTCCTAACCGAGCAAAATGGTAATAAACCTCTTTGTGTGCTGGGTTCGTTAGGACTGGAATGCATTGTGACTAAGGAAAATAAAAGCAGCTCTGACACTTTTAACTGATGAGAGCTTTTTTAATGAGACTAACTGGCCTGACTTTCAAAATGTTCAATGGATTTCTCTGGATTGAATGAAAGTGTCTTCATAATTGTAATGATATTGCAAAATAAAGGCAAGCTAAGTTAAACCAGTCAGATATGGTACTCTGAGTTAACTGTGGAGTTATACTTACACACTATATTTAATGAATATGGAAATTGGTTGATATGGAGATAAAAAGGTGTTAAAAAAAGGTACCTTGGAGCTCCTTCTCAGGCTTGTGATTTTACACTTCTTCTTTATCACCTTATGCCTGCCATGCCAGGCTTCTCCAAATGTGGAACTTGTTTGAATTCTGAGTTTTCTTAGTACTGGTTTTAATTTTAGTAATGAAGTTCATTTGGATTTTTTCTGGATTCTGCTGTGCTAAAACACAGCTACAGGAAACCACCAGTTTTCTAGTGGAAGAACCTAACAAAAACTATCAACATTTACAACACTTACAACACTTAGCATTTACAACAAACAGAGCAGGAATGTCAGTAAACATTTAGGATCCTGCTCTTTATTATCTTGGCAGTGAGTCTTCTGAGTTAAAGCAGGCCAAGGGCAAACCCCAAAGAAGTTTATGGAAGGTGTCTATAAACTGTAGACTTTAAATAGCAATTAAAAATCTATTTGTAAGCTAAGGTCCTCAGAGTTTTCCCCTTGTTGTCCAATTTTTGAGTTCAGTTTCTTAACATGTAAAATTAAACCTTCTCGAAGAAAAAAAAGCAGAGGGAGGAATTACTCCATCTGTACCCTGGCATCTCACTGGAGTTTACTGGGTGCAGTAACTGGTTTTGATGAATCAGGAAGAGGCTTGTACAAAGACTGCCACTTCCCACCTCTGCTTTCTGCAGGATGGCTCCACCAGCCCTGGAGCCATCAACATCTGTGTCAGCTCGTGTCTTGCCAGAAGAAGTTGTTGACAGCCTTTAGTCTTGTGATTAATCCACAGGCAGAGCTTGCAGGAGATGCACTGTGAGTGCCACTCCCTTTTGGCTGGCCTGACCCCGGCGAGCAGGCAGAGATCACCTGCAGGAGGAGAGGGGCTGCCCTCGCTGTGTGACAGAGGCCACATTGCAAACTGCCTTTGGGCACAGCAGACAGAGAGCCTGTAGCTGCCAAGCTACCTGCCCTTAGCTGTCCTGAGAGGCTTCTGATGAAATGGTTGCTTGTGGAAAACAACCTCTTTGTAGAAGCGCATTCAAGCCGTGAGGGTTGAGGTGAGGTGCCCATCCCATTCAGTGAGAATGCCGGTCACAGGGTCAGTCAGACAGTGCCCTGGAACAGACAGGTTGCCTGCAGCCCCATGTCCCCCTGTGCACTTGGCCATCCCAGTGGGGAGAGGAGCCCTCATCTTCCAAACCTTGATGCAGCAGAAAGGCACATTTGATATGTTTATTTGGGAAACAAAAGATTCCTTATACCTTGACAGCGGGACTGCCTTCAAAGCCCTCATTCAAACAGAGCTGTGTTTATTGAATTCCTCTGCACTGAGTATATACATGTCTGAGATTTTAATTCTTTCATAACTGAGAAACACTTGGTCATATTTCTATCTGAGGTATCAGGATGAGCATTATTGTATATGTGTGTGAATTTTGGTCTGTTTAGATCAAGACTGGGCAAAAATCAAGTATGTGGGACTTCAGAGGTTCCCCAGGCAGAGAGACTTGGGTGGAGGGAAATCTCTTCTCCCCAGGGGCCTGTTTTGTGACAAAGTATGTCATAAAATCTCAGACATGGAATAAAAAAGCCCACATATTGCTTTTGATAACTACTCACCCTCAGGCTTTCCGAACAGATGGGAGCACTAAACACCAAAATTCTTCAGCTTACAAACTGGCAAAAGGCCCAGCAGCGCTGCTAACAGAAGGAGTTGTACGAGCTCTTCATTATTTACAAATTTAAATTCTTCTGGAAAGAATTACTGTAATATGTAGGACATGATCCCAGGGTTTTGGCAAAATGTATTAGTAACATGAGCTCTTGATCCTAGGAATTAAATTAGATCTTGGAAGGTTAAAGTGTGATGTTGTCTAATGTACCAGGAACTTTACATCTAATGGAAAGTTGTTTACACCTGTTGCGAGTGCTTTAGTTAATACATGAAAGTTGGTCTTTCCACAAGGGAATAGGCTGGCTGTTCCTCTCAAATGGTGCCTTTAGAAATCAGGTGAACACTTCTGGGCTGGAAGCATGATTATAATACCAGTGCCACATGACCAAAATACTACCTATAATTTAGCCCCTATTTTTTTTGTCAAATGCAAATTTTGATCCCAAGTATCTCATTGTAGAAACTTCCTGCAAATAATTCAAAATTTAGACACTTGTTTACAAAAAGAATGTTTTAAGACGTGGTAGTTTTTGGTTTTAGGTATTATCATAATAATTTACTTTTAAGGATTCAACTATATCATATCAAAGTAAACCTCCATATGTATTTCTGCCTTTGTAGCAGGTAATCAAAGAGGGTCTGGAAGCACTTGAAATAAAATGGTGGGAATGGAGGGCTCAGCTGTACAAAGCTGTTTCTGTAATTTCAGGAAACTGAGGAGGTTTGGGTTTTGATGCCAGTGGGAGCTGGGAGCTGCCGACTGAGGCAGCACTGAGGCAGAGAAATCTGCTAGGAAGGGAGTGGGAAGCATCGTGCAGGCATTTCCTGCTTCCCAAGGAGTCTCTGCCAACACACTTCATCTTCTAATTTGGTAAGGGATGATCCATCTGGCATATCAGCTTTGAAGAAAGTATGCCCACACTTTATACTGCAGGCAGCAGCTCCTGAGGGTCAGGACAGTGAGAGACACCCAGGCAGAGATTCAGTGAGTGGTGGCTTCCTGCTTGCTGTATAACATCCCTCTCCAGAGGGCACCTGCCCATCAATGGTGTGTGGATGTACCTCTCCAAAATACCTTCCTCACTAAACTTTCCCTGGCATTTGTAATGTTTCCTTTAAATAAATGTTTTGGTGTTGACATGTTGTTTTGTTGGGAAATTCCTGTCTGTCTCTGCTCAGTATCTCCTCCTTCAGTAAGCTGTCAGCGCTTTTTGATTTGCCAGGCTTATGGCAGTCGCATAACAAGGAAATTTGCAATATGAATCAGTGATACATAAGTGTCTCCCAGAGGATGCAAGTGATGGAAATCACAGTTATTGGTTATTATTGGACCAGTGGGAGCTTAGGTCTGGGAAAGAGATCATCTTACCAGTTTCACTGTAGTAAAAAGAGCCCCTTCTTTGTTCCCTTGAAGCCGCTAATTGCAATGGCAGTTACTTTTGGGCCCCAATTTTGGGACCATCCACATGGAGTAAGTGAGACTCTTTGAAGCATAGGGATTATCCTGAAACTCCAGTTTTGTTGGTTTTGAGTCAGACCATATCTCCAGAAGCAGTCAGACTATGACTGCTGCAATGCGTTTCAGGAATATCCAAACCAGCTTTAGCCAAGATGCAACAGCACTGATTTTTTGCAAGAGTTGAAGAGAGCTGAAGCCTGCTGTTGTTGTGCCGTGTTCAGAATAGTGGGAGGGAGGCTCAGACTCTGTATCTTTGGATCACAGTGAAGGCAAACTATTTGTTCAGCTGTGTGTGTGAAGGTGGGCAGGCTCTTCCCCTGCTGAGGAGTTTAGTAGATCTCTCACTGTTTTATTCGCTAGCCTTCTCTACAGAAGACCATGCAGTGTTTTTTGGAGTTTTTTTCAAGGAAATCTTACATTTCAGTTTGTGCCAATTTGCCTGCATGATTCTCTACAGAAGACCACGCAGTGTTTTTTGGAGTTTTTTTTCCAGGAAATCTTACATTTCAGTTTGTGCCAATTTGCCTGCATGGGGCATCAATAAAAAGCAGCTGACTGAGTCAGGCCTCCTTCCATGCATTTGCACTTTTGCTCCTGTCAGATCTTCTAAAAAATACACAGTTGTGTTTGACAAGTGTTCTAACCAGAAAAACTCTGAAGGACAACAATTGCTGTCTTTGATTAGCACAAGGATCTATGGTTTATCTACAGCTACGTGCTGGCACGTCCTGTGGCACTTGGGCTGTGTAACTCCCTTGTCCCTCATCCTTCATGTCCCCCACATTTTCTTTATTAGCTTAATTCTTTAAGTGAATATCATTCTTCCCCACCATTGTGGATGCAATTGTCAATCATCTGCCAAGTGCCTTAGCAAGTAGAGCCCACATCCTAAGACCTGCAAAAGCTAAAGGTCCTGATCCAGCCTGCTTTTACACCTGCTGCAAGCAGGCAGGTGAGAAATGACGCAAGCAAAGAGATTTTTATTAATAAAAGGGGACGTGGTTATCAGTCTGGGAAAGCACAACACCCATTGCACTTAAAAATGGAACTGAGTACCTGTTCTTCTTTTCCAGTAATGGCCAGTACTCTCCCAGTGCCCATCTAGCTGCCAGTGGAACCAGTCCCCTGCTCCAAGGTCCTCACAAGGGAGAAGCAAGAGGATGCAGAGGCCTGGAGCAGCCATAACAGCTTCAAAAGCTGCTGCTTGCCCCAGCTGTGGGGTCTGGAGGGGGCTGTCTGCTCCCTCAGGACACAAGGTCATGGACAGCAATAACCTGTTAACAGGTTAACCTGTGAGTAAATAGCTCATGCAAATAAAACCTCATTGTAGCACCTCTCCAGGGAAAAATAAAAACAATTAAGATGGTGATTGGACTTGCAAAAGGAACATTAATGTGTTAAGAAGAAAATTTTAGTGTTTTGGAGGATGTTTTCCTCCTGTTGGGGAGCAGATATCAAAGTGCTTCGTGTCCTTTGAAAGGAGGTAACTTTGCTCTGATCCAAAACCAAAGACAATCCAGCAGCTGAGCTGCCATGGAGTAGGGCAGGAGAAGGACTGTGCCTATGTACATGTTCATATTCACACACCCATTAGGCAGGAGATTGCTAGAGCTTTCTCTGAACAATTTCAGCAGTGTTTTGACTTCTACAGTCCAACACATTCCAACCATTTAATGAGAATCTGGGGATTTTTATTGAGCTCACATTTAGGGAATTGAGCAGACCATTTTCCTGTGGGAACATCAGGTCTGTACCTTGCACAGAAATGACATGAAGTCACCCTTAATTCCTTTCCTTTAGTTTCTTAAATCCAGGATGTAGGAGAATACAGGGGAAGTGAAACAAGGTGATATAAAACTAACAAAAAAAATGAAATTCTTCTCAAAGTCTTGACATTGAAATGCATGCCTGAAACTCACTCTTGCATAAGCTAATATCAAGCAAGTGAAAGCAACTGGCTATGAAGAGAGGTAATTTTTTTCTGTTTAAAGGATGAAATTCCCTCCACAATCAAGAACAGCTCTCTGAGGTTATTTGTCAGGCCCTCACCATGCTGCACTATAACGAATTGATTTCAGGCAGAGAATCAGTGAAATTATATCTGACTTGGCCAGCTGCCAGCAACATAAAAGAGATTATGATTTCCAAGAAAAAATTTATGATTTCCAGGATGAGGACCTGGTCTCTATCACCTGCAGAACCATGAATTGTAAGTCAGTGGCTCTCAATGTTTTGTAGGAAAGGCTCACTGGAGAGAACTGGCAGTATTATATGCCTTTCCCTCGACCCCCAAAACCCTGCTGCTCTTCCTCCTGTCACTTGTCCCTTGTGCTGCTGCTATCACCACTCCCCTCTTCTCTGGCCATCCACACAGGACTGCTGCCATGTCCTCCCTTCCTTTTGTCATTGCCCCTCAGAGGAGAGCCAGGTGAGTGCATAGTCAGTGGTTTTCAGCTGGCACTTGTCCAGGTGTTGCTGGAGAGGTGACTTAACAGCACCATATTTTCTTCTTTTGTCTGAAGATACTGCAAAATGATTACGGGTTTTTTAGTAATAGTTGCATCTGTTGAGATATGTGCTTTTCATGTGCATTTTCACAGCCACTGAGGACGGCAAACAAGTATTCTCAGGTCTAAATATATCATTAGACTACTGTGGCAGCATTGGATTTATATTCAGGAGTTCTGAACAGAGCAATGGCTACTTAAAATAGTGAGGATAATGTGAAGAATCAGTTTGAAAAAATCTGCAATTGATTAAAAGTGTACGTGAAACAACACTTCTCTAATGATGATGGAGGACATGGTAGCAATTTGGAATAGGATTAATCGATCATCTTGTTTCACTAATACTTTAGCTTATGTAACAGCAGAGATGCATGATTTATTTACAAGAAAATCCTCTCATATCATAAGAATCAGATTTTTTAGCCCTATATAAATATTTGGTGTTTATGAAATACTACTTAAAATTTTCTTTTAGATCTTCTTGTTAATCCTGCTCACCTGTCACTTGTGCACTTCAGTAAAAAGCTGCTCCACGACTCTTTTGTGAGGAAATATCTTGACTGCAGCTGACTGAAGCCCATTGGCAGCTCTGAGAGAATGGTTATTGTATGAACCTTGGATAACAGCAGCCTCACAAAAGCTGGCGTAGCAGGCTAAGGTAAATCAAGGCATGCTGTTAAAATTGCAGTCTTGTATTTGGAGAAACTGGTTTTCACAAGTGATTTGGCAGCGGCACCCAGTGGCTAAAATACAGACTGCAAAATTTACTAGCCCCAGAATTTCCTAACTCCGTTGTGTTCGTGTGCATCAGGTAAAAAGCTTCCAGCTAAGTTCAGGGAGCTGCATGCAAGGGGAAACTGTTTCCAGCCTCTTTCACGAGTATTAAAAGAGTTAGATGTTGAGCTATATCCTTGGAACATGGTCTTTTGCACTGGAACAGCTAAATATACATATTTTTCCTAACATTTCCTTGCACAAATGCTGCAGTTGCCATGGGAGGATTATGTAACGATTTGTGGGAAGGGATGTGATCCTCACAGGAAGCAAAATATCTTCAGTGATTTCCTATATATAGTCTATGCTATGGCACACTATAATATTCTGTGCCTTTGACACTACATTTATTTCTGTTTACACTTTTATGTGCATCTTGCATATAATGTTATATATATATGTTACATATAATGGTGTGTTTGTGTGTGTGCTTGCACGTGTACTTTGTAGGAAAACAAATAGGCTGACCAAGAATATCGATGCAAAGGGTCCACTATCTGCTGGTCCTTGCTGCTTACAATTCAAAAGCTGCCATAGGGCTGTACAGTATCAGCACCTCACAAACCAGACACGTATCTTCCTGTTTGTGGAGGGGCTGTAATATTGGCCCCCTGAAAGCATCATCCCACGTGGCATGAAGGCAGCTGGTGCTCCTCTCCACGGCAGGTTCCTGCCCCAGGTCTGGGTAGCAGAAGCAGCAGAGCTGCAGTGACACTGGCTGTGACCTAGGTTAACTGGAGAGGTGCTACTAGCCCTTAGGTGAGGGTAGGAAAGCTTCTGCTGCCATATCCTCTCTGCTGCCAGCAAAAGTCTCATGAACTTCTCCACGACATGGGCTTTTACTGCATGGCCTTGAGCCAGGGGACTGAGCCCCAAGACCCTTTCAGGAACTCTCAGGGCTGAACCTTGGGGTTTTTGTCCATAAAGGGACAACTACTCTGACAGTAGCAGCTGGAAACCTCTTGCTATAGTAATTAATATATTTGTATATTCTCAGTTGAAGGTCTTAGTGCACCACATAAAAGTAAAATAACATTTTCAAGGCAATGTAAGATCAGTGCTAATATGAAAACTGCCAACACACCCTTCACAGGAGATAATAAACACAGGTGTTGTAAGGTGCAGGTGGTTACCAATCTGTGGCCAGCTGTGGTGGCTCAAAGCAATTACTTTGTGTGCAGAAAGCTGGGAAGCAGCAGCAGAAAGCACCATGCAATGTTCAAAAACTGGAAAAGCTGGCTGATGTGAGAGGCAGTGAGAGTGAGCACTATCTGAGGGCTCAGCACCTCACCTGCTGGCTTGTGGTTGTAAGGACAGGTGACAGGTCACTGCTGCCTTCTCAGACTCATTTGTGAAGCTCAAGGGGAAGCTGTCAAGCACTCTCACCATAAAGAGCCTTAAAAATGTACACCAGCAAGTGCCATGTTGTTCTGTTCCTTGTGCAGTAAGAAAAATGCCTGGCAGGATAGTTGCCAAAGTGGTTTCTCTTCCAGTTGTTCCTCTTAGCTGTAAGTCTCCTTGCTACCACACCAGACTTTAGCATCAGAGGGAACCACACCTACCACTCAAAATAGTTACAGATGCAATTCTCACTTTGGTGAGTTGTTCCTCCTCTGGAAACCACTGGCTGAGAGAACCTCCTGCTGCACAAACATTCACTTCTTAAGTGGAAGCTGTTGGAGTTAGGAAGAAGCAAACATCTCTAACTCCCACCACTTTTCCAGGGTTTCCTCCTCACACAGCAGAAACAAATTCTCATCAGTCACCCATCTTCATGGATACTTTCACAGGCTGGATCATGAGCTTGATTCTCCATTTTCAGTCTCCTGCTGCTGGGCAGACCCTTAAAGAGCAGGATGGAACAGGAAACCTACAGAGAGAGTTTCCTCTTCAGCCAGAGAAGACCAGATTCAGCTTATGCATTCAGGCTCTGCTTGTATGCTTAATGTAGCACAGAAGCAGCTCGTTTTGGGAGGCAGAAGATTCTTTGCCACTGATGACTCTTACAAACAGGAGAGATAAAAATCTCTTGAGAACTGTTTACTTGTAGCTCTCCGAGAGGACGGACTAGAAGACCTCTCAAGGTACTCTGCAGCCCCATTTTCTATTATTTCTAGTTGTTTTTTAGATTTTTAGGACTGAAATTTTCAGCCTCTAAAGTTCTCTGGCTGACTTGAAGGGACTTTCTACACTGATTACAATCTCCATTAAAAAAAAAAAAAAAAAAAAAAAAAAAAAAAAAAAAAAAAAAAAAAAAAAAAAAAAACCCCCCCCGGATACTTTCACAGGCTGGATCATGAGCTTGATTCTCCATTTTCAGTCTCCTGCTGCTGGGCAGACCCTTAAAGAGCAGGATGGAACAGGAAACTTACGAGAGAGAGGACGGACTAGAAGACCTCTCAAGGTACTCTGCAGCCCCATTTTCTATTATTTCTAGTTGTTTTTTAGATTTTTAGGACTGAAATTTTCAGCCTCTAAAGTTCTCTGGCTGACTTGAAGGGACTTTCTACACTGATTACAATCTCCATTAAAAAAAAAAAAAAAAAGAGGGAAAAAAAAAAAAAACCCTCCAGCACCCCAAGAACAGTGCTATTTCTTACTAGCAAATGGCAGGGTTTATTCTAAGTCCATTAAATGCATAAAAATATTTGCTGATTAGTTAAAGACAGTTCAAAAAGTACTGGCTAACATATAAAGTCTGTGTGGTTTTTGAAATTGAACTTTAATGATGATTCACATCCTCTTTTCCTGTATCAGTATTTGCTGTCTTTCACATTTGAGGTAATTCTTCTACCTTTAACGAACATGTATTAGTGAAATATTTTCTCATCAGTTTTGCAAGGCAATTCTTTGCAAATGTTCTACCTCCAAAACCTTGACCTTCTTTTGCCTTCCTGAAGCTTAGTGGTCTGTGCAGCTGTCACAGGATGAGGGAACCTTCCCTTTTCTCAAAGTGGTTATAGAGGCCAGCATCCCCAGGTGGACTTTCAAGAACATCTTCCTAATCCCTATAAAATGCAGGAAGTTCCAACAAGATGAGAGAGTGAGAATCCCTTTCCTCACTTCCCCACCCTGCAAAAAAACCAAAACAACAATTTGAATGGGGAGAAGGAATGATTAACATAGGGGACTAATAAAGAATGAGACAAAAGAAAATGCCATCCCATCACCATAGAGAACACTACTGGCTGGAGTTTCTGATAAAGATATGAAACAGGAACACATAACACATCTTGCCCAATAAATGCTGTCATCTCTCTTCCTCTTACACATTATTTGTGCCTGTCTCAGACCCAATTATTTTCAGCTATTTTGAGTCAGAACACCAATTGCAAATTTGGTGGGACACTGTGGGACCACTCAGGCAAGATGAAATTTGCCAGCAATTCCTGACCAAGGATTACATTCTTAAATACTGCCCAGTGACTGATCCTTTGAGACTTCACTTTCCTGACATTTCCCAATGTCAAAGCTGAACCTTACTCACTGTAGTTTTCCTGTCATACAATCAACCGCAGACAAGGGGAACAAACAGTTTCCTTTTCTGTTGCATAGTTGAAGATTGCAATCCTCCTTGGCTTATCCTTTTCTCTTTCTGGAGAAAAACAAACTCAAACCAATTCTAATTCATTCTAATTAATTCTAATAATTATAATTAATTATAATAAAAAATTAAAGTGTTGTCTTCAAAAAACTATTCTGATTTTTGGCTGGTTCTTCTCCTTCAAGAAGGAGAAGCTCAAAAACTGAGGCAACACGTCAGCTATAGCCTTGCCACTGTTGAGTGCTCTTGTAGGCAATACTGCTTACAGTGAATTTTTATCTCTAAGTGTGATGCTGTTGTCTCTTATTGCAGCTTGTGATAGGCTACCCTGTGGACCATTTGGTATAAAACTGTGGGTTACCATGTTTTTCCCAAGCTTTTGCCTGCAACACTAATTGTTTCAGTGACATGTGGAATCCTCTGCTTTCAAGGAATCTGCATCATTGCTATAGCCATGGATTTTACAGCCAAAGAAATTATGTGGGTTTTTCTTTTCCTGTATTAAATTTTGTTCTTTTTGCCCCAAGCTACTTCTCCAGTTTTTAAAGATCATTTTGAATTATAATCCCACCCTTGAAAATTGCAAACAATGACCCCAGGAGAATTTTGTACACAGCTGTTAAAAGCTGACTTTTTGCTTTCACCTATGAGTCAGTTTTGAAAAGTGTTTCCCTTAGCCTGGATTGAGAGGCTCTAAGTACCTTGACTAGAGAGAGACTTCATTTCTTCATTACTGCTACTCTTCTAAAGGAAGTGACATGTGGGCTGGCGAGCAATGTTGATATAGAGCAGTCCTGCAAAGATTGTAATTTTTGCAGCTCTTCCCTGTGTAAAAAGCAAACTTCTTGTTTTGCTTTTTGAGCCACTGTTTGACTTCCACATTCTTCTGTAACAGATCTATTTTTTTAACTGTTTTTTTGAATCCTGGCCTAACTACCTGTTATTTATTAATTTTTTTAAGACAGTAATTCAAAGGATTTTTGTACACATTGAATAGTCAGAGAAATACTTAACAGAAATTCTTATGCAGAAAACTACTTCTCACTGGTACACATTTTGGATCAGGATGAGTTCTTAGATTCTGGGTCATTATCACATAAATTATACTTCCACAGAGTAGCATTTTATTAAATGTATATCTTTGTTGCCATGTTATCTGGAGGATTGTTTGGATGGGAATTCTCACAATAGATTATTTGGTAAATTAAAGAATGTAGGGATTATGAGACAAAATTAAAAGTTTATAGAAATTATGGAGATAAGGAGATACAGAGAACACCATCACCTTTCAGGCATTGATTTTGCAGACAAACAAATTTTGACTTTATTTTTCCATCAATTCAGACTAAATATTCTTCCTTGTTTCAGATCCTCCTTTGGGATAAACTGCTATTTCTTCATTGACCACAGCAGACTTGTGACATTTCATACCAGCCAAGGACTTGCCTCTGGTACATTTCAGCTAGAATATTAAAAGCAATATACTTTTGACAAAAAACAAACAACAACAACAACAACTAAGTAACATCTGGTGTCCTTTCCATGTAGATTAAGTAATGAAAGGTTTTAAAGCATGGAGTGCTTCAATTTAGCTCTATTTCAGTTTCAGACTGTACAGTAAACATTTCATTTCATATAAATGGTGTTATTATAATACCTAGAGGGCTCTTTGGATAGGAGCTCTTCTGGCAGATTATTTACTGAATTACTGAAGTTATGGGATATGAGGAACATAAGGGAGCCTGGATGCATTTGTAGATTATGAGAAAAGCCACAGTTACTTGTAACAAGGAGAAGAGATGCGAGACCTTTTTGCAGATAATAAATAAGCTTGATGACATTTGGAATTGGGAAGCTGACTGATCTCACTTACATGGAGGTTTCTTGCTTCCACTGACCTTCATTCAGGTCTAAATCCACCATCCCTGTTTTCCTCTGATAATCCAGAATCCTCTGGCTTCACATTCACAACGTGGACTTCCTTTGAAAAAGAAGGCCAATAGGGCATGCAGCACAGGTTTATTTGCCCAGACCTGGCCCTGAACAATGTGCTACACTGAAAGGAGAGGAATGGGGGAATCTGTGGGAACCTGGTCATAAAATGGGCTGTAAACATCTCCCACGAGAGAGGGGATTTGCAGGGAGCCTGAAGCATGAAGATAAACGTGCCTGAAATATGAGGGGGCTCAAAAGGGAAAATAACAGGAGAAATAGAAACAGAGCAAGAGGAAAAGAAAAAAAGAAAAAAAGAGAGAAAAATAAAGAGAAAACAAAGAGAGAAAGAGAGAGAGAGAAAGCAAGAAAGCAAGAAAGCAAGAAAGAGGCAGAGCAACCTGTCTGTTGGACTTTTTGTCATAAGAGTGGCAACAATGGAAAGCCTGAAGACAGGCTTTCCAAATGGTGTTCCAGATTGATGTACAACAATGGTTGCACATAATTGTACGATAATGTACAATGATGGTTGGGGTACAACCATCCACTAATAGGCTTTTCTGAGCAAATTTGTTGGCAAATCATCAGAGACAATGACAATTCAATTAGATCCTTCTCAGACTGAACACAGTGAAGGGAAATGTTAGGAAAAAAAGAAACAACATCAGGCAAATTCATATCATATTCAGTGGTTTGTCCCTGTTTCTTTCAGAGACACCATTATTCAACAGCATTCAAAGGAAGGAAGTTCTTGCATTATAGTACATTTTACTAATGAAGCACAATTCTAGTTGTAATTAAAATACTTAATTCCACTGCTCCTTGGTGGCAAAGGCAGTTTATATCTTGGGTCTTTCTATTAACTCAGAGTAGGAATGCTAAGAAGATTATTTGACAAAAAAGGTCTTTGTAGCCTCTGAACACGAAACTGAAAGTTCTCTTGGTTAATTTCATTAGCTTAATTAATTTGGCCAACTTAATTAATTAGATTTTCATTAAAACCAACAAAAAAGGAACTAAGTACTGCTCATGTGTTGATAATGTTTTTTTTTAAAGGGCTCATTAAAAGATTGTCCCTACCCAGACAACTTTGAAAAATGTTCTCTATAGAAATGGAGGTGTTTTATGTACCAGGCTTCTCTTTCATTCTATTGCCTTTCTGATTCTTCTTAGATGACTTTAGAAGAAAAACCTTATCAGCTGGCAGACCAACCCTGCAGCCTGCAGGCACTGAATATCCTGCAGCTTGGGCTGATTTCTCTGCCTCTTACATCCTGTTTCCATGCAAACGTCTCTTCAGGACAAACAAAAAGGGGGAAGTGAGACAGAGATACACAAAAAACAATTGCCAGAATAACAAATAAGGAGTTAAACTTGGGTCAGCTTTTACTTTTCCTTGAAGACTTGCTTGCGGAAATCAGCCATGGAGTCAAGGGAGGGAAGGTCAAGCACCAGCAGTGAGAGATCAAAACTGGTCTGAGCACCAGAACAGCTTTCAGGTTACCCCCTGAGTGGAACTAACCTCTTTAATTGCCTTCCTAAACACAGCTAGTTGCAAAATTATTTTTCTCTGATGAGCCATCCATTTCACAGCATAATTGCAAAGATCTTTGACTTTGGGAAACAATACAGTTATTTTTCTTTCTCTCACCAACAGGATTTCAAAATATAGTAGTCAGTAGGCAAGCAGAAGTAGATACATATGTAAATAGGTGCTTAGTTACACAGTTCCTTAAATGAATATGCATTTGGAAAAGCATTTTCTTTCATGTTTCAAAATCAATTTTAATTCCACAAATCTCTCTCTGCTAACCTATGTAGCACCAAGCTTTTATTTACATTTTTGCTTACAAAAGAAAAATCCACGATGCTTTTCTGCAGACATGTTTGACCTTTGTTTAATATAGGCAAGTGTTTTAATTTGTTGATATGGATATGTGGAGGCATGTATGCTTGGTAACAACTGAATGTCACCGTCCGTGTTCCAGATGGGACCTCTCCCACAGTTAGCTTCTGGGCTCTAGGGAAAAGATACATGAAGGGATCTCTAATTTCTGGCATACAAGAGTGTGTGGAAGATCCTCCTCACACACTGCCCTGGCAAAGCAGTTTTGGTAAGCTGTCATCTTTAGTCAACCTACTAGAAAGTAAAAGATGTTACACATCAGTGTTGCACTGTTGAAGGGTGGACTTGGAATAATCACTGAATTTAGATCCAGCAGATGCTAGTGGGCCTAATGGCAAGCAAAAGTAAGACTTCATTATAAGTGACTGTCAGGATTAATGGAAGGGCATTTTAATACTTTGGAACACATATATAATTATGTCTTGTTCCTTTGTTCTTAATATCCTTTAGTACTCTTCTCTTAAAGTTAACAAATGCCCCTATCCATCTGCTGCAGTGCCATTTATCTGTAATCTGATTCAATTCCCAAGTAATTTTGCTTCAGGTTATGGAACTCTGGCTGTGACCACACTAAGGACCACAGCCAAAAGGCAGAGTTGTAAATAAGAGTGTATTTACTCACATCTGCAGTGGGCTTACACTAAATCAGTACCATTTGGGGAAATTAGAGAAAAGAATGGTGGAAATAAATAGTAATTGCTCCACTCAGAACCTATTCTAGTCCTGAAGCATATCAGTATATGATAATGCTACAGTGAGTGGCTCTTGCAACCAGTTCTGTAATTAAAGTTGAGATGATTATTCTTTAACACAGTCATTTTGTTTATCCTTGAGGAAGATTACAGCATCTTATTCCTCAACTTTGAGCACTTGTTTTTTTCAATTTTGAGTGAGTATTCCAAGTTGAATTTGAAATAAATTTCATTCCTATATTTTAGCATGCATTTTAACTTTTCTATGACCCGAAGGTTCTTAGTGGAATGACACGGACTTTTCAAATCATACTAGGTGAAAGTTTATTGAATTCATGTGCAAAATTTTTAAGAAGCAATTGCTAGACTTCTGCATTAAAAATTCTTGATTTAGTCATTAAATATTATGTCTGTTAGAAACTATTGTTGTTTAGGAATGGTACTGCCCAGTTCAGTGCCCCCACTGAGATTCTCCAAACCACATGCTGTTTTCTTGCTCCCCTGCTTTGCCCCTCCCTCTCCCCGTGCAGTGGGCTGGAGGAGAGAACTGGAGGCACAAAAGGCAAAGATCATGGGTAGAGATAAGAACAAGTTTCTGGAAACAGCAACGAGATAAGAAAGGGAACAGTAACTGCAACAATACTAATGACAGAGGGTACAAAAAGAGAAACGATTCACATGGAAAACCCCCCAACAATACCGATGGCTCCCTTCCCCACATTTACTCAACCACAAGGAATCTCTTCTCCCTGGAACAGACTCCCTTCCCCATCCCCAGCAATGACAGGGGGTTATATAGAATAAAGTATAGAATAAAGTCGGGGTCATAGCCATTCCCCCTCCTGACTACTGCAAAAAATTAACACTGTCCTGGTCAGAACCAAACCAGAAATTAAAAGGATGAGACAAAACTGAATAAGAGAAGGGTGTCAGAGATAGGAAAGCATCAAGGATTTAGGCAGATGGTGACTCTGTGAATGGCTAAGCTGATGCAAAGCAATACTATGGAGTTTTTGTGCAATAACAGATAATGTGTTTTTACTAAAAAGGTCAACTAAGAAACACTCAAAGAATCTGTGAAAAGGATGTATGCATCTCACAGCCTCAGTTCACATCAATATCACCTCAACAGAGATATACCCAGACTCCTGGTGGTTCATCCACCATTTCCTCTTCCACTTCTTGGCCCATGCCCAACTTAATACCACAACCCTCTGCTTAATTTAGCATCCTTTCAGATCTGCCAGCAGGAAAACCTACATAAGCTCTCCTACAGCTGACTCATTCATATTGGATGGGCTGGTTTAGACATCTTAAATATAAAAGATGTTGATCAACTAGTGTTTTAGTAAGCCTTCAGATGAGTATCTCCTCTGCAAGTGTAAATGTGCGAAGGGGAAAAACAAAGAGGAGTTTAGAACAGGTTCTTGATAATTTTCCTTATCTACTGGCACAGATAGATGCTGCAGATTAAATTTCTCCTTGACAAATGGTGTGTTTTTCTTGATGCAGAAGTTTCTGGTTGGTGTTTTGGCTCATACAGGAGGGGCCACATCTATTGCTCTTGCTTTATACCTTGCTCTAGGTCTTAGGCCCCTCCACTGCATGATTATTACCTCTGACTGAGCACACAGCCAGGTCAAGAGCTGGGGTTACTTTTAAAAGTAACCCAAAAGCTCCTCCAAGGCTGCAGTTGAATCTCTGCACCCCTGTGGCCCTCCATGGGCTGCAGGGGCACAGCTGCTTAACCACGGTGTGCATCATGAGCTGCAGGAGAGCCTCAGCTCCGCTGCCTGGAGCGCCTCCTATCCCTCCTGCGCTGATCTTGGTGTCTGCAGAGTTGTTCCTCTCACATATTCTCACCCTGCTCTGCTCTGAGCACAATTACATCTGTGCAATAAGGGTTTTTTTCCTTCTTTTACATATGCTATCACAGAGGTGTTAGCATCATTCCTGATGGGCTCAGCCTTGGCCAGTGGCAGATCCATTGTAGAGCCAGCTGGCACTGGCTCTGCTGGACAGGGTGGAAGCTGCTGGCAGCTTCTCACAGAAGCCACCCCTGTAGCCCCACCGCCAGTACCAAAGCCCAGCCACACAAGCCCGATACAGTTATAACACGCTGCTCCCATGAAGGGAGGCATTAACCAGAGAATTTTGCTATGTCAGAGATGCCCAGGAGTTGTGTACAGCTCCAGCATTTCATCACAAAGGAGCGTCTCCCTGGGCAAGTGGATCAGATGCATTAGTGGGACTCCAGCAAAGCAATGTTTTCCCTGGAGCCCATGGACATATCCTGCTGATAGCATCCCATATAGATCCCCAGAGTTATAACAGCATAGTCCTGTTCTTGAATCTGCCATTCCCTCATTGTGAAGAACAATAAAAATGCAAAATGGTCAGTAACTTTTAGACTAAATGAAAATCTAAAGAAAAAAACAAAACAAAACAAAACAAAAAACTTAACAGAAAGAAACAAGACTAAAAGCAGAACTAAAATCCAAATCTGCAAACCCAGTTTCAGTATTCAAATGGCTCTGTCAGAAAAGAAATCCTTCTCAGAAAAGCTTTTTCAGAACTGCCCAGCATTTCCTTTCTATTTTGTCAACATGCAATTACAGCAGAAAATTGTCTTAACTATATAATGAGAAAAAAAGTTATTTCAAGTATTACACCAGAGATAAAATGCCCGTTAACATTAATACTACATTAATACTATCTATGTAAATGAAAGGTTATTTACTCTTTGCAAAAAAAAAAAAAAAAAAAAAAAAAAAAAAAAAAAAAAAAAAAAAAAAAAAATCAGAATTAAGCTAAGGTAACCACATGGATTTAATCAACAAAACAAATAAAACCTTAAGTGGTCTTGAAACTTCAAAACAGGAGAAATATCAAAGTGAAGCTACATAAATTAAGCATAAAAAAATAAATCTCATTTACTAGTAATATTTTGTAAGACTGTCTGTGGATCCATAAATTCAGAGAAATTTAGCATGGAGATGAAAAATAAGGAGGAGAGAAGCATGAACTGTAGTGGAAAAGCAATCTTAAGTTAATTTAGCATGTGTTCTGCCTAACAGTGTTGAAGATCTAAATGAGAGCTCTTTAAATTGTAGATGTAAAAACAAATCCTGGTGTGATTCACATTCTGACTTCAGATCTAACATGACATGCTGAAGTACATAAGTGTTGCTTAGGACAGCAAAGGAAGCTCAATTTGCTTCCCTGGCTTTTTTATAAATTTTGATTGGGGTGCCAGAGTTAGCCAGAAATGCTTTGTAAAGTCTAACATTAACAGGCAGACTACCTTGTTTGCCCTCCCTTCAGTGCCTGAAAAATAAAACACAGTACAACAACAGGATGAAAACACCAATTATGGAACTGACAGCCAAGGAAATACTGTAAATGATTTGCCATTGTCTACTTAGATTTTATAGAAGTATCATTGAATAGTTTGGGTAGGAAGGTATCTTGGAAGACCATCTGGTTCCAACATGAGCATCATTTCATGCAGGAATCAGTTCAGTCATTAACTGATTATGCTTTTTTTTCTGGTCTGCTGTGTTAATAACAAATATTACACTCCGAAGCAATACAAAATAAACCTGTAGCTTCCTTTTCTGTTTCCATAACACCAGTAGAAGCTCAACTTTTCCAATACCCAGATAGGTATCTCTAAAAGAATGTGCTGAAGATAGAAACTCCTATTTACTTCAGGGGCTTTGAAAGGAATTGGGACTACTTTGCCACTTCAAGAATTGGGTCACTCATGAGCAAAACTCCATGCACTAACTCTCAGTGCAAAGCTCTCAGAAGCATATGCAGAATTAAATGTTGCAAGATGAGGCTCTGGTCCAAGCTACCACTTCACTGGAAAGAGAGAGATAAAATCAGAAATAGAAAAGTGACAGGCCAGGAATAGTCTGTAGAACTGTGCTCTGATGGCTGTCCCTGGGACAAGAGGGATATGACATCCCATCCCATCCCATCCCATCCCATCCCATCCCAATGGTGGAAGAACCTGCTAGCCCACACAGCTAGACTGTTTTCATGTGACAGCCACCGTATGCAGTTCAGTCTTCCCAGGATAAAAATTGAAGCAGAACGCTGCTTTTTGGCAGTTTTGGCAATCACAGAAGTCTGCAGTCCTAGGAGTGGTTGCTGTTCTCTAAAACTAGAACAAGCCTGGCCTCACTTATTTAAACAAACCAGCCATTCAGTGAAGTACATGAGGCTTATTCTAAACATAAAGCCTGAGAAAGAGGTGTCTGCAGTACATGCAGAGCTCGGTGATTTTGCAAAAAGAGGGATGTTTGCAGAAGATGACCTGTTGCTGGACATGTTCTGCAGCCAGAATAAGAAATGTCTTGCAGTTAGGATGCTGATATGCTTTGCTGTTTAGCCTCATCAGTCTAGAGCAAGAGGAAGATCACTGACAGTTTCATATTTGAACTGGAATTAAACTAGAAGGCAAGGTAATGTGTAAGACACTCCGGTGTGACATGTTCAGCCTCCTTTGCAAAGATGTATAAATGACATTTCCATACACAGCCTATATTGGTGATATGGGCATGAGGATTTACTTTGCCTACATGCTGACTAGAAGTTCAGTCCTCCATGGGTAGCTGCAAGCAGTGTTAGAACATAGAGCATCTCTTTGCCTCTGGCAAGAAGAAAAATTGTGCAATGATTCTCTTCCACATCCTCTGCTACATTTTACAGATTTTGGATGCGTTTTGGAGTCACTGAACAAGAGATAGGCAGATGGGCTGTGGAGAGCTCTGGATTTCATGGGAATATTTGTCCTAGACACTTTTTACTGCAAAATTATGGCATATTTTTGCTGACCAGGGCAACATAAATTCTTGCACAATAACTGCTGCTGGGCACTGTGGTGGTGACAGATAGTCAAAATTTGTTAACATTGTTGCAATTCCTACTTGAAAATGTTGCACTTGACTGATTCATGCAGAGGTTACTTTGTTCTAATTTTTACAGTCCCACTTTTTCCTGCTGTCAAGCTACTTCAAGACAAAATCAGTTTCAATGGAAGGTCAGATGACTTCTCGGTTTTGAACATTACATCCTCTTCTCAGTAAGGCAATGGGCCCTACACCCATCCTCACCCAGAGGTTCCAGGGGCACCCAAAAGAGAACACTGAAAGGCATCTTTGCTGCTTTTAGTATTTAATTTAAAATTCAGCAAAATGTTAATTTACCATAAACTCAGCTCATGACCTATACTTCACATTGTGCTGAACCTCAGTCAGCAGTGACAGTGGGAGATGAAATAAATCAGTTGCTCCATTCAACGTGGCCCATCCTTTCCCCAGCGCGCTTTGGATGGCCCTTTCCATCTCTCAGCAGCACAGCTGGAAAGGGACAGGTTTTTTGTGTGCCCTGCAGGACTCGGGAGAATGCCAGGAGCCTTTGTCCTACCTCAGGCAAGACCAAGATCTAACCAGGGGTCTCTGACCCCTCAGCCTTCCCGCTCAAGGTGCCATCGGCCGGCTGGCTGACGAGAGTGCTGTTTAGCGGGGCGGTTCTGCGGCGCATTTGAACGGGGACAAGACGGGTTTCCAGGCTCGCAGCCGGAGCCCAGCAGAGTCTGACCCACGCCCACACCCGGCATCAGCCGGCCGACCGCGCCACCGGCTGTCCCCGCTCAGCACCCTCACCGCCGCTCGCCCACCGCCCGCGGGGGGCTTCGGCCGGGCCGGGAGCGAGGCAAAGGGAGCGCACGGGAGCCGCCCTGCCCCGGAGGGGTTCCCCTGCTCCGCTGTCCCGGAGGGGTCCCCGTGCGGGTCCGGGCGCTGAGCGCCGCCGGGCGAGGTGGGTCTCGCTCCCCACCGCGTCCCGCCNCCGCGGCGCCGAGCCGAGCCCGCGCCCATGGCGGCGCCGCCGCCCGCCCTCAGCTGGGCGCTGCCCCTGCTGGCGGCGCTGGCGGGCGCCGCCGGACCCCAGAGCTTCGAGCTGCCGGGGGCCCCCATCGACAACATCGAGGTGAGCGGCGGCGCCGTGCTGGTGGCGGGCGGCAGCTGCCTCTACGAGCTGCGGCCCGAGCTGCGGCCCCGCCGCCGCGTGGTGCCCGCGGCGGGGCAGGGCTGCGGGGAGCCCCCCGGCACCCGCAGCAACCTGCTGCTGTACTACGAGGAGGCCGGCGGGGTGGGCATCCTGCTGACCGGCTGGACCCAGGATGGCGGCGCCTGCCAGGTGTGGGAGCAGCCCTCCTACCGGCAGCGCTTGAACCAAAGCGAGGTGGTCAGTTGCCTGCCCGACGGCTCCACCGCCGGCGTCGTCTTCCAGCAGGCCGGCGCCTGGTACCTGGCCGTGGCGGCCACCTACTCAACCAGCGCCGACACGAACCACCTGCACTGCGAGCCCTCGAAGTCGGACAAGGAGACCGTCATCACCGTGCGCAGCATGGTCAACCTGAAGTCCAAGGAGGAGCTGGGCATCATCAAGCGCAGGGAAGAACCTTTGCACTTTGTTGACGCGCTCCAGTGGGGAGATCACCTTTTCTTTCCCTACTACACCTTGAAGGCCAGGCTGGGCAATAACACGGAGCCGCCTAGCATGGCTGTCCTGCGCCAGCTGCGCCCTTCAGAGGGTGGCCTTACTTTGCAAGGGCACGTCTATTTGGACTGCGGGTGCAGGAGCCTCATTATTTCCTCCAGCCTTGTCCGCCAGGGTGAGCGGGGCTGGTGGGTGGGTGTGTTCCGCCACAGCCACAACGCCAAGGCGTGGAACAGCACTGCCGTCTGCATCTTTGGGATGGAGGAGATGAAGGAGCAAGCCTGTGCGTCCACACACTTCAATATGAACGGGAAGAGCTGTGTAAGTCTGGGCATCGTTTGCTAAGCTTTCACCCTGCACGCCCTTGTTGAGGCTGTTATTGTTGTGGCTGGTGTCTGTGCATGACTCATGGGGTGTCCCTGACCTGGAGGCACATGAAGTTTGCGAGAAACTTCAGAGCCACACCAGGCTTTGCACATCAGCCCCGGCTCTGTCAGCTCTCGTGATTTCTCTAGCTTGTTCTGTTTCCAAAAAGCTGATCCTGTACCACATTTTGGTATACTTCCCACCCACCTGTTGGGAAAGACACATCTGAGGGATCGCCTGAGGGCATCCTGGGTCAGATCTGAGTCTTAGACTTCTCCCTCAATGTGTCCTTTTCAGCCTAGGATTAGTCATATTTCATTTTATTTTCCATACAGCCTAGATAAAGCATCTCCTATCTTATTCTGTGCATTCACATCTCATGTCATTTCAACTACATCAGAAATAAAAAAAAACCCATCAGATTTGCCTGTGCACTGGGCTGTGTGCACTGTTATCCCTGTCACTCACTAGTTATCTGTGGTTGCTTGTTCAGTGGTGGGTATTTCCCAAGCCTCTCACAATTGGCCTTGCTTGGGAGGGCTCTCACAGCCACCTCCCCAAATCCTTGTGAGCAGCAGACAACAATAGGTGATATCTCTTTGTTACATTTTCACAGACAGTGGTATCCCATGGAGTTCCCCATGTCACCTACTTCAGTAACACTCCAGCTCCTTCCTCCTTTTCAGGGTGAGCTGGGTGCATGGAGCGTGGGATAGGCAAGGCTACTGGTTTTGCTGTAGCCTCAGTAGTAAAGAAATTACCTAAAAATTATATTATATAGGAAGGTAAAAATGTCATTCAGATGAAGAAGGTGCTTTTGAAAGGCCTGTCCATGCTTTTAAGTTAAGTTAGGCTCAGAAGACTTTCCAGAGCTGTGGCAAAAGGATCGCTGAAAAGTATCAAGGAGAACCATAAGGGATCAAGCAAGGCATCATAAAGCAATCCCTAAGCCTTTTGCAGTTCCCACACCTTCCGGGGTCTTTGCAGCTAAACTTCTGAATCCTTGATGTGTTGCAATAAGTTTCTTTGAAATTCCTTGAAAGAAGTGCAGTAGGTTTACTGGCACTCCTTGGCTTTCCAAATCTAACTCCTAGCGGAGTGCAGTGCTGAGATTTTTTCCAAACAGACTACCAGAGGGCATGTGTGATTCAGTCTGCTCGTCTCCCTACTGAGCTGTGAGACTATTGCCAGTGTTAGAGGACGTGGTTGTGAATGAGAACTCCATATGTGGGTGAGACAACTGTGCTGAAGGAAATAGTGAAACTCACTACGGAGCCAGAGCCAATCCTTTGATTTCCAGTGCTAGTTTACTGCTTACTGTGTGATTTCTGTGCTCCCACAAGGCAAACTTCCGGAATGAATTTGAAGTCTCATTCTGATCCCAAAATACCTATTTGCTTGCTGGAATTTTAGTTTGCATTATTTGTTCCTAATTACTTGTAATGTTTCTTAGCAAAGTGCTTTCTGAGCCTGCAAAACAAAACAGAAAAAGAAAGCTCCCTGGGCAGTAGATCCTTTCTAAACATTTTACAGAACCTCATGCAAGACATTTCAGAAGATCTTCATGGATCTCATAGAGTAACATTGCAGGTAAGGTGAGGCACATATTTCTGTGGACAGGGCAATTCCCTGTCCCCATTGCCTCTCAGGGCATGAATATGAAAAATCAATGATCCACTTGCTTCAGGATTGGTCTGATTCAGATCAGACTCCTGTGACTCCAGAGTTACTTTCATGTCCCAAAAGGCTCATCCCTCCTGGAAACTTAGATTATATTTGGATACAATGTTGAAGAATCTCAACTGTAACAATCTTTAAAAGGATTGCTTACTTAACCTTGTGTCCCAACCTGTGATGTTGTTATTGATTGTAATATTTTGGCACAAGAAATGCAGTTTGCCACTGAGAGAAAAGTGGTATTTTAATATTTTGTGAGATAGCAGGATGTGTGGGTTCTGTGAAATAATATGACCTGTAACATTATATGGCTAATTAGCTATCTTTTTAAAAGCTAATTATATGTGCTTATGGTGTATAAACATAGAAATAAATGCATGTAGTTCAGCTTTAATATTTTTTATACTACAGAAGGTTAGACTAGGCTATTGCAGAGTAAGTTTGGAGATGACAGGCCCATATGCTGCTGCTTCTGGGTTGCTTTAGACCAGATCCTTCTACTGTCTCTCACCAAAGTATGGGAGTCCCTGCAATCATGGAATATGCTGTTCTTGTGATGCCTCAGGTTTTAGCTTTTACATTTTTCAGATTCTGTACTGCTTTAGTGTGTACTTCTGAGCTTCATATTAGGGGATAGTAAGCTCTCTTCACAGAGTAAGTAGACAAAACAATTCCTTCTCTAGCTGAGGACCAAGGACAAATGATCCAAATTTCCAATTTGTGCCCAAGAGCATAAACAACTGTGGACTGAAGAGTGAAAACAAGAAGAATGGGACTTCATAAGCTAAAGCTGTAATTGGACAACTAACTCCAATATGCTAGTGCACCAGAATTTACAGAAGTGTGAGACCCCACAACCAGTTGTCAATTTTTGTGATGATTTTGAGTTCATCTTGGGTGTAGCCCTGGCTAGGCTCTTGTGCTGCCCAAGGTATATCCATTGAGGCCTTCCAATAAATACCTACTTAATTCTTTAGCTCCATCTAGTCTCTGTTCTGTGTCAGCCTCCACGAGGCATCACTTGGAGTCAGAGCTGACAGGAAGATGAAGTGTGGCATGTCCATCCGTGCGCAGCTTGCAGCAGTGGCCCTGGCCAGAAGGGAGTGCCTCATAGCACAGAGCTGTCAGGAATACTATGAAGTGTGGGAAGGAAGCAAGCAACAGTACTTAATACTGCTTTAAAGTCCAGTCTGCTAAAGACAGTGTTGGTCTTGAGCAAAGGAATGTGTTGCAGCATTATGAGCGCTGTGAGTGCAAGACCTCTCTGGTGCTTGTGGTGAATGGACAGTGCTGAATGTCAGTCTGGCTTTTGCATTGCAGATACCTTGTGCTGCAGGGTGCTGCAGGTCTTGGTCGTCTCTGCTGGGTACACTTGAATGCAGGTGTGATGTGGATCCCAAACATGGGACTATCAGTTTATAGAGGAATTGAAAATACAGGGATTTTTTTCACTGCAGGAGTACAATTTATAGTAAGCATACACATTAGGGAGTAGTGGCAGTGTGTTTTCCTTCTGATCTTGTCATCCTTCAGATTTCTGTTATTATTCTGATTACCTCTAGGCAAGACATCCTCTTATCCCTCTCCACTCACATTGCATTTCTCAATAGGACACTGCAAGAGGGGCTTAGCCCAGGGTATTTGTGCTCCTGAATTCCCTTTTATGCCGTTGCTTCATGGTGTACTCTGAACTCATTCCTGTAAGGTACTGAGCTTTTGGGCCTAACCCAGTAAAGCACTTAATTACATATTTAACATTAGGCATATATAAGTATTTCCATCATCTTCATGCCCATGCATTTAAAGTAAAGCATGTTCTTGAGTACTTCACTGGATTGGAACCAAATTGCTCTGCATCCTCTTGGAACTCACTGTAGGTGTGTAATCTCTTTAGCTTCACTTTGCCTCTTAGACCAAAGTTCTCATTTGCATTAAGTTTTAATGCTGGATTAGAGTCTGTAGTTGAAAACTAGTAATTTTTAATACCCCTGCTTAGCAACTTTATCAAAAAGTATGTGGCTGCTACATATTCTGTGGAATTTCTCCATATGAGAAGTAGGTAAGTCCATTTTTGTTTTGTGCAGTAGTGTGCACAAAGAAGTTTGTCCTACTTGGATGCGTTTATTCAGGACATTGGCACTACTTGATTCCCAGAGACAGGATTTCTATCTAGCAAGAGGCAAGTGGTGGTTTAGTTGAAACTACTCTGAAAACATTTTGCAGTTTTAAATTCGGCTATTTTTATTTTGATCCATGTGTCTCTTAGTTTTGAATATATCAACTTACATGCACTATCCGGGTGTATGTGTTACTGGACTCTATAGCATATCCTACACATACATAAGTGCATCTTCTTCACAATTTCCTTAGTTAATAAATGTGAATTTGCCAAATCTCATTCTCAATTTCTTTTCAGAAACCTGACTGAGTACAAACACAGCAGAAATGCTGGAATTTGTCACAAACATGCTGTGGGAGTTAGTGAAAGTCTTTTCTTCTATTTTTCTGTGACAGAACAGGACCTACAAGGATCTCAGGTCTCTCACAGACAAACCAGGATGTTGTGAGTCACAGCCAAGTAGATGAGTAGGAAAAGTGTTCCAATTGGAGAATATCAACAGGGGAAAGAGTAGAGTGTTACCTAACCACGATAATGACAAATCTGGAAATTTGTTTTGCCATTGAAAAAGTTGCATGAGAAGGAAAGGACTCAGGGAGATGCAAGGATTCAGTTTTTCAGATAGAAAATTTAAAAGAAAAAAAAAAAAAAGTTAGGCATATACCTGTAAGAAAGAGAATTGCTGTAGTTTATATTAAAGTGTTTATACGATTATGTGAAAAGGCTAAGTAGTTATGATAGTTACTAAAAAATAAACTATCTTGGTTGGATTTTCATCTATTATTTAATGCAAGTAAAGAGTTGTAGCAATCTGATCTTTGAACTTTTTCATTTTTCAGTGGTTGATATGAGGGTTGGTATGTATCCCTTAATTTATCAAACATAGTTTGGAATCCTAGGACAAATCCTAGTTTGTGTAAACTCTACCAAAATGAGATTTTGAAGTCAACAGAGTCACATCAGTTTAATTACGTCCTTTAATTTGCAGGAATGACATTTGAATTTGTGTGGTAACTCATTCCAGAGTGATTAATGGTCTTTTATTTAAGGAAAGAATTACAGACTTCTAAATATAATTTTGTATCAAAATTGATCCTGTAATTAATTTTGTAGTAGTGAAGTCAATCTCCTGAGACTGCTAGTGTTACATCTGATGTTTGATGGGTTTCTAGTTAATGTTTTTTAAGTGAATATTTCTGTCTCATTACAATGAGTTTTCAATTCATCCCTGTTTAGTGTGGGAAGTAAAGCCACTGAAGACTTGTCAACTCTCACACTCCAGGGATGGGGACTGCACAACTCCTCTGGACAACTTGTTCTGCTTGATTGCCCTCATAGTGGTGCTTTTTCATCTCCTGCTCACTAGAAACCTGCAGTGTTTCAGTTTGTGTCATTATCTCTTGTTACCTTACATACACTTTGTTTAAGAGCCTGGCTTTGTTTCTTTGGTCCATCTGAAATTGTCTCTTCTATCAGCTGAACCCGCCCAGTTTTGGAAAAGGCCTGTGAGATCATCTACGACAAAAGCATGTCCCTGAGCACCACATCTACAAGTCTTATAAATACTTCAGATTTGTCAGGCATGATTTATTCTTGGTAAATTTATGCTGCCTTTTCTCAGTCACTTTGTTAGTTTCTTGTGTCCAGAAATGGTTTAAAAGAGGATTTTCTCCATGATTCTCCCAGGAAAAAAGTGAGACCTACTAATGTAGGTCTTTTTTCCCTGAAAAAAATCTTGGGTTTTTTTTTGAATATCGGTGCAGTATTTGTCTTTATTCAGTTGGAGACTTTACCTGATCTCCACACCTTTTGAAATAGGAGAGAATAACCTTTCAGCTTCATCAGACAGTCTCTCAGCATCTTCCTACAGATCCCATCTGTCTTCCCTAAAACTTGTAAAATCTGAGTTTTCTTAAGAGATCTCTGGCTTAATCCTTACAGTACTTGTAGTTTCTCTCCTCCTTAAACTCTCTGTGCGTACAAAGGATCACAAGATGTTGCTGGTGAAGTCCAGAGCCATGTCTGCACCCACTGTCAGTAAATCTCCTGAGCTATTCAGCGTCTGGTGTGCATTTTCATTGTTTATTCTTTTATTGCTCATGTGGTAGTGGAAGCTCTTCATGTTGTCTGTACCATACCTTGCCAGTTCCAAAACCAGGTGAGCTTGGGTTTTCCTAACACCATTCCTGCATGTCCAGAGACTTCCTCCTTAGTCCTGCTTCCTCCTCCTTCAAGCTGTTGTTCTGCAGTGTAGTTCAGTCATGACTTCCCTGTTTAGCTAGAGGCCATCTCATGGAACGTCTGCTTGTTTTCCCGAGTTTTGTGCTTGACAGAGATTGTCCTGAAAGACCTGCTAGCTTACTTGAGCTCTATTTCCCTTCAAAGCTGACTCTCAGGGGATCCCAATGACCATTTCCCTGAACACACCTAAGCCTGGTCTCCAGCTCTCTGCTTGGATTATCACATCTTCAGTCAGTTCTTCCTTGTTTTTGCAGAAGAGCCTGGAGTCCCATCTTATTCACTTTGCCCCCAGAACTTTGTAGTTCTGATCTGCATTAGGCCATGGCTTTGGTGTCCATGTGGATGTGCAACAATGGGCAGTGGTCCAAGGAACGGAAAATCACCTCAGTCTTTCTGCAATGAGTAGAGTCCCCTAAAAAAAGCTCCAACCTCTTGTAACAGCATGACTGTTTAGCAAGTGTGTGCCTTCATCCCTCACGGTCACCCACCACTTCCTTTTGCTCTCTGCTGTTCAAGCTCAGTTGGTTTCAAAGCCTTCCTTCATGGAGCTTGTTCTCCCTCACTGGTTATTAGGACACTTTACCACTTCTGTGAACTTAGATCTCAAGGCAGAGAAGGACTGTTTTTGCTGATGCAAGAAGTCACTAGTTTCTAGCTTACCCATCTCAGGAGTCTCCATCAGCATCTCACTCAGCCATAGCCTCTGACTGTTCTTCCTGCCTTGCTCATGAGCCTCAGGATTTGCCTCTGCAAGGTCTCACTGAAGACTCTGATTTTCTGGTAATCCTTGATTTTTTGCAGGCTACTCACCGGGACAGGCTTGTCTACCTAACACTGCTGGGCAATGCACAAATCAAAAAACTTTCTGCAAATAAAATTTTGGAACAGTTCGTTTTCTCATTCCTTATCCCTAATAAAGGCTTGCTGCATGCCCAAATATTTGTTACCCTCTGATACAGTAAAAATTGATGGAGGTGGTTAAAGGATGGTGAAGTTAAGAAAGAAGAATAAAGTTGTAAAAGTTCTTTTCCCCTAGGAAAAGCATCTATTGTTTCAGTGTTGACTATTGCTATACACTACTTACAAATCTTGTGTTCTTTTGTATAGCTGCATCTGTTCTTTCACTCAGATGCTCAAACCCTTTATTTTTACGTTTTGGACAGCTGCATATGATGGGTGCTGCGTGAGCTAAAAATGCTGCCCTTTCCTCTGAGGCACGCAATGTAAAATAATCAGGAGGAAATCAAGACAGAAGTGTGAATATGGTTGCTGCAGCTGGAGTCCTGTGGAGATACATCTGAAAATGAAGTGCCAAATAGAAAATTAGTATAAATACCTTCCATGCCAATAACCAAACAACTATAGACTGTAGAGGGACTACAGAACAGAACAGAGAATTACACTGAAGAATTAAAAAAGGAAGGTCTTACAGGGTGGTATTATAATTTCTGTTGCTTTTCTTGCTTTTGTATGTGCCTAAAAATGTTTTAGGATAGACAAACAGATGACCGTGGAGATGAACGACTCTTCAAGTGTAAAGGAAGTTTAGACTGTAAATGCATTTTTAAGAATGGATTTAGCTGTGAAAGAAACAGCTTGGGAAGGCCCTGCAGTGCTGTAACCCTCTTAGTCACAGTGGAAGAGGTAAAGGGTCTTGTTAAAACAATAAATGGATGTGGAAAAGGGGTGGCAGAAGGGTGAAAGCAGCAGCTGCACCCTGGGGGAAATGGGCAAACCGGAGGAATAGGTTGCAAAAGAGAGAAGACAATTTTTTTGGTGGCTGTCCACCGTCTAAATTCCCCCCGTTCTTATCCGTGTTAGCTCAATGTCGTGCTGACCCTCCCTCTAGCGAGCAGAGGGAGGGGAGGAGACTTCCACACTTGTCAGTATTGGTTTTTCAGTCAGATGAGGAGGATGCACTGATATGACACTGGTTGTTTTATTAGTATATGGGTCAAAATAAAATCTGGCAGCAAAGCTTTTCAGAAACAGGGTGAATATTCCTCTTTTCTGTGATCTTGTTGTACAGAGTCTGCGAGGAACCTAGGGTAGTTTATCTCTCTTACACTACTACATGGTGCACTGCAGAAAAACTGTTCCTAATTTTGTTGGAAATGAAAGTGTGGGAGCTCCACTTCCTCACTCCCTAACCCAACTGAAGACTCATTGAGTGCGCTTGTCCTGGGCTTTTGTTACCTTCTGATCTATTATAAAGTGAGTTAACTTTTTCCACCTTAAAATGTTTGCAACCATACCCTGCCCCACTTTCCTATCTAGAACAGATGTCCAGGGTACAGGATTCTCATGGCCAAGTGAGTTTTACCAAAGTTCTGTGCCAGTGCATGACTTCCCTGTGTCTTCTTCCTGTGACTTTAAATATGAAAGTTAATCAAGTCTTCTTTTGTTCCAAGTGGCTGTTCTTTTAAGCTAATTAAAATAATTCAGATGACTGAAGAACATTTTAATTGACTTAGGATTGCAGTTCAAAAAAAAAATTTCTAGTTGAAAGACTTTTTGGGATTAAGCCAGCATCATAGCATGCAAGAGAGTTGAATTCAGCTGTTCCCGTGTTATGGATTTGCTTCATAACTTTGAGAAATGCCTTCACCTTACTACTAAATGTCAGTTTTGATGGTCCATTCTACACTTTGTTTTGTGCATTTAGGTGAAATAGGCTCTTACACTCAGAGGGTTCCTGTAGGTTTAGGAATCTGTCCTGGAGGCTGAAATTCTGGATTTGGTCAGCTAACCTACAGGGCTTGTTCCCAAGGAGCTAGTCTTACCTGAGCTCTTGTCTCCTACCTCTCCATGCCTGCCACTCCTTTGTGCCAGCACTGGTGTTCGTGCAGCCACATGTTCGTGTGATGAGGAGCATGACTCAAATGAAGATGTAGGTGGGTAGATTTACAGAGCATCTTCTAGGCACATCATTGCCTTAACTAAGCTGACTGGAAAACATTATACAGGGAAAGTGAAGTAAAGCTTGGCTGGGGTTGGACCCATTTGGAGAGCAGGTGGGATCATACCTTTGGCAATGTCTACCACAGAGATTGACTTAGAGGACTTTAAAACCAAGTTACTGCTTACTAAGGAGACACATGGGCTTCTAGGGATTCCCCCTGGTAAATGGTCCTATTCTCACACATGCAGATTTCCTTTCAACAGTCGATCATCTACAATCAGTGTTTTTTGGTTTGGTTTTTCATTCCGCAAGATACAGGGATCTCCTGCATGATGTTTTTTTCATGAGCTGCTTGCGTGTGTTTGCCACTTAATTTCCTCCAGGTGGGATGGAGAATTGAGGGTAACGTTGATTTTAAAGCTCACACAGCAATGTTTATGTTCCCTATGACATGAGCTTTATATTGCTTTATCTCATTTTTATGTTTATGTAATACACAAGTCTCTACTTCTTCTAGTGTCATGGAAGATGAAAGTTTGCATTTTTATATACACAAACACTGTTTGTTTGAAGTGTCTTCTTTCTCCAGAATGTTTGCATGCCTTTGAGAGTGGTTGCTGAGTGTATCTAGCCTTCAGGTGATAGCAAATCATGACTTCATTGAGAAGAACTGGAAAATCAGAATAAACACAGGACTTATGTGCGAAAAAAGAGAAATCCTATTGCAAAGTAACTTATTGCTGCTAGGCTGAGTCTGTATCCCACTGAAGTCAGTGATTTAACAGCAGCAGATATAATATTTGTTACAGATATGGCTGTTATCACACCTGGAAAACTAGATTCATGTGTAATTTCCACTAATGTGTTGCTCTGAAACTGTGCCAGAATTGGAATGTTACCCAATGTATTGCCTAAAGTTGCTTCTCTGTGAATCTTTTGAATCTTTCCAAGGATTCTTCTTTACCTCAAAGTTTTGGAGCACAGGTGAATGATTTTTTGATATGTTTTTCTTCTATCTGATTCTCAGGAGGCACGATCAATCAAGAAATTACCTACCTTGATTCACTCTGGATTAGTAGCTGTTTATGGCACAGTTGTTTTGAGTCGTATAGTTCTCTTTTTGGGAACAGATGATGGACAGTTACTGAAGGTAAGCTGAGTGTGGCACTTCTTCCCTTCTCCACCAGCTGCTGTTGCATTCAAGTGGGTAAATATTTCCTGGTTTATTCAGTATATTATAAACAAATATGATCCCCTGCATCTCTGTTTTTCGTTTGTGAAATAACTGCTGTATGGTCATTTGGAGAGCAAGATAACCTTCAAAAGCAATTACATACCCTACTAAAATTCAAGTAAACATTTCATTAAAACCCTAATGCCCACAGTATTAATTTACAGACTGTGGAGTTTTCAGTTATTCTGCCTTGTTTCCTCCTTGCTTTGATTTTTCCAGTAGAAATATTGTTAGATTTTGGAAGAGTGTGTGTGTATTTGTTGTTTGTTTGCCTGTGTGATGTCAAAAGCTGTCCATTAGAGAGTCAAGATTCATTTTGCCTTAGCTTCTGAATAGTTGACTCCGCTAACTTAATCCATTGCTTGAAAGTCGTCTTATCTCATTATCAAACATTTCAACCATCCAGTCAAATGTCTTTTATGCTTTAATTTTTTCTGGGTTTTGTGAAAATGTGCATTTCCTGCCTACACTGCAAAGGATGACTCTCATTCTTTGTCTTTATTAAGTAGACATTTGTAGAGGAATATAGTAGAGACATTGAAAAGCTTTGTCCATTTTATTTCATTTTGCTTTTGATAATGAAAGATTAAATTGAAGTCTTCCATGTCTCCTTAACACAGTAGAGACAGTGAACACATTTCCCTTGTTTAGTTATGAAAAACCAGCGTTGGTGTACTTATTGACTTGCAAAATGAAGTTTCTGGTTCCCTTGAGTTCTGTGCAAAGGGTGGTGGAAAATAGTAAAGTTGGGCAAGGTAAGAAAAAGAAATATCATCACACGTGTGTACTTAGAGAAGCCACAAAGAAATTTGTGTAAATTCTTTTTACTTTATGGGTGTCTGAACGTTAGTTTGTTTTCTGAAGGCTAATACTTTCTTCTCCATTGATAGGAGTAAAAGGAGTGTAGGTGTAATAGGTGTAATTTTGGGATGTAGGCAATCCTTCCACATTCTGTTTCTAAATCAGTCAGTAACAGGCTTGGTGGAAGGCAAGTTTCATATGCTAAACCAGTGCCAAATTCAGTGCTAAATGTGTCTGGCATGGATTTTGTTGAAATTCTGTTCTTGTGGTCTTTTCCTTCAGCCTTCTCCAGTGTGAGAACCAGTGCAGTAAGTGAATTGAATCATGGCACAATAATTCAGAAGCTTTGATGTAACTGAAATTAGGCTTTCATTTAAGATGTTGATTGATCAATAAAAGAACATGGGAATAATTCAGTTACACATGTTTTAGGCTATTCTTAATGAGGATATGAAATCTAATTGCCCAGAGGTTTTATATGAAATTGAGGAAGAAACTTCCATTTTCCCCAAACTACGACTTGATCCAGTGAATAATAACTACATCTATCTGCCCTCTGCCAATAAGGTAAGTACAACATTTAATAAAATAATGCATTCATATAAACTACTGCTTTAAGGATTTCTACCACTTTATAAGTGAAGCATCGGTTTGTGTTAGACTTTTAACATGCAAACTGCAGTTACCAGCCTTCCATCTAATATCTGTTTATGTTGTCTAAGTTTGGACTGCACTCCTGCAGAGCTTCTGCTGCCCAGTGTTGCTATGATCCAGTAATACCCTTAATTCCATGGTTATTTTATGCCATTCTGCCAAGAGAGTGTTTGTTTGTGTTTTTCCTGGAGTCAGGAAAGTGCAGATTATGCAGAGCCAAGCTTAGAGAGAGCAAAAAAACTTGTATACTCTTTGGAGACAAAGCAATCCTGATCTGGTAGGTCAGGGTTTGCCAGTCAATTAAGGATTCTCTAAAGTGGAGAAATCTCTTAATTTGAGAGATGGCTTTGAAGCCTTAGTTCTGATGAAATCAGTGATAACGCTGTAATCAGTGATAAAATTCCCATTGTCTTCAGTTAGGCATAGACTTCAGAAGAACAAAACAAAAGGACAACGAGAAGTGAGCAATGTGTGCATAGTGAGGCCAAGGAGTCCAGCAGTGGCTGAGAGCTGCTGCACGTGAGCGAACGTGCTGGGGCTGCGCTCAAGCGGCGAGCAGCTCCCGGGAGCCAGTACAGTTATTGCAGCACGTCTTGCAGCAGGGCTACTGAGCAGCAATCAGAAAATCCCTTTGTCTCGCCAGCAGCGGGAAAGATGGCTTTGAAAGCTTAAGGGCTTGCTGTCCATCTAGCTGAACAGGATTTCACCCAGCACTTAATTACCGTCACTTAAAATAAAATCACTTTTCTGGCAGTGAGCATAATGTTTTAGCCTGCTGTTACAGAGCAGGGGTAAGTTGGTAGGAGAGCCCCTGACAGATATAAAACATCGATCACAAATATCGAAGGAATCAAAGTCTCAGTCAAAAGTATACGTAGATATTCAAAGTAAGACTCGAATTTTCTTTAGCTTTGATAAAAGACCAAGTTGTTATAGAGGAACAACAGCTTTTAGGAATAAATGCACTTCTCTGATCATCTTTTGGAGCTGAATTAAGGCTTCTACATTGTCTTCTTTAACTTGATAGTAATCTAAGATTATGACTGGATTCTGAATTGATTATCTCACACACTTTCAGATGAATTGAATTTTACAATATATGGATGTAAAAACCAGTAAATATAATTTTGCAGGAAGCAGTGTATGCTTGTTTCTGTTGACAAAATATAGGAACTCCTAATTCTTGCAAATTGCTAAAATATGGTTTGAATTAGTTTTTCTTACTAAGATCATTAATTCTCATTGTTATTAATCACATTATTTGTATCTGTATTCAGTATTTGTAATCAGCTTTCTCTTTTTCTTTTTCCTTTCCTTTTCTGAAAATGGCTGGCTAGGATATTCAAGCTGAATGTACAAGTATAGATACATACAATATAGCCACAATTATCTACATTTACTTACTGAAATGGCATTTTCATGCATGCTAAGCAGTTGCATGCGTTTGTTCCAGTGTGCACATGCAGTAACCTGACATGGTGATGCAAACACAGATGCATTTTGTTATGCGCATGCATTTTTGGATGCACCTTCATCAATCATTTAAATATCTCCATTCTGAGGAGAGGAAAATGGTGTTCTGCTAAGCAGAGCATTATTTGTAAAATATACCTCCTTTCTATTATTATCTATTATTCACTATGCTGATCAGTCTTTCTTGCATTAATCTGCCCATGCTGGCCTTTGAGTAGTAGAACCAAATTGTTATTGTCAGAGGTGTTTCATTATCTGATGGCAAAATACAATGTGTGCAAAATAGGCTGCATATTTCTATCCAAAGGTCTTCTGGCAGAGGGGAATCCATAAGGAGACTTCCCCAGAGGGATTGTGCTTGGTTGCTGTCAGATTTTTAATGGTAATCTTCAAGTTCTCTGTTTATGGAGGCTGTATTAATTCAATGTGTTATTGCACTCTTTGGTTTCAGGTGAGAAGAATACCAGTTGCAAATTGTGGTAGATTTGCTTCTGAGCAAGAATGCTTGTCTGCAAAGGACCCCTACTGTGGGTGGTGTTCTTTCAATCAAAGGTATTTTTTAGTATTTTAGACTGTCATGTAAAAGCAGAGCATTACTAGTTAGTGTACATTTTTACTGGCTTGGGGCTATTCAACATCAAAATTGTATCTACTGATTTTTTGTGGAATCAGTCATAGCCATAAATGTGAGACGCTTTCTTGTCATGTGAAAGGAAACCTTTGAAAGGCTTTGTAACCCTCAGATTTTTGAGATCTATCCATAAAATATATGTTGGGCTATGAATAATAAATAATTTTGCTTTTAGAAGAGATATTTTTGTTTTCCAGATTGAGAGAGGAAATTGTATACTTGTGCTTGAAACATCTTAATAGCTGGAAGCATCCTGTATGTGAGAACAAGAAAAGAGTGCTTAGTTGTCTCCTGTATTGATAGTTCATATTTTGGAACCACTGAGTTTGGTTTAGGCCAAAGGAGAATTTCTTTCTAAATACTTCATTCCCACATTTGAGTTATTAATTTCAACACTAATTTTGAAGCAGGTTTGAAATCTATTTTACTTTTTGAGGCCTGGACTGGAGAAATTCCTGAGTCGTCAGGCCTAGTCTTAGAAATTGCAAGCAACCACATAATGTAAAACTAAAAACTTGCAAAGGACCATTCTAAATTTAAATAGGCTTTTTGTCCTTCCTGCCCTGGTTGTGCACCTTCCTGGCAGTCTCATTTTTTGCCGATAAAAATATGTCTGCTCATTTTTGTCATGTGTATGTTTATGGACAGGTTATAGTTATTTGTTCTGGTGTTCACTTCACCTTTGCCTAAATACGTTCCTCCCCACTCTCTCACACTCACCTCTTCAATGTTTTTATGAAAGCAGTCTCTCTCTCTCTCTCTCTCTCTCTCTCTCTCTTTTCATTTTGGTGTGCTGAAACATTGAACTTCTCTAAGGCACTCTCACTTGAGACACTCCTTTCTTACCTCCACTCCAGTAATCCTTCCATGAAATTCATGCATCTTTTTAAGATAAGGATGGCCAGGACTCTCAAAGTGTTCCAGAAGAGATTTCAGCTGTACCTTGTTGAATATTGTTTAATCAGTCTGTCCAGGAAGCACCTTAGTGTGTTCTGGGATCACAAACGTCTTTTTCATGACAGCATCACATTGATGGGCCACAATCATCCATGATCAAATAATGCCCCCAGGTCCTTCTCTTTCTTTGTTTTCTTTCCAACTGATGAGTTTCCAGGCTGTAACACATATGGGTTGTGAGATTTTTATTGCTGTAGGTACATGTTCTTGTACTTTATGCTTTGAAATGTCATTCCATTACAAGGTTATCCAAGTTTTCCTGTGTGATATTCTTATCTTCCTTTGCATGTTAATGTTCCCAACTCTCTATCATCAGCAGATGTCAACAGTGTAAACCTTCTTTTATGCCAATTTGCCAGTGATTAAAATCTTAAACTAAAGTGCCTATAAGATGGATTTTTGAGGAAATCCACTAGTAGCCTCTTCTAGAAAGTTAATACTACTCATTTTGGTTTGTTATCCATTTGGTGTTAGTGTGATTTTGCTGAAGATCTGCTACTTTGTGTTTGCAAAGGTAGTTATTGGAAAAGAGTAGGTATTTATTCTGTATTGTCTTTTCCTCAAACTCTCTTTTGCTCCCTTGATAGAAGCTGTGTATGTTACAGTGCTAAGCTTTTCAGACTTTTAATTGCCCTATAAAGAGATTGTGAATAACTCTTATTACTCAGTAAATCCCCTGCTTATGAGGAGAATCATGAAAAGTTTCCGTTTGATTGAAACAGAAGTAATTTACTCTTTTGGAGAAAAAATGAATTACTATAATACAAGTTCTGTTCAACACCCACATAATTTTTTACTGTTAAATACTTAATGTCATTCAATATTTGGCTTTGTGAAGAGACACCTCTGAATGAAACTTTAGGAAAAGAGGAAGAAATTTTTAGCCAATATTTTAATCAAAGTCCATGTGTGTCCACTAAAGCAATATATTCCATAATAATTTTGGGATCAATGATGTTTTCTACTTTTACAGGGAAATAAATTTTCTGTAAAATAAAATACATACTCCAGTTTTACATAAAATTTACTAGCAATGCTCGTTCTTCATTTTAAGGACAGTGTGAATTAAAATCCAGTCCTTTAATGAAAAAATATGTGCATCTCATTGCAAGTGAAAACAAAATGAAACTAAATGTTTCCACTGTTCCTATTTCTACTCTTTCTTCCAGGGACATATATTAATTCTCTTTTTCACTTGCAGTCATTCAAACCAGTTAGTCACAGCATTGTGTGATTTCTCCTAATGTTTCCAGATTTTTTTGTAGATGAATCAGATTTGCCTGAATTATGCTGAAATACAATTCAAATTCAAAGGTATTGATGTTCATTTCAAAGGTATTGATGTTTTACATGGATTTTCCATATGGAAACAACACAATGTTTAATATGCCCAGAGTTACTTTTGCATGTAGTCAATGTGTGGGATGTCAGTGACTTCATTCAGGAGTTGGTACATTGGAGAAAGAAGGAAGCCTCAGCTTTCTGTGAAAGCACGTTCTCATTCCATGAGGAAATCAGTATGCTTTAGCAGGACAGAGAAGGCAAGTATGTTGGGATCTGTAGTTAACAAAGATTAGTGAAGCAGAGACTTAAGTAAATACAAATCAACCAGTATGCATAAATATTGTGTTATCATAGTATTATCATATCAGTTCCAGTCATGTAGAGAAGTCTTTAGTACTATAAAGGATTAGTTTGCTGTGGAATATTAAAAAAAAATCTTGACTCTGCTTTTCTCTGTACACATATCTAGGCATGTCTGAAATCTGATCCAAAGGTTTCGTACTTTATACCTTCATATTTGTATATATAAGGTCCAGTTCACCTTTCCAAGAAAGCCAGACTTACTTGTCTGAGTCTGTATGTTAATTTTCAGAATCCTGTGGTTCACAAATTATATTTATCTGTTATATTCATTCACTTGCAATTAATATAAAATTTTTAAAAATAGGGGTATTACAGAATAATTTCATCTTTAGGTGAGTGTAATTATTTTGCTCTTAGCCTTTGCAGGGCAATTTTGAGAATTTATGCTGAGGGGCATCAGATGTGACTGATCCCTATGAAAATGGCTGTTCTCCACAGCACACTGTTAGAGTGTTAAAGGTCAGCTTTCAGAGCAACAAAAGATGCATTTTTCCCTCACCTAAAGACAAGCATGACCCTGGATCCTGGGTGGCATTACTGGTTTTGCTATTAAAACTCTCAGATTCTTCATTGCCAATGAGGGAAACAGGTCCACTGCTTGTGTTCCTCAGGCAGTCTTAAGAAAGCAAGTAGCTTCTTTGTGGGACAGTTGTAAATATTCAGTTTGAAAAACAGTTTTTTAATATTTCAATATTAGCATCACTGAAATGCATGCATTTATTTAGTGCCAAATACTGCAAATGTGTTGTCTTGCATCTTTAGCATTATAATCCTCACCCTGTCAGAAACTGTAGAATGTCTTTCTTTTGTCTTTCCTCGTTGCCAGTATGAATTACCTGCCTGCATGTTTCTGAGAATGCGATTTATGCGCATCTGTTGATGACAGATCCTGTCTTCTGTGGCTCTAAAACTGTGCTGCTAATGAGCCTTTGTGATCTCAGTAGGGTGAAGAGAGATATAAATGAGACTGAAATTTTCCCTAGCTCAGGCAGTTTGAAATATGTCAGGCATATATAGTCCCAATTTATTGCAATATTATTATGAACTGAATGTATTCAGATGCAAAACCCCACCAGGTTCTTTTCCAGCAGGAACTCAGTTTCCTGAGTTATACCACAAAGGAAGTGACCTTGTGCTTAACTGCATTCCACTTGCCAACATCTTGATCTGCGGAGAAGATGACTTTATGGTTCCTAAGATTTGTGGGGTTATTTTGGGCATTTCAGAATGTGATGGATATTTTTTTGTTGAATATGTTGTTCATTTTGGAAGGAAAACACGTTGTCTGTGAAATATGTTTTTACAGTGAGCTCCTAATGAAAAAGGCCCATACTTTGCAACTGTGAACTCATTTCCAGTTTGTACCAAAGGAATCATGCCAGGCAGATATCACTGTAGGATTGAAACTGTATATGCTTCTACATTTGGTAGAAAAGTAGAATTAAAACTATTAAAGGTTACATTTATTTATAAATATTCAATCTTAGTATTAAAATATTAAGATATATTCAGTTAGCACTTACTTGTCTTTAATTGCTAACTGTATGAAATTACTTGGAGTTAATCTATGAATTGTTCATTGACTGTTGATAGCAGACAGCATTTTAAGGATTCACCTTTCAAAATCATTGATTGTCCATCTAATTTGTATGCCTATGTTGTCTTTTTCTTATAACATGTTTTTAATATGTGTAATCTTTGTAGTACTTATGTGTCCCAGTGTTTCCTCATTCTTCCTTAATTTTTTGTTGCACAGTGTTTCCTACAATTTGGCATCTCTAACATTTGTATTTACTTTGAGGTCTCTTAATTCTGAAATTAATTTTATTCTTGAAGACAGAGAAATCTATTTTGAACCTTTTCAAATCTGGTGTTTTTATACAAGTGCACTGACAAAAAAGGGAAGGATTACCATTCATATCAGTGGGTGACAAAGGAGATTAGGGAAGAGGATGCATCTCATCAGCTATGCACATTCATAGTCTAGCTTTACATTTGAGCTTCACTCTCATCCCTTCTTATACCCTCTGGAGAGAACAAGCAGCTTCCATAGTGTGGTTCATTTCATTTTGGTGTGAATGTCTAAAAGAGGGTAGGTGAATTGTACCCTAAAGAACCTATTTCTCCCCACAGAATGTGGAGGGGGGCTGGGGGGCACCCAGGGGGTCAGATCTAGAGCTGTACAATGGAACAGTCAACAGGCTATGATGAATTCCATCCCGGGCTACCAATTCCACTGTTACTGGCCAAGTACCTCATATTTGCTTGAGTCCCATTGACTTAATGAAAACCCTCGAGCATATATCTATGCCTTGTAATTAATTTTGATAAGCAGAAGATTTTACTGATTGTTTTCCTGAAGCTTTTTGCAGTTATAACCATATTTCTGTAAAAAATCAATAGTCCTGTAAAAAAAATCAATAACTTTAAATAAGTTGAAGTACAGTGTCTGAAGTCAAAGGCACGATAAGGAGGCTAGTATAATTTTATGTATACTTTTAGGTGCACATTAAAAGAAAATTGTACACATTCAAACAGCATAAATGGTTGGTATAACATTTCACATGCACCTGATAAAGATCTGAAAATCCTGCTAAGTTTCCCTGCCAAATATCAGGTATGTACACCCAGCTTTATGTGTGTTTGTTTATTGTGACTTAAAATATGTAATTTTGTTGCTTATTGCAGCTTGTCTTCTTTTGTCACCATGTTCCATACATTAGTTCCTCTTACCCCAACAATTGGCAAATATCTTGGAAATCACAGTAAGCTCAATGTATAAATTAGATAGATCTTCTCCTCCTCTCCTATGGAAAATATCTTGAAGCTACATTTCATGATGCTGAGTAAAAATTTCAAATATTTACTATGCTAACATTGCTTGGAAATGTTTCCAATTGTATCACTGTATCAGCTATTATAATATTTTCAGTGACTGTCTATCAAGTGCAGTATGGAAGTTCTGAGCTTTGTAACAAGTTAGAAAACATTCACTGGGACACATATGCTAACATAAATTCTTAAGTGCTTGATATTAGTCTTTACTCTGTATCTGTTCACAGCACACGCAGCCTTGAATATTTGATTATCAACTATTGTGACTGGCCACTTAATCTGCACACTATTGTTTCTGATTTCCTGATTGAATACACTAATGTAATCATATTTGTAAAGCACTCCCAGCCAGAAACAAAGGATAATTCATTACAATACAGGTTCTGTTTCATAATTAAGTACTCTTTGGTTATGGATACAAACGATCTCTCTCTGTGAAGATTCTTAAATATTTTTAAAGGAATATAACAGTATATAAAACACAGCAATATTCTAGTTTTAAACTCCAAAATTATTTAAGATTGCTTGCTAACATACCATGCAGATCCATTTTATTTCTGAAAGTAAGCAATGCTGTTACTTTCAGAACTCTTTCTGTATTGCTTCTTCAGCTGAGTCACCCTCTTTTGAGAGTTTACCTAGTGAATTGTTTGCTTTCACCACAGAAATTTTCGTTTTGTGCATTTCATAGTTTGTTGTTTTCTGTAGAGACAAGGTGATGACTTAGCAAGTATAAAAAAGCCCCCATTGTATTCTTGTTTTTATTGTTTTATAGGTTGTTGTGACTGCAAATGTAAACAAAATCCTTACTTTCTGTATGATAAAAATTGTAACAACTGTTGAAATATTTTATGAAAACGTAGTGTTGAAAAATTCATCCTGTTTCTGCAATCTAACCACTCCGATGATAACTGATAACGGTATGTTTTACAATTAAATGTATTTAATGCTTATTCATTGTCCTTTAATACTGGGGAGTACTGTATAAATAGAGACCTAATGAGTGTGAAAGTACATAATGCTTTTTATTAAATGTCAATGAAGAAAAATAATTCATATTTTGTCAAGTGATGTGAGTATACTCACAATTTTCTTGGTGATTAAAGTTTTGTTAATATAGAATCCTTTGTAGCAATAATACACATTACCTGTGGCTGGAAGCAGTTTCTTCAGCTGACCCTGTGGCAGTGCAGTGCCTTAGCATTAGAATATTTATTTACATGGTGCCATTAATAACTGTCTAAGGAAACTTAAGATTACTGCAGTGACAATCAAGCTGGCTGGAGCAATGGAAGCAGTGTTGGTCTAGTGCTTTGCCTTGACAAATTAACCCGTCTTAACTCTTCTCTAATCTGGAGACAGAATTTGTCTTTGCAAAAACTGTACTAGCATAAATAAGAGGAGAATCTAATTATGAATGTCTGTACAATAAATAATCGTAACATTTAATTAACTGTTTCAACCTAACTTAGACACTGTGAGAAAGTGATCGTGCAATGTAGAAGATTAGACAAATAGATGGTTCAGGGGCAATTTGGTGGGTGCATCCTTTTGACTAGATTTCATTCATCCTTCTGAATTATTGGTTGAATCATTTTGGAGTAATTCTTACACTGCTTTGTTCACCAGTGGTTCTCAGAGTTAGATACCTGAGCGGTTTGTATGGGATGTGTGATGCTTGTGATCTGATTTGTGTATCTAATGGGCACCTACAAGTTTTAGAATGAGGTGGTAAATTACTGATTGTCTAGACTTTTGAGCTGTTCTTTAGGCTTTGGTCTCAAGGATCATATCATAACCCTTCACAGTGGAGTCTTATTTGACTAATAGTAGGGCAGTGTCCCCCTTGCATTTCTTCAAGACTCTGTATAGAAGTACAAAGCTTTTTTAACAGAGATTGGCCTTATAACTTCTTAAACTTGTTATGTTAGAATGCAAGAGTTTTAATCTAAACTAAGGAACAGGTAGCAAACACAAGGATTCCCACAAGTTTTTGAGTGACTTGAAGAGGAAACAGAAAACAGACACATGCCTTGCCTTTATCTCTTCCTCAATAACATAGCCCAAAGGACATGGAATACTGTGCATCAATCTGATTCTCTTATAAAAACCTTGGTATAGGAAGAGGAATGAAATTTACCAGGTATTTCCAAGGACCTGTTGTTCTGAAGAGCTCAGTGCTACAAAGAGCTCTCTCTCTCAGGGGCTCTTGCCCCTGAAGAAGGTTCTTTGGAATATTTGGATCTCAGGAGGCTGTATGGGAAAAACTCCTCCAGCATCACAGAACTGTTGTGTCAAGTTCCCATCCAGGGGAATTGAGAAGGAAAGGCTGTCACTAGAAAGTGACAGCTGGAGTGATATCCATGAGTATTTTGATCTATTAAGCTGTCTTTAGTAAACACCATTAGTGGATTTGCAAGAGGGAAATGTCCTTTTTTGACCCAGTCCAAAAGCCATGTTCTCTTGTAATTATGGAGTATATAGTTTGGTTCTCTGTCTTCACAGACTAAAGCTTTCTCTTAATTCCATTAGCAGGTTTCAGAGAACAGTTGTTATGGAAGCCAGCTCACCTTGCCTGTGTTTTGTGCCAAAAATGAGCCCTTTGGCAGTGTTAACCAGAAGGCTGTGAGGTTATCTTGTGCCTGCCAGTATTTACTGCTAGTCACATGCTCCTGTGAGCTGAGATCTCTTAGTGGAAAATTCAAGTGTGAAGTAACATTGTCTATTTGTGGTATCTCCTGTGAAGTGACCTCAGTTTCACAAGAGGATGCACTTGCAAAACTCCTTTAGGTATCATTTCCTGGAAAAACATTTTGAAAATACCTGCTACTCAGTGCAGTCTAATGCATTTTAAAAGGTCAGCACAGACCATACAGAAAATAATAGGTTCCATTAATTTCAACACAGACAGAATCAGGAAAGCATATTTGACAGTGTTGTTTTTAAAGTATTTGTACAAGCTTAAAAGTAAATACAAGCTGTGCCAGTAGGAGATAAATTCCTTACTTTTACTTAGTACTTCTAGTAAAATACTAGGAGAATTTTACTATTTCTGTAGCTCATGGCCTGAGACCTTTCTCATATATTGATTTAGGCAACTGTGTTTCAACATGTCAGATTTCTGCTGATAACTAGATTTCTGGAGATGCAAACAGGTGTTTGATGGAGGATTTCAGAATGTCTGTCTGTGCTCATCCACATCTTTAAGCATAAAACTGCTGTTAAAGTCAGATTCTGCTATCCATTTAGTAAGGTGTTTGAACATATGAGTGGTCCCAAGGGCTGTTTCTAACAAGCAGTTCAGATGACCTTTGCAGTGAGCACCCAAGTGCCATGGTGCCATGTGGAGGGAGGAGATACCTACATTAGCAACGCTGATCTAGCCAAAGCTGGCTTTCCTCTGAACAAGGTAGCCTGTGATAAAGACAAAGGTTTCTCTACCTTTGTAAGATAGACATACTTAAAATCCATGTAACTTTTCTGGATTAAAAAGCTAGCTACTTTCTAGCATAGAGAAGTCAGAAAAGTCTGCAAACATGGGTTTCATTTGATCTCAGGCAGCCATTCATTTCACAGACTACACATCTGCAGGCACACAGATGAAAGAGACCATGGCTTAAGTGGTATATATCTAATTCTACTGTTCGATGTGGTATTCTGCTCATAAGGGAAGATACTCTTTCATACCACAGCTGCCAGTGAATTGTTGGTATAGTAATTGCTAGCTGAAATAATGGCAAATTGACTCATGCAATCATAAAAGATTTAAATAGGATGAAAATTGCTACTGCATAGATTACAAAAGGAGACTCTGAAACCAAGTCTGTGAGACAGAAAGAGAGAGAAGTATGGTATGGTGGGGTCTCTTGCATTAGAACAGTCTGCTGTGTTAGAAGACTTGAATTCAGGGTCTGGTTATACCACAGTGTATATCACTCTGTTCTTCTTGAGAGATGATTTTATATCCCTGCTACACAGTAGCATTTCCTTGTCTGTATCCTGACAATAACTTTACTTTTATTTGTCATGCAATGATGGTATCAAACTTAATTAATATGTGTGTATAAAGCGTTGGCATAACTCAACTGAAGTTCTCTGGAAGGACAGAATCTGGTTATTTTTATCAGTCAAAAGTGTGAGTGAATGTATGAGAGAAGGTGCATATCAGCTACTTTGAGTTTTCAACTCAAATTAGTTTTGCACTGTTATTTCTTGTAATATCCATCATATACCTAACATGTGCATTTTTCCAGATTGTCTGGTTCTTGAAGCATCACTGTCCTCAAGCTCTTGGAATATCACACAAACATTTCAGTTGAAAAAGTAAGAGTCTGATTCTTGTTAAAGTTCATTGTGGGGTTGATGTGTGTGTGGGGGGAAAGCGACTAAAGTAATTCATAATTCTTTTTTTTTTTTTTGTATTTATCAACGAACTACATGGCACTAAAGATAGTCAGATCTGTTTTCTTGGCCCACTTCCTCCTCCTTCTCTCTTTTTTTTTTTCCCCCTTAAAAAGCTGCTTCTTCTGAAGACTCCCTTATTTAATGGGACCTTGGAAACTAACTCTAGGAGAGGCATTACAATGACTGAATTTATGACAAGTGCCTGAAGAGATAATAAAGGATGTCACAATAAGATTAAAATTCTTTTTGTCCTTGCATGAAAGGTGGGCCCCTGGTACTCAGTGTAAGGCCTAGATTAGAGAAGTCAAGAGATTCTTTAAAATCACTTTGTGAAGCTGTTTTAAATTAGACCCAGATGCAATTTAAATATGCTCTATAGGTAACATGAATATAATTAAACCAGAAAGCAACATGTAATCTGCTAATAGGAATAATGAATACCTATTCTTCTTTGCACATTATTTTTCAGACTCTGTGTTGAGAGCTGGCAGAGAAAGCATTCATGCCCAGTACGTGGCCTAACACTTTGTGATAGGTGGTTGTTAATATTTAGAAAGATCTGGCTAATACATGCTGTATGTAACTACAGTGTTCCCATTCAGAATGCTCCTCCCCTATGCAAAACGGGGGATAAGCATAAGCACCTGGGATGAAATGCTTTTTGGGAAGTGGCACATCACTTCCCTGTCCCTGGAGGAACATGGGGAAGGAGCTGTCTTTCTCTAAATCAGAGCATTTCTCAGCGTGTTGGGAGAGGGACTGTGCTGCTCTTGGCTCTCTTCCATATTGATAGAAGCAAAGCAAGACAGCCACTAACTAGTCTCAGAACAGAACCTTCATCTTTGGTAGATAAAGGCTGTAGCAAACTGGCAATACTTTCTAGCACTACACATGTGGAACAGAGGTTCAGACAAGCTGGAAAATAATCAGTGATGGTTTTCTGCCCTTTTATTGTTGAAAAGTACTACCTGGCCACTCAAGGTACTGGAGTAAATCACAGTAAAATGTAACCCAAAGTGTTTCCTCTGTTTCCTGCCTTTTTTGAAATTAATGACCCTCAGCATCTCAATACAGATTGTGTTTCATACTAAATTTCTTCTCAGAATAAGTACAGCAGAACAATAGGCTTGGAGGGTAAATGGACTTTTACCCATTTCATTACATGTTTGCTTGGTTGTTCCCTTGGGTTTATGCTCTTTTCTGTCACTTGAAATTTGACATTCATGACTGAATCTGGACTGAGTTCCTGTGTCTTACAAAAATTGTGTTTCTGTGTTACCAGCTGCTCACGGTGTATACACAAGGGTGAGTGTGCCACCTGTGAATGGATACGTGTCTCTCCTGTCACCACCTGCCAGGTGAAGTTTGTTGGGGAAAACTGGAATCCCCTGTGATGCCTTTTCCTTGTATTTTTTTTCATCTGAGCAGCAATCTGTCTCTTTTTTAGCCTGACATGGTGAAATGCTTATTTTTTTTCCAGGATGATTGCAGTGCAGCTGCTTCCAAGGGGATCACCACTGTGCAGAAAACAGAGGTTAGTTAGCATTTTAAGATCAGCATTATTAAGGCTCTCTGGGTTGGGGGAGAAACTTATTTAAAATGAGAGAACTTTGCAGAAAAAATAGAGATATGGATGAGGAGGCAGTCATTTACAAAGGAAGGTAATGCAGAATTTGGATTGATACTCTTTCTTCTTAGTGCTCTGTTGGTGTTAAAAGGTACCAGCAAAAACTTGTGTTTCAGATGCAGGCATTGAGACAGTGAACACTGCAATTGTCATGTGCCTACCTCTAGATGCAGTGTTTACAACATTGCTTTAAATGCCAAAGTGCCTGTATGCTGTATTTAGTCACTCCACAGGAGCCAGCACTCTGAGGGCTGGAACATGTGAGCTGACCAACAACAACAACAACAAAAAAGGAGAACATTTCAGGCTTAATATCTTACCTAGACTTAAAAGCATGTTTGAGAGTCTGCTGTCACAGACAACTCTGGGAAATTAGGCTTCAGAGTCTCAAACCTCTTCCTCATTTATGCAGCCAGATCACAGCTTCTCCTGAAACATAGCTGCCAGGGGAGCAGAAGGAAGGGGAGGATGTGCCACCCAGTTTCTGCATAACAGAGAAGTGGCTAGAGGATGAGTCCAGGAACTGAAATCCATGGGTGTTAGTAAATCTCTAGTTCACACTTTCAGAAAAATTTTCCTTGTTTCCAGGCTGTAGACAAAACTGGAGATGGATCCACACAAGCTGGATTACTGGGAAGGAGGAAGTGTCTCTAGTGCTGCCAAAGTACCTGCTGAATCTGGTTACTAAATTCTCTATAGAATTCATATGGACTGTATGTGTACATACAGTTTAAATGAATTGTCTCATAGCCAGCCCTTTAACCTCCTGATCATGGGTCAGCCCTTTAACCATGAGGTTATCCCTTCATTCTTTATGGAGCCAAAATGGTTTTATTTTCTCATAAAACTGGGTGATCTTTTTATTAGTTGTTGCTTATGACAGGTGTTAGGAAAGAAATGAGTAGTGGAGAGAAAACTGATTGATGAGTGAGTACATAGAGATTTGCTGCCTACACTTTTTGGTTTTTGCTTTTCTGAGAGTGATGCATAGTTGTTATAAATAGTGACTTATCTCTAAGTGTTTCATTAGAACTACCCAAACTTTTACCTCTCAAGACAGGGATTACCTCTTAAATTCAGCTGCTCAGCTGATGTTTCTTAACAAAATCACAAAATACATCTTGTTTTTCACAGAGACGCGTGGGATTGTATTACTTGTGCTTCTGAGCATTAATATTCTGTATTTGATCTGCATTTAAGGCATTATGGCTGGTGAAACAGAAGAAATTCTTCTTTGCTCTGCTTCCAAGTGCATTAATTTGACATTGGTAAATAGTTGGAATTGCCTGGGAGATGGCTTTCTTCCACATGCCTTATCTTGGAAAGACAGTGATGGACAAGGCAGTGAAAGCACCAGAGGCAGTGCAAAGGCAGATGTTTATTTAGAAGTGATTGATCCATTCAGAGAGCTTGAAATTGCATTTGAAATCCTGCTTTCCTTTGACTGATTGTGCTTTAAGGAGAACATAGTGGAGAGTGGAGAAAGAGGATTTGTGTTTTCCCACAACCCCAGCTGAGCATTTAGATTATATACTTTTTTTCAGCGCCAGCCCCAGCCCTCCTCCTGACTCCAGCTGCTGGTTTCTATGCATGCACCTTCCCCCTCCCCTGCCAGAGCAGCATTTGGAGCGGTTGGACTGAGTACCCTTGGCGAGGGAACTGATTTGGCTGGCAAGAAGCATTATCTTTCAGCAGGTTATTGTTCGTCTGGGCCGGTTCCCCCATCCAGTGCCCTGTGTTAGCAGCGCAGGAGGGGCTGTGCCAGAGAGGGGCTCCCCAGGGGGGCAGACACTGCTTAACCTGGGCTGCTGCCAGAGACCTCTCCGAGACCTGCATCCACGCTAACCACACCTCTGAGCATGTGGCTGCCACGGTGCTCACAGCCCCAGGGAAGTGCTAGGCTGTCCTGGGGAGGGGGGAGGAGGCTGCAGCTCAGAAATATGGAACTCTATTGAAGCTGACAGGACTGTGCAGATTTACATTACCTGAGGACCTGGTGCAAGCTTTCTGTATGTCTCTTTGCATGTTTACACTCTAATCACATGCCTCACAACTAGTGATTTTTATAAATATCCTTCTACCTCTCTGCTGCGGCCCCTCTTGCCACGGGGCATTTGCTGCCCCTGCCACATAGCAACTGGAAGGTCAGGGGCTGTCTGGCGCTGGGGAAATGAGCACTGCAGATCTCAGTGAGGGCATTAGGTCCTTCCTTTTTTCAGTGAGGAAATCACTGGTTTCTTTTGCTGCTGAGGCAAGTATTGAGGATTATGCTGAAGCTGGGTGGGAGTTGGACTCTTGAGTGGGTGGGGTCATCTTGCCTCAGCGCTGTGGCCGCCCTGACTCCAGGAGGCCGCAGGGAGTCTGTGCTGTGTAGCCTCAGGGAAGGTGTGATTTCAGAGGGGGCTGAAACTTTCCGTGAACAATACTTTCCGTGATTTCTTTGTGGTGTAAGAAAAGAAGCAAGGCAGGTAATCTGAAGCACTCTGTGGTGTGTGGTGCCTGGCAAAGAGAGCAGTGGGAGCCCCGAAGCACCGCAGCCTCCCACTGCACCCCTGAGCAATGGGCGCCCGGCATTTCCCTCACCGGGGCTCACAGCCCTGCTGCAGCCTGGGGGATCCCCATGTGTTTGTGAGATACTGTGGTATTCTGGTGCTTCAGGGATCCCTGGTGGTTACCAGTGAGAACCCAAAACAGTGTTTTCCTCCTTTCTGTGGTATTTAGCTTCTGGATTTGTGTGAGGATATTGACTGTCCTTGGTGCACTGGAGGGTGGACACAAGAAGAAGGATGCAGGTGAAGAAAAGCAATAGTGGTTTGCTGGCTTTAATGTCTTAGATTTCTGCCTCAGTTGTCCTGTCCCAAGGATTAAACAGATTTCCAGATCATTGTGGGAGAGAATTTTCCCCCTCAGGCTGTTTGTGAGGGATTTCCTTTGCTTTCCTCTATTATCCATAGGAGAGGTCATCTTGGAGGCCCTTTTACAGGCCCTCTGACCCCAGCCTTTGCACTCTCTGGCCTTTTCCTAAGGCACAAGCTGCAGCTTTCAGTCAGTGGTGACAGATGCCTCATTTGCTCTGGAGTGCTCTGGCATTCAGTGAACCATGGCAGCATGTGGGGACAATGTGCTGGGACCTTTTTGAAATGGTCAAAGTGTTGTGACCCCCATGGTCCTCTCAGGCTACGAGTCCAAAGTCTTAGTGCTGTTTTGGGTACCTGAAATGATTAATAGTGAGAAAAACCTGTGGGATGGACTTTCCTAGAGGCTTTGCACCAGCACCCTTAACAGGATCAGGAAGACTGAACTTCCCAGTGAATGTGTCCACAGGCACACAGCAAAAATCAGGATAATCACAAGGCTTTAAAAACTCAAATTAAACTAGTAGTACAGGCAGTCCAAAGTTAAGCTAAAAATGGTTTGCCTGAAAAGGTCCAAAACAGTTTGTGGTTTCACATGCGTATTTTCCTGTTTTTTTGAATGTTTCAGTTTGTTGTCAGAAAGATAGACAGAGAGGAAGCCGTCTGTGTGATTGTAAAACTGGGGAAGCAGCAAAAGTGATTAAACATGAGATGCTGTCAAAAGTATCAAGAGAATACAGTAGGGAAAAAAATATCTCTTCTTGCTCAGTAGTGTTAGGAAGTTAGAATAAATAAATATAGACAAAGAAGACCACAGTTTTTCTGCAAGACTGTGACAACATCAGAGCAAACTAGAGTTATTTTTAAATGCTGGAGAATTTCTTCTCGTAAAAATAAGATACCAAAAGACTCCCCTGCAGTTGCTTTATACCTTTAGTTCTATGTATGACTTTGAAAAGACTTTCTAATAAAGCTAATTCTGGGGTGCTTTCTCAAATTTTCATTCGAGGATTCCACCCTGCTTCCCCTTTTCAGGTCACAAAGGATGCCTTCATTTGTTCATCTGATCTCTCATAGTGACAGCACCATGGGTTTTGTCTTGCCTTTTTTTTTTAGTTCTCACATGAAATGTGTTATTTCAAGCTGGGTTTTTATGCTACCTACCTTCCAGCACGTCAGACTGTGATTCCTTTGGGCAACTTTGTTATGAGATAAATTGAAATGTAAAATATTTAGATAAAAATAGTTGGTTTATAATAAAGTTGTGATTGTCAGTACTTTGCAGGATTAAGTTAAACAGGATTTAAAATTATTAATAAGAATGTATCCCAGTGCCATAAAATCTGCATTCCTGAGTGGTGGTTGTTTTTACAGCTGTTGCTTATCTGCCCAGCCTTTTCATAACCAGACCTTGTTTTACTTTCTTTCCTAATAGCATATCAGCATTCAATCCATTGAACCTTTGTGGATTTCTACATTAGGCAAAAGTGAAATAACAGTCAAAGGAGAAAACTTTACACGTGCATCAGGCATAAAACTGATACTGACTGGAATCACTGGCTGTAAACCAGATGTGTGAGTTAAACTGAAAAATAACACTATTTACTTTGCATGGTGAAAATTATATTCATTTTGCTCTAGCAATATGATTGTGTCAACAGTTGTCATATACCTTTCCTCAGCAGAGCAGGGGATGCTCTGCACTCCTTTAGTTATACTTTCACTTTAAATTATCAAAGGATGAAAATGAATTTGGTGTTTGAGTACAACACAAGGGATGGACAGGTTGTCAGTTCTCTCATAGCAGTAGGACAGTGTCACATTTGTGGCTCTCTATGCCTTCTAGCAGGCACCAAAAAGCTAGGTCACAGGAAAGCCTCAGTTTTTGTTTGAATCTCCTCTGCTTCAAAATATTCCTCATGTATTCTAGGATTTTGCTTGTAAAGCACAGACACCATACCAGGGAATGAAATCTCTTGTACAACAGCTCCTATTTTTCTCTGTTGATGATCACACTGTGTAAGCCCCTAGATAATTAGGCAGTCTTATTCTGAATCAGTTATTTTCAGGTGCAGCTGCAATGGCTGCCTGTGATTAGGAAGCCCATTTTACATAGCTACCACTTGAAAAGGTAGTGTTCAATTTTTGCTTCAACCATGAATTTTCAGGGAACTACAGAGAAAAAAGGAGAGAAGAAGGGTAAGACAGGAAGTAGAGAGAGAGAGGAAGGAGTGAAAAAATGGGAGGAAAGAGAGAAAGAAAAAGAAGATGAAAAGGAAAATGAAAAATCTCTTTCTTGACTAGCTCATGGACCATGCTGTTAACACAGAGAAGTACACAGAAAACAGCAAAATCACACATTGCACTATGTAGCCTCATCCCAGGGTTGATTATACTGTTTTCTGTGATTATTGTCACATAGCAACTTCATTCAAAAGATGCCCTACTTTGTCTCTTCAACTCCCTGCTCTCTCTTTCCACCTCCATCTGGCAGCTCAGACAGAGATTCGGTTCTCTTTTCTCCTTATCGCTTGCTGTGGGCTATAGGCTTCGTGTAGTAACACCAATAAGTGGCATCTGTGTTTCAGTGTTTGTTTTCTTCCTTCTCCAGCATTAAAGTCAGAAATGTGCTAAATGATACACAAATGACATTTGCTCTCCCACCAACACGTAAAGAGGCCAAAAGTATATGTATCCAGGCTAATGGGAAAAAATGTTCACCACCAATGACCCTGCATTATGTTTCTCTGCCATCATGTTCTAGAATTACACCAAATACCTCCTGGATCAGGTGCGTTTGTCTTTCTGTACTTTCTATGTATTTATTCAAATGTAATTGCACTGAGCCAATATGAGCCTTCTTCCTTGGCCAGACTGCAGCTGAACCAAGACTGCTGTACCTGTTGTGTTGGATAAATTTAAGCATGTGAAGTGATTTAATAGATAGGGTCATAGTAGCTGCAAGATGGATTCTGTGGACTTCTTCTGCCTACCTCAGGTCTCCTTTATAGACAAAAGTCAAAAGTAGTCTGTTCCTACTAAACCTAAACCCAAAAAATATTGATAGCATAAATTCTAACTCCAGTTAATTTGATTTCTTGATGCTAATGTAGCCTTCATCTGTGAAACGGTATAAAGTATCAGTGGATTGGAAGTGAAGTGAAAATAATCATTATTGCACTGATATACACAGACTTGCTTTACAATATAATTCCCTAAAGCCAAAAGAGCCATTTTCAAGCCTTTGCTGTGTTCTGTGGAAGACTCATAGACCTGATGAAAGACTTGCAGGGTGGTTTTAAAGATATTCTCTGGCACAGCTTTCCACCTCTGCTTTCACAGTTTTTACCCGTTCGCACGTTCTGAATCTGATATCTTGTCAAGTGAGGATTTGAGGTAATGGGTTGGGCTGGCAGCTGCAGCAGCTAAGCAGCCAGGATGCATGCCCTCGTCTCCAGGTGAGAGGCAGCTCAGGCAGCTGGAAATTAATAATACCTTAAGCTACTCCAACTCTGTGCAGCAGAGATTGTGAGCCACAGCCCTCAGACAGAAGCACTGTTGTGTGCTGAGACAGATGGTCTGAACACCGCCGAGAATGTTTCTCGTGAGGAGCCTGGCACGATGAGTTTGTCCTGAAGAAGGCAAGAATTAAGCACAGGCAGGGCTGTGCTGGGGCAGTGAAACACCATGATGCTCTTTCTTCGAACAGAATGTTAAATCATGGTTGAGTTCTTTGGCTGCATAAATAGAAAAAAAGGCGAAGAGTCCCTGAAAAGAAGTATACGAGTGTATGCAATCGAGTCCTGTGGTTTTGGGTTACCAAAATATTTACCATTACATTATGAGGAAAGAGTGGAAGTACACTGTGTGGCTCAAATTGTCTTGTTCAACTTTGTTATGTTATCTGCTACCAAAGCAAAATGCACTTGAGTAGTTTATTCACAGCTGCGACCTTAATGCAGGGCATGTCTGTGGGAAGACAGATAATATTGACCTCCCTTTCTTGCCACGTTTGTTTATGTTTTGTTTTGCTTTGGTTTTTGCAGTGGTGGTCGCAAAATTACTACAACTGGTAGAAATTTTAATGTGGTCGACAGTGTGATTATTTCAGATGACCAGAGATCAAACCTCACAGTAAGTCTGAATCTCCTTTACAATACCAAATAGAGGTCTCTTGATGCATTAGGTTGTTTTCCTAAGGTTTGAGGAGAAGAGACCTCAATAATTTCCAACCACTTGCATGGACACGTCAGTCACCCTGCTGAAATAAATATGACCACTTACAGGATTACAGTTATACATTCTTAGTACAGAATCACAAATACACATAAGCTGCTCTCCTGCATAATTCCCTGAGCTTTTTTTATGGTCTGGAGGCTTGCTCCAAATCTGTCCTTTTTGAGTCTTCCTAGTCTCCACATATGGGTGTGTTGGAGGAGGGGGTGCTATGCTTCCCTCTGGCTCTGTGCTGAATGCCCAAATGGTACCACTGCCTCAGTGAGGGGCAGCAGGCTGGAGCTGATGTAGGGATGAAACCCTACTGAGGGCTGTGAGGGGGCTGTGGGGAGGTAAGCACTTTGTTGACCCTGCAGCACAGAGACCAGAACACAGCAGAATCACCCGGTGGAGTAAACAATGACCCAATGCTATGATGTCTGTAGCAACCCCCTCTCTCTGGAGTTAAGTTAGAAAGAGAAAATTCCTAGGAGTGCTGGAGAGCTTGTCTTACTCTTCTCTTGTCACCTACATTGAGGGGAAAGAAGGAAAATTAATTGTCACAATTCCTGTCTCATTGCAGGAAATAGTTACCTTAGCAGTGAGCAATCAGCCTTAAAGCAGTGTGCAGAGTGTGTGACAAATGCACTTAAAGGTAGACATGGGCTCAACATAGAAATTTTTCCAGGTGCTCTGCATGCAGCCCTAATCTCAGAGAAGAGGTTTAGCAGGTAGCTGTGTGAAGCCAGGAAGACATTAAAATGAGTTTGAGTGCTTCTGTTTGTGATTGTACCCACTGTTGAGTATTTAATGACTGTTAGAGCTTTGCTATTGCATTTCTAGGTCTCTAGGTGTCCTGGAAATGCATCTGAATATCATTATTTAACACCAAGCCTGAGCCATGCAACAGAGGGTAAAGTTGTTGATATGATGTTAAAAGTGGATACTACCTTTATACCATGTGTCAAATTACACTATCACCCAGACCCAGTGTTCATTAACTACCAGCTGCACACTGAACTGGATCCTGATCTGGAATTAAAAATATATGTAAGTTTTGAAATAATAAACTACAGTACCTAATTTAAAATAGTGCTTGGAGATAATTTTTTTTTCTTACTGTATTTAGTGACTGATCATTGCCTTCAATTTTTTCCCTCTAGAAAGAAAATGATAACTTGAACATCTCTAAAACAGAGGTAGAGGTTTATCTATCATATATGACTGGTGCACAGACCAAAAAGATATGGTTCAGTGTCCAAAATATTACCAAAAAGCCAGACCGTAGCACCATACTGTGCAAATTCAAAAGGGAAGGAACTGACAAGATTGACTTTTCCACAGTGAAAGTTTTTGTAAGTAGAAATCTCTTTTGTTGCAATTCAGCAGTGTTTGAATGTTTATACAAGAGCAGTAAAATATATCACTAATGCTGTCATAGTACTTGGTAGTACAGTTTTCTTCCTCATCCCTAAGCATGCCTGCCTAGCTTAGGTACCACTGACAGACCTGAGTTCATTTTCTGTCTGGTCACTGGGGTGGTGTCAGAGCTTTGCAGTCGGAGCTGAACTCGCTGCTGCTGAGCTCCAGGAGAGCAGTGGCTCGTCACACCTCTTATCTGCAGAGCAGATGTCTTTGCAACAGCACCACTGCCTCCAGGAGAGCCCCTCATCTTAGGTCTGTAAGCACTCTAATTCTCCAGTGTGGCCGTGAGAAAAAGGATTGTGTTCTCCCAGTTGCTTTTCCTACTAAAGTAGGTAAGGATCTGTCTCAGGGATCACCAATGAGACAGAAGGCATTTCTGTATGAAAAAGGGGGTGAAATTCAATGTGCACTGGGATAGCTAAAATGCTTTGAGCACGTGGCACAAAGCCAGGCCCAAATATAAGGACATTAGCATGGATGTCAAAGCTGAATTGCAGCTTAAGATATTTGCTCCATGAATAAGATGAAGATACAATTTTTTTTAAATGCTATGATTACCATTTATAAAGGAGAAAAATTATGCCAGACTCTTATTGCTGTGTGTGGTGGTATAAAACTGAAATAACTCCATTGACTTCAAGGCATATGGCTCATAGTAAAGATTAACAAAGCTATTCTTGATTTTTCATCACTTTTAACTGATCCCCCATCTGTGGATCCTGCCATCTGAGCCAGTTATGGCATGGAAAAGCCTTTTTGAATTTGGTGTTGCATTTAAAAATCAGTGTTGCCCTGCTCTATCACATGCTCATCCTGCAAACTTCATAGAAGTGACTGTCATAGAAAGGGCACCACTTCACTAAAGCAAATCAAATGCAGTAGTTATCATGTAACATTGCACTTCTAGTACCTTAAAATTTTTTTTCCAACATAAGAAAAATATAGAAGTAGCAGATCCTCACATTTTTTAAAATCCTTATGAATAGATCATCATAGAAGAAGTAGGGCCACTGAAAAAATAATAAGATGGTATAAAATGTAAGTTTGACTCAAGAATAAATGTATCTCTGGCCTTAGTTTTCCAGAAGAAAGAAGATATTGAGTGTGGGTTCAAAGACAGAATGATCAGTCTGCATGAAGGTGTCAGAGTAGAAAAAGCCTTTCTTGTGGCAGAAGGAAGATTCAGATTGATCAAAGGGCTCAAGACAGCAGGAGCAGGATCATTCCCATCATAACACTGAGGGAAAAGTGACACATGACACTGTAGGCTTAGTAGGAAAGATTTTAAATAAAACAGATGTCAGGAGATGTACTGTATGACTGGAGAACAGCAAATAAAAACCCAGTATTTTAAATTGGAAAAAACCCCAAATCCTAGGCAAATGGATGCTTGCTGATTTAATCCTAGCTTTATGCAACACTTTAGAATGTATTCTGAGTTACTCATGGAAGACCTGGAGGCAAGTGGAAAATGGGATAATTGTCAAAATCCTTTTAATGAAAGCAGATCATACTAGATATCTTTATTTTCTAAGATGAGTGATTTCCTCAACAACAAAAAAGCTGTAGATCACATGTACCTGGAAGCCATTCAGTAAACTATTTAACATGGGGATTATGAGGGTGCCGGGGGTTAGACAAATCACATGCTGTGTGTGGGGAGCTGACTCTGGGCAATGCTGATATTCATACAGATATTCTTTAATATCAACACTGACTTGAAACACAAAAATAAGGCATGCATTAGTAACACTTGCCAATGACATAAAGCTCAGAGGCATCACCAGGCCAGAGAGGGTTTTATAATGTCATGCAGAAAAATGAAATTAATTTAGGAGTAGGAGTTGGATTAATTCAGGTGTACCTTACACAGTCTGTGATTTATAAGCAAGAAAAAAGATAAGGAAAGAAATGAGACCACTAGATAGGAAGGTTATGGTGAAGAATAAAGATAATCAAAATATGAGCAGATAATGAAGTGAATGCTTTGTCTCAGTTTTCAAAAAACAAGGATGAGTAAAAGAAGTTTCTGCTTTGGGAAGTCTCCAGTTGTACATGAGAAGTCTAGAAAAGTAGATGTATTAGTCACAGGATGGGTAATGTATTTAGCCACTAATGCATTTGAGCCTTGGAAAAGGCTAATGGGATCCTAGGAAGGCGCAGAGCAAAAGAACTTTGCATAGGAACTGTGAAAACATAGAAACATCAGAGGAAAAAGTAACATTTGTTGAAGGAAATAGATCTGCTTTGTCTTCTGTTCCTTGCAGCCCCAGAAATACAAAGGCTGTGTCCTTCCAGCCCTGTGGGGTTTTTTTGCTTGCTTGTGTCTGTATAGCTGTGGTGTGAGTTTCCATTTGGCAGTCTGCAGCTGCCCTGGCTGCTCACCTCCTGTGACAAGCCACTGATTGCAATCACCAGATCTCTGCCTTCCCTGCTGTAACCCAAAATAATTTCAACTCAACCCTCCTTTTCAATTATCTCAAGCTCATTTCTATCCCTGGCACTTGGTGGTATTCTTTTTATGTGCCAAAACATATTTTTATGTCTAGCCTGTTTATAGTTTTAGCTACCCTTTATTTATGTGCTTTTGCAGTCCTCTTTCAGATCCTTTGTGAAATTTCTTCTGCCATAATTATCAGTGGTAAATGCCTCAGTTTGGCATTTGGCAGACTTCAGCACTTTCATGTATCCCTAAGAATTAATGCCTGTCCTGCCTTTGACAAGGCCATGGTTGGGGGATGTTGTACATGTATTGTGACATGTTCATATACGTGTTGGACATGTATCGTATGTTGCATTTTTTTCTTAATGACCCTCAGGAACAACGTCCTACATGAAGAGGTTGAAACTTCATCAGAGAAATAGGGAAGAGGGCTGTAGGCCAGGTGTCTCTGAAAAATTCTACTTCCCCCATTCTTCTTATGAGTCTTATCTTACTTTTCTGCTCAGCAGAGTAACACTGTGAGTGCAAACACATGCCTCCCTTGTTCTAAAATGCCAAAATGCCTAGCAGTGACTCTGAGTGCATAAGCCACTTGGCCAGGTGGAGGCCAGATCTTGCCTTTCATTTGAGGGCTCTGCTTTGCAGCAAGGGCATGACAAAATTTGGTGGTACATAAGGACTTCTAAATTATTTCAACATTGCTCTGTTACCCTGCTTAAACATCAAATACAGTAAAAGTTAAGTTAATGTTGGTTCATATGCATTTTGCTAAACCTCTACTGTCTTCCCAATATTCTACCATTGTCCTTATGTGCCTTAAATACCTTCTTTTAATACATTAAATGTCATTTTAAGAACTGATATAATGCCTGTTCTCTATTAACACAGTCATTGCTTTTCTTCAGGTCAAATTAGGAAATTTTGAGCATGAAGTCAAACCAACATCATCATACATATATTTATATGTTCTTATTTTGCTACCTATTGTGGTGGGTGTCATTATAGGTAAGTAGAATAATGTATTATCAGCTTTTGATTTGCTGAAGGGTATGATCATGACACAGACACTGTACATACTCACATGTCTGGAACTGTCACACACACTCTGGTGATTTTACCCTGTTCCCTGTAAGAGTGGACAAAGTTAACTCTGTTCTGGTGGTGAAGTCCGAATTGTCAGACTGCAGCACGTCACAAGCATGTTACAAGACAGTATTTCTGTCTGTTCTGCTGGGATTACTCACTTTCACTTCATGAAGCAAGCCACAGAACTGACATCCTTGTGTCACAGCTTGGTCCCTTCCAGCTGCCAGAGCTCAGCTACCCTCCTGTCCCTGGGGCAGATGTACCCTAACAAACTGCTTGTCCTCAGTCAGTGTTTGTGGTGTTTCTGCTCAGTCTCATTTGGATGATTCATGAATTTGTGGGTCATTACTAAACTGGGGGAGGTAAATAGTTACCCTCTTCTCCTCTTGGTGCTCTCTTTTTTTTTTTTTTTTCCCCCTGAGTCTTTTTACCTGGTTATATATTTGATAAATTTCTATTTATTTTAATAAGTATAGGAGTTTGTTCATTTGGTTGATTGCTTTTTTTCTTAACTTCATTTTAAAAATGAACCATATGTCACACCTTTATTCTCTCTAAATAAGCTTTAGAAAAGTTAACAATTCGTAAGTGGATTTTCTGTTCAAAACAACTGTTTTTTGGGGTTTTTTTAATCTGTGCTACCTTAAGTAGGTTGCTATTATTAGAAGTGGTTGTTAGAGTCTCTGTCTCACTGTGCAGGCTGTATATAACAGGGTGTGCTGGACTTTCAAACAAAGTTGGATTGACAATTCAAGACCTTGTTAGAAGGAATGATTTTTCTAAAGATTGGGGTGTATATAGATCCAGATAACTAGGGCTCATGGTACTAGCACAGGGACAACAATAAAACAGTAATTGTGCAAATGTACATTAATCTTTTTGTTTCTTGATAATAAATTATGTCTTGTGTAGGAGTTTTCTGTTCTGTGATTTCTGCACTCAGAGTCTCTCTTTCTTCCTTTTAGTGGCATTCATAGTTACTCGATACAAATCCAAAGAGTTAACTCGTAAACAGAGTCAGCAACTTGAACTGCTGGAGTATGAGATTCGTAAGGAAATACGTGAGGGTAGGTCTGCAGCGTATTTTCTGAACTGAAACTGTCAAGAAGCTCACATTATATAAACATTTTCATTTTGTAGCTGTTAGAATATTTTTGTGTTGTATCAGAGTTCCTGTTTAATATTGTATGCACGGCAGTAGTGAATAGCACTGAGCTAATAGGATTGCTTGTAGTATTTTCTTCAACAAAAAAGTAGATTGCTACTTTCCAGCTCATAAGAGCTTCAGCTGTAAAAACAGCCCCACTTCCCTGAAAACTGTTTTTGAAGGAATATCTACTGGGGCCAAGTTATAATTGTGAGGCTGATTTTGTGTCAACTAAGCTAACTCTCTGGGTGGGGATGGGGGGGTGCATTTTCAGGATTTGCTGAACTGCAGATGGATGAATTAGATGTGGTGGACAGTTTTGGAACAGTTCCCTTCCTTGACTACAAACACTTCGCTCTTAGAACTTTCTTTCCAGAGGTAAATATTTACAAGTATTTCACTTGTCAACCCTGACTAATAGTTAAAAAAATTGAGGAAGGTCAGGATCAAGTAACTAAAGAAAATACTACACAGTAATTGCACTTTGTTCTCACAAGAAACTTTTCTTAAATCAAGAATTCCCAAAGAACACTTAAAGCTGTATATCTCCATATTTAGCCAAGCCTTTGTGCTGTAGATAAAGCAATATTCTTGAATTTTCAAGGGTTGTGTGTGTCCATTTATTTTTGTTCAGCCTCGCTGAGCTGCTTGCCTTGCAGGCCATCTTAACTAAGCTATAATTTATCCATTGCTTTTTTTGTTCCCATGCTTTCACTTCCAATGCTATAGCTAATTAAAGTAACAGTCAGGCTAGCTAACATGCTAGCTAACATCATGACACTTCCTAATTAGACTTGTGGGATGAAGAAATGGCTCTAAGATGGTGCTGACTTTCTGCACCAAGGTGCTGACAGAAATGGTAAGATATTGATTCAAAGGGGTGCAGCTCAAATGCTTAGAAATGACATAAGTAGTTAAGTGTTTTCCAGTTGATAGGCAGATATTTTCAGTGTTCGTTGAAGCAGTTTCTGCCACTGTGTCAGATGACCAAAGAGGTGTTCTCTTGAATGTTTTACTTCTCTTACTATTTTCTTTTGCCTGTGTGGCACCTTATGAGGCTGATAAGTGCCTTTGCCACAGCTTTCAGTATTATATCATGATGGTAACCAGTGATTACAAGCATTTATCCAATTGGCAGAAGCTGTGATCTCAACTAGTGATATTTTCCTGTATGACTAACACCAGTAAGTAGAAACTTGGTTAGTTTAGGGCATAACTGGTGTGGATGTGAAATATCTACCAGGCTTCATGTATTACTCATCACTGCTGCAGCCAAGTCTTGCGCTCTTGTCTGCACACTGCTTCACGTTATTGCTCTTTGTGATCCTAGTAAAGGCTCATTGTGATAAAGTTAAATACATGTGGCAGTGCAGAATCAGGGCCTTTGGTTTTTGTACAACACCAAATACTAGACACCAAGGCAGAATAATATTTAGCAATTACGTATGCAAAATCCCTATATCATTTGAGTCCAGTTCTCACACCAAAGGGCACTGGGAATATCTCTGCTGGTACTACTGTGATGCCCCCAGCCTAATTTTTAGAGGGTCACCAGGTCGTTTGAAGAAAGTGGAAAAGAAACTTTACTTCCTGCATCTCTTTCCTTTATGTTTGTTTTGTTGCCAGGCAGATTAGCATTAAAATAGCAGTTTTATTCTTAAGAATATACCTTTTCCTATACTTTCCCTTGTCAAAACAGTAATAGTCTGTAGAAGCTGATTCAGTGGAAATGCTGTGCTCTATGCAAATAGAAAGTTAAGAAAAAAAAGGTATAAAATTTGCCACTCTGCTGCAGTCTGTAAAGTAAAAATGGGAAGGACTCCTGTTTTGCCTTGGTGAGTCTCATGCCACTGCTCATCCTGGAAATTATTTCAGTTGGATTTTGTCTCAGTTTGAAATACTTATCCCACAAAGGTACACTTGTTACTGTTTGCTCTCTACAAACATACAGTGTCAGGCAAGTTACTTAAAATGTTGTATACCAATTTCTTCTGCTAAGTACTAACTGTTTACATTTCAGGAGTGTCCAAACATGCCTTGTGCTGTGTGAATGTGGCAGAAAAGCAGTGCTCCACTCAACAAATATTATAGAAGAACAGAAAAGCCAGTGGGGTGTATGTTGCAGCTGGGTGTCAGAAGGGTTGACAGAAGGGTCAAAGTGACAAACCACCACTTCCTTCACTAACCACATGTGTTTGAATGATGTCCACATTGCCCTCTTTGTGCCCTCCAGTGTGATTGATGGGCTTTGTCTCATCCTGTCTAAGCTGTTTAAGCATGGAAATTGAAGCTGTTGACTGAGCATCTTCTGTAGTCAGTGCAGAGATGGGCAGCTCAGGAAAGCAATTCATGCCATTTGTCTGAGGCATATCCCTTAGGATGGGACAAGTTGCTTAAAGAGGGACTCCCATACCTAAAATGAAGAGTGGTCAACCCCATCTTTGTTCTGAGAGTCTTGATTCCCACTGCTTCAGTTTTCTATATTTGATCTGGCTTAATAGCTTTTAATGCTTGTAGGTCTTAAATGGATATTATCTCTACTCTTTAAAATGTTCTTGATGCTAAGCGTAATTTTTGCTTTGCTTGTTAAATTTGTCTTATTATTTCTGTTTTCCCTCAATTTCATACATTGTTTGGTTTAATGCTCCAGTCCTTGTTCCCTGATCACAGGCATTTTTAACTTTTAACACATTTGTGGTTCTCTCACTCTATGCACGTGTGTGTGTGTGCCTTTTATTGGTAGTTGATGTAGGGTTTGCTAAAGAAGTTCTGGAGAAATAGGAATAGCAGATGGAGGAAAAGAGGGAAGAGTTTGGTAGGGTAGAACAGAGCAAGAGGAATGACTTGTTAGAGCAGGTCCAGAGGAGGGGGATGAAAATGCTCAGAAGGTCGGGACACCTTTTCTATGAAGGATATCTGAGCCAGCTGTGATTGTTCAGCCTTCAGAAAAGAAGGCAGCCTTTCAATTAAAATGGGGCTCATAAAAAAGATGGAGACAGACCTTTTACCAGGGCCTGTGGTGATAGGACAAGGGCTAAAGGTTTTAAACTGAAAGATGATAAACTTAAATTGAACATAAGGAAGAAATTTATGATGAAGATGATGAGGCCCTGAAACAGGTCATCCAGAGCAGTTGTAGGTGGAAATTGAACATCCCTGGAAATGTTCAGTGCTAGATTGGATGGGGATTTATGTAGCCTGGTCCAGTAGAAGATAACCCTACCCACAGCAGTGGGGTTGGAACTAGATGACCATTAAGGTCCCTTATGATCCAAACCATTCTGTGGCTCTGTAAGGAAACTAGGGGCCGCCAGCATGACAGATAAAGCAGATGACAGTAAATGGTTTAGATCTGTTGCTCAAGAGGCACTGACAAGGTGCTTGAGAACTGGGGGCTTCCTTTTGTGTCAGAGCTTTTGCTAGGACTGGATGTGTGCTGTCACCTGTGCCTCAGTGGAGACTGCCAGCATGGATGTCCTGGTGAGTTCATTAGCAAATATTCATGGAGAGCCTGGAAATGAATGGAAGCAGATGAGCTCAAGTGTCACTTCGTTAGCAGCAGCTCTGTGTACCAAAGGCTATCGCTGCCAGGCAGGAAGGATGCAGCCTGCAGCACCCCTTGCACAGCAGCACATTGCAGATGGCAGTGACACAGCCCTTCCTGGGGAGCACTGGTTGACTGCTGTGCTAGTGCAGCTCAGCAGCATCGAGTAACACACACAGCACATTGAAGATGATAGCAGGTCATTTTTGAGAGTTCACTTTCCAATGAGCTTTGGCAGCACCTTTGCAGAAGTTACTGTGTACAGTTTTTGTATTGTATCTGCTAGAAGTCCACATTTCCATTGTTTTGTTTCGAATAGTATCAGGGACATGCTTGGTATGTTAAACATACATGTGTTAGGAACTTCTGGTGTACTTGTAAATGATAAATATCCCCTTATATTTTAGTCAGGAGGCTTTGCATCCATCTTCAGTGAAGAAATGCCACAGGTAAGCTGATGTAGTGTGATATGCCTTAATTAATTTCTTTTTCAAGAGTGATTGTATCCCTTCTCTCAGTGTTGTCCTAGAAGACATCAGCTTACATTTTCAGTATGTTCCCTTTCCTCCATAAGGAGGATTACATGGGTTTATATGCAAAAAGGAGTTTCAAGTGTAAGGTGCTGTTATCCAATGTGTGTTTGACTTACTTAGATAAAACAGAATCTCATCATGGGAAATGGTGGGCAAACTTAACTATTGATATTGCTTTGCATATAGGGCAGAAAATGTATGCTCTGCACGTGTACATTCCGTGTTGTACTCAAACATAAATGCATTTTTGATAAAAGCCTGAGACACCTTAAATAAATGAAAAATTCCCACTGATTTGAATGAGGCCAGGATCTTATCTCATATGTGTCTTTCCATTTTTTTTATGAGCATTAAGAATCCATCATAGCCAAACTACAGTTTGCTTATTTTTGTTTAACTATTCCAGAGCAGAGACCAAACGAGCAAGGATGAAAGCTTCAACATGTTGCATGCTTTAATTTGTAACAAGAACTTTCTTGTTACTCTCATTCACACCCTTGAAAAGCAGAAAAATTTCTCTGTGAAAGACAGGTATAGTATGATTATACTTATCATCTTCAAGAAAAAGAATTAGCAGGAAAAAACAACATGGGTTGTAGCACACAAATGTATTTGCTACTTTTTGCAAAACAAGGTCGCAGTACTCTGGAGCATTTTTCCTTCTCCATCTGTACTCACTGAGGAAGAAAAAACATTGCCATTAAAACAAGCAATTAAAGAGAAATTGGAATGTTTGTACATATAAACAAAGAGGCAAACGAGCAGGAAAACTCAGTTCAAAACTGTAAACACTTCCTGCAGTTAGATCAACAGTTCTACAGTTTAGAAATGTTCTGTCACTGAAGCAGGTGTTGTTCTGCAAAATTAAATTTAGAGGCACACGTTCTGTGTTTAAAAAATAATCACAAGAGCAGATGGACTTGCATTTTTGATATTTTTGTAGAGAACAGTGGACAATTTATGTGCCTGAGGAAGAAGAACTTAGGATATGAACTGCACTAAAATGTGTTTCATTTATTAAAGATGACTGGGAGGAGGAATTCCAGAATTAGAGCATTCTTTTTTTCCCCCCACAGGTGCTTGTTTGCATCCTTCTTGACAATTGCATTACAAACTAAGCTAGTTTATCTGACCCATATTTTGGAAGTATTGACAAGGGACTTGATGGAGCAATCGAGCAATGTACAGCCTAAGCTCCTGCTCAGGCGAACTGAATCTGTGGTAGAAAAATTGCTGACAAACTGGATGTCTGTCTGCCTTTCTGGATTTCTCCGGGTATGTGTACATCTTTTCACTACAAAAGATATGCAGAGAATTTATTTAATTGATTTTTTCCATAGAAGCTGTCAGAGGGTTCAGTTTAAAGCATTCAGTCTAGCCTTTAACATTATGAGTGTGCACTCTTCTAGTTTAGGTGACTTAGCTGGCTGTCATCAGTGGAATTCAGGAATAGAGCACATCTCCAAGCAATGATCGTGTCATGTATTTGGCCAAGATTTGGTTAATTTTGTCATTCCAGCATATCCTTGTCTCATAGCAGACATTTCAGCCCAGTGAGATGTATTGTGATCATATTGAAAGACTGATACACTTGATAAAATGCAGTGGTACCCATCTATGCAAGTTGTTGGAAAACTAACAAGAAATGGATATTTAAGGAATACCATCCTTTGGAAAACTAAATTTCTTTCCAAACTTTTCAACCTCCAAGCAATATTGCAGATTTCAAGATCTAACTTACCTCAGGTGAAAACAAAATGAGCATTTAGTTTCATTTTAATATTTGTTTCTTTTAGTAACTTGATAGCACTTTGTTCCTGGTTTCAGTGTTTGGTTACTCTTCCTGTCTCTCTTATCAACGTGATGCTATCGCACTGTTGGTATCACTCTCATCAGTGCTTGCATTAATACAGCAGCAGAATTGTTTGAGGCTCAGCAGTTCACAGTGGTTTCCTGGAACCGAGGAGGGTGCCAAGGAACTGCCAGAGATATGTTCTCAATACACCAGACATTTTTACAGAGCTGTGCTAGTGAGACGCCTTAGCTGGGCTGCAGGAATGGTGTCACGTGGAAATAGAGATACATCCTTCCTTTCTCAGGTGCTTTCCTGAGCCCTGGGGTTTAGGCAGGAGAGGAAATCCCCAGTTTCATTTCCTCTTTGGCTGATACACCAGGGTAAGTCTCACCAGCTTGCTCCCAAGACATTTTTCAGAGACAAAAAGGGAAGACACCAATTCAAAAGGAAATTAGTTGTTAGCTTGTTTTCTCAAAAGACTGAAAATGGAAGAAGTAGCTGAAGTATGCATGTGAACATGTGCATGTCTCACCCCCCACCCACTCTTTGGTGGAACTAGGAAGTGTCTGCCAGGTGGAGTAGGAGCAGCTTGTCTGTAGTGTACTTGTGCACAGCAAGGGGCTGTGAGCTATCTTGCCACTCACTCCAGATGTCCCTTGCTATTTGCATGAGACTTTCACACTGAAAAGCAAAAGATGGAGGTTAAACAAATAACTACATAAATCTGCTTGGAGGGATTTTATTTTATAATTGCAAGATAATGAGTTACTTAAAAAGAAATAGCACCATTTGTTACACTTGATTTTTTTCTAGTTATTCATGCTCATTTAATGATTGCAAAAATAAATGTTTCTTTTATTTTTTCCCTGTCCTAGGAGACAATTGGTGAACCTTTCTATTTGCTGGTGACAACCCTCAATCAGAGGATAAACAAAGGCCCTGTTGACGCAATAACTTGCAAAGCCCTGTACACTCTTAATGAAGACTGGCTGCTGTGGCAAGTGTCTGAATTCAAAACAGTGGTATGTTTGCCAGCTTGTGTTTCCTCCAGGCATGGACAGCTGTAATGTTTTCTCTGTTTCTAAGAAGCTAAATAAGGCTCTTAAGACACTAAGGTAGTGGTTAAGTGCCCAGATAGTAAAACTGTTATTGATGATAAAGTTTCCAAACATGCTAAGAGTTTAACTAGCTGGTGTTTCTCCAATATACATTTCACAAATAGCACTTACTCCTCACTTCACAGCATGCATTAATCACCAAAGAGTAGGTTTAATGAAGTCTCAGGATATTAAAAAAACATTCCTATTTTAAAGTATACTACAAAAATATAAACATGAATTAAAACTAAACTACACTTTACAAATGAATGAAAGAATGGAATGCAGAGGGTTTGTTTTGTTTTTTTTCTATTGTGTTTACATGTGACTAATCTTCAGGCAATGATTTGCTGTGGGTTTCCATGTTATTAGCACCAGATCATCTTCAAATTAGCAAGGTTACAGCATGGTGGATTTTACTTAGTTGCTTGGTTAAAAACAAGATATCTGTGAGGTCTAGCTAAGCTTCTGAATTTACCATAGATTTTTTTGCCTTTCTCAAAGCACCTAAGTACTTCCTGTTTTCCAGTTGCACCCAAACATCTTTGAAAGCTGGAATTCCCTTACTGATTGTCATTGTGACACTGAGATGAGAAGGGATTATTGCAATTTGGAGCATGTAAAAACTGTGGCTTTTAGAGTAGGAGGTCTGAAAAGGGTATTCAGAATAACCAGAGCACTTTTCTGCTCAAGAGTTTCCAAGTGATTTTAGGTCTGAGAACTTTAAAATGTGTATTTCCAGTTATTTTTGTAGCTTCCTTGCTTCTTAACTCCTGGCTTCCAGTCAGAGTTATGTGACATAATGAGGTGGTGCTGAACAGTGGGCTTCACACCTTGTGAGCAGAAATTGGCAGGCAGCAATGGCCACAGCAAGGACAGTTCAAGTGCTGTCCTTTCAGTCCTTTTCAGAGCCCATGTGCTAAGTCCGTGGTAGGGCTGAAGTTTCCAGGTCTGCCTGTCTCCTGTTTTGAAGCAAGAACTTGGAGGTGCTAAGATGCCATATACTGAAGTAGACTACATGACTGGAAAATTTGGGTGGTCAGCAGTCCATTGGACTTCTCTCATTGGGCCACATAGGAAACTCACTGAAATGGCAACATTTCTGAGAGCCATTTCTGAATTGTCATTCTCTAATGAAAGCTTCAAACTGATAAAGCAGTAGTCAAATCTTCTTCTTACAAAGCTGTTGTTAGAGGCTGCATTTGAAGGTACTTCAAGCTGTTACCAGTTGCATTTGGAAAGGAAGTTTGTGACTAAAAATCGAATACATAGTCCAAGATCTTAGGTTTCCTTGTTTGTGTGCTGCATGCTGGCATGTATTTGAGATCCAGAGTAAATCTAAATATATTGCTGTATGTATTCATAGGATGCAAAACGCAGTGGTGATGCAGAGCAAGATCAATATGCCTGTTACTAGTAGACTGCACAGAAACATTTTCTTATTTATAGCATACATTCAAATTGAGAGCCCCTTGGGGGGATAGCTGACTCTGAAACTGCTGAAGAACCTTAAATACTTTTTCTACTTCTATGCATTCAGTCACTGACAGGGCCTTGTGGTCAGACTGCAGTGAAGAGGAGAAAAGGTAAGTGGTCTGAAGGACTTGCTATCACTGGGGAACACTGCAGATGGATGAGGAAGTGAGAGCCTACAGTCCTTCTTGAACCTTGTTTCCTGCCTGTGTACTTTGTATTCCTGCTTTTGAATAGGAGATAATGATGCAGCTATAGGGTTAATATAGATCAGCTTTCCCGTTTAGCTGCAGCATTCCTTGGGCTTAGCTGGGAAGGGATGAATGTTCCCTTTAAAACCATCACAAAAGGAGAGAGAACTCCTGCAATAAAATTGCAGAGATGAAATTCAAGGACTGTAGTTCTGGCTGGACTGGGAAACGGTTTTGTTAGGTGGTTTGTCTGAGATTTACGCTGGAAGCTGAAACTGTGCTGTGAAGAGACTTAGGTGGAGTGGTGAGGCTTTCTGGGCTGGAGAAGCAAGCCAGCTGTGCACATTTTCCCTTCAAAAATAGCATTTAACAGGAGGCTAAAGAGAAAGTAGTCAGTTTTCTTCCTTCACTAACACCACTTCAGATGCACTGCATTGATGTGCAGGACCTGTAAGCTTACAGACTGGGAAACAAGTGTTTTCTCCGTACTGTGGGAGAACATTTCTGCCTAAAGGATTGCAGGTTTTGTTTTCTAAATGGAATAAATTCTGATCTGAGTTTTCAAGTGCACTTGTACAATTGCTCACTGAAGTTACATTCTGAGTCTTGCAGTATTTTTTGGTATTTTGGTTTTCCCCTTTCCCCAGCCCTACAACTGCAGTACATTAAAATCTACCTCTCCAGAGTAAAGCATAAAAAAATACAGCCAAAAAGAGGGTGATATAGAGATGGCGAAGCAAATCTGCACACATTTGGTGTCCAGATTTTTTTTAAGCTGTGTAGGCACTTGAAGATACAGGGATACATCTGGTAGGGAGTTCAATTCTCAAATCAGTAACAGGATACAAACAAGGGTGTAGGTGCTCTGCATGAGAATCTCTCCTTTCAGGACTGGGAGTTCAGTTCCAAACCAGTAAAAGCAGGATGCAGACAGGCTCCTAAAAATCAGGGCGAGCTCCACAGGTCAGGAGAGGTTTTTTAACATTCAGGCCATTTGTAACCAGAAAAAAAAGAGAACCTAGGAACATGTAGTGTTTGAATTGCATTAGAGCTGTTCCTTGGCAGGGCCCCATGCCTTTTTTTAAAAGGCCACAGACCTTGGATCACCCCACACCCTACTGTTAACCCTCTCTGCTAGAAAGGGTGAGGCATTGAACAGAGATAGGCTGCTGAAGTACATACTCAAGTGGAGGAATTGAAGGAAAGATGCTCCTAAAAGCGCTGGTCAAGTACGGGCTGAGAAGCTGTGCTCTTTCATGCTGTGCTTATATTTGAGTACTGAGAAATAAAGCTGCCTTGAAAGAGACTTGGATGTGTCATGGATCCTTTTCTCAGGCTGAGGAAGCAAGCCTGCTCTCTCACAGGCAGACAAGCAGCTGCACCCCTGGCAGATAATTTGCTCAGTGACTGATGAAGGAGTGTGCTCCACAGCTGAGAGCTAGTGTTTCACTGGAGAGCTTCATTTTGAATGGAAAATGCCAGCCTGGAATAGGAGATGTTCTCAGTGGTGTGTCTTCTGTGGGAAACCAGGGGACACTTCTTACGGTGGGCTTGGTGCTCCAGCATTCCTTTGAGGAGTCACAGCTTATTTTAAAAAAGGCATTTGGGCTGTTGGATGCTTTGCTGAAATGTGTTTGCATTTTTAGATGGGAAGAAATTATCTAATTCACCTGTTCAGCCAACTGCCTTTTATCAAAAGTAAAGCAAAGCCACGTTGTGGAAGGTTGTTTAAAGTGTTCAACTGCTTTATGAGTTAAAAGAGGGCTGTTAAAAAAAGTGGGTGGGCTGTAAGGGAGTAAAGCAGAGACAAGGAAACCAATTTCCTAACAAGACATCATGATTGTGGTATTATTAGTCACACTTTGTGAGAGATAAGGAAGCTATTAAAAGCATGTGACATAAGGGGATTTTATCAGCAGAAAAGAACACAGCAACCCTCACTACAAAGTGAGCAGTGCAGATGTTGGCTACAGGAGAGTCCTCTGGATTAGAGACAGACTGAGTGTCATATACAGGAGGATCAACAGCACAGCCCTTCCTTTGTGTAGTGCCCATCTACCTAAATTTAACTCCTGCACCATTTTCTGTGCCAGTTGGCTAACTCTTCTACAGCTGTTCTATAACCTCTTCACAGGTGACTGTTCTGGCTGCTGCAGAAGGATCATACAATCAACCTCATTTTTCCTGTTGATTGTATTTCAGTCTGGGAGATGGGAGGAGTTCTAAGGCAGTTTTGTTACATGGTACATCCTGGTACTGACTCTTTACATAAATTGCCTTTCACCTATCAAAAGAGGATTTTTTAGGTTTTTTTTCTGTCTGTCTGATAAATGGAAATATGATTTGTTCAGATGCATAGCTGATGCATAGGGTAATGAAGAGTCCTTAAATAGCCCAGATTATTGTTCTTTATTTCTAAGAAAATATGATATTATCACATTGCTTATTAAACCACATCTCATTTACTATCTGCTACGGTTATTAATAGCTCTGCTAAATAATTCATTGTGTGAAATTAATTTTCAAGGAAACTACAAATCTGAAAATCCATCTGCATATACTGTCTTCAAATATCATTATTTCTGTGACTGCCTGAGTGAAAATACATTTTTTTAGGTTTGTTCCTGTCTTGTAGCTAGGTTCCAAGCTAGTTCCTGTGCAAATAGTGGCAGGTGCCACCTTCTCCTTAAGTAGCCTTTAACAATTCTTACAACCCATGTTAAAGCTTTTCTGAAGAGTACTGTGACTTTGTCTTGCTGTCATAATTTCTAGTGTGTGAAATCTCATCTTTAGATATTATTAGCTTGAACCAGGTTCTATAATTTTCTCCTGAACCTTTTGCTAAGTTAATAGTATTTTTGTTTCCTCTGCAAAGTGAGAGAGCTTAGAAAAAGGCTTGATGATATTTTCTTTCGACTTTCACATGGCCTCCCGTGATTTCTCATATATTTTCTGACCTCCAGAGCTGATCATAAAAGGGCTTTCATAACTTTACAATAACTTCTGTTTCTTTTTCTAGTTCTGCACTATGTGTCTAAGTATAGTGACTGTGACTGTCAGCTTCTGATTAATGGTTTCTAAAGCCAGGGACTGTGCTGTCAGACAGTTGAATCTGATTTATGAAAACTTCAGCTGCAGAGGGACAACTTAATAATAATTGGCTTTCCTAGCTCCCCATCAATTGCTTTATCACTTAAGATTAACTTCTGCAGGAAATCTTATCAGCAAAACCATCTGGCTCTCATGGCTTAGAGACTTTTACGTGTTTAAATATTCCTTCCCATCTGACCACTTCTTTGAGTTATAAAGCATTCCTATTATCCTCACACTGTGGATACTTTCACTTAAGGAGTCCATACATGACTTGCATTCCACTGACATGAAGGGTGACTACTCTCTTTTCACAGTGCTGTCATCCTGCAGCAAGTGGAGCTGGACTGGGAGGGCTCCCATGTGCTAATGACTGAAGAGGCTGCACATTCCTGTGCAGCCTGTGTGAGAGTATATGCTGAAAAGGAAAGGAGGAAGAGAGATAGACAGTTCCTCTTGATGGTCTGAAAGGAGTGGAAAATGAAGCAGGAGCAGGAACATGAATATTGCAGTGTAGGAATAATGTTAGAAGGAAAGGAATGCTTCCAAGGATGAAGGGCCAAATCAACATCAGTTAAAGTGCAAGGATCTACTTCAGAAAGATCAGTTCAGAGACTAGAAGGGGCAAAGGCTGATTAAAATGAGTTTTCCAAGGACAAAATACAGTTAGTCCCTGTCCACATTTTAATCCTACAAGACCATGACTTCAGGGCAGACAGAGTCAAGGACAGGACTGCTGTCTGTACAGTTGGTCTGTGGGCCTAACCAAGCATGACTCCCTCATTGCTGTGCCAATATATTTTTTTACTAATTTTCTGCATGAAATCCCAACCTGAGGCATGGTGTCCAGTCTGCTTCTCCTTCTGCAATTCCCACATATCCTTGTCTCTCATTCCATCTGTCCTTTCCATGGACTCATTTTCCTCACAATTAAACATCTCAGTGTTCTGATTAAGTTGTTCCCTGTTACTTCAGTTACATTCTAGTCTTTCTTAAGCCATAATCTTACTCGTTTTGCAACCCCGTTTTTAATAATCCCTTTGCTTCTGTAGAGACAGTAAAGTTAATTTTTGTTGCATTGGACTACTTTTTTTCACCAGTAGCATGTTGTAATTTCCACTCTTGCTGGGTAATAAGCAGAAAATACTATTCTACAACTATTAATAACTGTCATTTTTTCTGAGAAGTTAGGAAAGTTGTCCCTGCAACAACCTGAACAGAAATTCTTTCCTTCACATGACAGCAGAGAAAAAAAAATTATTTACTTGCTTCCTGTTTTAATGCTCAGTCCTTCAGAGTCACACCTGGAGTCCTCTCATTTCAGTCAGAAGATAAATGTTACACCAGAACTGTTCAGCAGCCAGAATGGTTTGAGTACATTTATTTTCCTATGCCACTTGCAATCAAGTGCTGGTACCTAAAACACTTGTTTTAATTCTGTCCCAAGACATCTCCAGCAGAACACCTGTGTCCATGTAGCTGAACAGCAATTTCACTGCACAGAGCAGGCTGTGGCACTGGAAATTTCTGATGTTATTGCTTGGCAATTGCAATTACAACTTAGGAATTCTGTGCTCATCCCTTATTCCCTGCCTTCTAGCAGTTAATCTGCCTGACCTGATCAGAAATATGACCTGACCAAAAAAAATTCCCTGGAGATGGTCACTCAGTGTCACTGGCAGCTCCCTCCAGTCCCTACTCAGCTTGTGTGCAGCCTAGCAGAGGAGTTGTGTCCCAGCCAAGAGTAGCAATGAGCTGAAGGGCAGGGGTGCTGTAACCAGACCTGGTGTTTGAGCTGAAATAACAACTAATAGGACACAATGCACTTTTCTGTGCAGATCTGTACCACTTTGCAGATTCTATCTGCTCTCTCTTTTCACTGCTGCTGTGGCAGCCCTGTCTGTGCTGCCTCCAGAGACAGGGCTGTACGCAGACAGACGCCGACACCTCCAGGGGAGGTGTACCTTCTGTGGGATATAAGGCACTCAGCATAATCTGCTGGTGTAAATATGCATTTTAACACTGCTTTCCAGCCACTCTGAATCAATCATGCTTACCATGACTGCTTACTCAGCAGCCTTATCAGATCTCTTGTCACTTACAGTTTTGCTGTTAAGGCATTCATTTTACATAAAAGATCTGCTTTTTTAGAACATGCATTGTAATTCTTCCTCTTCTCTTGTTTTTTTTTTTTGGTAATTCACTGAAATATATTTGCACAAAAGCAGAAGACAAATTACACTCTTGAAAATATATAGTTATACATATATCTATTTTTCATTTTATGAACAGGAAGAATTATAAATGCTTCTTTGTGTAATTCCTTCAAATAATCTTTATTTGAAACAACTTCAATAATAAATATGCTGAAAATCTCTCGGGTGCTGAAAGTCTGTCAGGCGTTTGTAGGTTTCCTATGCCAGGTGTTCCCTGTAAGTCAGAATAACATGTGTTTCTTTCCCCAGACGCTGAACATTATCTTTGAAAAGGTTCCAGAAAACGAGAGTGGAGATGCCTGTCAAACCATCCAAGTTAATGTTCTGGACTGCGACACCATAGGCCAAGCCAAGGAGAAGAGCCTTCAGGCTTTCTTTAATAAGAATGGCTTTCTCTATGGTCTTCAGCTGGATGAAATTGGTCTTGGTATGAGAATGTCACTATGCTGTATTTTCATGGAGTTTCCTGGTCTGTTGTGGAGTTTCCTTATTAGGAATGCCTACCTTTGGCTTTGATTCTTTTCAGCGTTCATATGGAATGTAGCTTTTGTGAGGAATTTCGAGGCAAACATTAGATCATTTATGTTATCAGTTAGAACACTGGAGCTGTATCTGCTTCACTTCTGCAAGGACTTCAGCATTGCAATTAACAAACAGATGTTATTTATTATGCATATAGAATTTCCCTATTCCTTGTCTGGGGTAAGTAAGGTGGCAGGCCCGTCCACCTAAGTACAGCTGGTTGTTACATTTTGTCAGTGGATGAGATGACACATATCATGATTGTCAAGTATTTTAGTCCCTATGTACTATTCCTCCTACCTCCCTTCCTTCCTTCCTACAGGCCTACATTGCCCTTGATCAGGAGAGCTTTCAAATAAATCTTATAGGTTTATATAATAATTTGCCCGTGACTCACGAAGTCACCTACAATATCTGCAGATGTAAATAAGGCTGTTCCAGCAGATGAGTCAAACCACCTTTCCTTGTTGGGTTTTCAAAAGCCCATGGTCTGTAGCTACCACCACCATACCACTTCCTACGCACCCTGGTAGGAAACCTAACTAACTCTATATTGCTGGCATTTGCTCCCTAAGGTGTTGATACTTCCTCACCATCTCAGACTCTATGTTGGCACGTGCTCATCATTTGTTTTCATATCTGATGTCTTGATGTCTGTATCCTTTACAAGTGCCTGACCACCCTTCACAAGTACTGTGTCAGTCTTGTACAGCTCATTTTATTGACCTCTTAGAAGTGGCTTGTGGAACCTCTCTTCTAGTCCCAATGTAACCTTAACAGCAGGACCCACTTGTGCAGCAGAATAGTAATTAGGTGAAAGCACCTCCAAAAACTCTACCTTGACCAACACAAAGTGAAGCACCAAAACCTGCTGAAAGGGAAGCCACCCAGGCTGTCACCCCAGAAAAGGAATCAGAAGTGTAGGAGTGCAAAACCACTTTCATGTGACCTAGCACAAGGATAGAGAGAAGCAGCTCAGTTGGGAGTCACTGGTGCAAAAATAGTTGAGTGTTGTTTTTCTTTACAAATATCAGTACAGTGAGAATGCCATTGAGGTTTAATTGTTTTCTGTTGCTTTCATACTGCAGAACTTGTGTCTGAGGAGCAGCAAAGAGAATTGTTAGATATTGATGGTTCCTCAGAGGTGTTGGATGATGGGATAAGGAAACTAAATACCATCGGCCATTACGAGGTAAGCACAGAAGCCAGACCAATGAGTTGAGAAGGTGTTTCTCCACAGCTCTCAAATGTGATCTGCATGGCTTGAAGTCATAGCTGAGCATCAGCAACAGAAGGAAAGAACTGAGTGGCACACAACATTCTTGCCAATGAGTCATGTTTTCTGTTGCTTTTCAGAGGTTTCCTTGTTTCAGAGTTGCTTGGTTCAAACATACCAGGTAAACTGTTACTTCTGTCAAGTATTTCATTTAAAACAGAATCTGATTTCCAGCTATGAACATTGCCTTGGGTCTTTTTGAGTCTCTGCTGTTAAGTTTTTGTTGCACCATGAGCAACTGTTTACCTCATCCTACCTCATATTTTGATTATCTGAACAGGCAGTATTGATACTTCTGAAATCTCATTGCGAGTCAGAATAAAAAGGATTGATGGCTCTTCTCCCTCTTTTCTTGATACCTCCTATGTCAGTCTCCTTGCCATTTTCTCTCTCTGTTTCTGCTTCCATCTGCTGTTGGCACTTGTACCATGTCTTCCCCTCTGCTTCCACCTGTCTCTGTAAAGCAGTTGTTTGCAATGCTGCAATAATCTGTCCATCACTGCAACAACACACAAAACTGCAACTGGTGGCAGAGCCCTCCTGGCTGCAGCACACTGTGAAAGCGTAGCAAGCAGCATTTCCTCTCTGAGGAGTTTTCAGTGACACCAGTCAAAATAGAGAGTGAGGTGTTGGAGGAAAATGTGCAGCAGGTGATTGGCCTCAGGTGATATGGAAGTTCACATGGGATGCTTACAGATAGATTTTGGTAATGGAGGTTATCATGCTGAGTGCTTATACAGATCTTTTCTCATGCCTCATTGAATTTGAAAGTCTGGCTCTTAACAAGTTCATAAATTTTTATTGATTTAGAACTTTTGGTGCCATAGGTCTGTGCTGTGCAGTGCAGTGTGGTGCTGAGCAACCTGAGCCAACACAGAACATGTTGCTGTCTGCATGAGCAAGTACTGTGCCATCCATAGAGAAACAAGGATTTCTAGCAGGACTTTGTATCCTGGGCAGAGAACAAGGCTGCTTAGATCTGAAGCAAGCTCATTTGGAGTCACTTTACAGATTTCTGCGGGCATCTGTTGCTCTTCTTACCTCACAGGGGTTCAGCAGTGAACCCAGGCGTCCTGAGTCACCATCCAGTGGCTTTTCCTGTGCCTGTCTTGAATCTTGCCTGTAGATGAACACGTGACCTCCTCCACTCCACTTGTAGAGATTTTGTACAAATTAGGACATTGTAGTGTTGCAGTTTGAGCCTGTGCAGCACAGGTCAGTGTAGATTTGAATTAGATTAGGTGTTTGAACTTCTGTCCAGTGCAGCAGTACCTGCCTCTTTTCCACAGGCAGCTGTTGCAGGTGCTCCCTGCTTTTCCCAGCAGCCTTCTGTATGCCTGGAGCTCATGGCATGCTGTGGCCCATGGGTGTCAGACCTCATGACAAGTAAGTCTGCTCCAATGGTCTCTGTCATCCCTGGGTATCTTTGTCCCAGCCCTTGTTTTGTCTGAGGTTTCTGCAGGCAAGGGTTTCTTGCAGATGCAAGTTAGGTAGGAGGTGCAGTTGTTTTTGCAAAGCTGTAACTACACTAATTATAGCTTAGCAGCTGCCTTATGGAAATTGTACGGCATGTCTCTTCCATATTTTAGTTCACATTTTCTGACACTGACAAAATAACATACATTTTAGGCAAAAGCTCAGTGGCATTTTAGGCAGTGGCTTAGTGACAAGTATTATCCATTAGCATATCTGGTTTATTTTCTTGTATGCATATTGATACAAAAAGGAATGTAAAAGTGTCTAGATAGCAAGAAAAAGGAACATTGCATACACTCTATGAGGGCAGTAACATTGCCTGAGAAATTCCAGCTTACATTTCAACAATGCCTCGAGTTTTGTGGCAAGCCTGAATTTTTCTTTTTTTTTACCAGCCTTAAATGCTAGAAAGTAACCAGATGTTAGCAATTGGGAAGTACGATCAAACCTTTTTAAGACACTGGAGCATGAGGGTTGTGTTGTGAAGGTCCCATAGTCACCAATCAATCTTGAAAAAGTAGACTTAGTTTCTACACTGATTTTTAAAATATGCAAGAATGGTGCATTTGAATTTTTGTGTAGTGTTTGTGATGAGAAAAAAATCCACTGTACTGTTAGACTCTCTTATGCCTCTGGCCTGTGTGCTCTATTTTTGTGGCTCCTAGCAAGTTTATCGATGTGTTTATTTATGAGGTCTATACTATCACTTCCATGAAAATAACCACAAGCCATGACAAGAAAGTTGGTAATTATCTTGACATCCTATTCCCCACACAAGAAGAGAGCTGGACAGTCACTTTCAGATCTGCTGTCCAGTCACAGATCTCCAGTTTCTCAAATGTTAAGGGTACCACATGTTCCAGGAGCAGGCAGAGCCCCATCAAGCAAAACTGAATGTGATCCTGAGAGCTCACTGGCAAGGACTGGATTACAGTGAGGACAGGAGGCCTGGGGAGCAAGAGGCATAGAGCCACACTACCATGTCTTCTGGTTTGCAAAGTAGCTGTATTCCATGTTGTCTGGATTGGAAGAGATCTCTCTTCTCCCTGTTTGTCCCCCTCAATAATGCAACTGACAAAGCAAACATTTTTTCAGATGTCCATGGGAGCAGCCCACCACAAAAAGTGATTCAGACAGCGAGATGCAAAAAGAAGGGGGTTTTTTAATTGGGTCGGTTTTTTTAAAATTGGATCACACTGTAAGAAACAGCAAGTATGGCTGCTGCAGTAACGATAAAAAAGGGAAAGCATAGTCTACTCACTGCTAAAAGCATAATTTGTCCCAAAAATAAAACCTAGAGTGCTGGCTTTGGTCATGGCTGCTCTGCAGCAATGCTTCAGATTCCTGGAGGGAAGCACAGTTCTCCCTCTGAGCTCTGCCCATCTCCCTCAGGACAGAAGTCAACACATTTCAGCACTGAGCTGCCCTCCTACTTCTTGGGGAGGGAATGGAGGCAGCATGTTGCCCACATTGCTCCGGGGGGGCTGAGCTGCTGGCTAGCACTGTTCCTGTTTATCTGTCTTCAGGGCTAAGTGAGAGGACTGTCTGGGTGTTGGTATCCCCTCACAAGCTAGCCTTACAGCATATTCCTATTTGTAGTGTGGTTTTCAAGTGTTCTGTGCTATCTAAAATAGTTCTGAAAGTCTGTGTGATAGATGGAATCTCTGCAAAAAAAATCATAAAATAGATTGCATTTACTTTCCAGGAGCAAATGTAAGTGCAGATTTTTTTGGCACAAGACACAGCCTTTGATAGAGTATCTTAATGTTTAAACTGGTTTCTCACACCAGGCTGGCTGCCAAGGTTTAAAAAACACTTAAATTATTTTGGCAGAGATCCCTTCCTAGAACTGGCCGGTTGTTTTTGTAATTATAGAGGCAAGTACACTAGCACTTGGCAAGAATCAACATTTGATAGCAGAGCAGTGGTGTAGTTCTCAGTGGGAGCCATTTTTTAGTTACGCTTTGACAATAAAAGCATGGCTTGCCAGTTTGTTTTAAAGATAATGTGTAACATCCTGGCAACACTATAAATTCAGGGAAGGAGGAGGTAGATTTTTCCTAGAAATCCCAAGATGGTAAGATATGGATCTTGATCTTATGGTGTATAAATATTTTGCTTAGTTTGAAAATAGTTCTTGGGAGCACCAGGCTTAACCCTCAGAATGGCCCCTCCACAGAACATGGGTAGAACAGACTGAGCTGAAAGAAAGAGGACCAGGAGTGAATTCACCTTGGTGTACACCTCTCTGCTTCACCTTCCCATAAGATTCTGTTGCAGTGGGCACAGAGAATTTAACCTGAGCAATCTATAGAAAAATGGATGCAAGAAACAGTGCAGAGCAATACATGAAAATGAAAGTGTCCACATATGGACTGAATCAGAAAAATCAAAGGAAGGGAAAGGTCTTCAAGGCTGGTGCACTGGAAGAGGTGCCTTCCCACCTGACTGGGTAATGCTGACAAGGTGCAGCTACTGCCCCTGCCTGAAAACCCAGCCCTGGCTGCCTGCTGAAGGCTGTGCACGCTGTGGTAGAACAAAGCAGGCTGGGCTGTCCTGCACTGCCACGGGCTGAGGGACAGAGGAAATGAAACTGAGGCTTTTGTGAATTCTAAGCACTTTTATTTCAGCATGATATGTTTGTTTTTTCTTTCAGATTTCAAATGGAGCAACCATAAAGGTCTTCAAAAAGAAGGCAAATACCCGATCAGGTAACAAACTCACTGTGACCCATTTAAATTTTTGTGCAGAATGGTTGGGAATGCAGACAACTGAGCTGAGACAGATTGTATCTTGGTCTACAGGAGGTCAGAGGAATTGGTACTTTGATATAGTTGAGCCAAATGAAGAGCCTTGGCTCTGGGCCTCTGGCAGGCACAGTGGGCCTAAAAGGAAGAAAGAGGGCAAAGGAAAGAAGGACAGAAGGGCTTACAGTCCTCAGCAAATGATTGCTTAGAGATAGAGGCTTATAGGCAGGAAAGCAGGACAGGGAATCCCAGGTGACACAAAGAGAGTGAACAACTCTCCCTGGTGCTCAGAGCTGTGCATCACATAGTGCTGCACTGTCCAGAAACACAAATGATAAAATCCCCACTGTTTGATAATTTTCTTATTCTCTTGAGTGTGTTTCTGAAAGCTTTGACTTCACTGTCTGAACAGCATGTCAGGAGATAAAGGGTGCTTACAGGGGGCCAGTTCATCTCACCTAGCCCTGTGATGCAGGTTGCTCCAACCCAGCTGGTGGATGAGGGTAGAACTTTCTGTAGCCCCTGCGAAGAAACACACTCCTAACTTGTGTTTCCTTATCATCAAAGTTAGGAGAGACATGTGCATCTCTCTGGTGTGGCCTCTCCCTCAGCAAAACTGAGGTTGTCTGTTCCCAGCCACTGTGGTCAAGCCTGACCTCAGTCCACCTGCTCTCAGCACTCCTAGAGACTTAAAGCCCTGCAATCATCTCACCTTGTCCTCCTTTCAGAGGAGCTGTGATTGCTGCCAGCTTACCCCAGCAGCAGAGAGGATGCTGTAGCTTAGTGGTCTGAGCTACAGGTTGGCACTAGGGAGGTGCACAGAACTCGGGCACAACTCAGAGGCTTCCCCCACAGTGCAGGCAGGGAAGGATGACACTGGCTCTGCTTGCGTGGCATCTTGGATGCACCCTGCTGCACGGCCCAGAGCACAGCAGAACGCACAAGCTTGGAGCTGTGTGTTTCATTAATGGCTCTCTGCTTTTGTTGTTTAGATGTGGACTACTCAGATGAACACTGTCATTTGGTGAGTTGAATCATTCCACTGCTAAGTGGTAGATTTAATACTGAGCTGTATTTGGATCTGTGTAATCTCTCTAATCTCTTCATGACAGATTTTACCAGACTCGGAAGCAAACAAAGATGTGAAGGGAGCAGGTCACAAAGGAAAGCAAAAATTCAAAGTGAAAGAAATGTATCTCACAAAACTTCTGTCAACCAAGGTAAACTGTAAAAGCTCTGTTTTGGGGAAGGGCTGATGTTGGCTTGGATAGTTTGGCAGAACAGAAATACAAACTAAACCAGAAAATGTTCAGACTTCCTGTGTGTAAATCAAATGTTAAATGAAAAGGTAGCATATAAAAATCACTCCTCTAACTATGAGGAATGACCATTTGCAATGACAGACACATTTTGGGTTTTCTGATACTAGAGTTGTAAAATTGTCTGATTACACATAGTATCTCCTCAGTAAGCACAACCTTCTTCTCAGGTTAAAGAAAAAAGGTTGGTATTTAGCCTGTGGAAAGTGAGTTTTACCAGAGAGCTCCATAGAGTGAGAATGAGCCCCTCTGGAATGAACAGCTTTCAGTCAACAATCTCCTCAATCTGCTCTAGAGTTTGCCCGGCTTAGAGATGGCATCTGAAGCCTGAGTTTCACAAGATACTGCCCACAAAATGAAATAATCTGTTATGGTTTCAGATTAAGCATTCAAAATAACTAGATTAATTTTAAAAGCCAGGTCCTTAGGACTTATAATACAAGTACCTAATTTATACAATGTGCATTGCTTAGGAATAAGTCCTGCTCACTCCCTCTGGTAACATCATCTTGTTTCTGACTTACTCCCAATGGTTAGAAAGCTCTTTGCAACAGCACATTGCATAAAATATTAATGGCTGCACAACACTGAGCTGTGCAAGAGGCCTGAAGGGATGATGATTATAACCTTCTTGCATTTAAAAATCTATCAATCATGATTTAATTAGCTTGTTGATAGCATCTGAAGGAATTTGGGACAGTTCCCAAAGTGAGAGTGAAGACTGGTCATTTCTCATGACCTGTGAAAACTAACATGACCCCTCAGGAAATGTTGGAGTAAGCCAGTAATGTCTTACGGTGGTAAGGTACAGAAGAAAAGAACAGGCTTTTTAGAAACAGACCTTTTAAAGGGCTTTAAATTAATCATCTCCTGCAAAGTAGGACACTGCCCTGAACAACAGAGCTGTGATATTCTTTGCTGTGAAATTCCTGTCATGATAGGCTGTGCGCTAAAGGAAATTGCATCTCACCGTCTCTGTCTCTGCTCCCCTCTCTCCCATACATGTACACAGACACAATTGCAGAGTTTACCCCATGAAATGAACTGGCCAGGACTCATCAAGGCTCTGGGATATGATTAAATCCTTCTTGTCAAGAGAATATTGGGCTGAACTGAGCTTCAGAACAGATGTGAAGAAATAAAGCAGAAAACAGTGTTTTGCTTTGTTTGCCTCTGCTTATAAATATGCTGTGATTATGTCAGTGAGTCCAGCAGCAACCAATCCCTTCCTTTAGTGAACCAAATATCTTCACTTAAGTATCAGAAATATCCAGCTTTCAGTTCTTCTCTCTAATATTCGTGTCTTGTAGCACCCAAAGCTGTTATCCTAGAATTAGATCAAGTGCCAGAGCCACTTGGCTGTGAAGTGTTGATGAGCACGTGTTGAGCACGTGTCACAGGTGGCACCTGGAAGACCAGTGCCCCAGGAAACTGGCTAAACTGCTTTTTTTCTCTCCTTCTTCTTAATTCCAGTCACAAATTCCAAATGCTTTTAACAACAGTGGCAACAGTATCCCAAGAGTTGATGCTGGGATAAAGACCCACTTGGGTCTTTATTAGCCCAAGTGGTTCTTCCCATGTGTGATTTATCACAGAGTTCACCATGATCCTCCTGTAAGCAGAGCAACAGGACACATGACATATGGAGGGAGCTCATTGTGATGTATTGTAGTTTCATTTTTGTTACTGTCTTGTTTCCCAATAACCTATGGCCCTGATGTTTGCCACAAGCTTGTTGTAATTTCTGTGTGTGGTTCTCTCCGGGCGCACACAGCTCTCTGAGGTATTCTTTGCTTGTGTAATAGTAACAAAATATTAACTTTGTTACTTTTCAGGTGGCAATTCATTCAGTTGTTGAAAAGCTCTTCAGGAGCATTTGGAGTTTACCCAACAATAAAGCACCTGTTGCCATCAAGTACTTTTTTGACTTTTTGGATGCCCAGGCTGAGAGCAAAAAAATTACTGATCCTGATGTGGTCCACATATGGAAAACCAACAGGTATGCCCACGGGAGATGTGCAGGGGTGCATGTGCTTTCTGAAAATGTACTTGCAAAAATGAAATGTCAGGTGTGTCAGAAGAATAAGATTTTGGCATGTCTGGGAATAAGATGTGGTTTGGCTTTGTGGATAACAGCAACTTTAGTGTATTGATTTAATACAACACAAACCACCAGGGCTTCCAGGTCTGTGCAGCCTGCACGCTGACTTCATTCTCTGTAAGAAGTTGCAGCAGATTGAGAGCATTATTTGAAGCTGGGTGCCTGACAGATGTGTCTGCTCCGTAGCCTTTGTTCCCTGACTCCTTTTTTAGTGTGAAGAAGCAGCCAGGAAAGTGCTCTGTTCCATGAGTGCAGTTGCAATTAAGGACCATTTTAAAGCAGTTGTGCTACTTGAGTGGTTGATTTTAAAGATGTTTGTTCTTTCTCCTGTCTAGCCTTCCTCTTCGCTTCTGGGTGAACATCCTGAAGAATCCCCAGTTTGTCTTTGACATCAAGAAGACTTCACACATAGATGGCTGTTTGTCTGTAATCGCACAAGCCTTCATGGATGCCTTTTCTCTCGCAGAACAGACACTGGGGAAGGTAATGCTGCCCCTCCAGTCTTCTACTACTTTCTCAAGCAATGTCTTTTTCAACTGTATAATGATTAAGATGATGAAATCCTGGATCTGCTGATACTGGGGGCAGAATTGTCAGGGGCCTAATTAAACTGGGTTTCCATTCCTCATTGCACTGTCTCCTGAGACTGAAGAATTCACCAGCAGACAGACACAGCTACGAGAATGCCTTATTTATAGTTAACTGCTGCTTGTTTTCTCTGCAGTTCAGTTCTGCACAGTGTGTTTACACAATAGGTGGCAGAAAATGGAAATTGTGAAGTTCTAATGAAGCTTTAATGTAGTTTGAAACAAAGGTCTTCAAAGTATTCACATTATCTGATAAGTAGTCCATATTTTGTCTGCCACACACCAGTGTGCAGAAAACACACACAATAAGCTAGGGAAAGCTGTAAGAATACTGAAAGGCCTCTGAAGTTTGAAACAGTTCCTTTCACATATATTAGCTGCTCCCTTTTTATATGCAAAATTATTTGCTGGAGCAACAAGTTCAGGAATCTTACATTCAAAAACTCTTTAGTATAGTGTCCAGAGCTCTGGGGATCAAAATTACTTCCTTTTCCCCCAGGGTATTTTCCTTTTCTTTGGACCAAAGCAGGAAGCTTTTGTTCAGGCTCATACTACCAAGAAAAACAGAATTTATTTAAAAATGGACTAATTTCCTATGTGATCTAATCCAACTGCTCATCTGTTAGAAGTAAATAGCAATTAATGTTCTTATTTATGTTACTTTAGGAGTGAAGTATCATAAATTAAAGCTAATCACATCACTTCCTTGATGGAAAAACTGCAAATTAGCATGGTTGTTAGGTTTCTGTGCTTAACATCCACTGTACAGAATTGTTGTAACAACAGTTCCTGTTAGCTATTTGAAAAGAGGTGCTGAAACCTGATAAAGGTTTGCAATGCAGCAAACATCTTGTGACCTTTTAGTACTAAAATGTATTTACTTTCATGATTTTTAGGCTTTTATCTTGAAGCATCTTTTAGCCATTTAGAAAATAAACATTTAAACTACTTCATCACACATTGGAAGCAGTGGTGACAAGGTAACACATGGTTATGCCATTTATTGCCCAGAGCTTAAACAGGAAACTACCAGCCTCCACTTTTGCATTCTGAAAATCAGTTTTCCAGGTGGGGCTTTGGCTCCTATCACAAGCATCAGCACTTTTTTCCTCAAATGAGCCTAAAGCTCCTGGATAGCTTAATGCTGACCTGGGTTGTTGAAGCTCTGGGGTGAAGAAAAATCACTTTGGCTGTGCTTGTCTGGCAGTCAGCTCTCCATGCTCTCAAACCCCTGAGGGAAAGGAGTTGTAGGAACCAAAGAGATTTAGGGGAACCTCTGCCAGGACAGCATCTAACAAGACTCCCTGGTGTGTCACTGCCAGGGAACTTTCCTTTCAGCAGTACCGCTGAATCCTGTATGTAAATTGGGTTTTGGCCTAGGACTCTTTGTTTCAGCTTTCATAATCTTTCAGATCTAGGGACCTGTAAGGAGGAAGTGAGAAAGAAAAATATGTCTGAGGGACAAAAAGTCATCAATCCCCATGTCAATAGAAATAATTACATGGCAATTGTCATGAAACACAATACACTGTTAGTGAGATCCTGCCTCTGGTTTGCATCTTTGTTTCATAATCTTGGTTCCTAGCATATAACCACAGCAAAGAAAAATGAGTCACACAGACACAATTAGATGCAATTAACTGTGTGGAGGTGGAACCTTAGGAAATCTGTGCTGTGAAAAGTTAAAAGGTTTCAAATTTTTTCTTTTAAGGAAGCACCAACAAACAAACTTCTCTATGCTAAAGACATTCCTCTCTACAAGAAGGAGGTGAAAGCATACTACAAAGCCATCAGGGATCTGCCTCCATTGACCACTGCAGAGGTTGAAGAATTTCTAGCTCAGGAATCTAAGGTATGGTTGAGAAGCAGCAACTTCATTTGCTTTCATGTTAAGTTGTTTTTTTTTTAAAGGAGAACTATCTAACCAAAACTGTTGTCTGTTTTAGAAACATGAAAATGAATTTAATGAGAAAGTGGCCTTGTTTGAAATCTATAAATACATAGTGAAATACTATGACGAGGTAAGCACATCTGCAATTTCAGCTGAATCCTTAATGTGGGGTAACACCAGGGCTGGGCTGCTGTGCAGCCTGCCGGGTGCCACTCCCAAGACAGCCCCTCCTGCATGCAGCCGTGGCTGCTGCTGCTGAGCTCTGAGGGGCTGGAGCAGCGCAGCCCCAGGGCGGCTGAAGCCCCCACCCCTCCGAGGGCACAGGCCAGAGGTTTGTCAGTGCACCTTTACTGTCACTGCTGTATTGCACAGAGACAGCAGCAATAACATTTTCCCTGCAGTTTTGAGGAAGTTCCTATATAGCTGAGGCTTCTTGCTTTACTGTGTTTGCAGAGTCTCTGCAAATGCCTGCCACAACTCCTGTGCACGCGCTCCATTTCCCTGGAGGTTCAGAAATCAGATCAGACTGTAGCACCAGGGTTCTCATTTTAACAGTCAGTGCAAACACCTCGGTGGAGCACACAGCCTTAAAGCAAGAGATGTCTGCTCCTTTCCCATCATAGCTGTCTTAATGCTCTCCTCTAATAGTCTTTCTCTTAAAGAGAAGGAGCTATAGTTTCCAGTCCCTGCTATTACTAACAAAAGAAATCTTTTCTCAGCTGAAAGTACTTAGTCACAGGCTACCTCTAAGCTGCTTTCTAAGAAAATCCTTGTCCTCCACTTTGCATGATAGGATTCTCCACTCCATTTTGTTCAGCATCCTTAACAGAGGCTGCGTGTGCCTGTGCAGGGACTCAGATAAGAGCCAGCTGGGGTGTGTTGCCTGAAGGCCTCCTTATGCTTCCAGCAGGTTGTCTGGGTTTCCCAGCAACCAGGCCTTTCTCTCTTTCATCCTCAGCAGCAAAGCACCAGCACTTGCTGTAGTCATCCAGCTCTCAGTCACCTGTTAGCTGGCTTACCACTTCTGATCTCTAACATCCCAAATCACCTGGATTCAGCATGAAATCCTCACCTCTTGAAACAAAGGATGATACTCAAAATGGCATCATCCTTTATTAAGCTTATTAAAATTATTGATACAGGAGAATTCAGTCTACTTTCTAGTCTTAGTGCCCATTTTTGCTTTTTTGAAGCTAGTACTGGCTAAACATAGCCCATCCTTAGAAGGAAATCTTCCCTCTGCTCTTCCCCCTCTGGCTTTTGACTGGGAGCAGCTAAATCTCTTTCATTGTTTACTGAGACCTGTCCCTGTGTAGCATTGCCAGCAGATATTTCAGACAGCAGTAGTGCTCCATTCTATCACCTGGGCGTGAGCCAAGTGGGTGAGTTAGAGGAAAAGAGACAGTTTATTGCCTTCAGCTTATAGGGCAGAGGAAGAGAAATAAAATATCACTTGCAAATCTTCTGTAGGGTAAAAGCTGGAGCACTGGCCTTGCCTCGCACTCAGAGGTGAGCGTGTGTTGGATTTGCTTTGGATTTTTTTGCTTGGCTCAGTCATTCTTTTGTGGAAGTGTTGCAAATCCTGTGATCAGAATGACTTGAAGGGAAAACTACCAAAGTAAAGTGTTAAAGTCGGAAAAGAATGTTTACAGATAGGCAGGCACTTAATGCATTTTTCTGTCAGTAGTTGTTAGAGTACAGAAAAGCAGGCTTTGAAAAATAGCAAGTAAAATAAGCATTAAAAAATTTATTCTCTCTTTTGCTAATTGTTAACAGATTGTCAGCAAACTCGAGCGAGAACGGGGGTTTGAAGAAGTCCAGAAACAGCTCCAGCAAGTAAAAGCCTTATTTGATGAAAAGAAAAAATGCAAATGGCATTGAGCAGAGCACTGACTCACAGCATCACTGTGGGGGATTTTACATTAGTGCTACTGCTCCCAAAACTGTATTGAATGACTTTATGTACAGGGTTTGAAACGTTTGGACACTCTTCTCCACTCTGACCATTCCACGTAATCTACAATTGGGAATGAAGTATGGGCATGGTTACATATTCACACAGGGGCATGTGAAAGTGAACCTAATGTTGGCAGGGTCAGCATTTTTAGGTACTTGAGCACACATAACCCTTTGTTTCAAAAATACCTTCTAGTAAGCTTTTTGCTTGCTTTAAAATAAGGACATAGAAGATGTGCAAAATACACTGTAAGTTCAGAGTTGCCCACATGAACTTGCAAGTTGCTTACCTCTTTTTTTTAAGAGAAAAAGCTGATGTTTCGCCACATCCTTTCAGCAGCTTGGCAAACTGTGAGAGTGAGAATACGGGTCAGCTGCAGTTTCCTTCCTTCCAGTCAAATGTTCGCTAGTTCCTGTTCAGAAAAAATAAACCACCAAAAAAACAAACAAAACAAAACAAAACAAAAAAAGGAAAAAAAGGAAAAAAAAAAAAAAAAAAAGAAAACCAACAAAACAAAACAAAAAACCCAACAACAACCTGGCACCAAAGTGACACTTAGGATAAGTGTGTTTAGCAGACAGAGTGGGTCTGAGGTTGGAAGGCCAAGTGCCACAAGGCAGGACTTACCTTTGTCAGGTTAGAAATTCCATGTCCAAAGTGAAGCGAACCACTGAGGGGAAGAGGTGAAGGGAAGCTTTTGGAAAAGGGCATTCAGCCACCATCAGTCTGTGTTTACATTTTTGACCTTTCCATCCTTAAAGAAGCTGTGAAACCCTCGTGAGCAGCTTCACAGCTGAAACTGCACTGCATCAGGACACTTGTGATTTGATGAAGCAGCTGCCAATGGCTGCACTTTGGTGCACAAACCTGTACTCAGGTGCATGATCAGCCCATGCATCAGTGCTGATGGTCCTGGCCAGCCTTGCCGTCTGTGTACAAGGGCCTCACAGACCTAAAGCCAGCATGTGGGGGTCAGGTCAAAGGTTGGTTTAATAATATTTAAGAACAGGAAGACGAGGGTTTGAGACTGGGGTTAGGGTGGGGAGGGGTAACTGTCTGCCTTAGTCTGGCTGGGGTTTTTTGAGGCTTGGCTGTTTTGGAGGAAAGGTGTCCATTACACTTGCATTGGTGGGTAAAGTCGGCCCAGCTGGAAAGCAGGGGCATGGCTGTGCTGCTGGGATGAGGCTGGTGCAGTTGTTTCTGAGCAAAGCCACAGAGGAGCAGCTGGGGCTCCAGCTCTGCTACAGCACCAGCACAACCCTACCCTCTACTAGAGAGCTGGAATGGTTTGTCAGCCTGGACTCTGCTTCGGTCACAGGAGGCACGTTCTGAGGCTGTCACGTGCCCTTAGATTTGAGGTAAGGCATTCATGACAAGGAGATACATTTCCATACATTTCTGGAGGGATCCACCACTGGAGGTGAGTGGCCCGTGGGAGAGGGAAGAGCTGTCACCTGCCTTGGCAGTGGGAAAGGTGCCATGGGCTGTGAATGGCACAGGTGACCCAGGTTTGGTACAGAAAGCCAGTGCTGGGGCTGTGAGCAGCCACAGGATTCCCAGGCAGCGGAGGGTCACAGGGTGCTGAGTTCGAGCCCCAGAGCTCAGGCATTGGTGCTAATGCTGCCTGCTCTGGTCACAAAGGCAGCTGGCCCGAGGCACAATCCCAGTGGCAGAAGCGAGGCGGGCTGTTAATGTGGAGAAAAAGCAAACACAAAAACACGGTCCTGCTGCTCTGCCCCCTCCCTACCATGTGATTGCACAAGTTGTTCCTCTTGCATACCAGAGAGGGCAGCCACCAACCAACCCATACTGTGATGGCTTTGTTGGTTTTTTTTTAATTTCAAGTCTTACACTTGCTATTAAGTTTACACTTTATACTTGATGGAATGTATGGCTTTGTTCAGGACACTGCACTACAGTGTTGCAATGCTTTCAGCAGTTCTCTGCCTGGCACACTGTATTTTGATAAGTTCAATTTTAATTAGAAAAAAACCAACCCACCTCTAACCTATCTTGCCCTCTGTCCTAAAAGAGTGGACCATGTCTTGACTAGCACTTAAGCTTGGAATACCTACATGTAAGGGCTTGATTTTTATTGTTCTTAATCTAACCTTTTAAAGCAGCATCAAATAAACAGAAAAAGCACAGTAATTGATACTGAAGGGGAGGCAGGAGCGGATTACGCTTTCCAGTTAGTTCTCTTCTACTTCAGGTGTTTGCTGGCAGTGCATTCAAATGAACTGTGATAGTTTTGTTCAACAGTAACCTTCTGTACAGGCAGAAAAAACAACGTCAACATTTCTGCTTGAGAAGCTGTAAAATATAATCTGTTTGCGTGGGTCTGATCCTGTGAACTTCACTATATGTGTTTATATTGATGAGGAAATGAAAATCAGTCCTATTCTGTATTTGTACTACTGCTTGTTTGCTACAATAGCTTTAATGATTTCTAGAGATTAAGTATGTGTTGAAGCAGGCCCTGTAGCATTACCTACAGCCTGGAATAGGATTATTGCCTTTTATTCAAGCCTCCTAAACAGCGTCACTCTGTTAGTAAACCATTTTTAAGTCATACTGGGACTTTGTAACCCATCAAGTGGATCTCACTAAGTGATGTGAAGTATAATTAAGTGATTGTGGCTCTTTTGGTAGGTTTGGGTCAGCACACAAAACATTGGCACACCTTCCGTATCTGCAATTTGCCATTACTGTCACACAGAGAAAAAGAATCACCTCTGACTATTATGGGTAATATGGCAACACAGCAGTTCTAAGCGCATCCTCAGAAATGAAAAGGAACTTCTCTTCAACTTACTTTCCCATGTTTACAGGCAAAGTGCTATGGCAAACAGCGTGTTTCTAACACTAGCTTACAGAGCATTATTTTGCAGTCATCTAGTTTGAAGTCAAATCTTACTCATGTGTAAAGTAATTCCTGTTGTACAGAAGTTAATCTGTTGTTTAAAATGAATGGTTTAAAAAAGTGCAAATGACAAATACATGTTGGTGTTTGTATGGGTTTATCTAGAATAAAAGCATTTGGAGGTTAGTTTGATTGTGTACTTTAAAATGGTTACAAGAAACCAAACGGCTGGTAACAATGCAAGGTCACGCAAGGAATGGAGTGTAAGACACAGAGTGGCATCAGATGAGAAGCAGTGCTGCAGCTCCAGCCCTGCAGGACAGAGCCGTGCAGGTCAGCACAGCACACTTCCATCACACTGAAGTTGGGACGAAGAACAGGAAGGTACAATATAACTTCTGGTGATGCTGGGGAGGGGAGGCACTGGTCTAAACTCCAGCAGCTGCTGAGCAGTGGCCTCCTGCAGAGTCTGAACGGAGGGGGATTCCCTGGGCTGGAGGATTCCCAGCTGCCTTTCCACCTGTGGGAAGCAGCAAGAGGCCAGGGACAGGCTGATTGTGCAGTGCCTGCCACACCTGCACACAGCCTTCAGGATTTTCACTTCAACTGCACCACTTAACCATCACATTTGAGGGTGATGATATTTTTAAAAAACTAAACATGTTAAAAAGGATAATAACCCAATAATCCTTATTTCAGGAGAAGGTGCTTAAGGGACAGGAAATAAGCTTTCACACAAAAAAGCCTGAGACCAGCTGGAAAAGGTAGCCCACAGACCAGGTGCTGACCATAATTCCTCCTCCTGCAATTACCCTTTTCCTGCCCTCCAAGTCTTACCTGGTTTGTATAAACCTCCCCTGCCCCCTGACATCAGGGAGCACCTTGCTGACACGTCTGCAGCTGGGGACAGAAACACGAAGCTGAGGACAGCTGCTCTTTGCAACCCTTCAGTGCTGGTGGATGCTGGTGACCATGGCATTTGGCAAAGCTGGCTCAGGCACAGAGAGTTACTTTGTACAAGTTCATACTGCAGGAGGCAGCAGAAATAGCTCCTGTTACTTCTAATAGATATACTGTTTTCCTCAGAGAAGTTTAACAAATTCCCCAAGAATGCAAAACCCTGGTTCAGGAATGATATTCCCTAATTTAGTTTTCCCACTGACACACTGGAAACCATGCTCTGCTCTCCCACTGCCTCGCCTCCCCTCCCCTGAGGCAGGATGGAGAGGAGAACTGGAGGCAGAAAAGGTAAAGATCATGAGATCTTTACTCATGAAGAAGAGTAAGAACAATTTACTGGAAACAGCAATGAGATACAAAAATGATCAGTAACAGCAACAGTACTAATGAGGGTAGAAGGGAGGCAGATTTACACGTCGTTGCTCACTACATGGAGCCTGGCATGCTACATGACCCAGAAGAATCCCGACCCTGGAAAATGAGGTGGTGTAGAATAATCCCCAGCTCCCAGCCACAGCCCCCGCCCAGGTACTGCAAAAATTAACCCTGTCCTGGCTAGAACCAAGACAAATCCTTATACTTACACACTATGGGAAGTGAAAAATGCAGCCTCTGGAGAGCTGAGTCGATGCTGGTGTCATTCTTTCGCTATTCCTACAGTCTCACAGCAATACTCAATAACCTATTACAAGGCATTGCACAGTGTATTCTCACTGTCCCATGTTTTTGTTGCGGTGTATTGAAAACAAGAACACCGAGCACAAACCAAATACAAACAAACAAAACCTAGAAAAAAATTCCTCCAGTTCCAGGAAAGTCATCATTATTGGATTATCAGGTAAAAACATTTAGATAAATAACTGATCCTTCACAAATTTCTTTTACTGGACTGACAATGAACTGAAAAAAAAAAATATATATATTCAACCTAGAATAAACATTTTTGTTGTAGTTTACAAATTACAGTAGGAATACAGACATATTTACATAATGCAATTTTTATACTAATCTCTGCTATATTATATTAAAAAATCTAATTATTGCCTATTCCCATTATAGAAATACAAGAGGCACATTGTCAAGGGCAACAAATAGAAGTTTTCAGAGCTTTTAAAATTTCATTTTATCCTTTTAATCTGCATCAAAATACCAACCTAGATGTGGATTATGGCATTGGTAGTAATCAAAACTGCAACACAGAGTAGCATACATTAACTTTCACATTGACGTAGTAAGAGGATATTATCAAGTAAGTGTTAAAGGATTTATAAAAAACTGTTTTGAATTTTTATATTAAATGTCAGTTTTATTTTAAACAACCCAAACCTTGAAAAACAATTTTCAAAGTTTCTTGTGCTGAGATTATTTAATGTTTTGACTTTATGGAAAAAAACTGAAAAACAAACCTTATAGAGAAGGAGTCTTGGCAATGGTTCACAGAATCACAGAATGGTTTGTGTTGGAAGGGACCAAAGATCACCTGGTTCTAATCCCCCTGCCATGGGCAGGCACACCTTCCACTAGTACAGGTTACTCAAAGCCCCATCCAACGTGGCTTTGACCACTTCTAGGAATGGGGTATCCACAACTTCTCTGGACAACCTGTTCCAGTGCCTCACCGCCTCCACAGTAAAGGATTTCTTCCTAATATCTAAACCTGCCCTTTTTCAGTTTAAAACTGTTGCTCCTTGTCCTGACACTCTCTGGACATAGAAAAAGTCCCTCTCAGTTTTATAGCCCCCTTTAGATACTGGAAGAATCATGTCTCCCTGAAGCCTCCCTTGTCCTGCTTTTGCTGCCGCCCAGGATGTGGTTGGGCTTCTGGGCTGTGAATGCACACTGCTGGCTCATGACCAGCCCTTCATTAATGAGAACTCCACTGTCCTTCTCTGCAGGGCTGGTCTCAGTGACTTCTTTCCCCAGTCTGTACTCACATTTGGGATTTTCCCTACCCAGATGTAGCACCTTGCACTTGGACTTACTGAACTACATAATGTCCCCATGGGCCCACTTCTGGATGACATCCCTTCTGTCTGTTGTGTCAGCTGCAGAGCTCAGCTTCCTGTCATCAACCCTGCTGAGGCTGCACTCACTTTCACTGTCTGTCAGCAGTGAAGGTACTGAAGAGCATCAGTCCCAAGAGTGAGCTCTGAGGGACCCCACTCATCACCACCCTCTACCTGGACATAGAGCCTTGGACTACAACTCTGGCTGTGTCCATCCAGCCAATTCCTTATCCACTGAATGATGATTCATCCATCAAACCCATGTCTCTTCAATCTGGAGATCAGCATGTCATGTGGGACTGTATCAAAGGCTTACAGAAGTCTAAATGATGACATTTGTTGGTGTTCCCCTGTGAAGCATTGCTGTCACTCCATCACAGAAGGCCATATTACTCAGGCACAATTTGCCCATAGTGAAGCCATGGTGGCTACCTTGGCTGCCCTCCTTGTCTTTTACTTGCCTCAGCACATCTTCTAGAAGGATCTGCTCCATAATCATCCCAGACACAGAGGTGAGGCACACCAGTCTGTAGTTTCATGGTTCATCCTTTCTTCCCTTTTTAAAAATGGAGCAATGTTTCCCTTTTTCCAGTCACGGAGGGCATCACCTGATTGCCATGACTTCCAAACACAGCAACAACATCAGCCAGTTCCCTCAGAACCCTGAGATGCACATCATCAGGTCCCACAGACTTGTGGCTATTCAGCTTCATCAAATCATCCCAAACCTGCTCTTGGCTTATAGTGGAAGGGACTTCACTTCCCCTATACATGCCCAGAGAAGCGGCACTTCAGAGAAGTGGGAAGTCGAGTGGACCAGAAAAACTGTCTGCAATTGAATCCCAATATTGAGCCTGTAACTGCTGCTATGCCAAATATCATCACACTGGTAACACAAATTCAGGGTGCAGCCCCCTCATGAATCACAACCCTCCATATCCTTTTTATGACTCCCAGTGAGAAAAGTCCTTAGACCTGCTGGTCCATCAACCCAGCAGTAAAACATGCAGAGCCACAAAGGGGTAACTACGCAGAATATATCTTATGCTATTCAGGCACACACAGCCACGCTTTTGGCAAAATATGAAAAGCATGTACAAAGGATAAGTTATTGAAAGCTAACAGCATCAAGAGTATGCAGATTTTATTTGGAGTCCTCACTTTGTGCTTCACCTTCTCCAGTGATCTTATTTCTTGCCAAGTCCCCGCATCCCACCATTACCCGCTCTCTAGATGGGCCAAGATCTTCCAGCTGTTTTCTTTGTCTGGTTTCTAATTCTTCCAATCGCTTGCCAAGCTGGGCAAGCTCTCTTTGATGCTGCTCCTCCTTGAAATTTAAAGGAAAAAAATGTGGCTCTATTACATTTTGCACACTTACAAGGGACCAAAATGAGTGATACATTCACTTTCTTTAAGGAAAATAAAAATTGTGAAGTCCAAAGCATCCTTATTTGTTAAATTCTACTCATGAATGTTTCATGAGTATTTTTCTGATATTCTTGATGAACAGTATCAGGAAGAAATACATTTGCAGATGTTCCTCCTCTCAGATGAAGGAGCACACAAAACTGAGGTCTCAGTAATCATGAATCTGTAAAGTCAACCTGGTCAACCTCAGCCTGAGAGATTTTCACCCTCAGTAGCTCAGCCTAAGATGCTTTTAACCACACAAGAAATCAAGAGCAGCAATACTGCTGTGTAATAATGAAACCATGTGAGAACAGCAGTAGCATTTCTTGCTCAGAAGGAGCTATTTAAAGCCTCTAAGGGGAAGGACAAAGTATGGAGAACTGGCTTAAAACTACCCAGTTGTTACATTCTGTAACATATCCTTTGTCTTTCAAGTACTCCTTCCTATCGCGAGGAAGGGAGCATCTCCAGATAACTCAAAATTTCTTACTTCTGTTCAAAGATGAAATACGCCTTCCTTAAGACTAAGGTCAGTAAAAAAGAACTATTTCAGTATCCTCTTCTGCTGTGTTATTTCCACAGCTTGTAATATCTCCCCACCTGAAGAAAGGAGAAGGACGCCGCAGGCCCAGGAGGAAAGGCAGACGATGGCGTTACACCGACTGCACTGAGTGACGGTAGGTCAGGATTCAGAATTATACTGCGGAATTCATTGTGCCGACGTTGCAGGTCCTTTAGCCTCTTCTGGAGGCGAGCATATTCTTCAGAGGAAACATTCTGTCTAGGAAATAACAGATTTCTTATTGCTCAAGATGTTTTTTATCCCAACACAGCAGCACAGCTCTGCACGAGTGCTCTGCTGTTTAACACCTCCAGTTTCTACCTATCCTTACACAGAAGAACTGTGTATGCTCTTCTGCCTACATGTCTGTCTAAATACCCCTCCACATATTTAGCTATCTGCTCTATTACAGATTAGAGTTTACATAAAATAAATTAAGCTGTTAATACCATTCAAAGTAATGAGTCAGAGAAGCCACATTAATTATTAAAATCAAGCCCTCCATAGGGGCTCAATGAAAAGAGAAAAATGAGAACTTCATCTTTCAAAGAGGATGCCATGTCTGTTTCTCTTGCAATTCTGAAGTCTTGTCCACTTCCTTCTTTTAAAGGGATTCCTGCAACTGTGCCTATACGGTATTTTTTCCTCTTTTTCTTTTTGAAGAGACATCCCTGCAGCTGTCTCATAAGTTCTCAGCTGCCCATCCTAAATAGAATCTGTTCAAAGAATTCTAGTGCTGTAAAGGCCATTAGACTGGACTCCGGTTACCAATCTAGGTAACACGTATCTTCAAAAATACTCCATATTTGTGAGTCATACCTTGAGCATATATATAATTTTTCAAGCTAAGAAAAAGCAAAGTTTATTACCTATTTAACACTTGATTTTCTTTTTCTAGTTCTTCCATCTTGGCTTCCAAAAGTTCTATTTTCTCATGCATCCTCCTTTGTTTATTGTCATTGAGAGTCTTTCTCTGTCAAACAGATGTTTCAAACAGCTAAGTAATACCTTAATAGATTAGATCCTGTAAAAATTAAATCTAAATTGTATGTGGTTTCAAGCTGTGACACGTAATAGGATTGTCCTTCTTTAAGAAGAGATGTTGTATTGTTTGAAGGTGCTTAGATTGCCATGCTGGGAAGAAGAAGAGATGGAAAATGATCCATAGTTGGGAATGAAAGAGGCACAGCTGCTAGTCATTTGTTGGTTAGTGACCAGTTGTACTAACAAACATTAATGGTATCTGAAAATCACAAAAGTCATCCTTTAAATGACCATGTAGAAATGAGTATAAACATAACAAAAAAAGTATGCTTCTTTTTTGTTGTTGTTGTTTTTTGATGGGTTTTTTTTGTTGGTTTTTTTTTGTGTGTTTGGTTTTGGTTTTTTTTTTTGGTTTTTTTTTGTTTTGGTTTGTTTGTTTTTTTGGTTTTTTTTTTTTTTTTTTCTTTGTTTTTTTCTCATATTGATCTTAACTTTCCACGACCTCAAAAGATACTGGTAGGTTTCATAACCTATGTTCAATGCATAACACCACTAATTAATCTTGAGGTTTTACAAACAACCTGCCTTCCTTCCAAACTATTTCATAAAAAGTAAGATTAGGAGAAGAAATAAAATTTGAATCTTCCATCAAGGAAAAGTAGAACATCATTTGTCTAGTATCTAGTATCATTCTCACCTCTTAACAATCAATGCACATGTACATGCAAAGAAAGCCTCACAAAATCTTTGATGGCATTATAACGAAGTTGTTGGCTGTAATGTTCTTTTGCGTGTCAATCAACCTATTTCTATGCTAATCTTGAAGAACCCAATATATTTAGTTATTATATACGGTAGACTGCAAATAAACTCTTAACATGGAAACAATTCTAGCTGGCCAACATAAAGTTGAACTTTACACAGACTGGATCACTCAAAAAGGAAGAGACAGCATGCCTTTTTCTGAGCAACAGCAGCTCGGCATAGCTTGTTCTTCATTTGCTTGTATTTCTCTTCATACTCCGTGATGCGCTGAGTAAGCACATGCTTCTCCTGCAGCCATTCCATACGCTGGTATTCTGAAGTCCTTTGGAAAAATCAGGTTAAAAAATCAAGAGTCATACAAAGCAGCATGTTCAGCTAATACCTTAAGACTCTTGAAACAGATGCATCTTTTCACAACACCTACTTTTATATACTTAAAGGATCTGACGTAAATTTGATTATGTTAACAATCTAATTGTGACTACGACATTTGAACCTGTGCATTATCCTAGGATTTCTTCAACCCTCATTTTGAAAACTGATTCCAAGAAGCAAATTGTTGGTGCCTTGTTGGATTGGCATGCTGCCAAACCACCCAGAGAAAATTCCTCAATTCAGGTCAAACCACTGCAGTGGAACACAAGAGCAGATTCCTATTCCAAACATCAGTTGTCAGAAGAGTTGACAACCCCCTTCTCTGTTTAGGAGAGCAGGGTGCTGCCCTATGGGGTCTACTAAACCTTTGTAACAGACTTGCTCAGGACGTGCTACCAACCAGAACAAACACCAGCTCAACAAGAAGTTCCCACTGATATGGTTTCTAGACAACATCCAAGCTGAACACACACCACCAAAGGCATATGTTATCTGTTTAGACTTTTGCATGGTTACAACACACTAAAATTAGGCTGTGTTCTCTAGCAGTGTATAGGAAAGGAGCTGTTTCTCCATGCTGCCTTGTTTGTTTGGGTTACCTGCACTGTGAATCAAACTAGACAAGAACTAATGGCATATTTAATTACATTGCTGTAAAAAATTAAAATTAAATTGTGAGATTCTGTGTAGCAGATTTTAAGAAGACCTAGTATTAGTGCATCCACCACTACTCAGGAAAACCTAGTCCTGACTGTTTTGTGATCCATAAATATGTAAATGACAATGACAGTCATTCAAGTAACAGCAACGATCTCACTCAACATGTGGGCACACCTCCCTAAAGCAAACATGCAAAGTAGTTAATGTGCTTGCTAGTGACATACTCTGCAGTCCAAATGCAATAACATCTTCAAATATAAAGTTGAAACGCACTACTCTAACTAATGACAACATAGCAATTGCAGCACCAATTAGTAGGAAAAGAGATGTTAAAACAAAAAAAAAAAGTTACATTATACCCTTTGGAAATTTTGTATTTAATCTGGGACACTGACTTTTTAAAGCAACCACCACACAATAATTGAGTATTAGTTAGACAAATATTTGGTTACTAAACTAGGAAATTCTGAAAAACTATTTCAGACTGACAAATTCATCTTTAAATTCCAGGAAAGTGTTCGTTTGTATATGGAATCTGAATAAAATTTGGCTTCCTTCATCGTTTATTGCCGTCCTTCATCATTTATTGTCATACTTTGATGGTATGCAGTCAAGCTTGTGCAAAAAAAGCAAAGTGATGATTTTTAATTTTGATGAGAGGAACTAGAAGACATTCTATAAGCTTTTACTTACCTTCTATCTGCTAAAAGTAGCTAGTGGGAAAGGGAAGGAAGTATTCACACATATACTGACTGGGACCGTGGAACCTTATCATGCATAATACAATGCTTGAATGCTCTTTTCACACGTACAGCTTAAACACTCTTAAAAGAACTGTCTGAAACTCTAGATCTATCTATCTATATCTACAGAAGTTTGACACCCACTTCAGTTAAATAGAATTTCATTTTATGCAAGCAGTGTATCTCATTAATCAATAACTAATTTTGACAGATACGAATGGAAAGAAACTCCTGGTTTTAAAGGTGACATGACAGAAGTTTTTATATACACTATGCCCACAGAATGTACAGCCATTTTTTACAACTGTCCAATATTTCCTGTTCATTTTAACCTCGTTTTCTGACTTTATTCAGAATCTACAATCCACAGTTAAGTAATCCATATGAGAAAAACACAAGCAGCATGAAAAGCAAAGCCAAAAGAAAAAAGTTACTTCTCTGTTTCCAGTTGAGCTTTCTCTGCCTGAGCCCTTGCATGTTGACATTCTTGTTTCAATCTCTCTATTATTTCCTTCAACTTTTGATTGGATTCCAGCAAATCTTTTTCTGATTGAGAAAGTGAGGCAAGCTGGAGTTGTATATCATTTATTTGCTACCAAAACAAAAAAGATTTTTTCTATTTCAGAATGTATGCAAATAACCAGCAACTGATTTTGAGATTCTGAGACAATGCAAAATGGAGACACCAACTAGCTTTAGCTTTTCTTTAGCCTTTTTTACTTGTTTCTTTTCTCTTTACTCAACAGTTTCTCCAGAAGCTTTACAGTAAATAACTATGAGACAAAGGATTTCTACTGTAGTTAAAATGAGAAAGATAGGCAGGACACTTCTGCCACTGAAGTGTCTCCCAGAATTTCAGAAATCCAACGCTTCAGCCCCAGGCCTGAACAGAATCCAGGACCATGAAATACTTAGTAGCAGAGCTGTGGGGCTTTCCAGGCTCTTCTGTCTCATATCACAGGGAGTGTTACAGCCAACAGTGACTGTACTGATCAGTTCACAAAACAAGGAAGCACTGAAAAGTCCAGCCTCTGCAGCCAGCATATACAAATGATCATTTCCCTTTCCTTTTCCTCCCCCCACATGGACACTTAGATCCCTCAGTTTCTGATTTCTGGAGGAAAAAATAATTGTCTTGAACTTCAAGTGCACCCAGCTTTCAGAGTACTTTGATGCACAGCTATTGTTATTACCTACTAAATAACATCACAGGCAAGCAGGAGTTAAAAAAAATAGGTTTGATTTTCAACACTGCCATCAATTGACTCTGCAATAGAAATATACCTCTTTACACTAGTTTGTTCATTTATGAAACATCTGTTAAACACTTGAAGAACCTCAGATGAGAGACACAGTGTAAATGCAAAGCATTACCTAGAAACAATTTATAAGTCTCCATGGCAACTGAATCTCCAGTTAAATAGTGCACAACCATATTCAATATACCAGTCTATAAACATTCAGCTTTGAAATCCCTGTTACCCACAAAACACATGAAGCAAAAAACTGTAATCCATTTATAGAGGCCCAGGAAAGCACAACTGATTTCTGAACACTTCTCCTTTAAATATCTGAATTACATATTTCATCCCTCAGGGGAAAAAAAAAAGCCTTAAAAATTCAATCTAATCTTCAAACACAGGACATGGTTACTACAAAAGAATGTATTTCTCTATAAAACATTACAATGCAATAAAACCTTACCTGTTTCAGATTAGCATTTTCACATTTCTTTTCTTCCAGCTCTTTTGTCTGTATAGCTTGCTGTTGAATTTTTAATCTAAAATTGTGTAAGACATCCTTATTTTTATCTAATCAAAACACAGATGCTATAAATTAGGACAAATCAGCCTGAGAAATAAATAGCATTATTTGAAAGGCTGATCAATATTTAACTAAAAAAGTGTTGAAAATATATTTCTATTCATTCTCACAATTCACATAGGAATAAGACTTTTGGAGTATGATTCATTTTATCATGCTGACCTTCAACTGTAAGCTAAGTAAACTCCCAACCATAATAGCCAACTCAGAGATATCATATTAGGGTCTCAGATTGCCAATTGCTGCTATGGTGCCATTGTGGAATGAGAAATGGTCTACTCTAGCACTGGACTATGCCAGCAGCCAGCACACTAAACTAGTTTTAACAAAGGTGTATTGCCAAATTATTACTTCAAAATGGTCATAGAAAATAACACTTAAAGGTTTGGATGAAAAGAGTTATCGTTTCAAATAGTTAATTTTTAATTCTGTGCTCTTTTTCACATAGTGCAAAAGATAATTTTGTTTAATCTACATTAATGAACACTACATAATGAAGATTTCTGTATCTATGAATAGTAAGCTTTTATACTGTCTACTGCAAAGACATTAAGAGGGGAAAATGAGAAATTTGTGCTAAGATTAGAAAAGTGACACTACCGCAAACGCTGAAGTTCCTTTTTGCTAGATTCTTCTGCCATCTGCACAGCCCGTAGTTTCTCTTCATACTGATCCTTTTCAGATTGCCTCCAAGAATCTTGCTCCAGTTTCATCTTTTCTAGATCAGCTAATCTGTTTTCGAGTTCTAATCTGAAACATTATTCAACATACACACAAGAATCACTACAAAATGTCAGAAGTGTTTAGTTAAGAGTGATATTTTTAAAAGTATCACAAAACAGTCCTCTTCTAGAAACTGAGGAGGAAATCAGCAGACATACTTTTCATTCTGTAAGACTGCAATATTGTCAAAAACTTCCTCTTTGGCAGCTTGCACTTTACGAATTAGCTCCCGATCCTTTTCTACTAAAAGCACTTTATGACGTTCAACAGCTGCAGTAAGAATTTCCTTGTCAGACAGCAATCCTGCATTATACATTAAAAAAAGTTAAACATGTCATTATTGATAAGAACCTGCTAGGACCCTATATTCAAATAACTTTATAAATTCACAAAAGGGAAGTAAAAGTGACAGGATGAATGGGGAAAGGAGAAAAAAAAAACAAAACACAAGAAAACAAGAAGAGACATTTCTTAATATAAGTTGTATTTCCAAAACTTTTGAAAAGTAACCATTACACTGGAATAATGGTCTATGAGAGTTTCTTACTTTAATAAACAAAATAACTAAACAATTAATATTATTACAGATTTAAACTCCAGAGCAGTTTCTACAAAGCATTTGTGTCTGGATTTTAAAATTTTAAAAAGTGTTCCACAACAGCCATGCAAAGGTCAAGCAAGAAAATTTTCATTTTCTGGAAAAGTCTACAGTAAACAGAAAGTGGTTGTCAGTGAAACCAGTAACTGGGCTACAACAAATCTCAATTTTAATCCACCTATATTACCAAATGAGGCATTTCTAAAACCATGACTTTGTATGCAGGAACAAATTAAACAAAACTAAAATCTTGTAACTGACCCCTGTATTCACTGGCAAATAAGCCAACATGCTCTAACAGTGACTCTTGGTTATTTAGCTAATTCAAGCAATGTAAATGGAATTCCACATTAAGTCCAGCTTAACTTAAATCTTGTCTGTATTCAGTTTCATATTTCATAGGGTCCAACATTTCTAGCTTGCAATACGCTGTAAGTATATTGTCAATACAGAAAACGCCACTTTTTCATTGCTCTTAGCCAACTTAATATTAAAGCAAAAGAACAGAAACAATTATTTCAGGAAGATAAAGGTACTATCTTGGGGCTATGGCCAATCAGTGAGGACAGTTCTCTTTAAAACTGTGCAATTGTATAGTTGTGTGATTTAAACACAACTAGTAGAATAAAGTTTTGGCCTTTTCACTCTAGAAAGCTATTTCAAGTTGCCTACATACTCAGGTGCATCAGGTATCTTAGAGCAATGCCTGTTTCCTTCAAAGAATGACCTAGGTACTGTATTTTGTTTCATGTGGCAGCCTTATGGAATTGGTATCAATTCCACAGACACAGAATCAAAAAAAACCCCAACCACTGAAACTCTGTGGCACAATACAGTTTCAAGCAGAGTATGAAAGACTCGAGAATTTAGCAATAATAGAAAAAAACAACCATATGAAGTACATAACTTGAAACAGATTATGCACAAGTTGTGTCACAAATGCACTAATTTACATAAATGAAAAACTGCTTTCAATTGTTCTTTGCCTAGTAGAGCAAGTGAAACAACACAATTATTTAAAATACCAAATGAATTGTCAGATCTATGACCTAGACCAGAAGTAGAAGACTGCTGGGAAGCGTTCAGAGAAAACAACAGTTGTATTATTCTAACTGAAGTTAACAGATGAAATAATTACAAAATAATGTCATACTTTACCATCCATTTCACTTTGAATCTTGTTTCTCTCTCTTTCTACTTCACTCTTTGTTCTTGCTGCCTCCAGTTTGACATTTGTTACTTCCAACTTATGTGAATGTTTAAGTTCTTTTACCTATGAATTAGTAAAAACCAACACCAAATTAACTATAATAAATTTATATATACTTACTTCACTTCTGATTAAAGATACCTCAGAGTCAAGCTAAAATAAAATTAAATTTCATCTCCATAAGTAAATCAAAACAGTGATATCCAAAGTCAGAATATCAACTACTTCCCACAGAAATTTCAATTTGGAAACTACTTATAGTCCCCCTGGCCTCCTGGAGTGCTACATTACTTACTCAAAATCCAGGTCTTCATAGTTTTAAAGTGCATTTTAAATCAAATACTGCTCTACAGACACATCAAATGGCCCCATAAAAGTAAGAGCTTTAAGAACATCAAATCAAAGAAAATTACTGCTTGCACGGAAACTTTCTATAGTTTAGGCATTTGAACGCAGTAATTACACGGTCAATGTGAATTAAATATCTGGAGGAAAGCACTTATAATGAAAATCCATTCACAATGACAAATGTAATTACAACCTGCTAGCATATACAAGTGGCAAAAGGTTAAGAATGACACAGTAGCTTATTAAGTAACTACATGGAAGATTTAGTTGCTTATATATCAAGTTGATAACTTTTCAGGGCAACTTGAAAAGATTTAAGGTGGCTTTTTTAAGGCAGAAAATTCAGAAGACAAACATGCACCTGTGCTCAGGAATAGGTTTGAGTGGGAGCAGAAGCAGGTGGAGGTTAGTAGAGTAAAGCTTCTATTTTCCTGCCTTTGAGAAACACGACTAACATTTTATTTTGTCCTGCTTCTGGAGAGGAGCAGAGAAGACCAGCTGATACAAAAAATAAAGACTGTAACAATCTTCTATATATTCTGAGAAACCGCAGAAAAACGTTTACCAGAAATTTTCCCCTCCCATTTAGCATTCCTGGGGGCCAAGTACGGTATGTTACATAAGCAGGCTTTAAATAGTGGTATAGCTAGACCTTATTCCTGTGGTAAATTAGAACTTTTTAATGACCAAAATTAAATAATTAGTATTTATAAATATGCACTTTAAAAAGATTAAAAAAAAAAAAAACAAAACAAAAAAAAGAAAAGTGTACAAACATAGAACAAAACCTCTAAGATCTGGTGCCAACCCAACCAAGTTACTCAAGTATGTTTCAAGACAATGGTAAAAAATACTTAAAAGATTGTGGTGCAATTCTGTACCGAAATGTTTCTGTACAAGCTATGCTGGCATTAGCCCAAGAAAAAGGCTGTGCTAGTGTGACTACACTGCTTCTAATATAACCTAAATCTCCACAAGTAACTCCAATGCAGCTTGCTTCCTGTAGCTAACACAGCCCATTCACAGGATAGTTTTTAAGATCTCCAGAAGCCATAGCTCCATTAGAAAAAAAAAAAAAATAAAAAGGAAAAGAAAAAAAGAAAAAAAGAAGGAAAGATCAGTTTAAAGCTCTAAAGCTGACTGTTTTCATGAACATTAAAAACATGAATATAAGGATACCACTTCAAAAGTCTTATTCTGTTCAGAAAAAAGATGGAATAATAAAAACATAACCTCACTCTTTAGAGATACTTTCAGGTATGACAGTTCTCCTGTAAAGTCACATATTCTTTGTCTTTCAACTGGAACTGAGGGGAAAATTCCATACCTATTTTAAGTCACAGCAGAAGACCTTGTTACTTTATTCTTAGTCTAAAATATAAGCAGAAAAACGTAACAGGATGTGAAAAACATTTAAGATACCACAAAAGCACTTACTTGAGCAGTTAAGGAATTGACTTCTCGTTCAGACTTGTGAAGTTTGCTAGTTAAGAGAATGTTTTGCTCATGACTCATCTGCAGTTCTTTCTCAATGCGATCAGCCTGTAGTTCAGCAGACTTCTTTTCTGCCTTGAATGAAGGAAGTATTTTTAAGATTTTTGGAGCTGGGTTGCCTCTTGTTACTTATTTGAAATGTTTGACTGATCTGAGCTTTCTGATATTACTGACTCATTAATAATAATAACATAATAATATATAATATAATATATAAATATTAATCTTTGCTCAACCATATATTCCAATACAAAAAGGATCTTGAATTTTACTGAAAAGTCACAACTTTTTTCCCTAACACCTCCTGTATCACTCTCATTTTCAATCCTTCTTGATAAGGAGTGGTGGTAATCTGACTTGGTTAGGAGGCAGCAGGTGTGCTTACCAGTAAATTACTGGGCTATAAACAGTGTAACTACAAATGGTGTTATATGCTGGCCTATGCAGTCACACTGACAGAAGAATTAACATCCTGGAGAGAAAACGAAATGCAATTACTGCATTATAGACTCTGATCTTTACTGAATATCAAAAAGGTAATCTAATACATGATTTCACCTTCCTTTTTCTAAACACTTCTGTTTTCAGCAGGACTCTCTTTAAAGCTGTCTAAGAAGATGACAGCACTTTTTAAGATGAGATCAGAGCATCTCATAACTGAAGTATACTGCACTGATAATAGTAAAAAAGAAAATGAACCATCTATCTGCATGCTGCAACTGTGTGAAGAATCCAGGTGAAGAAGCTCACTACCTAAAGAGGTAGCAAGGACTGACAGAAGGTCTGAGGACAACAAACGAGGAAGACAGTGGAATCTTGGGAAAAGTGCAACAGCCCAGAAATACCAAGGAGAGCAACAGCTGAGTACTACACAACTGCAGTCATGCGGTGAAGAAGAGGCATAGGTGAGCAAAAACGATGACAGATGAGGAAAGGATTAAAGAGAGGAGCAGCATGTGACATTTTTGAAAATAAAGAATTTACTGCAGCAGATTATTAACATATTGGTTTCTAAGTCCAGCTAAGTGGCAAGTGGCAAGACATGACCTTCTTATTGACTACAAATATGGATATGACTCGCTTGTTTAGAAAGGAGATCATTCAGCATAGTCTCTCAGCTGAGAGAATTTCCAAAGTTGAACTGGCAGTGCATGACTCCCAGTCAACTACAATTTGATTTTAAATCTGAAATGTAGAAATTCAAATTGTGGAGTCAGTGGCAAAATTATCAGTGATTTCAGTGACAGTTCTGTCAGGCCAAGTGCTATTCTTACTGCACTCTACAGGGAGGCAAAATAATAAAAGAAAATCTTACCTCTAGAGACCGCATCATGGTCTGCATCTCAGCTAACTGTCGTGCTTGTACTCTTTGAACATTTTCTGCTTGCACAACACTGTTGTGTCTTTCTGCTCTTAGTTCTTCTGCTTCTGCTTCTAAGGCTTTTAATTTCTGACACAGTTGTGCCTTTTCTCTAGAAAGTGTCTCCACGCGTTTACTGTCCCTTGTGGGATCAATGCTAAGCAGCTGATTATGGAGTTCTTCCTTATCTTTATCCAGTCTTGCAATCTGATAGTTGTTAATCAGAAAAATAAGAAGTTCTTACATTGGTTAGGTGTCAGACAGCAACAATTACAGTAATTAACAATTCAGAAAAGAGCAGCAGTGGACATTTAAACAATCATTTGCTTGGAATAGGAAATTTAAAGCAAGACCACCTGAATGCCTGTGATTAGTGTGATCTTTACACTACAGAGAACACTACAGAGTGCAACACTGATTGATGTCCTCATTAGCAAGCTGGATGATGGCATGGAGTCACTTTCAGCAAGCTTGAGTGTGACACTGAACTGGGGGAAATGGTCAATCTGTTGGAAGGCAGAACTGCTATCCAGAAGAATCTGGACAAGCTGAAGGAATGGACACAGCTGGATCCTCTTCAACAAGAGGAACAAGACATGCATCTGAGATGGAGAATCCAATACAACAGTACAGGCTCACAGCAGTTGTCAACGAAGCATCTCCATGGAAAAGGATCTGGGGGGTCCTAGTGGGCAACAAGCTAAACATCAGTCAGCAGAGCACCCAATCCAATCCTGGCAGATTGGCAGAAGGATAACTAGCAGATCCAGGGAAGTGATCCTTTGTCCCCCTTCCAGTACTGGTAAAACTGTATCTGGAATTTGTGTCAAGTCCAGACAGCCACTAAGGTGTTCAGAGGGTTGAGGAATATGACATATAAGGACAAGCTGAGAGAACAAAGCCTCAGCTCAGAGAAGAGAAGAAGATGCACAGTGATGGGAAGAGAGGCAACAGGCACAATTTGAAACACGTGAAGTTCCAATTACCTATTATGAAAAAAGTTTACCATGACGATGGTTAAATACTGAAAGAGTATTTCTGCCCAGAAAAATTATGGAATCTTGATCCTTGCAGATGTTCAAGACTTGGCTGGACATGGACCTGAGCAACCTGATCTCATTACACTTCAATATTTTAAACAAGATTTTGGAGTATAAAGAGTGTCTTTCAACTTATCTTATGATTCCACTATTTTATAATTACCACAGAACTCAAATCTGCTAATAACTTCAGACAGCCAATATGACTGGGCCCCAACAGACTATAAATCAAAAAACAAACAAACCAAAACCCAATAACAATAACAACAAAAAAAAACCCCCAACTCTCTCTTACAAAGTAGTACAAAAGGTACAAGCCAATCTGGAGAGTATAATTAACAAACATATAAATTCATAGATTGTTACATTTCAAAATTAAGTTACATGGACTGAATATAATAGTGGGCCCAAAAGAGAGAGAAAAAAAGGTATGTAAGTATTCTCTCCATATTTATTAGTCCAAACTCTGATCTGCAGCAGTCCTGTTAAAAGTTTCACCAGCATCCTCTATGAACAAACGTGATTTCAGCAGCAAAAGCCCTCCAAATGAGGAGATTCAATTGCATTATATGCCCAAGCCAGCATTTAAGAATTAGGATGTTTTTATAGCCTTCTTGTGCAAAATGACATGGAATGTTAAAAAACCTTTGAGAGAAATCAGATCACACTGTGCCCTGGGCTCAAGGTAGTTGCATTCTGTGTAAGTGTGCTAATTAGCTGCAGGACTAGCAAAAACTCACAAAGCCCATGAGAGAGGCAGGCTGTAAAGCAGCATGTGGGTTTAGCTCCAGGAAGGACAACTGTTCTGTTTTTAATGCACTGCATTTGCAAACTTAGATTGATTTTGCAAGCGATGATTGCTTTGATTTGTGTCTGATGTTTGGAGTAATACATTCAAATCTGGCATCTTAGAATATATGCTTCCAGACAAATACTTAAATGGATATGCAAATGACATCTGCAACTCATTTACAATGATGTATCTATTTAAAACATAAATAAGCTGGCAATTTATTTAGCTACCTACACTTTCAAAAGTCCAAAGAAACATACAAATGGTTTGTTCAGGAGCTAATAAAAATGAAATAAAGTTACCAAAGTTTTCAGTATCCTTTTATCACTATCTAGATCCAAACTAACATCATGTAAGTACCTTGCAAAGCGTACCCTTACCTGCTCCTAACAATATATCTTCCTTGAAAAGTTGCTACACAAGTAATTTAAATCCTAAACTTACATTGGTTACTCAGATAATTTATTAATTTCAAGTTAGCATCATGTTACAAATCAAAATGTGATTAAAAACAGCATTAAGCAGATGTCATTTACCAGAAAGCAAGTTATTCTTACTTTTAACAGCACAAATAATATTGCAATCCACCGCTGAACAAATCTACAGAGGCAGCCTTAGGCTAAGTCACAGAAGTGCTTTGAGAATTAAGAGAATAGAAACAAACATGAAATAGAGTCAATCTGACATCCCTTCAAGTACCAACAGTTCCACAGTGTTCAAGCAGCTTTGTCAGAGATACTTGCTAAGCTACTATAATATTCTACGTACCTCAGCCTCATATTTTATTTTCTTCTCTTCTAAAATATGTGCATGTTCTTCCTTTTGATGCTCAAATTCTGATTTCAGAAAGGTATGGTCATAACGAAGTTTGTTATATAGTGTTCTGTATTTTTCTACTTCCTAAGTTAGAAAAAAAAATTGAAAAGTTTTCAAATTTATTTTATTTAAATGTACATGCAATGCTCCTATTGCTTCACAAGATATATTTGATTAACCAAATGCTGCCTCCTCTCTCTTCTATGATTTCAACCTTCCCTGCCTGGGACAACAGTACCAGAGAAATAATGCCATACTTTGCTCTCCTTTCAGTTTTAAATTCCTAAGGTTTTAGGAACAACTATAAGGTAGTGATCACTAATCTAAGTGAAATAAAATTTCAATACTTATGACTTACATTTTCTAGCTTCTGATAGCGCTCTCTCATAGGAGACTCCAATTCTTCATATATTTTTGCTTTTAACCGTTCTAATTTTTGAGGAGTTAGCACCTTAAAACAGAAAAGTATCACAAAAAATTAGTCATATTCAGTTATTTATGCTGTGATAGGTCAATAGCCAGGAATAAAGTATTTCAAATATGATTTTAGGAATTTTACTTAATTTTCTATGTTTTTCTAAAGAAATTTCGATAGTAGTTACAGAAGCAAAAAAAGTATTAGTGAACTAAAAATATTCTGGGAAGATAACACAAGCATTTGGAATGTCAGCATTTATCAGCAGAAGTAACACAAATTTCAGGCTGAATTGCCAAGAGATTTATCTCCTTTGTGGGGGACGGGGGAAGGAAAAGCAGACTCACATAAAAGATAAAGAATTAATGTCTCACCTAAACAGGAAGTGAACCAACCCAATAAGATCAAAATGAGCAACACCAAACATTTATTTACAAAGCACATTAGATGTGTGTTGTCCAGTGGGTACATGGATACTGGTTTGAATGAATAAAACCATCAGGAAAGATTCCTTGCCTTAAGCAAAGAATACCATTCTGTATGGTATTTTGTTAAAATTTCTTGGTATGGTTCACAAAGCAAACTATCTACCAAGAAACAGTTTAAAACAAAAAATTTCATCCACAACTGTGACATAGTCTTATTTATTCTACTTTTCTTTCACTTATCTGTACCCTGAAGTCCCTGGAAACTAGTCCTAGATATGGTACTGAGGCACATCTCCTCCATTCAGAGTCTGGGATCCTTTGGTTAGAGATTATATTTGTTTCCTAAGAACATGTCCTGCTTTACTTTAAGAAAACAAGCAGTTAAATAGAGTGTCATCCAAGTTATCTTAAATGTTGAGGAGCTTTTTTGTTTCATTTCAGCTTGGGATATTTTAAGAAAAAGAAAGAAGAAAGCTTTTATCACAAAGAAAATCAAATATCTATCTTTCTAGTCACTTATCCTAACAGGTTTAGGCACCTAAGTTACCCTCCAAGATAGATGATTCTCCTCTTAATATCAGAGCAAGCACAGATAGAGACTGAGAGTCTTACACAGCATCTAACAACAGCATTTGGATGACTCAGTTAAACAAGGAAGCAGTAATTTCAACCCACAGTCACTCTAGAGAAGAGCCATTACTTGGATGGGGTGAATTTCAAGACATCTGAAATATATCCAAGCTGGGTATATGCATGCTGCATTAACAGAAAAATATGCATGGTCCTACTACAGGATAAAAATACATACCAATTCCTTCCAGTGAATTATCTCACCTGCTGCTTTACTTGTTCCAGCTCTTGTGTTTTAGACAGCAACTGCTCTTGAAAGTCAGCAAGAAGCTGCTGAAATTTGTCATGTACAGTCTGTTTTTCAACTAACAACCTTTTCAGTTCATTTTGTGATTTGGTATAATCCTCTTGTAATCTGAAAGATAAAATACATATTTACTTTATAGTCACCTTTTAAAGCTCAAAAGACTCACACACAGAAGCAAACATACAGACACTAAATAAGAACTAAGCTATTAATATCCTCTTTCTGTAATATAATGAAAAGCTACTCCACATTTATAAGCATAAAAAGAGCTGCAGAAACATCACCTGCAGTGTCTTAAGGAACTTTGAATTGTTTATTTTCTAATATGAACAACATTCATATCTCTACTTACACACAGGAATAGCTAACACACATCTCACACACACAACTAAATCCCTTCCAACATTTAGCTTCAACTTTTAACAACTCAAAGACAGAAACTTGTTTAAATTGGTGTACCTTAGATGTTCTGCCCTTAGAGTTTGGTAATTTGCTTTGTGGTGTTCACTTCGCATTTTTTCATCCATCAAAAGTTTTAGTATTTCTTGTGAATTAGCTGCTTCACCCCCTTCACCCACGAGAGGAAGGAGGTTGCCCAAACCATCCATTGTAGGAGGACTGTTCAGGTGAGTATGGAGAAGACAAGATTAATGTATAACTAATCTACAAGACCATCCACTCGTTACGCTGACATCTCAGAAGACCAAGACACCTGAACAAATACAAGGACATGTAATTAGCGTTCCAGAACATTCACTGTTCAAAGGTTTCACACACTGCTTTTGCTTTAAGTACAGAAGAATCCTGGTTCTGCTGTAACACAGATTAGAAACCTTTACTGAAAGTGCAACTCTTCTCTGCTCGTGCAGCCTGCCCTGAGAAGTAATAGCACTTCCAGGGGTATAGAATACACTTAAAGATGAAGGTCACTTGAGTCAGAACAAAATAAGAACAAGTACTACTATCTGAAAGATTACATGACGTGTTATTTTTACTTATGCTATGCACTGAGACTCCAACCATGATGCCCTAATTATGCCTTTTTAATCAGAGTTCAAGCAGAGGTCACAGACAGCAGACACACAGCTTTTCTTACTACTTATTAAAAAGTCTGTCACACTGTCCCTACATGTTGTAATAATCAACACACCTCTATTTCAGCTGGAAGAAAAGCAGATAATTCTCTATTGAATTCCTAACAAGCCCTTTCTGGAGAAGAGTTAAGGTATCAGGAACAGCCTGGAAGACACCTGCCCACAGTTCAGTCCTGAAATATGTCACTTCCTTATTTTCAAAGCTTATCTTGTGGTTTCTTGTGACCTTTCCTGAAAGACATTTTCAAAATGTGATAATATCAGATTGGTGTGAGGAAAGCTACAAATCAAGAGTTCCTGAGAAATAAGGAAGTGTTCTAATATACCTCATTAGTGCTTTTTGATATTTGAAGCAATAGGTATTAATCTGATCATTACTGACTCTTCTACTGGATCTGGGGGAGGGAGGACTGTAACTGAATTTTAGGGAAGTTACAAAGCTTTGAAAACAACTACTCTGCCATTTTAGCTTCTTGCATAGCTGGACTGATGCCTAAGAAGTCCATGTCTGCAGTGTGCAAAGTACACCTTTATACAAAGTAAAACTCAAACAGAAACAATGATAAATCCCTAGGATCACTACAAATACCTCACCTTCTTTACATGCACAGTTGCATGCATATTTTCTACCACTGCACTCTTTCATAGATGTACCTTAAAAATTTACAATTTGATTTTATAAACCCCTGAACTATAAGCAAGATGAAAATCTATCTTCCATACTGGGGAAAAAACACCCATTCCACCAAGACATGATAATGTCAAGAAAAGGTAAATGCAAGACTTTCTTTCCCATTTTTCCTTCCTCCATTCCTAAAACGAGAAAACGTCAGAGAAAAATCTACACTTACAACATCACTCTAAGCAAAGCAACAACAGCAAGTTTGTATTCTGCTTTACCCAAATTTGCTGAGAGAATGAAGAGGAAGAAATCAGAAAAAAGAACACTCTCCTCTAGGACTGCCCCAAATGCACAACCAATTTCAAACATTAATGACACAGGTTTTGAAGACCCTTCTAATCAATACAGTCTCTTTTTCATCCCTGAATTTTGTTGGCTGTTGAGAAACAAAGGACAACAGCAATTTTCAAACTCAATATAAAGACATTTTCAATTGTGAAACCAACAGCTGGATGAGGAGAACAGGTCAGTGATGCTAAAGACAATAAATCACGTGGGAGGAGAGAAAGCTCTGAGAAAATTCAAGCAGCATGTCCCTAAGAATCTCTAACCATATCAACAGGGTTAACACAATCACTATTAAAACAAACAAAACCCCCACACAAACAATAAAAACAAACCAAAACAACAAAAAAACCAACAACCAGGCAATAGCACTTTGCTCTCATATGCTATAGATACTAAATGTAACTATCAAGCCAAAGCTCAGAATAAGGAACACAGCATTTAAAGCAGGATCTGGATCCTGTCGCTTACTTGAGTAAGAAGTATTTCAAAGTGGCATAATGGAGATAAAGACACCAAGAAAGCACTACGCTTTCTGAGACAACGGCAGCCAAAAGATAAGCTGGAGCACAGCCTTTTGTACTCTCTATTCCAAGCTGCTGCAGGTGAGAAGTATATTCTCTCCTCGCAGCTTTCGTTACTATCAAAAAGTGCACAAATTACAAAGCAAGACACACACCTGGCCATGTATTCATATGCGTGAAGATTTCATGAAAAAGATAAAAGGAGAAAAGAGAGGGAGATAATTGCAGCTGACAAAACAATGCTCCAGACTGCAAAAACCTGTTGTATTTAAGGAAACAAAACTCTTTTGGCTTTGCAGGGACATCTAGCGGCAAATGTCATGCTTTGCATTCCTGGTGACGACTGTGAAACAGACAGCAGAGATTTCATTACTTCACCAGAGCTCTTTCCTCGAAAACACAAAGAGCAATTTGTAATATTTAACCTATTCACATGCAAAAGAGTTTTTTTCTTGTTTTGGGGTTCTTTTCCCCACATCACAAAATAATTTCTGGCAGAAAACTGCCAATAGTCAACAACATTTAGGGATACAAATACTTTAGGTATATTTTCAACCAGAATGTCTTCTGTGCTAATGGCTAACAGTAGTTGCTCACAGTCAGTGAACAGGCCTTAAATAATCTTCAAAATTACACAAAGACTACACCCCTAATTTTTGAGAAATACTTCAAAAGAACACTAGGTTCTTCTCTTGGAGATGCGTTCAAGAAGTGGAGAAACATAAAACATACTTTAAAGAAACCAAACCCACCACCATATCTAAACTTAATTCTACACTTACTTATTTGTCAAATTTTATCAAGCTGCCAAACTGCAAACTTGTATCAGTCATCCCAAATTCATACTATGAAACCTTAACATCATTTGCCACAGGTATAAATACAAAGGCATTGGTGCAGAGTCCTGAAACCTAGGAAATGCACACTCTATAGGTAAAATTGTAATACTGGAGAATAGCTAAGTGAAGTAAATAAATTACATTTCCAAGAATCACCTTTGTTTTGCCTTTCTTCTCCAATTATTTCTCCTCCTACAGAGAGAAACACTGGCTGAATGACCTTATAGACATCTCTCCTCTTTATAGCTGCACATCATGAAGCGCTTTTTCCTTTGCAAGATTGTTCAGCTATATTACTTTAACTATTTCTTTGCTACGAGCTCTTAAGAGTGAGAATACTTGCATTTAGAGAAAAATATGATATATCAATATGATTTTTTTTCTTTAGATGAATTTTTATGGCATTTTGTTACAACAGCAAGGCTTCCTTCTTGTTCGCCTGGCATAACCAAATGACACGAGTGCACCACATCTTGGTCACTCCCATGAGTGCCATACATAACTCTTTTCCATGCCACACTTAAAACACACAAATTTATTGTGTTTGAACACAGTTTTAAAAAGCTAGATGATACAATGAATATAATTTTGCAATTAATTAAAAACCTGACAGTATTTAGCCTTGTGCCAAGTTTTGCTCAAGCAGTTCTCTGCCTGCTTCTGTCACAACTCCAGACCTCTTTATTTGCTCTTTCTTTTTTTCTAAGCCAATTAGCCAAGATTTTCTGAAACAATTAACTATTTGCCTGAAAGAGCAAAAATTTCAAGGAAAGCACAGCCTCATTGAAGCAACTCTTCAAACCCCACCCCTTCTCAAGTCTACAGTAAGACCAGATAATGATCTAAAGCAGAAGTGTAATCCAACACAAGAGCGCACTGTCACCAGGAACGGGAGGGTTCCACCCCTCCTTTCCTTGTCCCTATTCCTGTGTTTGTCATTCATCAGACCCCTTCATGAACTGCTTTAACTCAAGAAGCCAACACACTCGAACAAGCAGAAGACACTCAATAGTTCTTCTGTGAGGTCAGTGAGTCACACGAGCTCATGGAAAAATCCAGCGAGCGACATCATCAGTGAAAGCGGGCAACTGGTACGGACTAGGGGAAAGGAACAAAGAGCCAAGGAAACAGACAGGAGGAGGAGCGAGCCTTTCTCTTTCAGGAGCAGAGAGCTGGCACAGCTCAGATGTTCACAAAATCGCAGCCTTGAACTAGATACCCAGATTTTACACAGTCACAATTCAGTGAAACAAACCCTATCTTAAACAATTATGCAACACACTTAGATCAGAATTCCCACGAACATCAAGTGTGCAACAAAAAAACCCCAACCCCCTTCTTTATAATTTGAGAAATGTGACAGCACACCACATTTCACTTTAACAGTCCATACTCTACTGATGTGCCATCAGAGACCTTCCAACAGTCAAAGCAATCACCTTAAAAAAAAACTAGGGAGGCAAAACCAAAGAGAACAGGAAATCCTTTGTTCTAGAGAGTTCCACAACCTAGACACTGCTCAGATGTTACTGCACAGAATCCACCGAAAAGAAACACTTAACACTTTTGTGCACCTGAGTGCAGAAATACTGGAGAATGTCTGTATGCCAGCTGCATTACAGAAGACACCTCTGTAAGAAGTCTCAGGCAAGCTACTACCACTCCCTCCACAACAGTGTTGAAGGTAAAAGTTTCAACAACAATTAACATCCATTATTGCAGTGTTCATCCCTACACACGGCACATGGTACCACCCTCTCAGTTTCTGTCTTACACTACAGATCTGGTCACTTATCAGGTGAAAAACAACAAACAAGGTTCTCTCTTAACTCAGGGTTAAAATTTGTGCTTTAGCCAAGTCAAACTGACAGTATTTACTGATCAAATTGAATTCTGAGTGGGAGCTACACCTGGTAAATTGAGCTGTATTCAGGAGCAGCCAGTCTCCACACACCATGTATGTTTTCCAGTTTTTTCATGGCAAGAAACCGTCAAACACACATTAACTTTCACTTACTAAAATCTCATTTAAAGTTCTACTCGGGCATAAAAGTGGATGCTTTTTGCAAATACAGCTCTAGTCCACAGCCAAAACTCTTCTGAAAAACGATTTCCTTTTCATATTGACTCCAAAATTGTGCTGTTCATGGAGGGCATAGGTTTCACATTGGCATACATATCCCACACCTCCTGTAGGCAGAAGCGTGAAAAGCATGATCTTATAGTGCATGGACGAAGACTGAGTGAGAGGCCAAGCAAGCTGCTTAAGTCACTGTAACCTTTTTGCTGTTTTGTGTTTTTTTTTTTTTTTCTTTTTTTTTTTACTTATAGACATAGGAGCTCGGTCAGAGGAATAACACTAACACGGTTAACACACATCCAGAAGCACAGAAAAATAACATTTTTCCTCACAGTGAACGTGGCTGAGGATGGCTGGTGGACAGCGAAGCAGACAAGCGTAAACACTTGAGAGCCTGCAGCGAGCGGGCTCCTCCTGCCCCTGAAGCGTGCCAGGGGATGGCGAACGCGGCAGGCCCCGGAGGCCGCAGCAGGCTGTTCCGGAGCTGGAGCAGCGGGCACAGAGCGGCGCTGGGCTCTCCGGCCCCGCCTGCGCCCTCAGCATCGGGCCGGGCCGGAGGAACGAGCGGGTCCGGGCCGAGGCCAAGGGGCCTCCCCGCCCGCCGAGAGCTGCGACCCCACGCACGCAGGAGGGCCGCGGTCAGCCCAGCCCCCTGGAGAGCCCGGCTCCCCCCTTACAGCCCGGTCCTCCGCACACCCCGGCTGCCCCTCGCACAGCGGGACCCCCGCCCACAGCCCCGCCAGGCGCGGCTGCCGCCGGCCCGAGCGATTTAAAAATGGCGCCTCTCACCTCCCGCCGGCCGCGCCGCCCGCCGGGACCCGCGGCGCGCGGGGCACGCTGGGAGTGTTGCCGGGGAGACGGGCGGGCTCCGTCATGGCGGGGCTGCCCTCAGGGCGCCGTGGGTGCGCAGGGGCGGCACCGGACAGAGACCGGCTGCTGGGGGCGGCTGAAATACTGTATTCTTCTCGTAAACATCCTCATTTTCCCTCTAAAATCTCTTTGAATGAAGCAAGAGATTGAACGTCCTGATCGGTATTGGCATTCCTCTAGTGGAATGATTAAAATTGTTTTCAAGTGGTGTATTAGAAGGTGGGTGTTGGTGATGACACACGCACATCCACAAAGAAAAAGTGACAAAAAACCACCAAACCCCAAGGCAAATGTCACGGGAGATTCCAGCTGCAGTCCCTCCCGGAGGTGGCTGCGGGCTAATGAAGTGTTTAAATCCGTGACTGGCGCGGCGCAGTGGCGGCGGCTCCGCTCTCCCGGGTCAGCCCGGCCGGCCGGGCCGGGCCGAGCCGCCTTACCTGTGAAATCAGCGTACACCCACAGGGAAATAAACGACACCACCAGACTCTGCAAGGAATTAAAAATTAATTTTTATTCAAAACAAATTCTGATTTAAAAGATGAACATTAAAAGCCATGGATCCAAACAGTTTTACACTGCAAAGAAATCTTTCTAGAAAGTGTCATGAAGTTGCACTCTCATTTTCTGTATCCAATTTGCTCATTTGCTCTCTTTTTTCTTTTCTTTTTTTTTTTTTTTTTTTCACTATCAGCTCTACAAATATTAACTAAGACCAAACAGAAGCCTTTCTCCCTTTTACGTCTGCATTAACACAAATGGTAGAATGGCACAGATTTTTACTTTGGTTCTATTAGTATCTGTTCATAGCAGGATTACGTAGCTATAATCTATTGGAAACAATTCATTTACATGAGAAACATGACACCAAGGATCTAGATCACTCCGTGTGAGCTCTGTGGCAGATACAGCAAAAAGCTACAACATCTAAAATTATTTAACTAAAATCCACAGGGTTGGGTGTTTCTTGCCAGCTAATTCAGGTATAATTATTGTGTAAGTATTTCCAATTTGTAATCTTTTTCTAAGAGGCTAACACAATGGTGGAAATTGTGTTACTTTATTTTTGCCTCCACGTTTTTCACATAGATCAGAGAAGGGTTTCCTTCCGAGACCCGCTGAGTCAGATAATTGCAGTTACTCACTGATGGCAGTGCTTCTGAAGTGTGGGTGCTAATGGGGCTCACAGTGACCATCCTGCCTCTGCTGGCCTTCAGAGGAGAGCTGCTCTAGTGACTCAGATGGGAATCTTGCAGAGTACCCAGAAAGAGAGAAAAAGCAAGAATCAAGGTGGACTTCAAGGGCACAAGGAGGAAATGGCTGAAGGAAGGAGGAATAAAAAGCAGAACTTGTAGAAGTGGGGCTAATGCACACAGCAAAAAGAGATGAGAGGGTCAGTCAAGAGAGATCTGGACAGCAAGAGGCAGAAACAGCTAGAAAATTAAGACTTTAAATGCTGTTAGACAAATATGGGGGGAAAATGAGGGAGAAGTAAATGTGAAGCATCCTGTTGGGGAGAGAGGGGAACCACATACTGGAGTTGGTTTGTTTGATTTCTTTTTAACTCAGTACATAAAGGAAACACGTATAACACCGTTACATAAAAAAAGGACTATTCCAACAGTGACAAACTCCCCTTTTTGAAACATCTCCCACAACACAGGCAGGTACTTTCTTTTGTAAAAATAGAAATTTATGCAGCTACAGGTGTCACTAGTTTATTTTTTTAAAAGTCTTTTTAAGGGACACTTGAAGTTCACTGCGGCTTGAGTAAAAGTAAAGAGATTTCATTTAGAGATCTTGCAGATTTTGATCAACAGTATTAGAGATTGTTTGTGACTCTAACTATCATATTATATTAGTTCTGGGTAGATCAACATTTCACATAACAGCAAGGTTCGTCCTCACACAAAGAAAGCAATAAAACATAGAGAGCTGTAAAATACATAGAGAAGCCCAGGAAAATATTTCAATCCATTTTGCAGATACAGTCTTTGGAGGAGTATACTGACTAAGTATGGTCAGAAGAAGTGTTGAGTTTGGAAGCTCATTTAGACTTCTTTGCTGCCTTAGTTGAGCAAGCTGAAAATAGTTGTTAGATTAGACAGATCCTCAAGCTCCTGTAGCCCAGGGGCATATCTGTAGAGAAGGTTTTGTTGCTGTGTACACATGCTGCTGGTCATACCTGCAGTTTAATCCATGCTTAGTCTATGTCACCTTGACCTGAATCCAGCCTGGCAGGATGGAGGCCAAGTGGGGAATTAGTGTTGGGAGTACAAGCTCTGCTCAGCATCTCAGTCAGCAGGTCCTGAAAGCATCCAAATAGCTTCACCGTCCCATACAATCGTGGCAGAGATGTCTGTGACTAAGTAGTGTGCAATTTGTGGTAGAGACTTAAAACCATACACTGTGGTGGGTAGATTGCCTGAGAAAATGAATATTTTTGGCATTAAAAAGTCAAAAGACAGAATTGCTTTTAAGTGCCATAGTGCTATAATGAATCTTGCCCAGTTAAACTCAGAGGGGTTTTAACCATTAAGCTCAGTGGGACCAGAGTACAATTTTTAGCATGGAGCACATCAGTGGATAAAAAGCCTAAAGCAGTTTCTTGAGCTATTTCTCAGACAGATGGGTTTTATGGGACTGCTGACCACACGAGCATTGTGTTCAGCCTGGATGTACACTATCTTGTACTGCTCTGTCTTTATCACCAAGTACCTATAACTACAGAGGAAACAGATGTTCTCCTGACCAGTACCAACTCATTAAAATGGTATTCAAAAGTAAAATATAAAGGGAATTTTTTAGGCTACAAGGGTTTTTCTCCCATGTATATTGTTTTCATATATTATCGGCTTCAGTCCTGACTGTGCTTTCATTTCCATTGGATTGATTCCATTCTAGCCACAATAACTAAAGAGTTTTTTCCAAATTTTCACACACAGGTGGGTAGAACCACACTCAGCAGCTGAAGGGATCATGACTACATCCAATGCAAGCTCAGTTCCTAAAGTTTCTGTCAAATGCATGTCTGTGCTTCTTTCAGAAGCTCAGCACTGGCCAGCTTCAACCTTATCCTAAGGTGTAAGTTATCATAGAGTCATGGAATATGCTGACTTGGAAGACACTCTTCAGGTCATTGAGTCCTACTTCTGGCCCTGCACAGGACACCTTAAGAGTCACACAGTGTGCCTGAGAGGGTTGTCCAGACCTTTTGTGAGCTCTGACAGTCTTGGTGGTGTGACCACTTCCCTGAAGAGCCCCTTCCAGTCCCAACCACCCTCTGAATAAAAAAGTGTTTTCCTGATATCCTACTTAAACCTGCCCTGACTCAATTTCATGCCATTTCCTCAAGTCCTGTTGCTGGTCATGAGACTGAAGCCTCTTCTCCAGGCTGAACAGACCAAGCGACCTCAGCCAGTCCTCATAAGGTTGTCCTTCCAGCCTCTTCACCATCCTAGTGTCCCTTCTTTGGAGGGTCTCTAACAGTTTAATGTCTGTTTTATATTGTGGCACCCAGAACTGTCCCCAGCACTCAAGGTGAGGCCGCCCTGGTGCAGAGCAGAGGGGACAATCTCCTCCCTTGCCCAGCTGGTGATGCTGTGCCTGATTCCCCCAGGACACCCCAGGCTGTCTGGTGCCTCCTGGCTGCCAGGGCACTGCTGGCTCGTGTTCAGCTTGCCATCCACCAGGAGCCCCAGGTCTCTTTCTGCAATGCTGCCTCTCGTTCCCCATTCTATACACACAAGCAGGACTGCCCTGCCCCAGGGGCACAGTCTGGTGCTTTCCCTCGTTAAGCTTCATTTGGTTGGTGATCGCCCATCTCTAATTTGTTGTGATCTCTCTGCAGGATCTCTCTGCCCTCGAAAGAGCCAACAGCTCCTCCCAATTTAGTGTCATTTGCCAACTTATTTAATATTCCTTTGAGTCCTGCATCCAAGATGTTAGTTAGGTTGAAGAGAACTGGGCAGGGGAGGAAGTCCTGCAGAACTCCACAAGTGACTTGCACCAGCCTGTCCAGTAGTTCAGCCTCTCCACTCCTGTCTGAATCTAGTCAGCTACACATAAAAGGTGACATAGCATTGATCCACTAGGCAAAGTCACAAAACGAATGAGTTGTCACCTAAGTCACAGTCCAAACAGGAATTGAAGAGGATACAGTGTGGGAATTTCTCCTTTCAATTACATCAATGCAGTGCCAGTTGCTAGGGGAGGCAGAACCTGCCGTTGGACTGCTGCACCTTCTGCAGCAGCACAAGCAGAGAAATAAGCACAGACATTCAGGAAGAATTTATCACTAAGTTTATAAACTGCTCTGCTAGCACTGCCTCAGCCAGCTAGTTCAGAGCAGTTCTGGATGTTGCAAATGAGTTGCAGCATAACAGCAGATGAAGTCTTGGGTGCCTTCATCTAGTTTCTGGCAGTCACACAGCTTTGGATCTTGGAGTTATTTTGGGGCACCAACACAAAGTATCTTCAGAGTACACGGCTGGTAAGGGTTATTTGTTTCATACAGTGATCTCTATGACTGCACAGTGGCTGCCTCTTGGTGACAAGTGACACTTCTCTTTTTGTGCTGTTAAACAAAACTGTTGTATTTTACTCTCTGCCTTTCTAATTTTGGGTGTTAAAGCAGTTACCAGGGCGTGCTATGCAGTCTCCAAAGCCAGAGTTTTGAGCAACTGAGAGAACTGATGGTGAGATGCATTTTTTTTAATGTCTGGTTTGCCTGGTTAGCAGGGATTATTCAGCCCTTGTCAGAAATGGGCATAATCACTAGTGGTTGTGAGAAAAGCTGCTGTTCGGGGATGGAGCTAGCCTTAATATAGAACAAGTTCCAGGAACCCATGTGAAACTCAGCATGACAAGATCTTGGAAAGTCTGCAGGTGACACAGCAGCCCTGTGCCATTTCATCAAATAGGAGAAAATAGGAAGTACAACGTGATTGCAAAGCACTGTTTGGCACTGTTATGGCACTGTTTCTGCTCTATTCTTGGAATAAAAACAACATCATTCCCAGTGGCTGCCAGTGCCAGCTACAAGACCTGCTTTGTAAAGGCAAACATTTTGCTTTATGTCAGCTGCGTTGTTTTTGGGGTTTTTTTGCACATGTGACCAAGGTTTCTGACAATAACATAAAAATACTTCTTAAACTTCTAATTCTAAGTTTTTAAAAAAAAAAAAATCCAAAGTGCAGCCACTTGGCACAATAGCACAACATTTGCATGGCAAATTTCACACAAGCTTTAGATAAAAGCAATGATGATACCTAGGTTAATGTTTGCAGTTTTGCCACGTCACAACTGTAAGTGAAACTCAACAGGTTTTGGTCAAAATTGCAGCGGAGCAGAATGCTCAGATTTGTCAGTATATTAAAACTGGGTCTTGTGCTCAATGAGTTAACTTTACCACTGTCAATTGAATAATTTGTTACTGAGAAAGGAAAATCAATAGGGGTTTGATTGATCAGACAAAGTTTAAGAGACAATATTCATCATCAAATAAATGTAAATATTTTTATTTTAAAAAATGTTAATGGCACCTTAGAGGCAGTCATGACTACACAACCAAATATACAGAAATTACATTTTCATAGTTGAGTCTTTCCACAGTGCTGCACAAAATGGAAATACTATGAGAAACATTGCAGGTCACACACCAAGACAATTAACTTTACTCAATAAAAGCAGACAATTTTTGGTACACCTTGATACTACCAGACCCAGGTTCCCTGGGTAAAAAGGAAAGGTGGCTTTGTGCAAAACTTTCGAACAACAGTACAACTTAATATGCTAAACGTACAGCAAATCAACCATACAGGACAGTTTGACTTGGCCTCATGCAGTCCTTATATACAGCATCATCTCAGCTGGCTTTTTCAGGGAAAATAAGCAATTTCATTGACTAAATAAAACTTTTCTTAGTCTTTCACTGTTGCAATGTAAAATTGTCTGATACTTTGTGCACGATTAGCATCAGAGACCATTCCAACTTTATCTGAAAGCAAGCCCTTTATAATCTCCTGTAGTAAAAGGCCATGTTCTGGCATGATGGTGAATGAAGAAAGCAGATATATATTTGGTTGATTAAAAATAGTGGAGAATAAATTTGCCTGATTGCTAGTCCTAGATGGACTTTCAGAAGAGATTAAATTCTGCAATTGAAATTAAAGTGTTTAGTTACATTAATCTGTTTCTCTTCTGTTGCATCATTGAATCCAGCAGTAAAATGTCTCAGTCATAGTGGAAAGGGACTTGGTTTCCCAAAACAAAAACAAGAAAATTGGTTCTCATACCTTCTGAATGAATTACAAGCTTCTGTGTTTTCTTGTTTTGTTCCTAAATTTCTTGTTCAATGATTTTGATTTCAGAAAGCACTAGTTATTATTATGCACTTAACTTTGTATCAAACATAAGCCTGAACTAATTCAACTTCAAATGTTGGACTTCTCGTTTATTATGCCATTCAGTAGCTAATAATTAGCTGGCAACCCTTATCATTGCAAAACTGAATTTTATGCTTACACTGGATTTGTCTAGCTTCAACTCCTGGTGAATGGATCAGGTATCTTTCCTACAGCAAATTGTCTTCACCTTTTGCATTGCTATTCCCCAGATAAGCAGTCATTATTTGTTCACAGGAAACCACTGGCTTTTAAATACCCTTCCTGGAGTGCAGACATCAGATCTATACTGACAGATGTCCTGCAGCAGAGGCAGTGCATAACACAAACATTTTGATATTAAACTAAAATGCAGTGAAATTTTTTAGTGCCTCTCTAAGAATTCAGAGCAAATAGACATCACAGGAGTGCAATACGGTGAGAAGTTGCATGAATGCATATAATGTAAAGCAGAAAGAAGAAAGAATTTAAACTGGGTCTCGATCAGTCCTGCCAATCACTAACTGAACTTTCAACAATAATGGAGTTGAAGCTAGCAGAGGGATCCATTAGACAATTTTTAGAGGAAACCTCATGTTGTCCTGAATGCTGAAACAGGAGAAATCAGGAAAATTGTGCTAACTTTCATAAGAAACTAAATCTCCAGAAACCTCCAAACAAAAAGCTGCCAAAAGCCTATAGAACAGGCAATAACAACTTATTGAAGGGCTTTTCCATCAGAGAACTACTACCAAAGTGAAATGAAATACTTGCCTGCCAGGCAGCACCAAGCAGAAAAGACACTGTCTGGCAACTTTTTGTTGAGTGGGAGTGTTAGAGGCTCATGATGAGTAGGTGTAAAGAGTATCCTAAGAATGCCTGATGTGTTGTATGAAAATATAAAAGCAAATGGTATCCTGACAGAACATGGTTAATTGGTTGAGAAGCTGAACAGAGTTCTCATTAGGAGAACTGCAGTTCTTTGGATTTGCCTAGGCATACTTTCACAGGAAGCAGAGCTCAGACTGCAGGCCAGATACACACACTAATATGTAAAATATACAATCCCAGCCTAAAGGGAGAAGTGATGCTAATGGCAGAGGCATCAGCCCAGGCTAACTTAGGCACCAGCCTTCTCTTGATCCCGAGTATGGGCACAGCTGGCTAGCTTGTCCCACCACATGCTGGGGCTGTTTGTTCCCTCTAGGAAAAACTCTGGAAGAACTTTTCTACATTGAAGTTGTCCCAACAATCTGCAGAGAGTCTGCCTGGAGCCCATTTTTAGGGACAGCTGATGATCACTGAAACATGAAGAAAAAGGCTCATCTCCCTTAAAATCCCAGCTTCACACTCATGAGGCCTTTTTACCAGCCCTTTAAGTCTCTAGATGTGGAGAACCATCTACCTCTTTTGCCAGGTTCTTCTTCCAGTCTAGTGAGCTAACATGGCATATGGAAGACGTCACCACATACCTGTAGTTAGCACACGGCAGGAAATATGACAGTGAAGGCAGGATGGGTGACCTCCCTCCTTGGGTAGCCTTCCATGTGGCAGAGCATCTGGCACTACAGTCTCACTCTGTGCAAAACTACAACAGTTTCACTCAAAAGCAGGCTTTTGCTCTTCACTTAACATTTTTTATTATTTTCTTGATGTGTGTCACAACCTTCAGTGATTTAAACCCAGCAGAGAAAATAACCTTGAGAAGAGATGCAGCCATTCACCAATTAGGTTTAGTTTACATAACTAGCATTATGCAGCCTTTATAGCTTTTTCTGTGTCCTCTGCCACATGTACAGCCAATATGGAAGTGCAAGACCTTCCTGTTTCCAATTTAGAATTTAGGCCCTGTCAGATTCTGTCAAGACAGTGAGCAATCTTTTGTAGAGACATAAATTTTAGATTCTACTTTCATTTTGCACTGAGGTTATCTTCCAGAGTTGTAACAAGATGCCCTTGGAGCAGAAGTCTTCACATTCCCAGGTGTGAAGGGAATGTGAATTACCACACCAACATCCTTTGTAACCTTTTTCTTCCTGCCTATCTTTGAGGCTGCCTGATGTAACATTTCAACTACATAAAATAGCAATGGGAGGATTATATAAATGTATAATCATGCAATAGGCAAAGGAATTTTTTCTTATGTAAACATTATTAACACATGGTATTCCTTTCTTGCACATCTACCTTTCTGAACCCATTTAACAAAATGCTAAACTATTTTCTCAAGAGGCCAATGCAGAAGCTGGCTGTGCAAGCTGAAGAGAAGAATGGAGATTATAATAGAGATGGCAAGAAAACGCCATGAAGAGTCACAGCACTCTTAGGATCAGAACCAGTTGCTGGTCTTGTTTGGGCTCTTGTTTGTTTGGTTTTGGTTTCCACTCCACTTCCCATTTAAGATGAGGTAGGGCTGGTTAAGATAACATGGGTGTGCCTGATCTGATCCATTTCCAGTGACTGCAAACCAGCACAGTCCTTCCTGATTCGCTGTGCAAAGATTTAGGACATATAAAGAATTCTTTAAATATTTGTAAGTATTTTAATAGAATTTTCTAAACATTGAGTTATGTCATTATTTATTAAGTTAATTCTGTACTTTCCTTAGTTCCTGAAGCCACAAATAGTAACTATTCACTGTTCATCTGACTGTAGTAAAATGTCAGAGTTCTTCCCTGCCTTCCCTTCATCCACTCCCATTCCTCAGAAAAAGATCTTTACAAATTCTACACCAACTATTGCACTTGATTAAAAAGAAATACACAAATCAAACTGTGCCCTCCCTCCCTCCCATAATACCAGCATAAAAAATACTGCAACTGAAAAGAAAATATGTAATGACAATTATTTTCACAGTTACTAACACTGAACATCAAATAATCAGAGACACTGTATTTTCACTTAATGGAGAGTGGAGAAGAATTCTGGTTGTGGTGGTTTGTTTTGTGGGTTTTTTTGTTTGTTTGTTTATTTTTAATAAAGGTCTTGTTTTGCATCATGGCTGAAAGCCAAGCTGATTTCAGGGAAATTTTTTGCAGTTATTGAATCAAGCAAAATAAATTCCAGCGGGAAAATAAACCCAACCCTGTCTCCTAATAGTGATACTGCATGTTAATACATTATTTTCAGGAATGTTTGTTGAGAGTGCCTATTGATCGTATATTTACAGAAGTTTAACTCCCTGCTCCCTCTAAGAAGCTGTTCCCTCATGTTTCTGCCACATTCTTTAATCTGACAGAAGAAAGAAATCCACTGTACCCAGGGTCCCACCACCTCTATGCTTTGCGTTCAGTCAGAACACCCCAACAATTCAGTGCTAACACAGGCTAACCTCAATGCTGCTGCTCCAGTACTTCTTTCTGCTTGCAGGTTGCAGGGCTTGAACAAGTGAGTGCTTTGGTGTGGACGATAACTTACCTACCAGTTACTTGCTTCTTAACTCCTTTACAAAGTTGCCTGGGGATCTTATAATTCATTTCAGGCCATCTTTGGAAGTCTTATGCCACAGGTATGTGTTTCCTGAATGGGATAAGGACCAGTGCCAGGACAGAACAACTGCTAACTGTGGTCAATAGTCATCACTGGTCTCATTTACAAACAATAAACTCTGTGCAAAAAGTTACTAGCAGAAGCATCAAGTTTTGTTAGTCACGAAAACTAAAAATCCCATGTTATGATACCCATTAACTTAGAACTATCAATACACATGACTGCATAGTTTGGCTTGTCACTCTAGTTGGATTCAGAGAGAAAATTAACTATCAGTCTAGCAGAGCTGATACACATTATGGCACTCCCTCTTGATCACACTCTTTGCACTCCAGCCTAGTAAAAAGCACACCTGACACTTGCAGTTGCTGGGATCCCTCCCAGACCCTCATACCATCTTTTGTGGGTATGGGTTTGGAAAGCGGAAAACCTTTTGGATTAAGGCAGAACACTGACTTAAGTGAGCAGTTCATCACAGATACAGCCAGTTAGACAAAATCAGATTGAACAGGCAACTGACTGCCAACAAGTATACTTTTATATATTTACACCCAAATTTGTATACACACAGTGCTTAAAAAACAGGGAGGGGAAGAAAAAAGGGGGAAAAAAAAGAAAATAAAAGAAAAAAAGAAAAAAAAACCAGCCAGTCCAACAGGTTTATCTTGGTATAATCATCCTTTCTATAGCACAAATTATATGATCCCAGTTTTTACAAAATATTGCCAGCAGAGTCACTGCAAAAAAAGTGCAGATGATATGAAAACGGCTCTTCATCATAGGAGCAATGAATTTTGCAATAGTAGAAACGCACACTAAGATGACAGTCATGAAGGCCAGGATAACATTTATACACTTCCCCAGGAGTACTTTGGCATTAACTGTTTCAGACTGCTGTGCTTGCTGTTCTTGCTGATGGAGCTCCAGTTTGGAAACCCGGGTCTGGCATGATTCCAAGGCTTCCTGGAGACAGAAAATAAGAATTAGGGCAGCCATATTTCCCTTCAACGTTTCCTCACATTTTAGCTGCAGAGCTATCCATCAGCTAGATTAGAAGTGTAATTTATTATAGACTGCTAAAATTTCAATGAACCACCAACTTTTAAAAGAATAAATGCACATATATGTCTGAATGAGTGTGTCACTGCTTAGGCATAATCAAGGCTAACAACAGTGTCCAAAATGTAAGTTTGTTCTTATTTCATGCTTGAGAAAAAGCATCATAACTTTAATGTTCATGACAGTTGTTTCCCATATATACACTGTTGATATAAAATACTAGTAAAGCTGTTGCCACAGCAACTATCACTGCATCAAAACAGCAAGAAAATTAGTTTCTTTGTACATTCTATAGAAAACATTATGGCGGGCTTGCTGTGATATTAATTAAATCTATTTTGCAACATGTAGCACTTGGTTTACACTGCCTCTGTGGTCTACATTAATTTTGCTCTCAAAGCAACCCATCCTACAGTGTTGGGCTTGAGTTCTCTGTGAGATCTGGCCTTCTCCCTGCCAGTGTGAAGACAGTGGAACAACCGGTGGAGATGCTTTTATGGGATTCTTTCCCACATGATCTATTCCACTTCACAATTTGTTCTAAAGAAAGCAGACGTTTCTCTTCTGCTTGAGGATGGAGTAAAAGTGGTCTTTGAGTAAAATGCATCCTAAAGACACTACCCCCGTGCTTGAGCCCTCTCAAAGCAAAACATAGGAAAACTTCCAACTGCTTCACTTATTTGCCAAAATGCCAGCTTTTTGCTGGAGTTGGGATTTGGGCACCACTGTGGAACATGGCGCAAAGCTATAATTTCATGAGACTGATCAACTTGACAGAACCTTTTATCACTGTGGGACAAAGAAAACCAACACTCCAGCATCCCTACTTTCTTGCACACTCTCAAACTCCAGGTATTTTCCTTGCACTAGCAAGGCTGTTCACCTGGTCACACAGTAAGCTGTTTCAAACCAAACATCTGTGTATAAACACCCAGAGATTTATCAGCTTTCCCTTGCTAGGTGAGCTCTTCATTGTTGCAGCAAGTTGAACTGGCTTACCAAGCCAGTCTGGCCAAGGTCACCAAGAGAGTGTGGCACAGTGCCTTACACCAGGCTGCTTCCTTTCGCTGCTCTAGGAATTAGTAACTATGTACAAGATTGTTACTACAGGTCTTAATGGGTGGCACAAAGTCTGTTGTGGTTCAGGCATGCTCTCCACTACACACTGATGAACTTCCCTGTAAATTATCTGTGAACTGACTGTAAATTATCCTCAGATTGTCTTGTGCTGCTTTAGAGAAAGTCCAGCTGGCAAAAGTCTGATAGCTGCAGCTCTGCACTGAGAGGCTGAACATGTCTTTAAAACTATCTGCACATCCTTTAGCGACAGGCTGTTACTCAAAATATCCAGAGCTTAAATCCTTTTACTCTATTTTATCTAATTTTCCAAAGACCCAGAGAGATGGGTTTAAATGAGCCCAACTGTACAGAGATAAAAGAAACAAGGTTGTGTCAACACAGCACTTCATTAAGGAGTCTCTGACACCCTGCTAATGAGTTAGGGAATATTTCACAGTCCTTCTGTTGGACAACTCAGGTTTCATTACATTTTTACATCTTCAAGATGCCTTCACAGAAAGGAGTCATTTTTTTCTTAAATCTGTGAGAGAAGTCTCTTGTTTAAACCTGCAATGAAACCTATGATATGCTTAGATTCAGTACCATCCCTTTCCCACTCTGTTCCCAGGAGCTTCTTAATTCACATTTAGGAAACTGTGATCATCCTGCTGCCTGCACTCTCTCTGTTTAGAAATGTGAGCACAGATGTCTACAGATCAGGTTTTAGGTTCTTTTACCGTGTGAGCCAACACAAAGACAGTCTTTGAGCATTTCTTGGTTGTTCATGAATAGGTAAGGCACAACTGTGTTTTCACCACTTTTCACCACTTCCTCAGACTTTGAGTGGAAATATTATGCATTATGTAAGTGCTTGTATTGTATAAAATATTCAAGTACGTACGTAACTACATGCTGTCAGGACATACTTGTAGACATTATTACTGGTTTTTGATTGAAGTCAGACATGACTACAACTGATCACTAAGGTGAAAACACCCTACAGCTTTGATTATAGACATTGTTGTGACTATGGCTTAAAACTCCTTAATTATAACCGGCAAGTGTACAAGTCTATTTATAAATCAGCTCTCTTACTTTTCACCCTAAGCTCAATTTATAATAAATCTTGCCAGTGATGAAGCTACATATTGGAGAAAGTCTGAGCAAGAAGTTTATGTCAGGACATTGTCAGAAGTGTTATGTCACACAATACAAGGAGCCTTGATTCCTTCCTCCTCTGTGAAAGAAATCAAAACAGGTCACTCATCCAACTACAAGTCTGTGTGGGCCATATCATCAGTTTCAGCAGAAAAAAAATCCTGAATCCAGAGAAAAAAATGGAGACTGTCACTGATTCAATGTGCTGGGTTTTCCCCTTAAAAGAGAGAAAACATGGCCTTACATCTTTCCTCATATTTCTTATTTAAAAATATGCAGAAAAATGCAAGTGTTTCATAGTACAAGATCTCTATAAAATGTTAGAAGATTATGATAAGGAAAAAAAGTACCTGAACATCTCGTGATCGCTCATAGGCCTGATACGCCACCTTCTCCTCTATGCTGGCTAGCTCTTGTTTCAAATTTGCTGTCTCATGTTGATGAAGGTCCGTGAGGTCATTTAACTGGTCTTCCAATCTCTCATATCTTATTAGGAAAAGAAGTCTAAATTTAGTGCCTTCTATTCAAGCAATGCAAATCATGAAAACAATTGCACATTTTAAAAGGCAATTTCTCAGCATACGATGAACTCATCTGACTGGCATTACAAAGCACATATGGAAATCAGTAAAAACTTTGCAAACTTTCCATAAACATTTATTAAGCAATCTGAAAGCCTTTTTTGAGTGTTTCTTACTGGCAGTAGGTGCTAAAAAGCAAATATTTGTACATCACTGGCAAATTATATGAAATATAAACAGTGCCTAAGGATATCCAACCCACATTTTTCACTCTTCATTTAGCCAAGAAGATATGGCTTCATAAGTAAGTTTGAGTTAATAGCTCTCCAGTAATGACAGGAAAAATATGTTCTCTCTCATACACAACTGCAGGGTTCTGCCATTTATGTACAGTCTGTTCTGGCATGTTTCTACATGGTAAAGTAGTTCAAGTAAACCACCAGCAAACTAGAATATTTTTTTTTTTGTGAGATTGTCACTTGATTTAACACACAAACAGGCAAACACTGCAGTCAGCACAAAAATGATGGAGGCAAAATTGTCTAGAAATAGGTAGCAGGAGGCTTGAGATTGTATTGACAGAGAGCTGTAAGAAAAGTACACTCTGCCTTCTCCTGAAACCAAGTCAGAAGTTCGGCAGGCCTTTCATTGTTCATTTCTCCCTATATTACCACATGATATCAAGCCTTTCATTGTATTTCAAGAACTATAAGCAAGGGAGACATGAAATATTGCCCTTCATACCAAGAATCTCCCCTCTGGCATAGTAAAGACTTCAGGAATTGACTGTGACCTTAAACAAGCCATAGGAAAAATGGGATATAGGTACAGCAGGTGAAAGCCCTCTGTAGAACATATCACCCACTTCTCACAGAGTATGATAAAGGAATTAATTGTCATGTAACAAATGCAAGATGAAGTTGTGCTACAGCACTTCAAACTACATCTCCCAGCTGTGTGTTACACCAGGGTACAAGGTGACATTGCATCCACAAGATAGCAATGTGTGTGAGAAGTATTTGGACAAGGTACTCAGGAGTTAAGGGTATACTTATCAGCTGTCAGTCAGTTCTGCTACAGAACTGATTAGCTTTTCTGAGTAACATTAGATGAGAATCCTTCCACCAGCTACAAAACCATTGGCATCTCCTATACGCAGTACTCATATAATTCATATAAAAACTATGACAGAGGAGTTTTCTGACCAGCCTTTGACAAAAGGCAAAGGGAACTACACCATTTGATAGGAAATATAAATATTCTATGTGTATTTTCAGTTGTTGGAAGGAATTAAACATGTTGGTACTAGATATTGATTGGAATTATCTTTTCGTCTTGCTTCTGAAATCTCTCTCTCACACACACACACTTTCCAAATAGTTTCTCTACACATTCAAAAGTCATTTCAAGAGAACAGTTAAAAAGAAAATACCTATATCTTTCCTCTTGTAGCATCTGAGAAATAAAGCCATAGTCTCTTTTAAATTGGGTTTTTAAATTCTCAATATCATCAGCTAATTGGGACTGTGTCTCCTTGATTTCCCTTAGTTCCTCCAAAATCATGGAAAGCTTTCCTTGGCTGTCCAGGGTAGTTGCCACAGCAGGACTAAAGGGAGTATTCCCATTGCTGTCTGCTGATCCAGAGGTCCCACTTGAACATTCATCATCACTAACATATTTCGGTTTGGCAACAATGGTGGCGCTGCCCCCATAGGTTCTAGAACTCGTTTCTGGCCGAAATTCATCCAGGGTATTTTTGAGATGAGCAATGTTGTCTGCGCTTCCAAATTTGTTTCGGATCAGGTTGGCAAACTCTCTAGACTTGCTGAAAACAAAGACAGGTGGTGTCAGAGATACACCCGGCACACCCGACTTGCTGCTCTCTGTTCCGTGCCCAGTGCTACGAGACTTTCCATGCTGAACATCTTTCAAGTTATCTTTGGAAGTATCCTTGGTAGCTTTGGAAGATCCATTTTGTTCAATATCCTTGAGCTTTTTGTGATACTGTTCCAATTTCTTCTGCAGCTGGGCAATGGAGTGGGCAGATTTCTGGTTCTTTTTCTCAAAGACTTGCTTAATGCGCCCAGCCTGTTGCTTGTCTGCACTGTTCACCAGTTTCAAATACTCAGCCACGTTTCCATCTCGAGCTGTTTGTTCAACTTTGATTTGCTCTGTAACCTTGAGGATTTTCTGTTTCAAGCTATCTGCATTGAGTTTGACTTTGTGAAATTCTAGGACCCCATCTGGTACATCAAAGTTCAGGTTGGTATCAGAACCTCCACGGCGGATGTTAAGTGGTAAACTCAGAGTATTCATGTCATGTCTTTCCACCTGAGAGAAAAGAAAAAGGAGTCAATGGAATTTGAGTTCTATTTTTTAAAATCAAACATCCAGTTTACTTTTTCACATATAATTATATCAAGTACATAGTATAAAGTAGCTTATATTAGCAAAGCATAATAAAGTTTTCTTTGAAATTAAGCATCATTTTTCTTGACTTCTACAGGTTAATGAACAGATTTGTCTCTCTTGAAATGAAGATGAATTAGAGAGAAAATTTTCCAGAATACCTTATAGAATCGCTGTAAGCTTTTCAAAATCACTTAAAGTTTTCCACAAAATGAGAATAACCTAGTTAGAAAAGGTTCCTAAATATATTGTTTATTATTAAGAGTTTCAAAGAGACCACGGCTGGTAATCACTCTGTTTTTTTCTCTTAGAAGTGGTCAAACATCAATGGAGATGTAACCAGATTTTTCCCGCTACAGCAATGCTATACTGTTCAGTATATTTTCCCAGGTTTAAAGCCTTTTTTTGATACATCCCATTCAAATTCCTTCCACAATTCTAAGTTTTTGCAAAACTAGCTGAAAGAAAGCTCTTGAAAATTTAGGGTATGCTGCAAGCTGGAAGCAACTGCTGTTTTTTAAAGCAGAGAGCATAGAGAAAGAATTGGCCTGTATTTGACTTTCCAGCTTGATCAAGGTGCTCAACAACTTGATCTGCTGTGCTAATACTGTTTTAATAGGAGGTTCACTGAGGGCGATTTACAGGAAGAAACTCAGGAAAGAAAACTGCATTCGGTCAAGTATAGGATCTGTACACCTTAAACACTCTCCAGAAGAACAACAAAAACAGCTAGGTGACTCAGTCACACCACCAACCACAACAGACCATTTTATCTTTTTCAACAGAAAGGCAAGATAGTCTGATACAAAACATTAAAAGCGTTTCCTTATATGAAGTCAAAGTTATGGGGAAGGCAAGAGAAGAATGATCTAAACAAAACAGCTTTATCCCTATTATCATCTTGGTTTAGCTTGCGTGACAAAGAAAGTGCATTTCATTGGAGCTGCCACAGTGTGAGGTTTGTAGAGACTGCTTAACAAATGCTCTGGCCATAATGGGTTTCCAGAGCTTTGATACCAGAGGGAACCAATATAACTCCTCAGGCAAAACCATTGCAGAAACAAGGCAGAAACTATATTAAAGTATCTCTTGAAGATGCATTTGTGAAAATCTCTTTTCATCTCTAATACTTTATGTTATTTATTTATTTATATCATTTTCCTTATAGATTACCAAGGATTACAGTGATTTTTCTTTTGCTACAGCACCACTCAGGGTACAAACCATCTAACACAAAAATTCATATTCACCAATATCTAAAAAAAAAGGTACTTGAAAAATGCATATTGAAAGCATTCTGGAGTTGACAATTTCTTTTGGAGAATATTGGTTCATTATGACCTTTAAGACTCAGACTCTGTCCCAGGGATTAAACCAGTGCTGTGGCCCAATAGATCTACATTTTATCAGTTTGTTAAAAACAATTGGTATTGATCCAAATGCTCAGTATACAACAAGAATTTCTTGAAACAACCTAAGACATTTTTTAATAAGCTTTGGCACAAAATGATACTGTAATTAGTCACAGAATTGTATACACACACAAAACAGATCCATCACTGATGTCACTCAGAACAAGTTGTACATAACTTCCAGGAATGGGTGGGTCTATATCTAACCTTTACACAGCAGTGTTTACTTCCTCAGTAAAAAATAGTCTAGAAATGTATTGTAATAATTGGATACAAGCCCAAACCAGATCCCTTCTCCCTTATGTCCCCTCCCTCACAGGGCTCTCAATTAGTCAGCCTTCTCTGCCTTCCTGAAACTTCAAGGTCACTAATGCAATACAGATAAAAAGAACAATAGCATTAAGGAATACATCTGCTGAATGCTGCCGTGCTTTTGGACATGAGGACATCTGTTAGCATGGGGCAAATCTGCTCCTGAATAAACCCAATCATAGGGTCAGTTCAAATTCAGTTTAAAGTAAATTTTAGAAAATAATTGTGTTTAAATTCCCAAAACACTTCTAGCACTAGGGCTTTTTACTTACTGAATTGAGAGCTCACTAAGGGTACAAAAAAGTCATATCCAACATATTTTTCTGTCTGATTGCATTTGGACAAAATGGCAGGTGTCCTCTGCCACCATGTTCAAAGGCTGGGTCAAGCAACAGAGGCTCTTGAAATCCTCTGCTGGTGCCATACAGCTTTTTGTTGGGAGGGGATGTGTAGTGTGGGGTGGAGTTATTTCTTTTTTAGGTGGGGGGATAGTTGGTTGGATTTTGTGGGGTTTAGGGTTTTTTGGGGTTTTTTGTTTGTTTATCTTAAATCAGAAGCAAGCAGACAGTGGGAGAGTCAGGTATGTCTAGACAAGCAGCCTTTCACCTTTCTTCTACCTTGATGATCCATTTGTGATTGTTTTATAACTCAGGACCAATGCTACCCCAAGACAACAGATTTCCGTCTTCAAATCCTACCCCAAATCCTTCTTGCTGCAAGTCTCATCCTGTGATGGGAAGAATTAGCTTCACTTCCTGCTGTATTGAAAGCCTCATTCTTAACACTGAGCACAAGACTGCCAGTAGTAGTCTGAGATACTTCCTCATCCCTGCAGGTAGTAGTGCCCTCTCCTGGGATGCAGGCTGAAATCCTCCCAGTGCAGGAGACTGAATAACATCTCCTTCAAACTGTGTGAGTGCTCTTCCAGCTATGCTACAGGAAGAAATGAGGAATGCCATCCATGCCATTGCTCCTTCTGTGCCTCCTGGGTCCCCAGCATCTCCCAGGGCAACCAAGCTGTTAATAATAAAGAAGTTGTTGAGAGACTGTTTTTGGGTTTTGGGGTTTTTTTTGAGATTTTCAATGTGGTTGCTGAGAGAAAAATATGTTTACATACAGCAGCAGGCCCAACAGTTAAAATGGAAGAGCCATCCTTTTGGAAGTGAGAAGCACTTTAAGAAAAAAGAATCATTGTACATGTCTCATATTATGGCAATTCACAGGGAGCTGGGCCTTAGCAGTAGATGAGAAGAAGCAGTCCTGAAAATGTGGTACCACTAGGAAGAGAGGAAGTCAAAGCACTAGCCCATAGTCTGAGGAAATACTAGAGACATGCCCTCAATCTGTCTTCTAGGAAAAAACAGGGAAAAAAGCAATTTGTATATGGTCCTGGGATAGCCATAGCTGAAGTTAGCCTGAAAAAAGACACCAGGGTCTTGGAGAGAGACCACTGCACTTTATGCAGCAGTTCACAAACACACTTCACCTCAACCCAGTTGAGAACTAATAGTAATGTTTGTGCTGCTGAAAGATGAGCTTTTATGAACAGTGAATATGAGCTTTTAAGAACAGTATCACAGATGACAAGATAGGTAACTCTCAGAGACAAAGCCCCAGTCCCCGCTTTTCCAGGGAGCCAAGATCTCCAGCTGTCTGACCATGCTATCCATGTCCAGAGCTTCAGAATGGACAGCAAAATCACTTCTTGGTGCAATGAACACAGGTGCAGTGCTAGGAACCCTTCACTGCACATGAATTGTCAGGTTTACTTTCTGTCTTAAATGTAAAGTGGATTGCTGCCATTCAAAAAGAAGCATTCAGAGCACACCAGTCATTTGAAAACCCAATCATGGAAGCAAGGGTAGGGATTTCATTGGCATCTTAATGATGCACATGTTTCTTCACTTACTGTCTGCAAAAGCAGTACCAAGGTCAGACTTGCAGGCCATGCTATCAATGAGCCCAGAGCACAGTAGCACCCATGTTCCCCAATGCCACAGGCAAGACTATTGGAAAGAGATTCCACATGGACAGGATCTGATGAAAGGTGAAAATGCCGTGTTTAATGGCCTATAGAGATCAGTCATTTAATCCTCCTATTGGAAAATATAAAGCAGACCTAAAAGACCTTATTTCTTCCCCACAGATCCTGGATGGGATCCATCTGGGAGAAAAAATCCACAGTGTATAGAGCACAAAGAGCATGCAGCCCACCCTAGTGCAACCCACATCCCATGGCTGCTCAGATGAATCACATGCTGTGTTCCACTGACTGTGCCAAAGGCTCTACTAACAAGTGAGAGACAAGCCCTCTATGTTAAAGGTATCAAACTGAACTCTACTCTTTAGGCCATAGATTTCTTTTATGCTCTTTTAAAAAGTACCTTTAAAAAGCGTAGAGGAAAAAAAAAAGCATTTACAAGACAAATGCATATATGCATCAGGCTCCAGAAGGCCCACCCCTTTGGGTTGCCTCACCACAGAAACAAACCATAAAGACATAAAATGATCTACTTATTTAAATAGGCTCAGTTTACAGGTATTTCCTTCTTGTTCTTTCTCTAAAAAACCTCATTACCATCACCAGTCATAGCTGTGCAAGCTAAACAAAAGCTTATGATGGCAATTTAAGTCTATCTTGAAAGAGGTTCTGATGAATGCTTAGAAACAGAATCCCGTAAGAAACATACAAAATAGGATTAAGGCAGCCTCACAGCTTTTAGAATAGCAACAAAAGTCATCAGGAACAATTCTCTTTTTATCAGAAATATGCATATGCCAGCAGCACGGGTGTTCCAATGGGTAAAAGAACATGCAGATGGAGTTTTAGTAAGTTTTCAGTATATTCCAAAGCAAAAATGTATTTGAGGAGAGACTTTCACTATCTCTTTCAAGTTCACTGTTCCTTCTAAAATCCACATGAGAATCCTTCATGGAAGTCTTAAAATAGAACTAAATCATCATAAAATATTTTAAGTTATGTAAAATCAGCCCCCAACATTTTTGTACAGTGTGTTACAGCAAAATACCTTCTGTTTGTGTTTCTTTACAGAGCTACTTAATAGTAATATCTAGAAGTACCTATACTCGGAATACCATGCAAATAATCATGCAGGGGGTTGAGAGTATATGGGAATGGAGGGAGTCAGCAAAACATGTTTCTACTTTTTACTGGGGTAATAGAACATCCTGGCTGATTTGTCTGAGTCCGCCTGGCAAATGTTGATGGAGTCAAATAACTGAAGGTGTTTCTTTCATCATCAACAATTCCTCTATTACCTATTTACTCTCCATCTCCCCTCAAAAAAACATTGAAGCTGTAAGGCATCTCATTAACACACATTAGGTGTTTCTTCCAGATAGGAGTCAAAGGTAATCCCAGATGCCCTTTGGCAATTATCTGCTATTCAATATTCAAAGGCTCGTAAACTTCAAGGCCATTCCATGAGTAAAGCGTCATACAGGGGCAGAGTAGGCTGTAGAGATTTGAATCCTTTTGAAAATTTTCTGCACTATGCCAACAGAGTCTGGTAATTATAAAAATTCAGCTGTTCTACTAAGACATTGCAGCAAGACCTCAGATACAGACTGAACTGCTAAGCATACTAGGCAAGACATCAGCTGTTGAATCCAGTCCAGGGTCAGTTTTATCACCTATCTTTCCCTCCATATTAATTCATTAGCACCACAGAGTTGAGACTCTAAGTATAGGCACCTCAAGAAAGATATACATGTACTTGCAATGCTTAAGTGAAAAATACCCCAAAATAAATTTTAAAAAAATCACCGAAAGTTGAAAATGCTATAAAACAAACCCTGCAGAAAGCAATTGCAAGAAAGCACATGCACTGAAATTCTGGTGTGACTAGAAATACAGCTTTTACTCTCTTAATCTAATCTGGTCAAGGCCAAATACTTGTGCGTAACCTGTGATCCAAGCAGTCAACTTCACACCAAAGCTGGTTTGCCTCAAATTCTACAGGCATGCTCAGTTCAAACCAGAAATACCCCAGAAAGAACTTTTCTCTAATTTCTATTTGAAGGACTAAAGCCAAATTGTCTAGGTCACAGCTTATGTGTAAATAAGCATTTAGATATGGTACTATTTCAAATTAGAGCAATGGGAGAAGAGAACAATGGGGGGAAGAGGCAGTTTTCTCCTGCACTGGTAACACCAGCTCCTTCAGAACCCAAGAACATCCACTGAAAAGTCTTCAGTATCATAACTCACACTCAGTCCAGCTCCAAGTTTTTTGGCAGCACAAAACTGACATAAGCGAAGTGGTTCCAATACAAACAACTTCTGTGCCTAGACACTGAAATTTGAAAACAACATGCCTCTATAAAAGAAAGCAAGTTACTTCCCATTTAATGTCCAGCAGCTGTGTGAATAAAAAAAAGAATAAAAATCACTGTCCTGGCTAAAGAAAAAATACAGTGAAGAACTAATACTTGCATTTACTAACCTTAAGTTTCTTAAGCAGGCAAAAGGTAGATTCCACACCCCCTGGTTAACTGTTTTGCTTCAGATCACTCCTCCTCTTTAGATAAGCACCATTAATCAATAACAAGTCAATAAAATACCTTCTCCTAACTCAGATCAAAATAAATGTAACTCACGTGCATGTTCCTTCTGTCTCAGTTTTACACAGCAATATCAGGAATTGCTTGGGAGCTGCAGGCACTCAAAGGGTGGCTCCATCAAGCAGGGCTTGTGAGAAGCCCGCACTCCTATTCCCTGTGAAGGAGAGTGCCTTTGCCATGACACAAATCCCTCAAAGTACCACCACTATGAAACAGTGTGGGGGGTGACAGTTTTGGAGAGTGATGCCAGTCATTTTGTATCCCTTCTAGATTAATTGTTCAGCTTAATTTTAGTGTTTCTAATAGGTGCTGTCCCTTCCCTCTTCCCAGCTTTTATGGATTTTTCTTCCCCTCCCATTCAGTATTAAGCTTTCTTTTTCAAAAGATGTCTGAATAGATGGCAATAATGAAATTTTCCAGACTACTGTGAAACATTCTGTGAAAAGTCAGCCTGCTACACATTTTCAATTACTAAATCCTTTTCCATGAATGAGAATTTGATAAAAAGCCAGCTACATACCTGCTATGACTAATCACTTCTCATAGTTACAGCATATGCTTCTATCTCTCACCACTCGTGATTTAGAGTGTGCTTTCCTTCATATCACTGCATTGTCTAACTTCTCCTCACAAACTATTCCACACTGATAAAGTTGCAGCAGGTCACCTTCTCCCTCCACCTGGTTCTTTCTGTTTCACAGTCAGCTCTTAATTTCATTGCTACTCAAATGGTCTAAGCATTTTCTCAAATTCCAGCTCCTGGAACTGTACAAACACACAAGAGAATTCCAGGAAACACTGAAGTTTCTTGCCTTCAGTTACAGAGAAATAACTCTCACATCTAACTTCATAGTCAGCCAAGTCCTCCTTTGCCCCAAAACAAAGACAACTCTAAGGAAATTTTAAATATGTAATTTACACACCTACAACAATCAACCCCATAGCTCAGTGCTGATTTTAGTCTATCTAATTCATGACTTTTATTGCTCTGAGCTGGCAACATTACATAAGACCTATTTGGTAACAGCAACATTAAGGCTTTACCACCATTAAGTATTACCACTGAGAGACAAAACACTCTAAATCCATATAGACTGGCCATCACAAGCAAAAGACTCAAGACTTGGGGATTTTGTTTGTTTAAACCATGGCAAAATTTCCGTTTATAAACAGCAGAACAATAGCTCCATCAGGCATAGGATCTCTTCATTTGCGTTAATGCAGCAGCAGCACATCCTGAGCATATAAACAATCACATCTTGTCCTGTGTGTGAACTGAGTTGCTTACTTAAAAGAGCCTGCCTCCTTCTTCCTTTCCCCCCTGCCCTGCTTCTGTCCTTGCTGGGCTGATAAAGTCAAATCTCAAAAATATGTATCTGTTACATCAGCAGTGCTGCCTATACCCAGGAGCTTTAGTTCATTTTTTAGATAAAAGGTTTAATCAAAAGATAAGGTCTTTACTACATTACATGACTAAGCAGCTTATTTACCTCTGTACAATAACTAGCAATAACAATAACTAACTCTTGAGAAAGCAACTTTATTTTATCAAACCTTCATTACTTATATACACAAGTACACTTTCACTATTTGCCACACTACACATGAGTGCATGTTTTGGCTCCACACTTGATATCCAAGGCTTGTATTTGTACCCAAACTACAAATAACCCCAAAGGCAGAGAACTGCATGAAGACTGAGCCACCAAAATCAAAAACTTTGGCCATACTTCATGATCTACAAAAACTGAAATAAATAACGAAAAAAAAATCAAACAAACAAAAAAGCCAAAACAAACCAAACAAACAAAACCAAACCAAAAAACAACCCAACAAAAACCAACACCAACAACAACAAAAAACCCAAAAAAACCCCCAAAACCCCAAACAAGCCCTCCACAACAACCAAAAGCAAAAGAAAGAAGCCCAGAAAAGAAAGAGGAAAAGTTTTATTTAAAAGACTACTTTAAAAAACTCCTTTCGTTGGGCAAAATAAAGAAAAATAAAATTTGAATCACACAGATGCATATTATGCAGATAATTTATTATTCAATACCACTGCTGCAATAATGGTATTTTAAGCCACTATACACAACTGATTAACACAGCTCTGACTTAACTCTGGAGAAAACATCCTAATTGCAGTGCATTAAGAACCAAAATTCTCTGCAGAGTCAATGGATTTAACCTCCTGTGAATCACAACAACACAACTTTAAAGCATTTTGTTACTTAAATTTATTTTTATAATAGCAAAAGACATTTTCTTTTCTTTTCACTGAAGAGGCAACATAAAGCATTAGGTAACAGAATCACATTTTCCTGCTCTTTGCATAAATTCTTCCTGGAAGAAAATGAAATGTTGTCCCTCAAGTTAATATAAATAATATTGTTTTGAAAAGCAGAAACTATGCTGTGACTATGCCATTAAAGTGTGTCTCAAGTGATGCTTTCCATTTATGAGTAGATCTGCAGTTGTCCTCATTGAGAAGAAAGCATTCAAATATTATTTCTATGTTTACTTTCTTGTTATTTATATAAATATACATGTGTAAAGATATGCTTTTAGAAAACATTTTGTAAAATACACATAAAGTTATTGTTATAATAGGTAAGTACAAGCCCACAGAAAATCTCATATCCATGCAGTGTTTCAGCTGCTGTGCACCTTCTGGAGAATCTTGGCATGGTGTTTTAAGGTTACACCCTAACAATCAACTCAAATAGTTACAATCAAATCTGAATTAAAAAAAAAAAAGATAACTTTTCCAGTAAAAAGACCCAAACAGAACACTTTATGAAGATGAGTGTGCCTCTACAAGCAGATGTCCCTGAATTGTGTTCTTTAAAGAGGCTCCATGTGCACATTATAACAATACATCAAAACAGTACTTCAGCCAGTGCTTTGTGCTGAAGTGTGGGAAACGTTCTCTTGTGCACATGATGCTGAAATTTCTCATATAATATTTCAAAATGTTTATGAGTTGGTACTAGAATGAATCACTCCCATAAGAGGTTGGAGGTAAAGTCTTTTTAAAAGTATTAGGAAACTTTTCTATCAGTCTATTCTCTCTGAACAAAATTCAGCTAAGACAGTTGTATCTATTTTATAGAATTAATTAACTAGCTGAACATAGTCATTAGTCATCTTTATACTCCAATTTTCCTTTCAATTTTTTGTATATACTGTACACTTCAAATACTAATACACAGCACACAAAAATCTCAACCCATAAAAGAAATATTGTTGTAGGGAAGTTCTGTAAATAACATAACATCAGTTAATCAAAAACCAAAAATTCAATACACTTGTCTAATTAAAAAGAACATCAATAAGATTCACCCAATTAGTGAGAAATAAAACCCTACGTTAAAATCCTTATCTAGTCTTAAAAATATTCCAATTCTGAGAACACACTTCCCCAATCACTGAGTTTTATTAAACTGTATTACTTAGAGAAACCAATTCAGATGATTTTGGAAGACAAACTAGGCTAAATTATTATTCTTATGTTACCATATTAGTTGTAATGAGAGTGTTAAATCACAGTTTTAAAAAGTTTTACGGCCAAAAAACCCCCGCTATTTTTAAACAAGTGCCTTTAATAAAGATTCACTACATTTTTACTGTATAGTACAAATCCCCTGATGTCATTTTGAAGATGCCTGCGTAGCAGCCATTATGTTTTGCCATGGTAGTACTAGCAATTGAAAGCAGACTTTTCCCCTAAGAGATGTTTGCAAACTGAAAATACATTTATTTCTGTTTTGCCAGAACTAAAATGTCAAGGGTAGAATGAACTCCTGCAGAAGGAAGTCCTGCTGATTCTAAAAGCTCATTACAAAGCTCACTGCCCTATACTTGTAACTACAGGGAACATTTGCTGAATATCTCCTCATGTAGTGTAAATATACAGCAGAATGTGTATTTTACATAAAATTTTAGTAATAAATTCAGTGCTTATAAAGTAAATAAATAAACCAATCTAAAACCAAACAAAACCCCCACTCCTTTCTCTCTGCCATCCAACACAAAAACCATTCTCAAAGCCAGGACTGCAAGATGAGAAGCACAGGCAAGAAACAGTAGTGACCTTGTTTAGCAAGCTAATGGAAAGTGCTCAGAAACTGTACAGTTGCACAGCACATTAAATTGCTTCAAACAGAATAGATTCAGTAGAAAAAAATTGTCTTCAACTTGATATTTCTTAATCTGTTAAAACCATGCTGCTAATATAAAAGTAATTTAACACAAGAAAATTAAACCTGCTTTTCTTACCTGCTATCTGTTGTATTGACAGGATATACAAAATATTATAGATCAATTTCATGTAACTTCTTTTTTTGATTAATATGTTTGTGCAAAATGCAATTCAATTTGGCACAGATGTAGTAAAGACCTGTCTCGGGAGACAGCTGAAAATGCAACACCAACAATGCACCAGCAACAGTAAGACTCAGTAAGAAAGTGGCAACCAGAGATGGAGGAGCCTGTACAGCTCCTACTGAATTTCCTTGCCTTTGGATAAGTGTTTTAGTCTCATATCCTTCGTATTCAAGACTCTTAGGGTTTTTGATCTTGTTCAAACTCTCCCTAGGAGGACATACGGGGTTAAAACCTTGATAATGCTTTTAGAGCCACAATTTTATTTGGATCACAACATCATTATGTTAGGTGTTTCATTCTAGCACTACAAAGGATGTGATGGTGTCACAGAGATTATTTATTTAATTGAATAGAGCAATACTAAAAATGTTTCATAGGGATAATGTCACTCAGGAAATTATAAAATTACTCTTCAAATAACATTTGTAGAAACATGATTACAGGTCAGAGTAGTTTACTTGACCAAGATGTTTATATGGCCAAATGCCACAATTTAGACTCTAAAGACAAAACTTGTCAATTCTTCTCATTGAGAACCACTAAGATTTTTTGGAAGAGGAAACCTTAATATTGTCTTCAGAATATTGCAGTAGAGTTAACTTTACATAAAGAAAAACAACTACAGCTTGCTACAGAAATAATATCTACATTAACAATTATGTGCTTATTCATACTCTTAGTTTGTACTTTTTTCTTTCTTGTACCTTTCCTCTTTTGCTTTTGCTCAACTAACAGTAGCAACTGCATCTTTTAATCTTAAATCAGTTTGATCATGTTTTTTTATCTGGGATATATTTTACCTGGTAGAATACTTGCCATGATTTACAGAAATTGCCAATTTGTGTATTAATACAGCTTAATTTCATGTATCTCCTTATATAAAGGTCTTAAGACTACCCCAGAACAATTTTTCTTTTTAAATAGTAGTGATAATTTATATTGCATGACACAAATAATGAATATTTAGTCTGAATACTGTGAACTCTAAAGCACACAATTTTATCGAAACCATACATTTCAGTTAGCATGGATACTTGACACAACAACTGATATTGCTTAATTATTAAAACAATCTTAAAATAGAACTGCTACATCTTCAGTAACATCCATTATTAAATCCATAATGATGGGTAAGTCAACTGCTAAAAACACATAAGATAAACCCCACCATCTTCAAGTTAGGTATTAAAACACCTCTCTTTTACTCAAGCATCTCTTTCAGTACTGCTGGCAAGATTTGTGTGCTATGAAGAAACATAAAGCTACCTATATGGTCTAAGCAGAGATGGTAACAGAAGCTATTCATATAAAATCTAACAAAAACTTCATTAAGCACATAGGTACTTCAGATTCTTATACAGCTGTAATCCATAATAGCTAGACCAGGGCAGCAATTCTGAAACAGGAGCTCAGGCTGTTGCTTTTCTGCTTGGTGGAGTTGTCCCACACTCACCACCCATGACTTACATGTCCCACAGACTGAGTCACAGAGCTCACCCATCAACTTCCGTGCCAAGTGCATGAAAACAATAGAAGATGTTTCAGAGCATTTTAAAGTGTTATTTTCAGCTTGTTGAAAGCCATTGCCTCTCTTACCTAACCACAGGGAATTGGGAGAACCTCTTTCAAGAGATGGTCAAACTGTTGCTCTTATCTCCTTGTAAATTTTTTGTATGAAGCAAAAGGCTGCCCAACCTAAGTACGTTTGTTCCTCATGTTCCTTGATTACAGCACAACAATTTAAAGCAGGATACAGAAGTTCCCCATATGATTTTATTATGCCATAATACAACAATATTACACTAATTACAGCAATACACCTGATGGTCTTTTTAAAGCAGTTTGTAATCTTAATTCAGAGTGTTTTAAAAAAATTATCAACAGAAAATGGCATGTGTTGATCTTACATTCAAACTAAATATACGGGGCTTGTTCAGAAGCACAGACACAAATGCTAGTTGCCAATTTTCTCTTAATGCCAGTTCCTACATATTAAACTCATATTAGATTTTTCTATTTTTTAGTGTTGTGGTGATGTTAGAGGCCTTTTCACCAATATGATTTGATTAGAATGAAATTGAAATCAATATTCTGCTCCTAATCAGCCTGCCTGCCTCCCTCCCTCTCCTTTGAACTTTCTAAGCGGATTCTTTTTTTCTCTCTCTTAAGTTTCTATTCAGACAGTCAAGAGGATATGCTTTATCACATGGTTTGGTGTAAAAGACTTATAAACATATTACCATATTCAGTCATAGCAACAGCACAGATAAAAAGGAACAAAGCAGAGTTCAGTGGGAAAGGAAGCAGATAAGAGCCATGCTGTCCTTGGAGTCTGACCATGGTTACTGGCTCTGCCCTGAGCCAGAGCTCTGTACCTGGGCAGGGAGCTCTGCTTGGCTACAGGCTCCAGAACCTTGTTGTAAACAGCCTAACATTTGACACAAGAGATCTCATTCCATGACAGTGGAAAAAGCAAAGCAAAACCCAAACCACACTGCTCATTTTGATCAAGGCGTTAGAAAATTGTCTAAATATTTTTTCTCTCTATCTCTCTCCATCACATGCTTAGAATCATTTTAACCTAAATAAAGTACCATTAATAAATCAGATTTTTAGAGGTTTCAACAGACAGATGAAGATTTATATTCATTATTAAACCCTCAAAAACATGCCCCTTATGAGATTATGCCAAATGATGTTAGCCTAATTACACACAGTGAGTTAATATTCTAAATAGTGTAACATGTCAAAAAATCATTTTCCAGACCCTCTTCCTAAAGAAACAGACTGACAAATACTCTCACTTTCTGTAGTCAGTTACTTGACAGGTTTGAGAAACACACAAATCACTTCAAGAAATCATAATGCAGACTGCAAAGAAAGCTCCTTCAGCCTAAGTCCACTAGTTCTTGGTGTGAATGCTATAATCAAAGCAGTCTGCCTGCAGGTAAGCAAGTAGAAGAAACACATAAATTTGGGCAGAAACTGATCTTGAAAATTAGCTCCTGTAGACTTAACATTACTTATAATAAAACAAAAGTTTGAGGGGGGGAAAATAATCAGGTGGTAAATTAAATCCAAAATTAGCTAACTTTTCAGCAAGTAAAAATGGCCTGAATGTATTTTATTATATTTCAGCTAGAAAGGAACTCTTTAGATATGCACACATTCATTAAATGCTTTGGGAAACTTGAATGAATTGCAGTGATTTGCACTGGAAGAAAACCTTCCATGCAAATATGACTGTATGGAACTCTGACCTCTCACAATGGAAAGAGCAAATCACACCTTCTACAGCTCTCCTCTCCAAATGCAGATTTTAAATCTGTTCCTACAAATGCTTCTGGTACTAACCAGGAAACACTGCAACATTTTAACTTTATGGGATAAACTGACGTACTTCATTATTCATCCCATTTGGTATGTAGGCTTTTTTATGTGCTTTTTATTATCTTTCTTGTTCATTTACTGCTTTAACAAGAATGCTATAAAAATAAAGGTCAGTACAGAAATAAATGCACCAGGTGTTATGTTCCGCTGCATAATTTAACAATGTTTAGAAAATAGTCATATAGTCTGAAAGCTATATGATACAATAGATTGAGAAATCCTGTTCTGTTAGGGCTGTTTGCTAGCTGAAAGCCAAAGATTCACCAAAATAAATCCAGATACATGTTCAAATATTTTCAGATGCTTACCCACATGTACTGGGACCACTATAGGGTAGTACATTCAAGTAACAACTCATAAGCACATTGAAAAGTTAAAAATACTTCTAAAAGTAATTAAAAATAAACTAGCAAAATAGACTAAAAAGAGACTAGTAAAACCAATGATTTGTCATTTATTTAGCTTTTCACTGAAGAGCTGGTTTAGGTCCCTTTAGTGTAATAAAAGTGATGTTTAGTTTCTGGTACTAACTTCCCAACACAGGTCTTAAAATATTCATGCACAACACTGTGAATGCATCCTTGTTTAGCGTGCAGAGCTGGGGTGGGGGTTAGCAGTATGGAAATAACTGAAAACACTTATGATGTGGTATAATAAAAAAAAAAAATTATACCATTTTAACACTGCTCTTTCAAGTTTTCTAGATGACTTCTGGGTTACATAAGGTAACAGATAATTGAAGTTCTTACTATGTTTAAAATATCACAATATTGTGATATTTGACTATCTAATATATGAAACTTGTGTCAGAACTGATCACAAGTTTCTTACAGTTTTACTGTTATCTGAAGGGAAAGGAAAGGAATTATCCTGGAAGTACTTATGGAAAAAGCTTTGTTTCAGAAGATTTACCGTTTCCTTGCACGTAGCAACAACCAGGGAAATTATGTTACTGCCTTGAATGCTGAGACCCAACTACAAGCAGTTATCTTGCTGTCAGACAAAATCTCCCAGTGTAACTCACAGACCATGTAAGGGAGTCAGTAGATTCACTAACAGACTGGTCTTACAAGAGACTACTACATATGAATGTACATAAAATCACTCCCACAGACTGGGCAGCCTGCCAGTATTACAGTGAACAAGTCTAGCAAGGTCAAAATATTTTTAGAGTAATATTTTCAGAGTTGGGGTATTTTGACTCTATGATCTCCTTCTGAAGAGTTAACATTGTTCCCAGTGGAATTTAAAAGTTATAACTGGTAGCTCTAGATACCTGTCTCTGGCACAATGTGCCACAATGATTTGAGCTGTACTTCTGATCTGCAAAAAGGCAAATCCTAGAAAAACTCTACTAGTTGCAAGAGAAGCTCCAGTGACAAACTGTATCTCAAAGCCTGCTTTGAGACAGTCATTCCAGGTGTATTCAATGATCTGTTCCACAGGAATTTGACTCTCTCCCCACCCCCAAAGCACGTAGACACACTGACAGGCAATACGAGCTAGAAATGAAAATAACGAAATCTGATCATCACATTGTTACTTCAAACTGATTATGAGTTCCAAGTATTAAAACATGATTTACTTATTTCCTTTTTGGTCAGTGTTTCCTCCTGAACATGCTTTGGGGCTGAGGAGAGAGTCCCATTCAGCATAAATTCTTAAGATGACTTTGTAATCACGTGTCCACAGAAGAGCAAGTTCCACAATTTCTTCCATGCTGAAACATCCAAGGAGTCATGATGGGCCAAAAGTAAATAAAGTGTGTCTTTGACAACCACAGATACTTGATCTGTGCTTACATTTAGATGCCACATTGCTTCTGCAGCCACTTCAGGTGAAATTTCATCCCCAGCCTGATACCACAGGAATCTAACACCTTCCACATAGTGATTCTGCTACCTAACAATCATAACCTAGGCTCTTATGTCTTCACTGCATCTTATGCATGACATGGCTGGCATCCATGAGTGATGAGGGTAGCCACTTTGATAGGTGAAAGCCGAACTAGTCACTATTTTGGGTGAAGCAGGAAGGCCTGGAATTTTTCTGTGTTAAGATCAGGGAGGACACTGCAGGACCTGTTCTGCTCCTTCTTGAAGGATGGGAGGATGCCACATAGAGGGACTTTGCTCCAAATCGTAACTTACTGGCTAAACAAAAGGTTTTGAATTTTATTCATGTGAGCAGAAGCTCATATGATCTTTTGCCTCACATGAGCTCAGGGTTTCTCCTTACCCTTTCTCCCCTTCCTGTATCTCTCTACTTTTTTGTGAACTCTTCAGTTCTCAGTTCCTTCTCTGTAACTGCTTCCCTCCCACTTTCCTATTAACATACCTTGTAATAGGTGAGTACCTTCACCCAGAACTTCTGTACAATCTACCTACTCCCATTTGTTGACTCAATTTAGATTTTTCTCACTTCAGAGAGAACGGGTTTTGAAGCTAGGATCTAGCACTCTAACAGAACTATGTAATTTCTCACTAGTGGTACAACTTCCTGTAAATCGTATCAGTGTCCATTGACACTGGGAAATTTGAAGAAAATAATCTCCCTATCCAAGCACAATCTTTCTAGCAGGTCATTCTTAGTCTCTCAAAAGATGCTTTATCAAATATAAAGATACTCTTTAGGTGACACAACTTTACAAGGAAAGGAACAGCAGCTCTAGGAGTCTAACAAGCAAACTGCAGCAATGCAATGCAGCTGCAGGAATATGAGCCAATGCAAAAGCAGAACAGGCACCTCTAAAAGCTGTGTAACAAGTTCTGCCACTCAGCAATCCTCACAAACCTGGAAGAAACTTTCCTCTCTAAGCTCTTGTGTATGGGCCTTTGCTTCTCAGAAACACAAACAAGTATTAAAGGGATCATATATAAAACCAAAACAAACAAAACCCTAACAAACACAGGCCAGTAATGAAAGTTTAAGTGCTAAATTATTATCAGACACAATCTACTTTTGAGGCTATCCAGGCTGCTACTTGCCTGTCAAGCAAAAACAACATCTGCTTTAAGCTACCATTGTACCATGCTATAGATACTGTGGGACAGGGACATTATTGCAATTGTAGTATAAAACATACTTACTTTTTTTTTTCCAAACTTTTAATTTTTAAGTTTACAGAAATTCATAGAATAAATTACAGGACTGTGATACTTGTATAATAAAAAAAAATTACCAACATCTTTTTTTGTCTCTTTTTTGTGACAGCCAAATAACAATGATTGGAAAGATGGTAAGTAATAATTCAAAAGTATTTTTAGCTGATTGAAACAGAGCCATGATTCTAAACAACCTACAAGAGAACTACCGCAGGTAGTCTGAAGACTTTGTACTAAAATAAATGTCACTTTGCCAAGTGAGATGCATTTAGTCATTTCCTGATTTCTTTTTCCTTTATTTCACGTATTTTAAAATGTGTGTTCCTGAATAATTTGTTCCTTTCCTCCAGAGATTCCTTTGCAATGACTCCATAATAGTCCACTAATGAGGGCACTGGTGCCACAATCTCTTGCCAGGTGAATCAATTCAGATGCAAAATGTATCATGACTTCACTGCAGAAATCAGTGGAGAAGAAATACTTAATCAAGTATGGATTACATGTTCAGTCATATGTGCCTTCAAGCAAAAGGCATGGGGAGTAGGTTTACTTATCAGCCAAGATTGTCCATCAAGAAACCAACAGTTGGATTTTAGGCTTTTTTCAGCTTAAGACATGTCCAAACTCACAGCTTCAAGGCAGATATCCCAAGCACAAAATTGGCAGCTAAGACGATGATATTCCTCTGCCTCTCCAGAAGAATTAGGGCCCCTGGATCCCGAGATTTGTGGAGACTTTACAAGATAGTAAGACAGCGAGGACATGCCCCAGGAAGGAGAAAGCTGTCCTCACACCACAGATGTGTTTTGAAGAAATGCAGGAGAGCACACCAGCATGTTGCCTTGCATTCTTGGGCTTGTTTTTTATTCTTCAGCAGCAAAATTGCTGCCCTGATGCCAAGTAGTGCTGGGACCAATCAGCCTCTGGAGGCACAGAGGGCACACTTCAGAAATGCAGGTTCCCAGGGAGCTCAGCAAACAAGATGGTAGGGAATACTCAAGGTCTCCAATAGACTCCTTTCCTTTAGTTCAGCAGCAGCTTACTTCTGTTGCAGCACTTTCACAACACATGTTAAGTCTAGTATTTGTCCTATTTCTGTAAAAAATTTATGTTGGACCATTTTTTTCAGTACATTATTAATCAGCAGTGTCCAAACCACACATTTCTCGCATTAACAGATCAACTGTGTTGTAATGCTCCAACAGCCATGATCTGAATGGAGCTTATCCAAAAAACATCCATAACTACTTAATATTGACAACAATAACCTGGAAAACAGTTCTGCATGCAAGCTAGAGCATTTAAATGGACTGCAGGCACAACCTGCTTTCCATACACTGTTCTTACATCTTCAGCAAACACATAACAGAATCAATGCCATCTAGTTACCTCTAAAATCATAGTAGACTGAACTGGCTTATACACCTGAATAATTTAGCACTGAAGAGAGGTAATGGCACTCTAGGTTGAAATCAAGCCATGACAGCCTGTAACTGCTGAGATCCTCTGTGTACATTTACACATTTAAGAACTCAAGCTGTTGGTTACAACAATTTTAACTGTTCTGGTTGAACACTTCGCTTTCTTTTATAACTCTACTGATTTTATTTTTTCTATTAAATATACTCATGCAAGAGATTTTAATCAATTAGACAGAGCACAGCACTTAACTGCACAAAACAGGTTACATCCTTTGGTGCATCTTATTGGACAAGCCTGCTCTATACTGGAAAAGTTAATAGGAAAATTCTCAAAAAAAAAAAAATTCTTTCTTTACCTGAAGCTTCAGTTCTTCTGGTTATGAATCTTAATAGGGATATCTAAAGTTTGGCAAGCAAAAACTGAACCAGAGCTAAAAATTTACCTGCAGTATCCAGCCCTGTATGCAGCAAAGTCCAACATGTATTAAGTTACATTTTATTTTTTATTGAAAATGCATGAAGTATAGGCAAGCTGTTGAAACACTTAATATTTCGTAAGACACCAGACAACAATCCATTAAAAAAAAAAAAAAGCAAAATGTTAACTTTTTTTTCATTATTTTCTTGCTTCAGTGGTCATGAAAATGAACCATGAATGTCATGCACAGGAACGAAGCATACTGAAAAGCCCAGAGCTCTCTCAAGACCTCTACATCAAGAGTTGCAGAAGCAGCAACCAGAGTTAGTTTGGTAAAGGCCATTCTTCCACACTGTGTGGCAGCTAAGCAGTGCAGAAAGGCATTTCAAATATTTGACCAACATCAATTGCTATTTGTGTTCACAAGCATGGATGAAGCCAGATTCTCAAAAAAATTATCAGGAACATGACTATACTATGCACCTGAAGACACTAAAACACTGTCAAACAGAATTAAGTACATTGACTGGCAGAAAAAAAGCTCAAATCAAACAAATCACTAGACAGCAATGAATACAGAATTTAAAATACAGATTGACAAGAATTTTCCATTTTCCCCCCTATAGGATGAAATATATGCCCAAATTTAGTTAACACTAGTCTTCAGTGAATAAAGTAATCCAGCTAAAATTTCAAAGATGCAGTCTAAGTGTAATCACACAAGCACTTTCTACAGCTCTTGTTCTCAATGAAGAGAGCAATGACTTGGTAAGAAAAGAGGGACATGAAAATGGAGTGGATACAGATTAATGCTGCACATCAATTGCAGCAGGAAGCACTTTGAGTAACACCAAGCACCACACCAGAACAAAGTGCTCTGCTGTCAATATCTGCTTCTTCACTTGACATGTTATGCCTTCCCAAAGGCACACCATCTCATTCTGAAGGCACCTACAGAGCTCCCTTGAGAGTGCTTTCTCTGGCCACTTGTTTGCTGCTAAAAGCATAAGAGTTGGTTGGGATATTATACCCAAATCAAAATTGCTCTCCCAGCGTTCCTAAGGAGCACTCTTTCTTTCTTCAGTCCAACATGAGACACCAAAGATGTTAGAACACCTTCACCTATGCACTTTGGGAAGACCATTAATTGAGTTTACACTATTAATGTACTTTTGTCAATTCATCACGACCCTGATGATATGGAAGCTTCATTCAAATTAAAGTATAAAGCTGCCTTTTGTGGCAGAGCTCCGTGGCATAGACAGAGATGCTGTCAGGCACTTCAGGGCCAGGCTGCAGAGGGCATTGAGCAACCTGGGCTAGCGAAAGGTTCCCTGCCCATGGCAGAAGGGTTGGAAGAAGGTCATCTTCAAGGTCCCTTCCAAACCAAGGCAGTCTATGATTCTGTGATCAGAGGGCACACACTACACTTGATCAGTGGCTGAATAGGCACTTCTTAGAGATCTGAGCCCTAGCTCAGCTTGAACATGTGAATTGCTACAGAAGAGGCAGGGACAGTATGCTGTATAATCCGTCACAATCCCACAGAAATACTAGTTCAGCAAAAACAACACAATGTGGTAACATATGGGCTTCAGATTTATTTCCTAAAGCAACAACACCAGCAGCACCTTCCCAGATCTCCTCACCCCATATTCCTCAGATTCTTTTATGCCCCAAAATGTTATAGAGTATTTTCTGCATGTTCCAATGTCCTTAACTGTCCTTTATAACAGCTTCAATTTAATAGTGTGCCTCGCAAAACCTTCCTGACCCAACAAATGGGTAAGAAAGCATATTCTCTGGATAATCTTAAACTGTCTGCCTGCTGATGGACTGGCATGCCAGGCAGTGGATAAGGAAAATTGTCTCTGACTTCTACTCCCTTCAAGAATGGATAGGTGCCTGGTGAGGACACATGAAAATAATTTTCACAGCATGTCTGGGCTCATTACCTTTGAAGCCTCTACTCTCCTGTCATATTTACTAGGCAGAATATAATTCTTAAACAAATCTGAATGATAAAAAAGCCTCAGGAAACATGAAACATGAAAAATAATTTCCAGGAAAGAAAAAAAGGACTTAAAGGAAATTACTTGCTCCTAACATTGAATTACATTAATAAACTTAATAGGCTTCCTTTCCAAGGGAGTAATGTATTTTTGCTGTTCCTCAAGTTTGGAAAGTTATTTGAAAACTACCATGAATAAAAATTTTATCTTGATTTACTCTTTTTACCTGCAGTGAGATCATTCCCTTCTACACCCAACTGCTCCTTCTTGTTATTGGCACGTAAGTGACATACATTGCAAACATATAAAATATTTATACCCTTTCCATATTTTATTTGTATGCAACCTTTTTTTCCTTTTACAAAAATGAGCACAAACAGAACGGAAGGATGGATACTGTATTTATTTTAGAAAATCTGGCTACTATTTTCCTCCAATATTTGGTTTGTGGGAAAAAAATATTGCTAAATTATACCATGTGAAATATGTGGAGTGCTATTATTTTTTTTTTCTCTGGGACATACATTTCATACCATTTCCTGCAGTTTTCCATCTCTGGGGAAATTTGTACAGATATTGTAGTTTATCAACATCATTACGAAAAGACAAAATTGGCAGAACAGAGGTAAGGGCTATGAAGATTAGGAAGCTGCTGTTAATAATTGTTTGTCTGTGAGCTACCACATTGATACTGGCTCAGGACATATCCTCTTTTGGGATTTAATGGCCAGTGTGAATTACAATAGTAACACGTATTAATTATTTTTATTCAAACCATTAGTATTTCAGCGGCTAAACAGATTCTACTCTTGCCTGTAACACCATGAATTTAGCCAGAAGTCTCATAAATTGAATTGCCTATGGTCCTTGTGGTGCTGACAGAAGAAAGCTCAGCATAGCATCAGCCTAAGGAAGAGTTCTGAGCATTCACCATTCAAAAAGACAAGCACATCTGTTGTGAAAATGCCAAGGGGTTTTTGCGTTTGGAAATGAGCTGTTCAGTGGACGACACTTTGTACCTTTGTAAATATGACAGTCTCCTAAATCTTATTATTCTTGCAAAGATAATGACAACAGATTGATCTGTCTGCTCCAGGAAGAAAAAACATTTAGAGAATGAGGCAAGTTTATCACAAAAGCCTCAGAACTGGATCTTGATAATATGTTAAAATAACAGCAGTGAATGGTACAAGGTATTACTCTCTGAAATCAAAGCTTCCCCAAGTTTAGCAAAGAGTAATTATTAAAGTCATTAAAGATATTGCTTCATGTGTTGCCTAAAAAAATATACAGAAAGTTCACTGCTTCTTACATTGGAATTTCAGAAGCTCAGTTCAAATAAAATATTTCCAAGCAGCTCTCCGACCTTAAACCACACTGATACAATGGTTCAGTGTATTATGACATAAGATCAAAATCATACTAGAAGAAGAATTTCTTTCTATTTCCAATTCACTAACCCTACCTTCACTAAAGTATGTATTAATTAGTCCATCATACTGTTAGTCACCAAAACAGCCACATCATAAGCAACATATTTGGCCCTACATAGAAACATATAGTGATAAATTTTAAATAAAAATTCAGACACAGCTATTATAATTTTGTCTCACTAGATCATGAGGAGTTCACACCCTTAAGATTAGCAAATTATACTGGATGAAATCAGAGAGAAAAAATTCCTCTTAAAAACAGAAATTAAGGGACTTACTGCAATGTGCACAGAACATAAATAAAGTGAATTTAACTCTGTATGACTGTGCAGGTTTTGGCTGGGGTAGAGTTTAGTTTCTTCACAGTTGGCTGGTATGGGGCTGTGTTCTGGATTTGTGCTGAACACAGGGTTGATAATATAGAGATGTTTTTGTTATTGCTGAGCAGGGCTTACACAGAGCCAAAGTGTTCTTTTGCTTTTTGTACTGGCAATGAGGCTGAGGTTGCACGAGAAGTTGGAAGGAGACACAGCAAGGACAGCTGTCCCCAACTGACCACAGGGATACTCCATTCCACATGGCATCATAGTCACTATATAAAGGGGGGAAGAAGGAGGAAGAGGGGAGACATTCAAAGTGATGGCATTTGTCTTCCCAAGTAACTGGTGGGGCTCTACTCTCCTGAAGATGGTTGAACACGTGTGTGTCAATTGGAAGAAGTGAATTAATTCTTTGTTTTGCTTTGCCTTTGTTCAGATTTTGCTTTCCCTACTGAACTGTCCTTATCTCAACCCATGAGTTTTCCAGCTTTTACCCTTCTGATTCTCTCCCCAGTCCCACTGGTAGGGGAGTGAACAAGTGGCTGCCTGGGCCTTGGTGGCTGCCAGGGGTTAAACCTCATCAGAGATATTTTAAATCCATCTTATCAGGGAGTCTATAAAATAATCATTGGCCTTTCTTTTCCCAAAATCAGATATTCTTGCAGTAACAATAAAGTAAATTCAAGAGTCCTCTCCTTCTTTCCAAGTCACAAATCGGTATTTTTTCACCTTTCTTCCTTTATATATTAAAAAAACCAATGGGAAAGGCAAGGTAACATCCTGTACTGCCAAATTTCTGAACAACAGAGACCAATGATTTTTTTTGCATAATGGCAAAGCTGGCAAAAAGACAGTGTTGTTTTTTTTTAACTTTTCCTAAAACAATTATGCATAAGTGAAATGAAGAATCAGTAATATTAAGAATGCACTATGTAAGAGGGAAAGCCAGAATATTCTTTTGCTTTTCTGACTAAAAGAACTTTAAGTCCCACTCAAGAGTAATTTGGCACAGATGTCTAGATGTTCAGTACATACATCTAGTTTTATAATGCATGAAAAATAGTGAAACTTGCATCTTTTACGCAGTGTTTGCAATATTCACTGCCACAGGTATTTAGACTAGATTTAATCTCGCCCAGCTTCAGGTATGCAGCTCTAAGTGATATAGAATGATCTTCTTCAAAATCAACAGAGATTAGACAGATCACTGCAAGTGCTTTCCCACTCTCAACTACAAAGAGTGTGCAACTGCCTTAAGAGAAAATGCCCAATTTTAAACAGTTACACAAGACTTACACTATTTGGGGGGAAGAAGCACCTAAGGCAGATAGTCTTAAAAGCTGCCTGATGTAAAAAGCAGGAAAATGCATTCACTGTATATTTTTAAAAGCCCAAAACCAGTAAGAGGTGGCTTTTCCTTAAGTATCCACTTGGATGGCTAATGATTCTGAAATATGTATCCTTCACAGTATTCATCCTCTCTCTTGTGCATGCTGGGAAAAACCACTCTCTCTTCAGAGAGGTTAAATGACTCCCACCATTACACAAGGACTGAGAGCTGTCACAGTAGCCTGAACCCATGTCACCAGAGGCTATAGTTGTCACCACTGCTCTAGACTTCATTTCAAAACATAGATTTTCTTCAAATAAATCACTGAACTTCATCCTTCTCTGACATTAAGTGCCACATTGCATAATGGCACAGTATGCACAAAGAATATTCTAGCTGACTCTGTCAAGTCCAAACAAAAGTAACTCAAACAAGGCCTGGACTATTTGTTCCAAAACACCACAAGTGGATGTATCTTCATTGCAAGAGAAATTCCTCAAAATTAAAGTTTCCATACAGGCTACAGTGTAATATACATAGACACTAAAAACTGAGAAGTCCCACCTAAAATATCCGTGAAAAGTGGCAACATAGGTCAAAACGTCTTTTGAAAGAACAATTTGTAAGTTCCTGCACTTAAAGCCCAGCTTCCCAATGCCCAAAAAATATCATAGCTTCTGGCATCAACAAATAGAAATCAAAGCTTGACATGAAGTTTTAGGAAGGTCACCAGAGATCACTTTCAGATCAGGCTTTGTTAGATCACAGGTCCTGTCTAATTCACCCTCCTGAACTCAGCTGTTATTCAGGCCCTTCCAGTTACTTGGTGAAAAAAAAAGAAATAGAGTTCCTCGGAGGCAAAAAAAAGCTCATAAAAACTATGGATGCATATTTTTCTACATTAAATTTATGCTGCAAGACACAATGATGTCCCACAGGTAGAAAAGCATTGAAACCAGTTTTTTAAATATCAGCAACAGAAGATTTGCTCAATAGGATCTCTCTCCGCACTAGAGAGAGGATTCCATAGGAGTTAACACTGGAAAGACACAAAGGAATAACCTGACAATGGCACACTTCCTTTTCTGAGTAGCAACAAGCATCTAGCTCTTACAGACAGTAACACTCCTTGGTGCTTCACAAGACAAATTACTCTTAACCATATCCAAACAGTTTATGGGAACAAAACATGCAAAAGCCAACAAGGACAGTCTCAGAATATCTTCATGTAACTATTGGCAACCAGAGGAGCAGCTCTCGCTGATCATCAAACTTTTCACTGTATTCACTATTACCCTTTTCTTAAATCTTCCTCAGGTCTTGTTTATAAATGCTTTTGCTCTCTCTCTCATCCCCAGCCTTCCCATGACTCTGGTACTAAAGCCTGCTAAATCCAAACCACTTTCACAGGACAGGATCACAGGCCCTCAGCAGAAGCAGCAACGCCTGCCTGTGATGATGCTGTGTATCCCAAGGGCCTTGTCATCTATGGCATCAATTCACATGCGAAGAAAGGGTTCCACTGCAGAGACCTGCACAGAAAGCTGATCAGGACAACAACATGGGAGTACAGCAAACTCGCTGTAAACCTTCTGTGGACACATTTTAGCAGACCAGAAGCCTGACAGCTTGAATCAGCCTGTTGACATTTACTATCTGGCTTAAAAGAGACAATTAAGAATATCCTTTTAATTCTTATTTTAGGAGAAGGCTGTAATTCTTCATTTGTTCATCAAGATGAAACTCTGTAATTTACTCCCAAAAAGGACTGGATACAGATGACAAGATGTAGTCAGATTTCTTCCTTAAGGTATGGCAGGAGAGGGGAATGAAAAAAGATAGACTCTCTCCATGGATATGGCAGGCATGGGAGAAGAAAGAAATTAGAAACCTGACGAAGTGAAGAGACACTTTACTGTTCTGACAAAACGTATCAGGGACAACCATTATGTTACTCCTGACAAAAGCTCTAGTAAAACAAAGATTCCTAACATAATAAGAGCCACACAATCCCATATTATGCACATGTATCAGTAGCTGAAGTAATATCAAATACTGGAACATTTTATTTTCAAGTCATCTGTTTGGACTAAAGGAGGGGGAAAGGAAAGTTACACCTGGCCCTTGGAGGGAGCTCTGTTCTGGGCAGCAAATCCATTCTATGCTAAGCACATGAAATCCCATCTCTGTCCCTCTCTCCATCATGTTTCCCTGCTATCTTCTCCATTCCTTGCTATTGCCCTGAACATGTCCAAAGCTGCTGAGAGCTAGTGCTGCAGACTGAAGAAGCAGCTGTGAATGAGTGAACAGTCAAGCCTTCTTTGGTCCTCCTTAGGTAAGAAAGGTCCTCACGCCTGACCTAGGCAACTCTTACTAATAAGATCTGTTAATTTAATTCTTCTAACACTAAATGTCTCCTTCAGACTAGTACTGGGTTTGATCCTACTCGGTTCCAAAGCTTCCACCTGTCCTTGCCACCTTCAACCAAAGTTTCTTGTCAACAATAATCCAAAACAGAGTCAATGGACACTGGAGCCCCATAGCTCCCATTTAATATGAAATAATTATTTTCCTAGGAACTGAGTGTGAAGCAGTGAATCTTAGCAAGTCCTCAGCAAACTTAAAGTACATTAAGCTGTACTGCCCTGAATTAGAAAAAGTTAAGAGTCAGTCGTAATTGATCTGTCAGTTTGATCTTTGCACATCACTCACCTGTACAGACATGCTGGTATAAAGTAGCACAATTTGTGCATATTTATATCGTTTTGCAATTGAACAATGAGCACTAGCTGAATTCTAATTTCTGTATTATATGCACTGGAATAACTTGGAATAAAGGGAGTGAATGCAGTAAAACAAGAGAAACCTGCTAAATCAACTCACCCTAACAAGGCTTATCTTCTTGTAACAGTAATTCTTGTAGTCTAGCTAAAAGCCCACTTAGAAATTCCCTTATATTTATTAATCCGAGGACCCGAAAATCATGACTCCTCACATTTCCTGTAAGCTGTGTTATTTGCTTTTTAGGTGGCAGAAGGCAACATCAGGTTTGGCTTGTTTATTTAACAATGGAAGTTTTATACTTCCACTAGCTCTACTTAATGCTTTTTCTTACCTTATAAATCAACACCTGTTGTATACATAAACTAACTCCAGAGCATTGCCATCTTCCCTATCTTTAGAACACCAACTTTCATTATCATGCAAAGGCTTGCTTTAAACAGGAGGAGCAAGTCAATTAAAAAAAAATCTTATTTAGTGCTTGAGAAGCAACCGTGTAGCCTTTTTGAAAGCCATACTTCTACTAACTTCTACCAAACAGAAAAAAAAAAAAATCACATGACATAGATAATTAGAGTGTTTAGTTGCTGCAGTCCCCAGATGCACACAGTGGCTGCTCTTTTTATCACAGTTTTGTCAGGAAACTAAACAGGTTTCCATACATTTTTAGCCAAACCACTACAAGACCATTTATTTACATTTATTTACAAAGCAAACATATACCACTTATTTACAAAGCAAAAACAAAGTTAAAAACCAACCAACACCATCCTGGTGGAAGCTAAAGGAGATTGTAATATCAACTGGAAGCAACACCTCCCATCCTGTAAAGAACAGTTGCTATATAGACAAGTTTCCATAAGCCTGTTCTAATTAATCTCAGATGGGCTCCACAGGCCCCTGATGTTAATCGAAAGTTTCCAATTAATTCAGCACTACCTAAATCATATGTTTTATTTTAATTCAATAGCACAGTGTCAATTCTTTGCATCGCCAGCATAACTTCTTCATCCAGAGTTACCGAAACAAATATTTACAAAGGAAGGCAACTGTTAAGTAAGCTGTACACAAATAGGAGAAGCCAAGGAAAATCTATCTACTATAGTAAAGGTAAACAGAGAATTATCAAGAATTGATGCTAAATACTTTATATCAAAGGTCCATTGAAATACACTGTCCAAAACAGAGGTAAGTAAGAAAATATTAGTACCAGAGGTTTCCAAAACCTCTGCCCTCTGGAATTTTATCCAGTTGCAATGCCTAAACAGAACAATAATGAAGTGAGCAAGCTCTCAATATTAAGTTTTTCTGTCATTTTTTTGAAAACAAAAAGCCTCATTTCAGCTTTCTACAGTAACAAATACTTTAGAGGAGTTCTCACTTGCTGAGTGTCTGGTAAGATTCAAGACATTCCAGTACATACATGCTCCCATATGCAAAGGCTTTAGATCAGCAAGTTAATTTTTGGCTTTGCATATTAATTCTCCCACTTTCAGACCAAGGGAAGAACAGAAAACTTTCAGTAGTAAATACTGCATTGCTCTTTTGTAAAGTTTCTTCACCTGGATACATAAGTGGAAAGGGAGACTTATGTTCCACCATTCCCCAGCACTACATAGAAATTCATCTCCCACACAAGTCCTTCCCAAAAATCATACTTACTGTGGGGGTGAAGATGAAAGCTGCACACTTGATAATGTTCCCAAAAGAACCAAAATGGGACAACGTGCAGCCGGAGTCTTTTTAGTTTGCACAAGACTAGATGTAAAATCCACCAAAACCTTCAAGGCTCAGTCTCTGTGCAGACCTAGGTGGGTGGTGGTGCCTAGTGAAAGCCTTACCTATGGAGATGATGACAGTGAGCAAGGCAGGGATCTGGAGCTCTTGCCATCCCCCAGCATCACTGCTGGAAACCTGACTGAAGAACAATTACAGGTCCTTCAAAACGAAAGCAAAGCCTGGCAATTTCCCCCCAGTGACTTTTTTTTAATACATATACCTAACATTTAAAAGGTGATAAGAATTTCCCAGCCCTGTAAGCAATACCATCCACTACAATGAGGATGGATCAACAGCACAGCAAAGGAAAGACTCTAGAGTCTTCAGAGACATGAATTTTCCTGGTGAAAATCAAAAATTATTAAAGGCATAAGAATGAAGATTCCAAACTTAAAATCAGTTCAAACCTTAAAAAGAAGATGCATCCCCCATTCTACTTATTGTTTAAAACTGTCTTATTGGGCTAGGGAAAAAAATTAAGTGAGTGTGAGAACACAACCTTTATAGCCTACAAGTCTACCAAAGAGGTTCACTCTTTGTGTATCAGGGGAACACAGCAATGCTAAACTAAGTTGTACAGAAACAACTTCCCTTTTGTTTCATTTGACCTAACATTGCCCTTTAGCTTTTAGGTGTATTTAACCCCAAAACTAAAAAAAAAAAAACAAAGTTTCCCAACTTTGGAAACTTCCTAATATTCCTTTCTGGCACTAGGAAATAAAAAAGTAAGAAGTTTCTTATGCAGTTCTAAATGGACAAAATAATCAAGTTTCAACAGTTTACTGTTTTAAATGAACAAAACAGGCTTTTCTTCAGATCTAACAAACTAGTCAGTCTTTCTGGGTTTATATTATAACTATGGTTTCTCTCTCTTATTTCCAATTCCCCTGGATCATGCAGGCTACCTTTTGACAGGTTTCACACATTTGTAATTATATTGTGGATTTAAAACCAAAGCTTAGAGGTCCAATAAAACTGTCTCATGAAATTATTTTCATCTTATGTCCAAACCGGAGGGAACTGTGGGGAAAAGTGTGTGTAAGGTCTTAGAGCACAAAATATTGGGAGGTTTGGTTACAGGTTATAAAAGCCCAGAACAGGCATGTCTTCCACAGTGATCTTTGTATTTAAAAGAACACCAGGAGATTAAATCTCCCCATCTCCTAAAACTCTGGGTGGAGTGGATTTTTGTTTTGGTTAAACTTGGTGGGGTTTTGTTGTGTGATTTGTTTGCTTTGGTGGAGTATTCTGTTTGGGGTTTTTATTTGTTTGTTTTTAATCCTTTTAGGTTCCTTTATGTCATTTCCTCCAAGCCTGCTGAAGATTTTAGGAAATAAAGGGAATTCAAGGACAGATGATGAAAGTGATTAGAGGCTTAGAAAGACACACATATGAGGAGGGATTATTAAAGTCTGCCTTGCCTATAGACAAGATCAGTGGGAGGGATCATAAGACAGACACGGAAAATGAGAAGAGACATTCCACAGAATGCTTTTTCATCAGTAGAAAGGAAGTAAATTTCTGGGCCTTTTTTTTTTTTTTTTTTTTTTTTTTTGGGGGAATTTCTGGGCTTTTTTTTTTTTTTTTTTTTTTTTTTTAGTGCAAGCCTTTTATATGTGTGATCATGTAAGAATTAAATTATCAAAAAAAAAAAACCACTGATTCTGCTGCTAGTCTTACTAAAGCTGAAAGAACAAGAAGCTTGAAATTAATTTCTCTATTCATTATTAAACAAACCACACCTGTTCCAGGTAAGGTTTTTCCATTTGTTTCAAATAAAAGAAGGATTCTTACAATTCTGTTTTCCACTAATAAAGTTCTGAATAGGCTCCAATGTGCAAGAAATCAATTGGGACTTTCCGTGTCTCTCTCAAACACAGCTGGTACTTGCTAAAAGCAAGCAGACTTCTACATAGACTGCTGATGCGGATGCAGTTAAGGAATTTATGTGTTTTAGTTGTACTGGAAAAGGATTTTTTCCTCCAAAGCCATACATATAAATTTATAGTCCTGATGAAATGTGGAGGGTTCTTGTACAGTAATGGGTGAGATATCAAGAGTGAAGAGCAATGTCCTGATCAACAGATTTAAAAAAAAAAAAGGAAAAAAAAAAAAAGGCAGCTTTAACACTGAAGAGCAATGTCAACATTTGATTTTTTTAAATCAACAGATTTAAAAAAAAAAAAAAGGAAAAAAAAAAAAAAGGCAGCTTTAACAGACCCTTATAGAGCCTTGAAAGGCAGTCCTGACACAGTGCTCTTGAAGCAAAAGTCAGCACAGTGAGGCACGGGTTAGCACAGCCAGGCTAGTTTGAGCTTCAGGAATTGCAATTGCATATACCTCTGCATGGACTTACTGATCAAGAAATACAGTGTAGCCAGAACCTGAACACCCTAGTCTTCCACAATGCTTACTGCAAAATCAAGTCCCTTAAGAAAGCCCTATGACACTTTTTAAACTATCCTGCCAGTTACATTCCAGCAATAGCAGTACTTTGTTCATGACAACCAAAAATGCAACTCCTGTTCTACTTCATATCTTACTTCAAATCCTGTTCTATTCATATCTGATTCTGAATGTTTGGCAAAGATTTATATTTGAAGTGTTGCAGGAATCAGCTAGTAGTGGATGTTAAGCACAGTGAAGCTGCAGCAGCTGGCATTAGCAGAGAAGACCAGAAACGTTTTGTATGGCTGTACTGTCCACGGATTTCACCTGCACCACCAGAGCCATCTGCACTAATCCAGATTATAGCGACCAGATACTATTGGCAAGAAGAGGCAGGCAAAGTCTCCTAGAAGGGCACCCTTCCTAAATCTGGATATGGATGATTTTCCAGAACTAAGGCAACTACATGGCTATAATCTATGCCCACCACATAAAAGCAGAACTGTAAGGCACTAATTCCATTACACTTCACGTAATAGTGGTTTTATGCCCCACTCAGTAGTGCCATGCACAGCATAGCTGGACTCTTGTGATTCATCCAAGGAAGAGAATGTCCAACAAGAAAGAACTGCCTTTCCTTCAAAATATTTGGCCTCCAGCAGCAGGAGTGACTTTCCTAAGTTAAGAATGATCCAACTGTACTTCTGTAAAGTATTTCCTCTTGTTCAGTCACTGGGAATGTCTCACAAAATGTGACATATGGAGAATTATCAGCACAACCCACAACATCTTGTATTTCACATGGCCTCAAAGAAGAAGGCATTGAGCAGACCTGTTGCTGTACACTGAAGAAGGTTTTTGGCTGCAGCAAAAATGTTTAAATCCCCTCAGACTCTACATTTATAAACTCTGAAGGCTACATTTACAGGAAATTGTTCCAGCACTTCTGCAAACTAAATTTAATGATGCCTTCCTACAGTATACTCAACAGCAGTTCTGGAATTGTCATTTTACCTGTCCAGTGAAAAGGTGTCACTTTCTCATAAGGAAAATCCTTAGCTGGGCTTGGAAGACACGTGCAGTAACCTATAGACTGGAGAATTCCTTTAAAACCCACCCACCTAAAAACTGGACTCAGTAGCCTATGTTATACAGAATAGGAGATCCAACTTCTACTTTAACACCTCTCTTTTCCCCAGACTTTATTAAATGGATTTCACCTTACTTTCAACATGCCCTATCCTGCTACCAAATCCAGCTCCAAGGCATTCTTCACACAGCAAGCCTCCCAAGTCTGCTCAGGCTCTTGAGAACCCCACCACCAGCTCTGTATTGTTGTATTCATGCACTGCATTATTCTTCTCCATCCATGTTTGAGAATGACCGCTTTAATTTCAGCTGCTCTGATTATTTTTGTTCAGTCTGTAAATAAAAGCCAGCATTCTAATTTCTTGCTTTTTTCTACATAATACCACCAGTTCTTGCTGCTCCAGTGTGTGACCATTTCTACTACTATGGCTAAGGTAGTAAGAGAAATGTTCAAGTTATCCAGGCAATTTACCCAGGAAAAATTCCAGTTTGTCTGGACTAAGCCCAAACAGATTTAATACAAGGTCTTACCATCATCTGGAACATACAACATGCTGCTACCATACCTAGCAATTATTTTACAAGTTCTGTGATATTTGACACAACTTGTAAAGCCCAAACCCTGGAGCATCACAATTACATACAACTCTAAACTTGTATAGAGTTGTATTTCCAGCCCTCATGGTCACAGGAAGGGAAGATGACACTAATTCTGACTAAAAGAAATCCAAAATCATGCAGAACACCAATGCTAATATAAAATTGCCTTAAACATGAGATTTTTTTAAAAATGTCATTACACAAGTACAATAAACGAAACAGCATTAGCCATGATACCTTATACTGTTAAGTAAATCAACTTGAATAGAGAGTAGAGTTTAACCTTTAAATATGACAAAAATTATGAAGATACGCAACTTTTCTCCACGGCTACACTTAGGTAGGTAGTCACATTCTTACAGCAAGATCAATGAAGGAGAAACTAATCAGTTCAACTTTCAACAGAGAAGAACAAAGGAAATGCATAACACTGTTAACTCCAATGTGACTAGCATGTGCGACCACCTTACAGTGGGAAGAGCATTGTAGAATCCAGTAGTAACGCTACAGTGTATAGGGCTATCTATTTTTAAAATATTTCATTATTCTGAAGCAATCTGAATCACACCATCTCCTTTTCATCACTGTGAATTAATGGGCAGGAGGGATGGAGAATACTGCTAATGTGCAGTACTGGAAAATAAAACTCCCAAAACCTTTACCCCAGTCACCTCCCAGAAAAGATCTTGCCTCACAAATAGTTGATCCTTACACTTCAAACCATAAAGTTCATTTATGGGCAGACCCAAGATCTCAGCTCAGAAAACAGGATTCCTGCCAATATCCCAAGTCAGCTAGAGCAACCTCGTTTTTCCTTTCCTGCAGTGCATGGGAAGAAAGGGCCACTTTTTACATGTCTTTGAGCTGAATATTTAGGTAAGAACTTTAAACTAAAAAGCAAAGTGCATTCATCAACAGAACACTTACCATAAAAGCCACCAAAGACATGAAAGGATCACAAGCTTTGCCTATGCATGTTTATGTTTATATATATACCAGGAACAAAACACAAAAATAAAGAAAGACAAACTTGCCAGAAGACTAAGAAAAGCTATTTCATAAAGCCATGCATCATGGCATATATAGTAAGTATATTCTTACTTTATCCCTAGAACACACAGGTGCACTTTTTCTGTCAAGTTCCATTCCTGCCACAGCCCTCTTTTAACTTCATAAAAGACACCATAATAATTGTCTGCTGCCAGATACAATCACCTGCTCCAGAGTTTATTAAACAAACCTTGAGAAACAGAACCAAACCCCGGTATTCACCACTGTGATCGAGACAGAGTCACGGCATTAAATCATCAGCGCTGTTGACTCTGGTGAGTAAGTTCTCTATTACACTTGTATCCCTCTAGTTTCGATTGCGGGGATACCTCGAACATTGGTTTCTATGAAGTCAATATCCAGTTTCATTTCATTTTCCTATACCGAAAAGCGTCCAGAGCATGAACATGAAAGAATCACACAGGAAAAAACCTTCTCTTTAGATCGTCAGCCTAGCAAACGCGGAGACCTCACGGGGAAAGTGCCGCAGGTTGGCGGCTGCCTGTCAGAGCTCGGCACCCAAATCCCCCAGGCAGCCCCAGCGCCTGCTCTCCCCCGCCTTACCCTCGTCTTGCAGCGCCGGTGCCGCTCGGGGTCCGAGTACGTCCTGTCCACGGCGAGCGCCGTGTCGCTGCCCGGCATGCTTGCGCGTGTGTTTGCGCTGCTGCTGCTGCCGCTCTGCCCCTGCACCACGCCGGGAGCGGTGCCGCCCAAGCACCAGCCCCGCGGCCGCGGGACCGAGCGGGAGCGGGAGCGGGAGCGGGATCAGAATCAGGAGCGGGACCGGGATCGCCGCCGCGCGGGAGCGCCGGGCACGCCCCGGCCGCACGGCCCCGCCCGCTGCTGCCCAGCCCGGCACTGCCGGCTCGGCCCCGCGGCGCTCCGCGTCCCGCCGCACGGGTACTGAGGGACCGCCGCTGGGGTGGCCCCCTCCTTTGAAAAAAGAAGGACGCCTGAGAGGGGATGAAGGTGGGAGAGAGCTTAGCCAGAGGGACTGGGCCAGAAGTCCCTTCGTTTGTTTAATTTTCAAGGCCGTCCTGTCTGAGGGGACAGCCGGAGCTGGGACACGACGATCTCCCAGAGAAATGGCTGGACAGAGGGATGACAGTTCCTCCTGCTGACCGCCGCTGGATTGGGTCCGATCCAGGTCTCGGAGGGAGTTACCATCAGGCAATCTCGACTTCCTGTGGCTATAGTGAAACCTCACAAAGCACAGCATATCCTAAAGGTTCAGAAGTCCAAAGGGAAAAGAAAGGAAGAAACCAGAAGTATTGTGTAGTCGGTTTTGGGCAGACTCACTTGTAAGGTTTTGACTTCGGTAGCCTGAGGTACCCTGGACACAACCCAGCACTGCTGCCTGAAAGCCCTTGATACCTAGAAGTTTTCACAATAAGATGGTATCAACATTCTGTCAAACCAACTCAATAATCAGGGCTTGCATTTTCCAAAGTGGTCAGTGGAGCACAGCAACCAATTCAGCCCCATTTTCTGCACATTACCTATGTGAGATAAATCCTTCAATATCCTGGCACACGGGAGCTTCAAACCATACTTCTGAATGCTCAAGGAAAACTTGTTTTCCAGGGCATCCATATGCCAATGCACTTAAATTCCTAAGAGGTGAGTAGAGCTCCTGACTGATCTTCACATTTATCTTCAGACTTTCTACGCTGAGGAATGCATTTAAGTGACACTTAACACATTTTAACCCACTGAAAAGTGCAAGTAAAATACTGCTTTATAATCAGTAAGTAGTAGAGGAAATGTATTTCTTTTCCTTTCTGAAATAAACAGACTTTTTGAGTTACCACCTCTAATTATTACACAAGTAAATCTGGAGTTCCTTCAGGCCAACTCCCTTGCAGGAGTAGCAGGACTTCACCTTTTAGCTACAGTTGCTCTCATGCACAAGTCACACTGCTTTTTTTCTCTAGCTGGAGACAGCAACAGTCCCAAGGCATGTGGGTATATAAACATACTTAAACAGCAACACAGTTAACTACCCTAGGAGGACCTTGCAGCTTTAAAACATATTTCCCTGTTGCCGTTTGTTTTATTTGGAATCATATGTTCCAACATAACAGTACTGTCAGTGGTTAATGATCTGACATGAGGACCTTAGTAGTCTTTTAAAGTAATGAGGTCTTCATAAATGAAAGATCTGGAATTCTAAAATAAAAAGAAATACAAGACCTCACCTTCTTGGCAGGTGTTTCATCTTCAACTCTAACACCAGTTTTAACAAAGTTATCCCAAAGTAAACAATGAGTGGGTTTACTAAAGGAAGCACTGTTTTCCTAATGCAGTATTCAAAGTACCAAACTAACACTAGATACTGCACACAGATGGTGACTTGCCACCCTTCCTATACTTCTTAAGAAGCTGAATGAGTTAGCTGAAGTTAAAAGGCTGCTGGGAAAAAAACAGAAATGGAAACTGTTTTTTCAGTCCTTCAGCTCAGACATGAACATTAATTCATGTGCCAGAGGGTGAGGAACTCTGGAGGTAAAGGTGAGTGAAAAATTAAATAGGCAAATTTTGTGGGGCTTGGGGTTTTCACTGAAGTAATAATTGCACATTCCCAAACAGGAATGTGTGGTTTTCAGGACCTAGGATGAAACACCCTCATTTCCTCAGAAACTTTCAGGATTTTTTTAAAGACTTGCCAGATGCAGTTGATCAAAGCACAGAAAGGGTAAGCAGTTGGAATAGGGACACATAAAACACTGAAACTCCTTCATGTTTAGTAATAGAAGGCTTATTATAAATCATATTTCATTCAAAAGTTTAAGAGTTTTATTTACATACCAGCCCTATTTAAATAGTACCAGCAGACTAGCCACAAAATGGCGAAACTTCTCTTCAAGATAAAAAGAGGCAGGAATATGCAATATATATTTAGAGGTAGTATCAACATACATACTACTATATTTACAAAGAAAGCTCTGTCCTGACGTAGCCTCTAAGAAGAGAACATAATCTAGCTGGTCTCGTAAGACCCCAGTGTTGCATTAGTCACACCTTCCAACCAAGCCTATGGATCTGTTGCTTGGGCATTGCTCTCAAGGGTGCATACCAGAAACAACAGCTCCCAGCTCCTGTGCCAGCAGTGGAAGCCCTGGCACTGGGCACTACCTGGAGGAGCTGTGACCACAGGACAGCAGGCCAGTCAATTAGGAACAACTGCTGCACACAGCAGAAAGTTATAGTGGAGGAGAAACAGCTGCTTCGGTGGAGGCGTCTGTCCCACGGGTCAGGAGAGTCCTTCCACACAAGCTGAATTAGGAGCCATTGTAATTTTGACAGTATCTGCAAGTGCCACATGTAAAGAAATTGTTCTTTTTGTATGTTGGACTTAAATAATGTGTCTTCAGAATTTATGCCAAACTGTGGTGCAATGCAATTCTCTGACCTAAGGTTGCTCTTTTCCCCCTTTATCTTTCCTTCTCACACATGGGCCACTAGGTCCTTCCTGTGCTGGAGCAGGAGCAGGTTCTTTTCTTATGGCACATTTGCAGAATGCATTTCATTTGGCTTGGCTAAACAAAAACCACCTGCCCTCCTCTAGCACACACAGCTGGTTTGTACAGCTCTCCTTCCTCACTCCAAAACAGACATGACGCCCTGAATGTGGCAGAATACTGCACAGCACAGTACTACTGAGAGCTTCACTGGGTACTTCTCTCACTCCTATTTTCAAAAGCCCACAGAGTTTAAATAAATGTTCTTCCCACACACTGCACCTGCTCTACACTGAACCTTAACTCCACTAAAGCAAATTCTTCCAGACAGCGGCAGGAGCATGAGGCTGGACTCACAGTGACATAGATGGAAATGATAGTCCATGGATTCATTCTCTTATCCTTTGCTCTTCTCAGAAAGTATTTTAAACATTAATTTCTATGGCTTAAATTAATGATAAAATGTTAAATCATTCCAGCTGTCCATTCTGCCAATTTTAAAGTTCAAATACCCCAAAATCCCACACTGAGTGCCCAGCAGTAGTGCCCATTCTTTTCCAGTCCTTTCCCTCACTTCAGTATGCTGGCTTGATCCACGATGCTTAACTCTTGGTATTTACATTATTTTGCCTACTTTACTAAAGTGACCTTTTAAAGAGTGATGCCTATTAGGAACAGGAGGTCTAGTAAAGACTTATGATCACTGTACAAGAGTATTGACTACTATATTTGGTTTTCAGAGGGACAGACATCAATATTGCAGTTGCCTGTATTGCCATGTTTTAGGAAAATCAAATCTCTGGAGGTGCAGCAGAGGCACTGTCCAAAGGAGGCCTGTCAGCTGGAGCCTGAGCTTCTCAAGATGATTCCTGTCTCACTCTTCAGAAACTGCATCTATGCCATCCATTTTTTGCCCCATGACTATGTCTAATGCTTGCACAGCAGACACACCCACCTACAAGCCACAAGTTTTCCATACTGACTTATGCATAGGTCATGGAGGGAGCAGAAGTGCCAGTGCACTTTTGGGATTTCCTAATAAAACCCAACTCCCACACAATACAATCCCCTAGATGGTGTAATGCACACACTTTACTTCTTTGGACTCCTCCTACCCTACCTGTAAAAGGAGAAGCATGGCACACCTTTCTCATGTGGAGAACCTTGAACTCCTCCAGAATTAAAAGTGCTATTATTGAATGTTGTGTTCTGATGTTCATGGGGAGAAATTACATATCTGATGTCAATGGTATGTTGGCAAAGGTACAATCAGGAAGAAGACAAAGATCCCCTTTCCCACAATGGTAACATCTGTACTCTAAACAGGATACTGGGGCTTCTTTTGAGAGACTTTTTAACTTGTCCTCCAAATATTTTTCCAAAAGCTTTCATCAACCAGCCTCCAGGGAAAGGGTTTACGTGGAAAGAGACTGTTAGTCATTTCCAAGTCTGAGGTCAGGTTGGACAGTGCTGAGTGGCATTGGTCTTGCAGTTAGCCCTGAGTGCACTGTCACAGTTCTCAGTTCCTCTGCCAAAGCATGAGCCTTTCACACCCACAGCAAAGGAGATACTCTACTTGTTTGTACCCAGCACAAACTACCATGGAATCACACTAAGACTTGTAGATTGTATTGCCAAGCTCTGACAAGCATTCAGAAGATGTTGATAAACTTTCAGATATCAAACTAAAATTTTAAATTAACCCCTCTCCTCCTGTCCTCTCCTGATTAAGAAATGTTTTATGTGCTTTCACAGTAGAATAGCTCTGGACACTTTGTGAGTATGCATTTTCTACACTGTAAGAAACTGCAAAACAAAGACTTTCATATATTAGTGAGATGCATTTATAGGGAGTGAAGCATAGAGAAGCAAGTGAAAAATTCCAGTTCAGAGTAACAGAAGTTCTCCTTCTTTTGCCTTTTCCCTGCATACTATTGTGTGTCCCTTGCTGTGTGATGAGAGGCAATTTCAAGGCTTTTCCTCATTCTCATACAACCTAGGAAAATTCAGCTACATAATTCCTCACTGCTGCTGCTGAGTGACAGCGATAGTGCAAACAGTACCTACTGGATGGTGGCAGTGCTTTGCATTTCAAATGCCGTGAATAAGAGCCACCTTTGTAGCAGACTGAAATGCCAACTGTTCTGTATACCCAAGAACTTGCCTGGAGCCCAACTATTTACATTAAAGATAGTCCATGTTGCAGAGACAAGTAGAGAATTCTCCCTCTAGCAACATGAATGGTTGCTGCTCATCAGCCTACAAATTTTTTTCTGCCTCGTAGTATGTGATTTGTGGCTGCCTGAGAATGAATGTATGCAGTCTCTTTGTCCCAAATCAGCCACTTTAACATTGTCACAAGGCATGCAGGACAAACAGCTGCAGCCTGCTGGCACATAAAGGTGTACCCCCTTCCAAAACACAAATATGAACTTGCATCCAAACCATTCAGGCTGCTGCCAGAAGACAACCAGTCTGAATCTCCTATTACTTCATATTCTGGTGGTTATATCAGGGCAACATTTTATCTCAAGTTAAAGCAAGCACACTAGACATAACCCATGAGCACAAGAATTGCTCTTGGAATGTGCCACCCTAACCGGCTCTGTGAGCAGCAGCGCCTGCAGTCCCTCTGAGGTGGCATGTAGCTGACATCTGAGCTCCTAAAGGCTCTGTAAGTCAATACACTGCAGCTTTCACTCTACTGCTCTGTGGCTGCACAGAATCCCAGCTCGGTTTGTGGCTGAGGGCTGCACACAGAGATAGCAGACGGTGCTGGATAGGAACCTGTCAATTTTTATTCATCTGTGAAGTACATTGCATGGTGGTGGCTCTGTGTAAGTTACGTCATGCTAAATGTGTGACATCAATTATTTCCATATGAATCAACAATGTCAAATGCAGAATTAGGACTCGCTTGCCAGTCAACCAGAAAACACAGATAGGTTATGAGAGGACAGAAAAATTAATGATTATACATGTAATGCTACACCTTGTCCTGGTGAGAGTTGTTGCAACATAGCCCTTTGAGTTTTATTACAGTGACTGTCTATCTACAGAGATGCAAGTTACAGGGACATGAAGCTCAAGTTCCCTCACAAATGTAAAAGATGATCACCTACAATTAATCTAATTGTGGAAATTTTCTAAGTGCCTGATTTTAACAACAAATATTTTAAAGGCAAGAAATTGCAAACAAAAAACCCCAGAGCATAGATATTTCTATTATGCTAAGTACATGGGTATCAACCATTTTTTATAAGTATCCAGCAACACACTCCCTTTACATATCTAAATATGTCAAGAAGCCACTTCTGGGTTATTACTATATAATTTTAAACAAATACATGTGTTTTTAAAACACTATTCATAATGACTCTTTGGGGCTTTTAAAATCATGATTTAGTAAGTCATTATTCATTACAAAATTTGGGGAACAGTCTTTGACAAATTGAAGTCTTCTGCTTTATTTTTATACAACCAATGAATTATATGAGATGTCACACAGTACATCTTCTTATCCTTGGGACCTGAGTTTAGCAAGAATATATAAGCAGCAGCTTATTCTGCAATGTTTTTGGAAGCTGTATCGACACAGTAGAGTCCTAGTATTTTAGGGGGGGTTCCCCTGAACTTCCATTGCTGGAAAACATTACAGCATGAGATCACTAGAGAACTGAACAGCAAAGACACAACATCTCCCAATAAAAATTCCTATTCTGCTATATAGCAATGCAATTTTCTGAAACAAAATTAATGTCCTTATCCCCAGCATAACTGTAACCAATCTTTTCTTACTAGAACTATATGTATGAAGGGTAGGATTTATTTTTCTTTACCAATACAGCTATGTCTATGAAGCATTTATACATAAATCAATCCTAAGCCAACAAAGCAAAAAAGAACCTCAATGTCCACAGACACCTGACAGGACAGGAGAAGACACCCTGCAGCAGACAGGCTGCTCTGGGACTGGAATAAAATGAAACCCTCTTCCCGTTTAGTGCCCACCAATATACTCATCATCAGCTGGCCTCAAGTGTCACTGACAATTGAAGGTCCCCTTCTTCTTGCCTTAAAAAAAAAAACCACCAACCAACCAAACAACAACAACAACAAACCAAAAAAAAAACCCCCAAAACTAAAAACCAAACCAGTTTTGGCAGCTGGGTTTGGGTTGGTCTGATATGGAGGGTTGCAAAGTAGTTGCCTCTGCTTGAGCTACAAGTAGCTCCCCACTTTTGTTTTGTAACCACCTCAGGCTCACAATTTTACAGGTATCAGAATTTTCAAGCCCACAGTATAAAGGCATGATGTTATCAACAAGAATCTCAAAGACAAATAGTTAAATATAAAAAGAGAGTAAAAAACTATTATAGTTATAGGCCTACCAGTATTCTTTTACAAGGTTCCCTTAAATTTGTTTGTGTTTGTGTGTATCTATCCCACACATATACACAACCTTATCAACAATATTTCAAGTATTGTAAGGGGAGAAATTTAATGTTCCAGCTTATTCATTTTGCTAATACAGATAATTTCAATAGGTTTTGAAACACTTGTAAATTAGGAGTCTCAGAAGAAAGTATTGGTGCAGTATATAACCTAATAGCAGTATAAAGACCGTAAAAGCCAAAAGGCATATATCAATAGTAATTAAGATTTCTAGGGCGCAAGCACACAAAAGTTACAACAAAGTAACACAGTCAAGAAGAAGTCCTATTACACAACTTAAGACAAAAGAAAAAAAAGTAGTATCACAAACACTTGGGACCTGACAGATTCTACTTTGCAAGTCTGACCCTTACAAATTCCAATGATTTTCAGCATTTCAATCACAGAGGTCTGATACAACTACAAAACAACAGAGTGTATTCTTAATTTACACTCACCAAAATCTGTCATTTCGTACAATGAAAGGTTGTAATTTCTCTAAACAGTATATTTTCTCACATTTTGTGTCCTTTGAGATATCAGATCATAAACCTTACCCAGTCTGAAAACTAACAGGAAAACATCAGTAAAAATTATTTTTCATTTCTACCACAAGTTTTCACAAAAATAACCTACCATTTTTCAGCAGTTCTTTTCGTTATGCTGAACCTCTAGGCATGGCTTGAGGATTTGCTTGAGCAGAAAGGCTAAGGTTCTGCCTTAGCTGGTGACACGCCTGTAGCCCTGCCGAGAGCACAGCCAGCTCCAGCCAGCAGGAGCAAAAGGGTGCCCTCCACACACGCCCCTTTCCGAGATGAAGGATGATCCCAGTTCCAGGTAGGGCCTCCCCAGCAAAGCCACTAGCTGACATCAGTGTCCTTGAATTTATGGGCACGGGAAGGTATCCAAGACCTCAGGGCCATAAAAAGAAATGGCTGGTTGGTGATATCAGTGTGGAAGCAGCCCATGCAAGCTGTCCACAGGCAGTAACTTGGGCAGAGGAGTATGCAGACTATGTACTTAAGCTGCAATGAAAACCACTGACTGCTTGGATGACACAGCTTCAGTTAGTATGTAGAACTGATGGCCAGTAGCTTGTAATGCTACATGTGTATGTATTATGAGGGCAGCGAGATGTACCTTTAATGCCTGTGTTTAGTCTAGAATCTTATCCTTTAAAGCTGGCTTGTAATTTAGATTCCACAATAGTGGGCTGCTCTGAGAGCTGGTGCAGGTGAGAGCTATTTCTGTCAAAACAAAATAAATTATAACATTGGAAAATACATGGTTTTATTAGCTCCCTCATTTTCACTGGCACATCTACTCAAGCTGTTGTGTTGACTCAGGAAAGTGGGCAGGGAATCATGCCTGGGGGCAGAACACAGAACATAGCAGATGTCAGAAGTAAAAAAAGCAAATAATGCATTGCATTCTTAGCTGACAAAGATTTAATTGTGTCATAGCACATAGGGTACATGTGTATCCAAAGACTCTTAATGTAAAAGACATGGAGTCAAATCTTAAGTCACCTATTACTTATGAAAATTTGTAAAATCATGGCTACCCCAAAATGAACTATTTTCCTCTTTTATTTTTTTTTCTAATAGAACTTCTAATAGAACAGCTTGAATCAGTTAGGCTTTGGAAAAATAACAATCAGCTTCATCCAAGCAAAAACCTAGCAGAAAGCTTCAGTATGAATTTTCTGGTAGAGCTGAAATCAGCAGTTATATCTGAATATCATAATACCAGCTGCTGAAACTAAGATGAGGGAAAGATGAAAACTAGCAGAACTGCTTGAAGGACTGAAAATGCAAATGTGGCATTAAAACATCTGTGGAGATAAAGCACCATACATAAACAATCATCTGGTTTTCAAGCAAAGAGAAGAAAACTTTCTATATAACTAAATAGCTGACCCAGCAAAAATATGCTCATCTCCAAGAATGAGTCATCTCCAGGAGAAGCTTCACTAAATCCCTACAAACTTTCCCCTTTGAAAGGGGAAAAGTTTGCTACTGCTAAATTTCCTTTAGTTATCTGGACTTCATATGGTCAGTCTCCAAAACTATAATGTATTTATTTTTCTAAGGCACCCAATAGTGTGAAATGAGGGTGCATGTATACACAACTCAGCTTCAGTGATGGAGAAAAGAAGTAGATAAGTTCAACTAAATCAGCAGGGAATTCTTGCATTCCTCTGTAGTGAATGGGAGCAGTAGCAAATAAACATTAAAAAGTTAAACAATGTCCCTCAGCATTTAAACAGCTTGAAGTGAATAATCTTCTTAAGATGAGAATAAAAACAAAAAAATGTTCAGTAACTCTCAGCATGACATCTTCAGCCATCTATCAAAATCATACAGCAATTAAAACCAGAAGAGATTAACTGACCCCAGATCATCAGATTTTCTCCCCACAAGGTGTGTTCTGTATTTACAGATAGCTTTTTACACCCTCTTTGCATGCACAGACCTAAACTTGCTGCAGCTTGTTTACATTGTGACAAACCTTTTTTTTTTGACTTGTTTCCCCCAGAACTTCTTGACATAACCCTCTTGACCCTGCTGTCAGTGTGGTGGTAATAATGACAAGGTGCCATCCCCATATGGGCCATTCACTTAAGAGCTGGACTAGACGAGCCTTGTGGCTCCCTTCCAACTCAGAACATTCTGAGATTTTGTTTCCTTTTGTAACTTCTAGACCTGCAGGCATACAAACATTGTGTCAGCAAATACAGCACACGAGCATTTTCCACTCCTAGTTTCCCAGTATTCTCAGCAGTTGTGAATGACACTTCAGCAAACAAATCCCTTCATGCCAATCATCAACATCCTCATATTGTCCTGCAAAATCAGAAAGAATAACACTAGACAGAAAACTTTGAGGTTAAAAATATACTGCTCAAGCTCCCTTCTCTTTGTTCATTAGATATTCTGCAGACATGCATATGTATAAACACACATTATTAATTTATGCCTCCCCAGTGCTTACAGCATTTCTTAGGTAGAGCAAGAAGTTTACATGTGGCACGGCACGGTGGGCAGGGGGAATACCTACATCATGCAGCCCTCACTTCAGTCCTCCAAAAGGCTGAGCAGTTGTTGGCTGGGTACTCTGTTGGATGGACAGTAAAACAGGGCAGTGGGAAGATACCAAAGAGTTCCTTTGAGAAAGGATGTACCAATTTTGGTACATTTCTACCCCAAAAAAGAAAAAAGTAAGTGGACTTGTTATGCTTGTTACAGGTTGATTGGAGAGGTTTTTGAGCTGATTTTTAGTAATGAATTCTTGCAAAAGATTTTTTAAATGTCATGAAGTTGGGATAAACCTTTAGATTTTTGTGAACATTATCAATTTTCAACAACTAAGGACCCTTTCAAATCACTTCTGGTATGGCCAATGGGTTTTAATTCTATAAATTGTGGGCGGGCATTAAAGCAAGGAAAAAATAGTCTGGTAATTGGAATGAGCAAGTGCTTCTCATGCTCTGCAGAACCATTCAAAGCAGTCACAGTATTGGTATCTCCAGTTTACTGCAGTCCTGCTTCAGATGTGCATTAAAATCCTGTTTTCATCCAACAGTAAATTTGAAATGCTTTTCACTACAAGTTCTGTGGCACTTGGATACTTTTGAATGTTAGATATGGAGCTCTCAGTTACACTTACTTGTGTGTATCAAGCTGGAATTTATATACATAAATTATATATGAGCATATAAACACACCAATACATATACAGATAGCTACATACAAAATAAAGAATATGCAATAGCATCAGTTATTGAATCAGAAATATGAAGTCTTACAGTTTTAAGACTGAGCAGATGATATGTTTAACTGGGCTGCAAGCTAGCAGGAGCACTTCCATCAGAACAGTGTCTCAGGAGGAGGGAAGAAATACATAATTTGTTCTAGCTGGCTTTCCCTAATTCCATTTAGTAGGATTTAATTGAATAAGTGCAGAAAATCTTCCTAAGGTTTATATCCATGACGACAGTTTGTTCCCTGTAAGAAATTTCAGAAATACGTCTCTAGGTTTCTGTATGAATGTTATCTTCCTGATTCAAATTTAACAACAGTAATTAAACTGATTCTGATCATCTAGGATTTGATCAGCATATAGTGCTGCTGCTTTGACAAGTGGTGATTTCTACCCCTGACGCATCACAATTTAGTTAGACCTTTTAGATCATGCTGTCAGTACTGGTCAGCATCAGTCTCTGAAGCAGCTAAGGCAGAACTTACCACATAGGTGAGATACCTGCTGCAATGGATACTCAGGACTAATTTTTTGGACTTCAAATTTCATGTAGATTTGCAAAGACACTGATGTATTAATGCAAGTATTGAATTACAGAATGGGTAAGATTGGATGGGACCACTGGAAGTCATCCAGTCCATCCTCCCTGTTCAACCAGGATCCGCTAGAGCACATTACTCGTGATTGTATTGAAATGGCTTCTGAATATCTCCATGGAAGGAGACTCCACAGCCTCTCTGGGAGGCCTGTTCCAGTGCCCAGTCACATGCACAGTGAAGAAGTTCTTCCTCATGTTCAGGTGGGATCTCCTGTGCATCAGTTTCTGCCTATTACCTCTTGTCCTGTTGTTTGGCACACCAAGAAGAGTCTGGCTCCATCCTCTTGACACCCTCCCTTCAGACACTTATACATTGAAGAATCTGATGACTTTCTCAGATCATGTGGCACATGGGTAGAACATGGAAACTATTTTCAAGAATTTAGGAATGTGCACATACAGGTCATTGATTTAACTTATGGCCAATGGCTCTTCTATAATGTTATTTCAAAGGCACGCTGATATTTTACTAAATTATCTGTCACTCAGGACTATAATACAAGAACCATTTGTTAAAACTTAACTTTTCCAGGATAAACTACTTGGTCTTTTCACTTCATTTTTAATCTGTCTTTCCCCAAGAGAGATCTGGAGAGTATCAGGGTGAGGCACTAGCAAAACAACAGAGAAAAACCCACCAGAATTAATTTTCAGACATGGTCCCAGTACTAAAACGATAAACAGAGAGTTTGAAAGGCCTACCTCCTGCTGCAACCTGTTATTAACATTCAGCCTTAATCTTTCTACACCCTTGGATTTTGTGGTTTACTTTAAAGATTTGAAACATATATGGATCTTTCAAATAAAGCCTGAAGGATATTTTTATTATATATATAAATTCATTGAAGCAGTGGGCTTTAGTATAACCTAAACAAATGCAGCTAAGTGGTACTGCTAAGCATATCCACAATCATACTTCAGAGCAGAAACTCTTGGGCAGTGTGCTGGCCTCCATACCACCAGCAGCTATATTGTCATGTGTTTTGTACTGTCAGAACAGAATGAATTTCACTCCCCAGACAATTTACAACTAATCTCATTTCTGTCAACTTCACTAAAAGATGGAAGACAGCGGATGGATGCCTGAGACAGCTGAATTTGAAATAAATTCCAAGAAAGATAGGTGTTGTTAACTGGATTCTTCTGCTGAAGGCTGATGCCTCAGCTGTGTACTGATGGGAATTCTTGTCAGCCCAGATTGGTTTTGGCCTTGCTATGTCATTTAAATATTATAAGAATAATAGCAATGGGGTTATTTTGTAGCAGCAGCCACTTTTAGAGGGAACTTAATAGCATGTGGGCATTGAGAAAGTTATAACTGTTGGGAACTAAGCTAAGCAATCTGCTGTGTAGGTGATACTGCAAGACACACAAAAGCTTGCCTGAAATAATCCACCCCAGCTGTTGGCATGCTGCAAAGATCCCATACTTTAAGTTTGCTCTGAGATGAAAAACTCAATGTAAACAATCTGCTTATATTTGTGAAAATGTATTTCTCAATGTATATCAATCACCAGAAGCCTAAAAAATTAAAACAAGTGTATAGTGCAAATTTTGGCTACAATGCTGGTAAAAAACCCCTATGCTTTTCTATCCCAGGCAAGGGACAGCAAACTTTCAGTCTGACATGGCTTCTTTTGCTCTGGAGTTACACATCTTTCTGCTAGCAAGAGCAGAAGATGAAGGGGCTGGGGTGGCAGATCTCACCTACCGTGTACTCAGGGGATTGATCTGCAGGTGCACATCCTGCTTTGTCCACTCATGGAGTGGGTGAAAACTCTGCTGAGACACATTGTTTCCTCCACTGATATGATATGATAAATTTTTAAGCAGTTTTTATCTGTTTAAATCTGCTTGCAGACTTATTTTCTAATACCAGCTACCTTGGATATAGGCCCAGCAAAAACTGCTTTACACCAGTTCATCTCAGGGGGAAAAATGGTGCACCACAGGTAGCTCCACCTTACTGCTGCTATGTTTTTCAAATATTTTCACATTACAGGACCCCAGGGACTGTCATAGAAAGGTACCTGGGCACATACAATTTGGTGATGCTTCTCCAGGTGCATTTTGACAAAATGGACACAGGGATGGCGACAGAACGCAGCTCTGCATCTGAGACTTCCTTGGAAGCCTTTATACAAAAGCAGAGATGAATCCTACGTAAGCACCTGACAGACAAAATAGGAGAGCATGTGGTATTTGGCATCTACTTTTGTGCACGGGGGAACAAGAATGGAAAAAGGGATCTAAAACACTTTTCTGCTTCACAGGCAGCCTCCTGAAATAGCTGTTACCTTCACCTTCATCTACGTTTCCCAACAATGAAAATAAAATGCATAGCAACAGGAAAGGAAATCTTCAGGGACCTTTCCAAGCAACAGGAGTATGCATGAAGACTGTATTATGCCTTAAATTTTTTATTTAACTTGAAATGTCTGTGTAGCCTGCAACAGGCCATTTACCTCACAAAAATCTCAAATCCCTTTAAAGCTAAAGACATTAATAAAACCTTGAACCAGAAAAACATTCTACTGGTTTTTGTTTACATTAGCTTCCATTGTTGCAAACATATTTCTCCCTGGAAGACTATTTTTAACACGTCTTGTACAACCATCTGGAAGTATGGGGGGAAGTGATATGGAATAGCATAGAGGAGGCAGCAGCAGTATGGGAAAAGCAAGAGAAGAGAGAAGGAAAACTCGAGCAGTGGCTCTATGCTTGCATTCCTCAGAGCAAAAAGTGAAGCACACGACCATTGCTGCTTGGAGCTCCCTGGGCTGCTGAGAGGAGCCCGTGAGGCACGGCAGCAGCCCGAGGCACACACGGCGTGGAGCGTGCAGCAGCACTGAGGGTGACTTTTGGCTGTCCTGCAGAGGGGCAGCTCTGGGGGTGGCAGTGGGGCAGCGCAGGGCGCACACCGGCACTCGGGGGCTGCAGGCTCCATCAGCCCGACAGCGCCGGACCCAGAGGATGTGTCAGATGGGGAGGTGCTAACTGAGTGGCCGTGTCACAGGCTGGTCAGCTCTGCCAGGGGACTCTGCCATCCTTCCCAACAGCTGCAACATAATCTCCTGATCCTGCCCTTGGATGACCTGGGGCACAGCAGAAGACAGAAGCCTGTCATGGAGAAAGCTTGAGGCAACACCTCCTAGTGTGCTTGTCCTGGGCCCAGTGCCCACCACAGCCCAGGAAGAACCATCTCTCTGAGAGCTGCAGGACAAGTTGAAATGTGGCAGCACAGCAAACACACAAGTCTATAACTTGCTGAAAGATGTTTTGATGTCCCCTATGAAGTCTCTGTACAGCCCATGCTGTAAAAGTAAGACACGAGTTTTGAGAACATTACTGCTGGCCTGTAAACCATTTATCGACATTGTGCAGCACAATTCACACAGGTTGGGGGGCACCCAGGTTCCTCAGCAGCTGAGTAATCTATGTAATTCAGTCAAGATTTTAAACTGTCTCATGACCTTTTTAAGTCATCATAGTCAAAACCCCATAAACACAATAGCACAGATCTGAAGCATGCACATACACACAGAGGCGTCAGCCTCAACTTCTAAATAACCCAGTAATTCCTTGCTCAGCAATGACAGCAAAGGCAGTGTTTTTAAGACTCTCCCTGTTTTATTACTTCAACAAGGTAATTAAGGACAGCTGAGGTCATAGCTCTGTAACTGAGTTTGAACCCTGACAACAGAAACTGGTGTCTGATTGGTTCACAGTAAGGTTTTTAACCTCATTTCCACCCACCACTACTGTTATAAAATTCCTCTTACGTGTGTTGGATGCTCATTTTTCTTAACCTTTGCTGTGGTTCCTTCACAAGGCTGAACTCTAAGTCTGCCAAGAAAGAAGGCCTACGGTACAAGGTAGCTCAGATCATTTAGGATCAAAAATTAAATAAAAGACCAACCGGTTTAGTCTTTGCTAAATTTTTCCTTATGTGACTACTGAATTCCACTAACATAAAAGTTTTCTTGAAGGCCTGGACTATTTGAGGCTGCAGAACAAAAATAACTAAAAAAACAGGGATGAAATATATGGAGGACAACAACATGCTAACCTTATAGAACAACATGTCTAGTCAGGTATAGTGAATTACAGCATGAGAAATCAGACATGTGCTTGAAATGGACTTTCTTTTACTATCACCTGAGTAACAATACCAACAGATATGGAATTTTGGGGTTTGGCTTCTGGGATGACTAATGCTATAGATCAGAGCAGCAATGTAGGTCACAGAGTCCCCACCTCACCTGCTGCTCCCAGAGCCACAACAGGCTGACTCACTTTTGCTTTGATTTCACATGTTAGTTTGGCACTTGGAACTATTTCATTATTTCAAATAACTCTCTTACATTTTACACAGAGTTTATTTTTTCAACATTTTTAGTCTGTGGATTCAGGTGCACAACAAATGGTCCCTGGATTTACCCCGATAAGCAGAAGAGCCATAATTAAAATACCAGTTAAAATGGTAGCACAATTACAGGGACAATTTTCTCTGAGCAATGGGCATTCACAACCAAATGTAATGATCAAATTTCTGCCAAAATGTTCTCTATTTTGAACTACTGCTAGTCAGCAAAGTAGTAGGAATGCATAAATTAGACTCCCCCAGAAAATAATACTCTCAACAAAAAATTAATCCAGTAGCAACTAGCATTTTGAGTGATTTCTTGCTTCTCCATTTTGTGGAGTAAAAATGCCACCACAGATAATAGACCATAAATAGAACTTAGGTTTTTCTGTTCAGTTAGCATTGCCTCATCTAAAGCAAACTACTTGTGTCAAAGAAAAACCTTATTTAATTTTCAGTGGGCCAATAACCCGAGTAATAACAAAGCAGAAGAAGAATTGTTGTAGACTGCAAATTAAGAATTGTTTATTACTTTGCACAGTTTGCAACATGTCTGTAATCCTAGCTGGTCTTCATCCACTGGAGTGGGAAATCCAGTGTACATAGTGCAATGACAAAATGAAGTAGCTTCTTCTGACACTTTAGCTGTGTTCCTACTCAAGAAGACAATTGCAAAAGGCATTGTGCAATCCACTGACTGCCACATAAACACCTGACATGCTGCTCCAAATCCATTAGCCGTGGACCCAGCTGCACCTCCAAGAGTATTTTCCAGCAATTCCATGTTTCAGCAGCCCATATATAAGAAGCCTAAGGTCTGTCCTGAGCATACCTGCAACCCACAGCATATGAGCCCACAAACAGCTAACCCCAGCAGGGTGCCTCATGCTGCTCCTCATGGCCACGGCACCCCTTCTCCCTCGCCTGCCCTCAAAGCTGCACAGGTGCCATTACACTCTCCAGATACTCCTGATACCCATCAGCACCATCAATTCATCTCAGAAAAGCAAGTGCAGCCTAGAACTTGAGCTTCATATGGTTGGTGGTTTTTATTTTGGGTACACACCATATTTTAGCCTTCAAATTCACTGGAAAATCGTAATTTGTGACTATTATTATAGCTTCTTGTACGCACATTAACATCATGCTAATAATACAAATGTCACAGTGCTGTCACTAGAAATCCATGTCTGCACTCAGTGGTTCAAAATCAATAAATAAATAGTTACTTAGACAAACACTGAAATTTTGAAAGCCATTCATGACTTTGCTTGCTGTAGACACTGCTGGTGGTGTGGAGAATCTCAGATTCTGGCACTCAGATTTGCAGTCAGACATTAGGGACCACACTGCCCCAGTCTACAGCATCAGTTAAGCAGTTTACTCAATCAGAATTGCAGAAGACAAACTTAAAAATTAACTTGATGGTAACCTATCCATTAAAACCCCCAAACAGCACATGGTTACAGCTTCAGTACTATTACCACCTACAGATATTCCTCTTATCCTTCATTACAGAAAAGTGAAAGAAAAAAAAGCTATGAAACATGCTGTCCTGGCATTATACTCTGATAAATTCAATCACTACCATGTAATTCACTAATGATTAACATAAATTCTCTGGGTGAAAGCTACAGCTGAACATGTACTCACTTTAATGCATAAAAATGTTAATAAATTCAGTGGTAAAGAGGATAAAAATATAAATTCTGCTTAGTTAGGGAAAAATAAGAAAATAAAAGACTTGTCCTATATGATCAGACACTATCTTATATATTTTCTGCAGAGGGTAAAAAGCTGTAGAGCCCAGGTACAGCCCAGGCAATGAAGCATGCCAGTGTTCAGGTTTGTCTGGGGCAGCAAAAATCCTGTAAGCAAAGCTAGCTCTTTGACAGGTTAGTGGGTTTGGTGACCCCATGCTGCAGCTGAGAACGCAAAGCGCAAGGATGTGGTTGTCTTCCTTTGCTGTCCCTTGCTTAAGACAGGGAGCAACAGCCCTCATTTTATAAGGTGTGGTGAGAAGTGACTTCCAAACAACCTCTCTACACTTAAGTTTTTATCTTTATTTGGAAATGTGCTTTTTTTCTTCTTTAAAAAACAAAAGGTAATTTTGTCATCGTTTTTGGAGGTGACTATAATACTTGTTGCACAGATTATCACCTATGAATGAGTCAATTGCAAATGTTTCCAAAGGAGGTACTTAAGCCTATTTGAATTCCTATTTTAGTTACTTGAACTACAATTTTCAGACCAAAAAAAAAACCACCAAAAAAAAACCCAAAACCCCAAGTTGTAAGTACTAACCATTCTGAGAAAAAACAAAGAAACCAAATAGTTAGCTAAATAGTCAGATTAATCAAACAAACTGCTTTTGGCACATTTTAGTCTACCAAGCACAGTACTGAATGTCACTGAAAGCATTAGGACACCACGGTGTATGAGCACAGATCTGGCACAAAAGAGCTCAGAAAACTAAATAATATAATGGTTTCAATTAAAAAAATACTGAAAAAAATGGTCTGATTTTGATAGTGTTTTCCAGTTTTACCGAGGTGGATGGGTGCAAATAATGACAAAAAGATGAATGTTGCTGTCTGTAAGGTGAATAATCAGCACAGCCACAGATTTATCTTCACCACTGTTGCCCCACACCATGTTAACAGTCTATATATTCACATTTCTGGCAGAGCTAAATTGCTGCAACTAATAATTCAGCTATAGCTGAGGCTTGTAATTATTTCAGAATCAGGAAGCCATAATATACCTACTCTGAAAACACAATTATTTAGCATGTGCATGAACACAAATGATGTTGATATATCTTGGTCTTTCATATTAATGGATCATTTCAATCCAAATGTGGATATTTCTTTTGGCAAGCCTTTCACCATGCTTATGTGCATAAAAAAAATGACTTTAAAAATGAAACAGACACCACTTAAATACAACATACCAGATAAACACAACTGGATTGGAAGCTCCAAGCAATAAGGTACAAACTAGGCATAAATTACTACTGGACATCTCCAAAATCCTATTGATTTAGGAGAAGCAGGTTTTTACACTATACAAAGAGAAATGACAGAATTCCTTGCTAGAAGTACCTTTTTTTCAGTGTTCTATTTCTACGGTAAATGGCCAAGTTTGAACTTTACCAGGCTCAGGTCCCTTTACTAGATTTCAAAAAGTTAGTGAAAAAAACTATTTTATTTTCCACATTTTCTCAGAATTTCATTGGACAACATTTGTGCATGATTGATTTCTAGCTATGTCTCCTTGTTGTATGGGGTCTTTCCATGACAAAATAAAGAACAGGTCGTATTTCAACAGCTGAACTAGGGAGAAAGAAAAACAACAGGAAAAAATTATTTATGCAAGCATGATCCTTGAAGCAATTACCTGTGTTTCTGTATTTAACTATATTTAACCTAATGATATCTAATTAATCAAATATTTCTACTGAGTAGTCAGGAAATGTCTCAGAGCACTAAACATACAGCATTTTAACAGATACAAGCAGCATGAAAAGCACCATCTGAAATCCAAAGATGGTCACAAACCCGTGTAAATCTCACAACCTGGACAGCACACAAGCTAAAGTGGGCCAGCACTACAGCAAAAACAGCTATTGACCATTACATCCCTAGAAAATAACATCTTCCTAATTCCTTCTTAGACTTAGAGATGGCAAGTTTAGATAAGATACTAGGAAGAAATTCTTTATGAGGCTGGTGAGACACTGGAACAGGCTGCCCAGAGAAGCTGTGGAGTCCCCATCCCTGGAAGAGACCAGGCTGGATGAGGCTCAGAGAAACCTGGTCTAATAGAAGATGTCCCTTCTCATGGCAGGAGGGTTGGATGGAACCAGATGATTTTTAAGATCCCTTCCAATCCAAGCCATTCTGTGATCTTTCTGAACTGGTATGAAGGCACTGACCAAGAAGCTGTGTGTTAAAAGAGTCACAGCTTTTGTCCTCTGCACCACGAGAGGCACCAGGCAACAGGAGTGAAGGACGGGGCGAAGAGCTGGGAGCCAAGGGTTATGCTGACAGTGCCACCACCTGGAAGGTCTGAGATGTCAACACAGGAAAGGCCCAGCACACCCAAAACAAGTGAAAAAGGCCTTTCAATGTGCCCTCCTGGAGAACAAGCAAGAAGCTGCAGCTTGCACGCAAGGAGCTCCAAGGCTCTCCCCCATAGGATCTAACATACATTAATTTTGGCTTTGATATTAATACACATAACATAAACAAGCAGTGTACCTTTAGATGTTGAATAATGCAAGCTAATAAACCCACATTGTTCAAGCAATAATGCCTCCAGTGGTGTTTACAGCCTTATGCTAGCACAGCAACTCTTTTTCCTCATGTACGTGAGAGATTTTCTGGCATTTTATACTAAGGGCAACAATTATTTTGCAAAGAACTAATATATTCTTAAACACACCAGGAAAAGCCTGATTCCACTAAACCAAGCAAGATTTTTGCCTCGGACTTAAATTATGCTTTCACTCATTTTCTCTGGTACTGTAATACGGATCTTTCTTATCTTTTATGCAGATAAAATCTGACCTGTGGCCTGTGTCAACACGAAAGGAACATAAAAGTGCTGTAAAATTTTGCTGAAAGTTTCACTTCCATGTTTGTCCAAAAATATAAAGTGTTTAACCTTTAAAATCCTTTTGATTATAAATGTGAAGTGGAAACAGTACATTCACTTGGAGAATGCGCATTTTTTGACGGAGTATTTTTTAGAGATGGTGTCTGAGTTTTATCAAATTTTTAATGCAACTACAGAGCTTTGGGTCCAACACTGCAAAGTCTGTGTGATTCAGGGGCTTCAGTTCTACCATCAAAACAGCTTGAGTATTTTTAAGAATTTAGCCCTTAATTGCTTAGGTATAAAACTCTCTCAGATTATCTGTTTAATTCATTGGGAATTAAAGCTCTGACTCATTAGTAGATGAGCTTTAAAAAGCATAAAATAATTTTCTCTTCTTACAATCTGCCCATTTAAATATGTGTCTCCCTCCTTACAGGACTGGGTCAGCTTCTAGGGAAGATGATGCTGTACATCTGTGGCATATTAATGCAAACTGGTATCAGTTCTGGTCTTTCCTAGCAATGATGTGGTCCCTCCAGTTATGATTAAAGCAGATCTGCAACTATGATTAGTCAAGCAATCCTAGCAGCAGGGGCAGAAATCTTCGAAGAGCGCAGTAAAAATCTTAGGGACAGAATTACTACAGCAGACTTAACATAAGCTGTCCCTATTTATGAGGAAAAAATTCTGAGCACTGAAAAGGAACCTGAGTTCAAATGCAATTAACAGACTGTCTTTAATGTCGTTTTTAAAAGAAGAGCACTAAGAACAGGTGAAAAAAAGCTAACTATCTTGTTGGCAAATGCAGATATGACCTGTACTTTTAATTCACTGCTGTTTGTTTTACAGCAGGTCATTATTCTCATTAATTGCTAAGCTGCTGGCAGACTCCTTGACATTTTGGATGAAAGATCAATCTGGATTTAATAAAGTGATCAAGCAGAAAGAGGTTATAATTCTTTAGGTTAAAAGTCTGCCAAATCAATGGCATTGTGCAGACTGACATCATGATAGGCAGTAGCTTATTGATACAGCAGTCCATTTTTTAATCAGGGTGACATAAAACAGCTATGGTCTGGCCTGACATATAATTGCATCATACATGCATGGCCAAGATTTACTATAAATCCAACAAAGTGTCTCTCCTGATTCCTCCTACTTAGAATTTCAAGGTGGGCAGGTAGGCAAGAAGGTGTGAGAGGATTTACACAGGTGTGTTTTCATCTGTGAACAAAGAAATTCTATTATTGGATTTAAGGGTACATCTGACAGCACTACCCATGACACAAGGACATTTAGGTTCATGAGGTTCTAGCTTTTGAGTCACCATCATTCAGAACTACTAAGAAATTTGACTAGTGTCAGATCTGAGCATACAGATACGCTTTTCCAGAGGTGCTCACTAGGAATAGCCTTTGACATGTGAGCAGAGCAAGGGGCTCAGACACGTCTCCAGCTCTGAAATGAGACAACGGATGTGTTTTAGACTGACTAAGTGCAACTAGCTTTTTCAAACAATGATTTATTTTTTTAACAGCTAATTTATCCTGGAGAAATATGAACAAATCTTGTTTACTCCAAAGCACACATGCCATGGCAGAAACATCAGACAACAGACATTCAGGCTGAACTCAAAAATAAACCTGGCAGGATGAGGAAAGGAACAATGGTAACATGTTCTGTGTCAGTTTGGGTGGGGAAAGTTGGAGTAGGAATTTTTCTTTTAGAGACAGGGTTTCAGCACAGCTCAATGAATGCTGGAACACTTGGGTGCAAGAAGAAGGAAATGGGGAAGTGCCCCAAACTCCTTCTGACAGTATGTGCTTTCAGTGTGATCCCCCTTGAAAAGTGAAGTTTTGCTAAACCAAGTAATTGGATTCTGCCAGGCTGCAGAAGTATCATCAATCATATATTGATATAGGTAACTGAGTATTTTTAGAAAATTACATTTAAGAGGCAACACAGCAGATTGATAGATTCAAAAGCCTAATGACAGTCACACTGAAGTATATTAAATATTTTAAAATTTGGGAACTGAGAAGGATTTTTTAGAAATCTCTGCTAAAATTGTACCTTTGAAGATGCAGAAAGATACATTAGAAATTAGCAAGGCATGAAATTGTCTCACAAAGGAAATCACTTTTATGAAAGAGTGATAAACAGCGCAAGAAAATTACAGATAATGATCAGCATTTTTGTGCTACTTTCCACAGACTGCTCTGTCACTTGTCCTAAGTAAATGAATAATGAACTTTTCTCCAGACAGTGAAACCAAGAATAAGGAAAATCCTGTGTTATCCTAGTTCACTGTGTCTTGATATATGAAGAGATGAAGCACATGCCATTATGGGATAATCTGAATTGACAAAGAAGGTTCTTTCTTTGAAGAAAAGCTCTCTGTATTTCTGTGATACCTGCAAAGGGTCACCCATTGCCTGAGCAGTCGGTCAATCAATCAAGTCCCTTTTCCACCAGTCGAGAAAGCCTCCTGCGAGTATGGCATATACTGTTTTTTAAACTTCCACCCCTGCTTACTGAGTAGGGCTCTCAGCCCTCAACTGCTTGATATGGGACAATTGCTCTGGTAAAGTGGGGATTTACTACATTAACTGTGTGCAATGGTTTTCAGGATGAAGTCTAGGAACAGCTGAGCTACTGAGACAGATGAGACTAAACTCAACTCACTGTCAAGAGCTAATAAGTGGGTCAGATGAGAGTATGTGGCAAGTTACACACAGTCATAACTGGAAAACAAATCTCTATGTAAAAGTTAGAATAAAAGCTTGATTTGGGACAGTGGAATTTTTAGGGCTGAAAGTATTGTTAAGTAATGCTAATTAGCCATTAAAAAGCACACTACACCTGCAAACAGCTCTTCAATAGTTAGATACAGTAAGTATTTCTACTCAATATTCTTGTGTTATCTGCATTAGTTTCATTTTTTAGCATTGAAAAATGAGGTCTTTAGATGAGACACCCCAAATTACAGACACTTGTTTGCAGATGGATTATCAATAGGCATGTGATGAGTCAATGACAAAATTCAGCTGCAAGTCTTTGAGTCTGTGACTTGGCTTTTTATCTACTAAAAAATCCCTTCCAGGCATGAGGAAAGGCAGAAATATGTAGACAAAATAGACTGATAGATTTTAGCTGATCTGCAGAAGGCTGGAGTATACAAAGCTGTCCTTTGGAAACACAGCATTTGTAAGGCTCCTCACTCAGATGTCAAAATTCTTACATACACAAAGGGATTTCCTTTACCTGAACTGCCACCAAAAAAATGCAAATATAGATGGAGATCTGTGGGGAGCTGAAATATTACCTCTACCAGCCCTAGCTGACCCGTCCTCCAGAAGCAGCCAAATGGCTGCTACAAGGGGTCCACAGCAGATAAACTTGCCTTCAGCCTCTTCCCAATTGTTTCCTCAGGGATCTCAGGACCCACAAACCCACTGTCCATCTCTGGCTACTTTTGTGCCACATGCTGGGGATTGCTGCTACAAGAGGAAAGTTTACCACAGAGCAGCCCAGTGTCACCTGTTAACAAGACTCTGACACAAACACAAAGTACCTCACTGATGTCACATTTAGACATGAATTATTCTAGTCATAACTGGAATCTGCATTGCTGAAATGTCTGCTGTCACCAGCTTAGCAGTGGCCTGAGTCTTTAAATTAGGCATGGATATGGAGACAACCAGCATCTTTCACCTGATTGTAGCATCTCATGTTTTCCCAGTATCTTAATCTGATTAAAGCCATAGATGAGTATTTGCCCTTCTAGCAAAATAACCAGCCTCAAGGAGGGTTGGCTTGCACCCAGCATGAACAAATCAAATCCACAAGGAGAAACACCTAAGTATTTTCCCATGTTTTCAAGAGAAACAAAGAAACTGTTACACGAATATCATTGGTTATATCTATTTTTGAGCAAAAACTTAGAGAATACAGAGACGACTTTTCCAGACCCTTTAAAAACAATCCATGTCAGCTAAAACATCAAAAATAAACAGTTACCTGTAACACATTTGGTATGGGATTCCTCGTTTTATCTGAAGATACCTAATTTTTTGAGAAAAAGTGGCTTCATTCAGACTGATACATATCCTATTATTTTGCCCAATTCTCTCCTTTTCCCTTTGACTTTCTTTAATCTTTACAGATTCAACTGTCTTCTCCAAGCATTCCTACTGGATCCAATATGAAGAACAGACAGTTCACCACGAAAAGATCTTCCAGACATATACCTAATATGATGCCTCCTGCAAATCTCAGCAGAAGCCCAGATCTTCTCAGTTTCTTGGTAATATTAACGCTTTTATCACTCTACCCATCTAGTAGCTTTGAAAAAAAAACCAAACAACTAACATCTAAGCAGGCACATCTGACAGCACAGAAGCAGAAGACAATGATCAGCCTCTTCCTTTCAAGCCCTTTTTGCATGTCAAGTGCAATTTGTGCCTCTTCTCTTTGACTTCCTTCCCTTCAGGCAACCCACTTCCACAAGCATCACACAGTAGCTGGTGGTTGGCAAGCTGAGTGTCGATGGAGAGTCATAGGAACAGCACATACCTTGTGATAAGTGAGAGAGCTGATATGTAGCTGAAGTGTCATCGGGGGGGGTGGCGAAATCAAACTTTCTGAATAGTCAACACATCTGACTTGAAATGCTCATTTCTCAACTTCTCCTAATTCCAGAACACAGCTTGTGGGCTCCACATGCCTGATAGACCAAAGAAGACACCATAACCAAAATGCCTAAACTGCCAAATACCTGGTTGTTTGGGCTGTGTTTTTTTAGTACATGTCACTAAGTTTTAGCTTGGCTGATTGAAGAGATTACATTTGAGTTCTGCACACAATGCTGTCAATTTCCACTTGTATGCATCTAAATTAAGGAAGTGAGACTGCAATAGCAATAAAGGAAACGGCTTTATCGCACACATGCTCTTTAGGCAACTGCCTTCACATTTCCCCCAGGGTAGGAGCACCCTGCACAGCGTTAGTCTATAGAAAAGAGGCTCAGCAATGTGTCAGGCTGAGTAACTTTTAACATAAAACTGTCAGGATCCTCAAGAACTGGATCTAGACTGAAGTTCAGCATCAAAGGCGGTGGCAGAGTTCTTGCATATACTTATAATGTAAGAGCAAGAGAGAGTGCATGAGTTTCTAATGTATGCCATTCCTCATCCTTAGTCTAATGACTTTCCAGCAGAACACAGGCAGCTCCTGAAGTGTGTGTCATTCAAAGGATGCACAGCTCTTTCTTGGGATAAAATAATCAGGTTTTTAAAATCAGATAAGAATATTCACAGCCTATTTAAATCATATTAGGAAATCTCAAGTGTCATGCAAACATGGAAATTAAAAAGACAACAACATTCTACTTTATTACTGTGGAATGCAGGAGTATTTTCACTCTTGACATTTTCTCCAATCAATCAGTCTGCTATTTGGCCATTGCACTGCAAGAATTATACAATGTTAACAGCATATCTTCGGTTTTAATTTGTTATTGTAGGCAGCTATGAAATCACGAGTGGGTCAGAATGTGCAACTACAAACCACTACTACTAATTTTAGGTTTTATTCTTGTGCCTCCATAAATCAGACTGCCACCACTCCAACAAGCAGGTGAGAGCTCTCTGAATGCCACCAGGAGCTCTGCCTTGTAAATACTGTTTTCCTAACATTCCACATTTCTCCATGAAGAACAAGTAAATCCCTATGCTCACTACCAGAGAGGACATTCAGATACTACTCTCTTCTGTCTTCTTGAAAGGCAGATAAACATTGCACTTCTGTTCAGACAAAGGTTAGGCCAGACCATGACCTTTCCTGCACCGAGAGTAAGAGTCCTCCTGGCACCAGCTGTCTCTACAGTGCAGTTGCACATGGGCTAAGTAATCAATTTGTGGCAGGGATTGTGTGCAGCTGAGAAGTAGGTGGCTTCCTCAACTCCCCATCCATGGACAGCCAGCTAACAGAGAGATGAGAGATAAGAGTAAGCCATGGCTGGGATCCCACACAGCCTTTCCAAGGGGACCATGCTCATGGTGTGTCTTTCCTTAGTGACATTTACTTGTCGGTCACTTCTGACTTGTGTCCTCTTGTGTTCCTGGGTCAGGAGGCCTCAATCACTTGAGAGACTCTGAGCCCTTGATATCACTGGGAGAGGTGTGTGAGCCTTCCTGCAGGCCTGCATGTAGAACCAAGGGAGGGCTCTACTGTCCCATCACAGCCCTAGCAACTATCATGATTTTAGCCAAATTTCCTGACATTTAGTGTTTCTCAAAGCTCCCAGTCCTGCAATGATACAACCAAGTGAGATTCTCAGCTTCCATATTAATAGTGTAAATTTGTAATTATAAGCTAAAAACTGTCATGAATGTCATCTAACACCTCATAAAACAGAAGGCAAAGAGAAAAAAGTCACTGTTTTTAATCTCTTTACTTAGGAAATTCTGATTTGTGGCTGCTATGCACAAAAATTGGCAGAGAAGACATAATACAGCCAAATGCAGCATCAAAGAAGTTGTACATCCTGCTCCCAAACTTCGATGTAGCTAAAAATTAATTAATATTGTGGAGTGTCTTGGCAGAAACAATTCACTCAAATCAAAGAAGTTCAGCTACAGCAGGAACTGGACTCTCTCTACATCAGCCCAAAGATACCACTGCCTCAGCACAGGCTGAAGATGACCAATAGATGATGCTTTTCAAAAGCAAACCTACTTGATTGCTTACATATTTTCTGGCTCTGATTCAGGTAAAAAAATAATAAAATCAATGAAGCTGATTAAAACAAAGCAATTGACGAAGTCAAGCCCTAAGAGGCAATTTGTCCCAGACATTATTATTGCAGTTGCTTGTCTAGTTCCCCAGCACTCCCCCGCTCCTAGCCATTGGGTAGAAACAACTTGCACAAAAATCTGTTTAGAGAATTCATTAGTAACAGCCCAAATTAATTGTGGCATGAATACAGATCAATGTTAAGCTTCTAATTAAAAGATGTCAAATGTAACTAGATCTTTCAAATATCTTTAGATTGTATGAATGTGTACTGGGGTATGTATTAATGGCACATTGTTTTGGTTTTCTTGCTCTCTGGTCATTATACAAACTGCCTCATTTAAGGCCATTTAAATGAAAATAGCTTTAGCAACACCATAACAGACGCTAGAAAACATCTTTAGCAAAGATGGAAGCAGGCTCTTGTATATTTATGAAAAACAGTTATTTAAGACACTGTAAGCCACAGTTCTATTCTAAAATACTTCTAAAGGGATTAATCTACAAGATATGCCTGTCTGGGAAATAACATCCATCTCTTCTACCAGTCAGGAGAGAGCAGGGGGAAAAGGGAAATACCTAAGGTGCACCAGTTTATTTAACCTTTCAGTGAATGCTCCTGAGTTTCTAATGAGTGTCCACTTCACAAATCTCCTGTTTTAACAGATAATACTCAATCTTTCTAATAAAAATTAAACTCTGACAGATGCACACATTTTTCATGTTTCCAGAGTGTCTCCATAACAATGACGAGAAATTTATAAAATTAATCATTTTTTAATCAATTGATAATCTGAAAAGTTTTTATTGAATTTAAAAAAGTCAGGTGTCTGTAAAGAAATTAGGTTAAAGTATTTATGGCTGGAAGTGTTCAAGCTTCCAGATAAATTCAGAAGGAACTTCTACACCTTCCACAAACCAGAGGGAGGACAGTAGTATCACTTCTGTTTATGACCAAATAGTTAGTTAGTTAAAGGATTAAAAGAAAACCCAGCAAATCCAAAATTCACATCCATGTAAAAAAACATGAAGGAGCTAAAGTGACAGAGTGCTCCCCTGGGGACCAGCAAGCTTGACAGATGTTTGTTGACAGAGATGTATGTATTCCTCCCTCCTCCCATCGCAGACTGGGGAAGGCCAAAGGCTGTTGAACCTTGAATGGTAAAGCTCTGCACAGAAATGCTTTGGTCTGAAAGGTTTTTATGAGTGACAGCTCAGCACGGGAATCTGGAGGGGTGGCTTGCACCTCTCCAGTCATGCATCGAGAAACCCTGAGCACAGCTGAACAAGTGCAGCAGGAGGTGACAGAAGCAGCTTCCAGAGGAAACATTGGAGACTCACCCAGAGTGTTGGGAGGTGAGCAAGGACACTGCCCTGGGTTATTGCCTGATACAATTCTGTTTATTTACAATAATCTACAAAAATACCTGATTCCACTGCACTTTTTTTCTCCTAGCTGGACAAGTTGAAGTGCACAGCCTCTGCAGTGCAGCCCAGCTAATCTCTTGCAGAGATGCCTTCCTGCATGGCACATGTTTCAATACATTGCTGGTATCCATTGACATCTGTGTAAAGAGAGAGCTGATGCCTTGAGAAAATGAAGCTCATGACCTCTATGTTCAGCTGTTGAATGGTCTGGATAAGATCAAGCACCTTAAAGCCTGTTAAATTTACTTGGATGATGTGAAATGCCAACAGTGAGCTGTGAACTCCTGACTCACAGGTAGTACAGCAAGGAGTGATAAACATGAGCTGGCCAAAAAATGTTCACCAGAGGTCAGTGGATTTCCCACAGAATAACAGGCAGCAAAGGCATTTCCACTCAGCCTGAGACATTCTGTCACTTGACAGAATTATACTCTGAGAATATGAAACTCACAAAGAAGTTTCCATCCTGCCCAATTTATTATTTGGTATCTTTGTTATGCTATATTGATTCTATTTATTCTTTGGTTTCTTGCAGGGTGTTGTTCTGTCCTAAGGACATTTCCCCTTCCCTTCACAGATATTTCTTGGACATTCTATATCTGTCACAGTTCCCTGGGGATCAGCTGCCACCTGAAGCCTGCCCAGATGGTCAGGACCAAACCTGCAGGGTTAGGAAATGGCTTCATACAGGGGAATGAGCAGGACACACACAATTCTGTATGAGAATGACTCTGTATGAGCTGTTGTTGTTCCTGTTGTTCAGGAACAGCAACAGCATATAAGCAGAAAATTTGAAAATAAGGTTAAAATGTACATCGTCAGCATTGAAGGGGGGAAGGGCAGCAGACAGAAAAGATTGAGGCTTATTTTTGTGGAGACAAGTTGTGACGTACACTCTATGCTGTAGACATTACTATACTTTTCTCTGATGCCCTTAGCTGTGTTCATAAGTAGAGTTAGTGAACTACCAGTGTGATCCAAATGGGGAGCTCCTATGTGCCTTTAAGCAGTCTGCTTCCTTCACTAAGTACAAGTAATAAATACAGAAAACAAACAAACAAACACAAAAAAAAAAAATCAAACCCAAACCAAAAGAAAAATAAACCAAAACCAACTAAGAGCAAGTAAACCAAACCCCAGAAATATCTGAAGACAGCAATGCTATTTATTGATATGCTCTGTGTTCCTCAGACAGTAATTCAGTTCTTTTAAAACAGACCAACCAGCCTACTGAGTGTCATGTCATCTCTTACTTGACTGGAAACCACATATAACCATAAAGACAGGGACAACACTGCCAGTGAAATTTATTCTTCAATCCTATCATGGTAAGAACTCTGGAAAAATGAAATCAGGGAAGAATTAAGCATTTTAAAATATTTGCTCAGAATAAAGGAGAACATTTTCACATAAAGAAGCTTCATGTATATAAGAATTAATAAATACTCAAAGTCCAAGTATTGTAAAAGTTAAGTTCTGTGTTATGGTTCTGCTTAGGCAAGGGAAAGTAAGACAGAGAATGTTAACTTTCCATTTCTGCACATAAAGTCCTGCTGCTTGCTATCATGCCAATGTGTCCAGTTAAAACAAGCACACTGAAAGTCACAAGTGTAATGAAGCCTTTCTCTAATCTAGCAATTAGCTGGTTATTGAAGCCAGAAGTCATAAGGCTGTGTGAGGGTGGTGAGCAGCCTCACTGATAAACACCACATCTGGATCCCATCACACACCATCCTGCTACAGCCACTGCAAGCAAATGGTCCAGGAGATCCAGCCAGTTATTCTCTTGAACAATAAAAACAATGAGCTTAAGCACATTTAAGTTTTGTCTGTAGCATTATGGTCTGAGAGAGAATTTCTCTCTCACCCTGTGGATCCTAGTCCACTTAGGGTTAACATCAGTATTTTAAAACCCTAAAAAAGCATCAAGATCCTTCAGTAAGAAGGCAAAACACAGTATAAAATTATTGAAGTGAGATGCTCCATTTGACAGTGTTGTACATTGCTTAGTCCTTAGTGGAACAACTAAGGAGCAACTCAGAATACAATTAATTGCAAACATCTCTAATGTGGAAGTAACAGCAAATGGTAGCAAGTGAATTCAAAAGAAATCTGCTCATGAATGAGCAGATGCTGATTCTTTGCTGTATTTCAGAGTTTAACTGAGGCCCCAGTGGCCCATGAGTGCAGCCACTGCTTTCATGTAAATAAGACAAGCACATTCAATATATTTTTCCCAAGCCTTTTTTTATCTGCACTGAGAATTAGCCAATACATTATTTTCTAGTCTTGACATGATACTGAAGAACTTGCTCAGCTGCATGTTAGCCCTAAGAAATAGGAAGACATGTGTGACACATCTTTTAATGAAGAAATTAAAAAAGAAGTGAAAACCCATTTAGAGAGAACTCAAATGCACATATATCACACAAGACCATGGGGAAGGGAAACAATTTCCCAGCTCCCTCCTCAGGATCTTTTCACAGATTAGTAGTCTGCTTGCAGGAGTCCTATTCATTTTCCAATAATCCCTCAGGAAAGACTGTATGAAAGGCAGATACACTCACTGGAAAGAACATATGGGTAATAGATCTCTATGCATCATTAGAAAAAGAGAATATGAATCAATGCAACTAGTAATACAACTCTATCACATCCTGGCAGCTAGACAGATGGGCTCCTAGTAAGGAAATTGGAAGCAGCTGGAGTTGTCTCCCTGAACAATATTAATCCTCAAATTGTATTTTGTCACAGAACAAAGATAGACTGACTTGCCATACCCAGCCCTCAATTCTGGAGCTTAGAGGACCCCAACAGGAGTCACCAACCTTTCATTTTCTAAAGCACTGCAGCAGGCTCTTGGTTTCCTCATACACAGCACCTTCTCATGGCATCCAAGAATGTCTAGGACAGCCAAGAGCCCAAAATGCAAGATCTGGCATAAAAGTACTTTGAATGCTCAAAGCAGAGCCACAGCAGGAATGTGGCAGGAGAGGTGTCTGCCCTGTGCACCATCTCATACAGGTGGAAGCAGAGGACATGGGACAGTGAGAGGAAGGACAGGATGCACATGTGCTATCCATGAACTCCTTCTAGTCCTTCAGCCCTCCCAAGCACACACACAAGGAGATTAAAGGGAACAAAGGCACTCACTGTATCACAGAATCATAGAGTTATTTAGATTAGAAAATACCTTTAATATCATAAAGTCCAACCACTGAACTAACACTGCAAGTGCACCACTAAACCCTCTCCTGAAGTGCCACATCCTGAAGTGGAGGTATTTAGAAGACATTTTATGTCTTCTAAATACCTCCAGGGATGGCAACTCAACAACTTCCCCGAACAGGTTGTTCCAGTATTTGACAACCCTTTCATTGAAGACATCTTTTATAATATCCAATCTAAACCTCCTCTGGTTTAGGTTGTTTCCTCTCAACCTATTGCTGCTTTGAAGAGGTCAGTCCCCACCGGGCTACATCCTCCTTTCAGGTGGTCTTAGGGAGTGACAAGGTGTCCCCTGACCCTCCTTTTCTGCAGATTAAACAATCCCAGCTTCCACAGCCACTCCACATGATATTTGTGCTCCAGACTCTTCCCCAGCTCCATTGCCTTTCTCTGGACATGCCCAGCACCTCAATGTCCTTGCAATGAGGAGCCCAGAACGGGACACAGGATTTGAGATATGGCCTCACCAGTGCCAAGTACAAGGGGCAATCAGTGCCCTGGTCCTGCTAGCCATGCTATTGTTGATACAAGCCCAATCAGCTGCAATTCAAGATGGGGATGAGGTAGCATGAGGTATGGAAATATCTGACAGCTGAGGTACATCTACATTGTGTACGTACATATACAAATATCCTAGCTGGTGTGCACAGCTTCCAGAAATTTGGAAAGAAGCTGGTAGATTCAGGACACATGGTAAGCAGGCTGTGCACTAGGGGAAGTAAGACGTTACATTAATTACTGAGACCTAGAAATTTCACATTTATGCAGTTTAGAAATGAAACAAAGATTTATAAATGAAAAAGAGATTATGATATGCAGCAGACTTTCCTAAGAAGGTTAATAATAAGTTATTTCCCTAAAGAGAAGAGATATTTCCAAAACTAACTCAAAAAAGCTCAATTCAGTTATTAGCCAAGTTTTGTAGGAGGGTTTCTCTTCTGCTTTCCTGTGGAAGGCAGAGAGCTCAGTAATCAGAGTGGAAAACTGACCTCATAACGTTTTCTGTTCTGTTAGCTTCAGTTCCTTGTTGAAGAAAGGCAGTTTTTCATTCTGCTGAACAACCACATCAGTATTTCAGGCCTCTGCATGAGTGACCACAGGACACTTTTAGCAGTGGTACAAGTGTCTCTCATTTACCCATGGAGGAGGCTCACGTCCACACCCAGAAATAAGATTGTGATGGCTGTAACTGGAGGTGCTCAGGAGGGTCCTGCCTGCTCAGGAGGATCCTGTCTGCATTTTCACCAGGTCTCTTAGAATACATTTGGCTCTTTGGAGCGAACATCACAATGTTCAGCTGTAAATACTGGCTAAGTGGAATCTTCATAAATCTGCACTAACTGTTCTAAAAAAAAGCTTTTCACAGGAATGAATAAAGCTTCATAATATTCCTGAGATTTAAGCAAAAATTAGCCAACCAGTATAGGTAAAACAATAACACATTTCAAAGAAAAAGCCTCCTCATTTATTGCTGACACCTCAAATATTAAAAATAATTAAAATTTATTGCAACATCATTGCTGGTTAACACCATGCTCTCACTCCCAGAATTTTTTCAAAAGAAAACATTTCAAGCATTTCTCTTTCTACGAAAATTTCTCCCCAGACCTAGCTTTATTTTTGGGTGAATTCCCATTTGTTTTCTGATCCTATTTCTATCCTACTTTGTGATGACTTGCTTAGTAGGCATAGGCAGCAAATATCCATATTGTAGGTAGCCTCCTGACTTCTGTTTTTCTAGTTCTGTTCCCTGATCCTTTTTTCTTTCTTATGTAAGTATTTTTTAAGATTCTAAAATCGCAGATGAAAACTGCCAAAGTTTCTAATTTAGATTTAATTACCTTTCATTCAACCTGCATCTATAAGTAGACTAGTCTGCTCTGTGGGACTAAAAGTTTCTCCTTCAGAATCAAGGACTGTATCTTAATAGCTACATGGTTTTCCTTCACCAGGCTCAGTGAATCTAGTACAGCTAGAGGTGTAAAAGAAAGCAAGTTCTCTTTAATGATAGTGCTGAGAAAGAAAAAGACAAAACAGCTTGATTTGTGGAAAAAAAACCCTAATGGCATTCAAAGCAAATCTGAAATATGAAGCTGTCACTTAGAAAGGCTGCACAATCTGTGATTAACTGGGACTCAGTGATACCACGGCCACCAGAGGGCTAAAGTTTTACTACTCAAAGAGAAGATATAGGTTGAGACAACTCATACATTAGCTGTATGATTCAGACATAGCACATGTCCTAGTTTCTACACAAATTTTCATTAAATCAAGCTTCTTATTTTTGGCCCTCCATAAGCATAAGCTTGGCTCTTTTTCAATAAGACTTTAAGAGTATTTAGTTCATTGACAAAGAGTTCACAGTTTCTGTTATGGCAGATGTTACCTACATGACTTGTTTGCATGCTGAGTATCTGATTTTGCTGCAGATTAAGTGTAAATCCACTCCCTGGCCCAGAGGCAAGGCAAGAACTTAGCATTTCAAGCTTCCAGAACGAGATATTGACCAGAGTCCTTTAGCCTAGGACTGGACCACAGTCTCCACCTAAAGACAGGTTTGTGTAAATACCAGCTAACTGGTATCCTAAGTCTGCACTAACTATTCTAAAAAACAGCATTATTTTATATTCAGCATCCTGCTGATTGATGATGAGAGAAATAAGCTGTGCAACAAAACCCTGAACAATGTCATATCTAAAAATAGCCAGCAGTTCAGACCAGTGGAGTAATAGCACTTAATATTGGTACTAATTACAGGCCAACAGATTGCAGACCAATTGCAGACCTTGGAGCTAAGAGCAGATTTCTGAAATGAGCCAGAACAAGATGTACGCAGAAAGACAAAACACTCTTGGATGCTATCAAGATAGCTGCATCAGATCAGCCACATACTGAGATGCAAGGAGAGCCTCTTAAACAATTAATAAAGCCGCAGTACCTAATTACTTTTAATAGCCCTTGATATGAACACCAGTGCCAAAGTACTTATAAATACTTAATATAATAAAGACTACTCAGTGATTTTCAGGGGCCAACACTGGGCTCCCACAATGCTAGACCTCCATTTACAGGATCAGGCAGGGTAACCCAAAAGCACAGTTAATAACTCATAATACAGATTCACCTGCCACATCAGGGATCATCTTCCCAGAGCTGCTCATTAACTACCAACAGAGCTTCAGCAAGCACAGGTCAGAGTGCTCTGTAATTAGAACAATGCTGCATCACCATGCACTGAATCATGGTGACACAGCATGCACAGAGAGGAAAGGTTGAAAAGTGCCCTTTAGCACTCTCTGCACAGGAGTTGAAGGGAACTGAGCTGGGAGTACCATGAGCAGGCAGAGACCCTGCAAGGGAGGATTGGGAATGAAAAAGGAGACTTGAATAGACCTTGAAGGTCAATCAAAGAGAGGAGATAATGGCAAAGTGCGTTTGCCAGGAAACTAGGAAAAGAAGGTGCTCCTGAAGCACAAGAGAACAGTCAGCCCTCTCAGAGGAGGAGCAAGAGGAAAATCAAAGGGTGAGAAGGAAGCAAGAAATCACATCCTGAAACAAGGAAGCTTCTACAATGCTTGGCTGCACCCAGAAGAAGCACATCCTGAATTACACTTTTTTCCCAGCTGTCCATACTTCTTCCTGCCATTCTCACTCTCGGGAGCAGCAAGATAAAATCTGTGTTGAAAAGCCACTTGCTTTTGCCTAGGTGACCAGGACCTCTCATGTTCTGCCATGCATCCCAGAACAAAAAAAAATGTTCTGGACTTCTGCTTGCTCTTGCACAGAACTTAGTCAGAGGATACCACCAAAGCAGTATTTTCAGTGGATGCTGAAGGATATGGAAAAAAAGGACAACAGTTTAAAAAAAAATATTGCATTCATCTGAATGAAGAAAATGGCACTTGCCATTACTATCCATCTAACATTCCAGCTGTGATTTACTTATTTTATAATGTCACTTTCCAGCCCCTGTACCTTGCATTTCTGCAAGGGTGTTACTGTGGGATCATCAGAATCCCACAGTTCTCAAGCTTTTATAAAGTTATCTTAAATGCATTAGAAAAATTGCACGGTATGATTTTAGAGGAGGGAAAATGAGATACACAAATAACAGTGCCATAATATCCACCAATTTTGGTTTCATTTTGCACAGAAATTCATACTTTCATAGCACTTAATACATTTAAAATGCATCTTTAATCAATATGTTTTCCAGTTGGATCACTCATTTCTTCTACAAATTTTCTAAGGAGACAGAAAATTCTCTGGAAAGCAGGAGTAGTCTGGTCTACTGAATTTCCATATCTTATATTTGGGAAGTCTTGGTGACTGTCAGCTGTGACCTAAGTTGTCCAAACATTTTTTTATGCTTAAGCTTTCCCCAGAATTAAGGCTCCCACCCCTGCGCCTTTTGCATTCAAACCTGGTCTAGAGGTAAATGCGTGCCCAAAGAAAAGGAATCTTTGCCCTCCCCCTTCCAGGCTAGGCACACAAGCACAGCATGTTGTAGCTATGATATTTTATGAAAAATCCTTTGCTAGGATTTTTCCCTCGTGGGAAGCTGAGGAGCCTCAGGAGAGAAATGTAAACAATTACTATCTGCTACTGTGGAATGCAACAGGTGCATCCATGATTGGTCCATGTGGATTGTTTTCCATTGATGACCAATCACAGCCACCTGTGCCAAGGCTGTGAGCAGTCACAGGATTTTGTTATGCATTCTATTCTCGTTCTTTCTAGCTGTCTGATCAGTCTTTTCTCTCTATTCTCTTAGTATAGTTTTAATGTAGTATTTTAATATAATATATATCATAATATAATAAACCAGCCTTCTGAAAAGATGGAGTCAAGCCTCGTGTCCCCACACATGGGCAGTTCACAACATGCTGCCTCTCTCAGTAGCCAGCATCTCTAGCTGCCCCCATAGGAATAGAGACTCACCAACATTACATGGATAATTTCTTAACACACAGGCTAGCAAAGAACAAGGGGTGAATGGATAATTGTGTGTTCTGGATTCACCTTTAGAGCAGGGGGAGTCTGAAGGCAAATTTGGGAGCCAAATTCCTTCCCCAAGCCTGTCAGATAGGAAGCAAAGCAATCACAGTCACATGCCACATCCTTCATTCCTTACAAGAACAAAAATTATTTTTATCATGTATTACAAAAACTTGTATTACTTTTCTGCAAAAAAGACCAGGTTCTAGCTGCCCACCAACCTACTGTCAAAGTCCAGCAAACAGAGAGGACCAAACTCTTTGCTTTAATCTTGCCCTCAAAATAGACTAAGCCTTTCCCCTCCCCCTCAAATTTTAGACAAACAATTCAGCCCAAGTCAGATATTCAGAATTATCATCTCCACTCAGACATTTAAAGGGTTGTAAACTTATTATTATAAATCCTTCCAACACACTATTCCAGCTCTCATAACTTCTGGCCTAGTATCCAGATCAGTGTCATCAGATGAATACATCACCTGTCAGTGGAAAAATAACAATGCCAAACTTGAAAGTTTTTAGCTCTCCTAGAGAAAATGTGAAATGAGATCTCAATACATCCAACAGCTCAAGAATCAATATAAGATGAATGAGGAAAGCCATTTTCTTTGGATCAGTATCAGTTTTCAAAGTTGACATCAGCAATTCTGCTATTTGCCCCAAAATATCACTTGCACAGAGTGTAACTACACCTGCACTCTAAAAAATTAGAAAGGAAATAGGGTACAGTTGGAGCTAGTCATAATATGAAAAAGTAGATAAATAATGAAGAAATGCTAACCTTACCCCCCTTCCTGTGCCCACCAAAATTTGAAATATGCCTTGTGGTCCTTTCTGTACTATATTTAGTAGGCCTTTTTCCATTACATGAATTTAAAATAATACGTTTGAATTCTGCTCATGGAAAATCTTCTCCCCTCATTGAGCGCAATGGCATATATTGAAAACAAAATCAGAACCTGTCAGTGAAAGTGATGCTTCAATTAAAGCCTTTTTTTTTTGTTACAAAGTAGGATATTTGCATCTTGTAAGTGGAGCCAGAGCCATTTTCCTTTTGAGCACTGTCCTTCAAATATTCTTGAATCTATGGGCCTTCGTTTGCACTAATTTAGTGTGGCAATTCTCATGAGCAGAAATTATTTATGTGGTCCTATCTACTGCTGAAACAACAACAAAAAAAAGAACATTGTGGTGTTTTTCTTGTATGCCAAGAGCAGTATTAGAAGAGAGTGTGGTGTTCCCTCATCTGCAGACTTGGGCTATAGCCTGCCCTCAAATCACATTCAAAACTGTCTGCAGCAATCATCTCTCAACACATGAGGGGACACATAGCTAGCAGAGTAAGAAATGTGATTTATGGAATACAAACACCACAAGACACCATTTACTCTCATTCCACTTCATATCTCCTAGGTGAAAAGCAATATTCTTTGCTATCCAGTTTATTGTTGGAGAGTCAGGTTACAGTAATAGCAGAGACTAACTCATCAAATCAGTGTCCACTTACTCCAATTAATAAATGTAAAGAGATACAAACCTAGGATCAGAATGGGAGATAAAAACTGAATGCAAAAACATCACGTAGAAAAGTAATGTTCCTCTGTCAAAGGAAGATTTATTCATAAAACAGGAAAAAAAAAATTCCAAGCTATTCAAAATCATTTCTGGAACCAGAAATTCATACAGCACATTCCATATACAAGCCTAGCAATTCAGTCAGACTCATTGCCCCTCTTACTCATGAGGAAAACTCTTGAGAAGTGCATTGCTGAAGGGTTGACAGGTCTTACAGCTCCACAAGAGGACATTGTTGTGGACTGAGTGTCATTTTGCAAAGGTGAAGCAAATATTATACCCAGTAAAATGCAGAATTGTTCTAAATTCCCTGAAAGAACATCTGTGGGAGGAAAACACATCCTTGCCCGTTCCCTGAAAGTGCTCAAGGCCTGACTGGATGAGGCTCTGAGCAATGTGGTCTAGTGGAAATCACTCTGTGATTCTATGAAACATAGAAAGACAATGGAAAATCAGTAATTCCATAGTTCTTTAGAAACTGGGAGAGAAACAACTTACCCCAGACATCACCCATCAACAGAAGTGTAAGGACCAGGAAGGGAATGTCCATTTTCAGAGTATTATGGCTGTGCTTCAGTCTAAAACTAACATCTCAGTGCTCTGGAGCGTGCCCCTGGCATAAGCAAAGTGGTCTCAGGTGGCCAAGGCAGAGAGTACCAACACACTCAGAGCAGTTGTGCCTGCAAGGACTGTCAAGTCAAAGCCAAGCTTTGCTGATCCCTGTTTCACCTTCTCTTTGCCTTGTACCTCTCCTGTCACCTAGAGACACAGGCTGCATCCAGCATGGGAAATCCCTCATTATCTTGCTTACAGCAGTGAAGAGAATCCTAAAACAAGGTATTAAGCTCAGAAGTCCAACTTATTTGTCTAATTTTTTTTTAAATAATTATGATGATCAAGTCTCCATCTCAGTACAAAGACATAGAGAAGCCTGGTGCAGGCTTCTTAATGGAAATGCAGAGCTGAACAACATGTTCGCCAATTAGCAAACCGCCCAGTAAAGGGTTTGACTCTTCAAGTAATGAAACAATTACGGTTAGATCTTGTTAGGAATGTAATTAGTAATTCGTGGAAATAAACGCTGTACAAAATATTAAGTGTATAAAATAAACTGTGGAGGGGGGGGGAAGAATCCCTTTTTCCTTCAGGTTGGGAATTCTTGGCCAGATGACCCACGGCAGATGGATATCATGGCATTTGCATCCAAAGAGGACTCCAGCTGCACCAAAGAAGAGCATTCAACAGCACCTACGCCCAAAGACGCCAGGTGCTGATGGCCCAGACGAGATTCCTATCTGAGGGGGGGGGGGCAGGGTCCTCATCACCCTGAATCCGAATGCCAGATTCCGGGAACCAGGGAAGTGCATCGTTCTGTTCCCAGACGAAGGCTTTGTGCAGCCCAAGCCAGAGAAAGATACCAACATGAATATGAAGAACTCCGAAAGAAACAAAGACTTTCTGCCGCGGGCGAAATAAACTGTATAAGAACTGCTACCTCGAAGCAGTTGGTGTGGACGGGGAGGTCAAGGCACCAGTGAGGGGGTGCTTTCCTCTCGTTCACCCGTATCATCGACCGGGGGTGATACGCTGTCCGTTTTTGGTGGTGGCTATCGGACTGTTATTACGGTCGCGAAATAAATTTTATTTTTCATATTTTTATTAAAATTGGCTGACTCGCAATTTTCATTTATAACACCACTATTATGGTTAATGAACACTTTCTGTGGATTTGAGACACTTTCTTAAATCTCCTTCTACAAAGAAAATGAATGGATGACCTAAGAAAGAACTGAGACCTTGCAGCATTCCCTCTTGTATGGCAGATGTAGGAGAGCCCTAGCACATCATCCACAATGCTGGATAAAGACCCCTTACTACAGGTGCAGCGCACTACCTCTACTCTTAGAATATTTTTGGTTGGAAAAGACCTCCAAGATTATCAAGTCCTACCATTACCCTGACACTGCCAAGTCCACCACCAAAGCATGTCCCCACGAGCCACATCTACACGTTTGTTTGAATACCTTCAGGGATGATGAGTCAACCACTTCCTTGGGCAGCCTGTGCCAGTGCTTGACAGCCCTGATGCAACCTTAGGCAATTTCCTCTTGCTCTGAAATCCTTATACAGATGGGGAGCTACTATACATGAGTGGATGATACATGGAAGGCAAGCCCAAGTCTCACTGTGTTCCAGCCCACAGGCACACACACAGAAAACTATTAAACCACACCATACAGCCATCTTCTGGAACTGACTTCCCAGGTTATTGATACCTGATACACTGAATAGGAATGAAAGTCACTTGAACATGAGCTGGCCATGCATTTAATCCCTGAGTGGCTATCTTTAAAACAAGGGCATGATGATATATCATTTTGTGGAACCTGAGCTTTCTGCAGTCCTCTGACAGGATCACCTGGTCCTGTAAGGACTCTGTCCTGTGTGGCACCATAGGAGAGCTGCATTTGAAGAAATGAAAGTGTAGGAAAAAGCGCAAAATACCATCATAGTGTGCTCAACAAACAACAGCCATTAAATACACCAGTTTATTAAAGATGATAGACGAGCAAAAAAACTAGTTTGTCTAGGATCTGTCTTTGTGCCTCTCTAGCTGTGTGCTCCCAAGTACAGCATTGCACTGTATTTCAGGGACAGATCCCACCAGACCAAACTGGACAGACACTGCACAGACTGTCAGGAGCAACATCTATTTTGCTAAAATATCAACAAAGACTAATGACAGCAATATCTAACAGGGAGGAAATGTTCCCTGGGGATCCCACCATGGAGCAGAGAAGAGAGGGCACAGTTAAAGCATTAGCAGGCCTTCTTTCAAAGTACCCCTGAGGTGCCTGAGGTTTTCACCAACGAGCTGGAGCCTGATGCTCAGATACCAATAATAAGAAAAATATCCTGCAGTCCCAGAAGAAAATCAATCATACACATCCCCTTTACCTCATCATTTTAGCTATCTTGTGTGTGTTTTTCTACACCGTTTAAAGGCTATAGATCATCTTCTTCTAAACAGTCTGTAAATTGTCTTATTTACATCACTATAGGGTGGCTTTTGTATATTTAAAACCCTTTGATTGCCATTGGCTATTACGTGACTGAGCTGGGCTGTCCCTGTTTAAGATTCAGATACCTGTAGTTAGGCAAGGCCCAGGCAATCAGTCCCAAAAAACACCACAATAGAACAGGAATTCCCACTGGGTTGCCCAACTACCAACATTGTGCTTCTTAACACATAAAAAAACCCCAAAACAACAAACAACAACAACAAAAACATAATGACAAATACATTTAAAAATTTATTATGCTTGTCTGTTTGTTTTCTGCTTCTGGTATGGTTTCCCAACTCAGTTTTCTCAACTCTTACCCACATAATGTCAGCCCTTTTCTGCCCTCTCTATGCATAGGCTGCTCAGGCAAACTCTTCCTATTCCTAATTAAGTTTGTTTTACAAAAATCAATCTTCCCCTAGCCACAAAATATATTTTTACAGATGACCACAAAGTCAGGCGATAATTATGAGAAATAAAACTTGTTCCACTTTCAGGTCATGTCTTCTATTCTGCAAAAGAACTGCACCAATGAAAGGGCAGGCTATTGCATTCCCAACCACTATTCAGAATCTAAAGTCACTAAATCCAGAAGAAAATCTTATTTGGGAAAAATCTGTTGCCTTCTCTTACAGTCAATACAATAAGAATACACTTACGGTATAGTGTATCCTGGCTATTATATCAGAAAAGAAAACCATAGGACTTTTAAAGAAAGGAAGATGACAACTTTTAGTAATTTAATGTGTTTTAAAAATTAATACTCACTAAAACAGGCAAAGACTGTTCATAAATTTATATGACTCATTTATACCACTGAATTCTGTATGTGAGCATTTGAGCCAGCAACAGTGAAAGTGATCTCCTGGCCAACTTTTCTCAAATACATAATATTAAAGTCATAAACTGAATCAACTGCTAACTTGACCAATGAAAACTAAAATTATCCCCTGCAAAACAAGAGATGGGTGAGGAACACGGCAAATATATTTGGAACACTCCAAATACAAGTCTTTCCCTGTTTTTCCAAAACAAAGGTCAATTGTAAGTTACGTAGAATCACAGAATATCGAGTTGGAAGAGACCCAAAAGGATCATTGAATCCAACTCCCTGCTCTTTGCATGACTACTTAACACAGAACGACGTGACTACCATGGTGGTTACAGTAAGAGAGCTGCAAACAAGAACTACGAAAATACTGATTAACCTATTTTCTGATCTTTCATAAACTTCAAAAGTACAACAATTCCAGTAAATACTGATATTATCACACACAGCTCATGTCATCTAATTAATCACTGGTAGTTATTACTGCCAAATATTTAGGATACAAATACTCCATCCTACGTTAACAGTCACCTCTGCAGGCTGACTACTACTTGTTTAGCACATGCACAGCACAGCTTGCTGTTGTGGAAGTGAAGATGACAGAAGACATAATTCAAGCTACAGTGCTTGAGCACCTGGAAAACACCTTTACTCACAGACTATGCCACCATAGATGACCACCTAGTCCTGACTGGAAAAGCAAATAACAGCACTATCTAAATACAGTTAAGTTTTACTCAGGAAGTCAACGATGTTCCTTAAGCAACACAGAGTAATAAATTTCTCCCAACAAGGTGAGAAGGGTTAAGTAGGTACCATTAACATGGAGAGGTAGATGGTTTCTGCCTTCCTGTAGCAGCTGTAGGAGTTATCCCTGGAGAGACATGAAAGCATAAGCTGAGCAGCAAGGACCTCAACAACACTGAAGTCAGACAAGAAGGTTGTTTCTATTTCTATAAGTGTAACCCAGCAGTTGTCTGTCTGCTAAAGATAGCCTGAGAGCCTTCCTCAAAACTAGATGATGACTCTTCCTCTTTCATGAATGCAAAACCTCTTGCACTGCTTAAGCATGCACTAACCCCGGCTGTCTAGGATGGTGCAGAAGGTGCAGGAGGGCTTGAGGTGCAGTTTCTGAAGCCTTCTTTTTCTCACCAAAGACACGTGGGCAATGTTTTCAGGATGAATTTTAATAGCTGAATATCACTGAACAAACTGGAGACTCTGCAGGAACCAGAAACTGCAAGGAGGACCTAGGTTTGCTCTTTTTCTAATTATGTACTTTTTCTTTATAAACTACATTAAAATTGTATAAAAAGATGTAAACAGGTTTGACTTTTCAATGCAAGATTATTAAGGAAAACGAAAGAAAAATAAAGCCTTTGCTCCTCCTCCCTACACAGTCACACACAATCAAGCTTAAACTTGAACAGACAAGAGTGCTTGCAGATTGGAAATGCTTAAAGCTCTCCCATGTCTTGTTCTCAGGCTAGCAGAATGAGCAAAATAATAAAACAAATAATTTTATTAATGCACTTTTTGATCAAACAACAGAGTAACACAATCTTCATTGCTTCTGCACTGCAGAGCAAGCTTTACTGAAGCAGTGCAAGCACCAGCTCATCTTTTTTTGTTTTTATAGTGCTATTTTCCCAAAGTATACATGAAGTAGGAGAGGGCTGCAGTGCTATCTCCTTGATGAGAATATTTCAGATGGTGACACTTCCCTCTCCTAACCCACAGATATGGATTAGGACTATGACTGTTCCCTGTTCTCATGACAAGTGGCCCATTGCATCATCCAACACAAGTTGTCTTCTCTACTGGAAAAAAAACAATGCTGTGCTTGAACATGAGGTTTTTGACCCCTGCTAGTACTTCCCATGCTCCCATGTTCAGCTGTTATTTATACACTGCAGCCTGCAGAGGCTTCTTAAAAAGGTACAAGTTTGTCCCAACCTACCTCCTCCTTCCTCACACCATGATCCTGCTAGATCCAGGCGAGTCTGCTGTGGGAGCCACACAGCAGGAGACGCAGGAGGGAGTGCCTGTTTTCCCCCAGCACCACAGCTCTCACAACAGCAGGCACAGGCTGGTAAGGGAGATGTCCAGGCTACCCTCCAGAGAAGTCTCTTTTGTAGTCACACTTAAGGGAGTTAAACCCACCCCCCCCCCAGTCCCTCCTGAGGTTACTGGAAGTTCTTGCTTTTGATTTTCCAGCATTTGGATCTTACCTTGTTTAGAGAGGGTCAACTAGCTATTAGATAATCCACTCCTTTTTCAACACAAAATGGAAACCCTGGAGCACACATAAAATAACCTTTATTTTTTTTATTTAATACTCTCTAACATTCAAAAGGAATTAGATAACAGCTATAATGGCTCCACCTACTCTTGATCCTTTCTGCTGCCAGAATGTTTTGTGTAATAAATCATGCGAGTGCTACATTATTCCAAAGCTAAAAATGGAGCAGAGTCAGGAGGCGGCACAGAGCTCTGAATACAGAGTACAGAGTCGTATTTGATAACATCTGCACTCAGTCTGATTTTAAGCTTCCTCAGGTTAGGATAATGAACTCAAATGAGAGGGGAAAGGTTCACAGAGTGATTACAGCACAGGCTGGCTTTTAAGCCATTTTTCTTTCAACTTCACTTTCACCACATTTTGATTTAGATTGGGTCAGCTCCTGGAAAGAGTTCTGCTCAACAGATCACACTGAAAGCATCCTTTACAGCTCCCCAAATCCAAGACAGTTGTTGAAGTGTGCTGAGAGAGTGCAGGTGAATAGCAGGATGCAATATATTTTTTCCTCCAATCAGAGGGATGAGATCAATTTTTTCCTCCAGGCCTGGAGAGAGAGCTTCTGAATAAACAGTCCCACCAAGTGTACTGGGCCTAAAATACTGGTTTATACCTTAAAATGAGTAATAAGCACTGATCACAGGAGTGGATTTGATGAGGCAGCTGGTTCTAGCTAAAAGCAGACACATTATTCTAGCTGCCCTTTATTCCAAAGCCCTTTCCCCAGCATCTTCATGTAAGTAATAGCTATCCATAGAGAATAAGTAATCAGGCTAAATGTGACACCCACTGCCTTTGCCATGCTAACCTAAAGTATTGTCTGTGCTTCTACTAGGTTAGTGGTGGAATGCAACTCTCCAAAGGCTTACTCCTTAGAAGAGGTTTTAACATCTGCTAGGGAAAAGTATGGTTCCATCATGAGCAGGAATTTTAGTCTTTTGGCTTTAAAAACAGTTTCAGTTAAAATAGCTGATCTTTTTAGATGGCTAAACACATACTTTCTAAACTATCACTAGTTTAGATTGGATAAAACACTATGTTTCATCTATTGACAATGAAAAACTTTTGGGAGAGATCCATACCAGAGAATTGAAAATAATAAATCAAACAAGGGTTGGGTTTTTTTTTTTCCCTAAGTAGTCCTAACATCTAGGAACTGAACTTCAGTGAGAGCTGAAATTCATGGGGAGCTAATTAAAGTACAGCTGCAGGCTGTTAGTCTAGGAAGTTTTAACACCCACTGCTGCTGGAAAGCACATGGACCAGCTCACAGATTTCTGGCAGGTTTTTACTGCTGCACATTTACCCTGTCAATAACCTTCTGTGATGCAAAAACATCTCTAAGGGTTTTTTCCATATCCAGATGGTGTTGTTTTTTCCAGGCCAGTCTGCTAGATATCTGACTTGAAGATAGCCCAGCAGGCTACTTAGATCTTCCCCTCATATAACTCCACATTTTCTTCTATGACTGATTTACTGGAACAAGAAACAACAAAAAGCAAAACTCAAAATCGCTACTTGTGGATGTGCACAAACTGTAATTTTACTGGGAAACCAAATGGAGTCACCTCACTAAGAACTGATCAAATACATGAGCACCTCTTCTAAAAAAAGAAGAGTAAAAAGAACAGATAATGACTGACATGATTTGAATTAATGAATATTAAGGCCAGCAAGACTAATGTATTCATCAGCCAGTCTGAACTGCAAAATAGCAGCCAAAGTAAACCTCCAAACTTTTCTGTTTCCACCAAATTATTTTTAAGTCTATACACAGGCATTCATTAAGAACATTCATTTAGTCTTTTTATCATCCTGCCCTGTTCCAGTTTTATGATTTATTACAGATACAGCAAAGGAAGATGATTTTGTTGTGCCTTTCTCTGCATGCTTTAAAAGTAGATTTACAGATTTTTTTTATCTGCTTTCTGAGGGCACTTCTTGATATTCTGATCACAAACCCACACCAAATCATAGCCCCCTAATGAGGAAAATTTGAGGGACAGCTAAAACATACCAGTTGTGCTTAGCTCACTAGTACTTTCAATCTGTTTTCCACTTTATTAGATTTCCCTTTTTAGAAATAATTTTCACTGTTTTTCCTGTAAATACATTCTCTGCACTGTTTTCTGTCAGGTGCATATTAACATTGCAGAACACTTTCTCTTAAACACTTAAGACAACTGCCAGTTAATACCAAAGCATGGACTATCAATGATAGCATCACAGTCTTCTTCAGTTCACTCATATAGAACTTAGATCTGCATGTCCACCTATTACCAGTAGGCAACCTTAAGAAATGTAACTCACCCAAACTTAAAACTTATCTTTAACTTCTAACATGCAGCAATATCCCCAATATCTAGCAAACCAGAATCATTAAATCAATGTCCTCCTCCAGTCAATGGAAAACCTAGGAGTAGTCCTTCAGTCTTAGACCCTCTGGGCTTGAAGCCAGACCTAAAAATATACTTTGAACCTGGAAGGGCAGAAAACTGCAGGGACTAGAAAAGTTCCAGGCATGAGCATTGCCCTGGCTGCTAGGGTAGAAATAGGGGACACAAAACCAAAGCGATACAGGGGCTGATACTCCCCTCTTATCTCAGTTGCAGGCTGTTGAGCAGCCAAATACCATTTCCAATAAACACCATAATCATGAAGACTGTACAAAGGTGCTGGAGATTTTGCAGGCTCCATTCACGGAGGCTAGAAGAGCTCCACAGCTATTAAATCATGACAAAATTACCCAACAGAACAAATTCCCTAGCTGATCCCAAGTTTTACACACAGTTCTCAAGGTAAAAATCAATACAAATAGTCAAGTTCTTGAACTAGACTTAAAAAAAGAGTTCTTTTATTGAGTTCTGGTGCAGGAAGGACATCAGTCTATAAGAAAGATCTCTGGTAGAAGGGAAGGATTGCTCCTAATTTTTTTTGCTGTCAGGAAGTATTGGCTTTTTAATGCATGGGGTGATTAAGAGGGCAAGGGTGGTAATGGTGCGTGTGTGTTGCATCACGAACTCAGTCATGTACATAAAATCCAGAGACAACAGAAAGATTAAACACTGTCTCCATTAGGGGATCTTTTGCAAAATATATCCTTCAACTGAGGATATTTTTTTATAAAATATGACTGTTACCTCCATGCAATGGATATCTGGGCTCTTATTCTAAAAATAATTGAACAGTTTCTCCCCAGTTCAGGAAATTTAATTTTATTAAGTGACTGCAAAGCGATGTACAACATTCATAAACAAGTCAGGAAGACTGCAGGCTAATACTGGCACTGTCAAGTTGTATAATAAAAGGAGAGATTAAGGTTGTTGCCTCAATTGCACTTGTGTAATCGATTTCTTTGGAATACTGAAGAATTGAACAAAATGATGCTTTCATTCAATTTAAACACTAACAAAAATTAACATTTGAACTTGTAGCTAAGCAGCCAGGAATTACTTCCCCTGCTTATAGTGCATTGCTCATACTCTTGCTATAAATAAGTAGCCTAATGACATCCAAACAATCCAATCAGTCAACACAGGGACACAAAACTAAAAAACATTTTAATAATCTTGCCATTTTACCATGCCAGAAGTTAATTAGCAGTATTAACATTCAAGTTTTAAGACCAAAACTGAGGCTGGTATTAATGGCTATAGAAAGTACAAGGCTGCAGAGCAAGTCTAGTCAAAGCAGAATTTAGGTATTTTTAAAAACTAAGAATCCCCCAGGATTGAAAACCTTGCTTTAAAAAAACAACCAGGAGAGGTTAGATTGTATGCCTTTAAAGTTTTTTTTTCCTCTGGTTTATGGGTCTCAATACTAGCATTATCCCAGAGACTGAGAAACTAGAAATGGTATTTAAATACAAGAAGAAATTTTTATCATTTCAAAAACAAGACCCTTTAAAACCAGCAGTGTAATGAGCATCCCTGTGAGTGCATGCTGCTAGTAATACATGCAACTTGTTGAGCTGATATTTTATTTAATATTCATTTAATGTTTACCAAGGGAAAAAAAAAGTTAATCTTTTAAGAAAGTCGCGGCATTTAATATTTCCCATAACACAATGCACAATTTAATATTTCCCATAACACAAATAACACAATGATTTACTGACATATCTACAGGGGGCTCCAAGAGGAAAAAGGCAGCCTCCATCTCTCCAAGTGTGAGCTGCAGTACTGCCATATCCTAGCAGGGAAGGGAGGGGCAGCTACCTGTTATCCCATCTCTGCAAAGTGTGCCCAGCCTCAAGAAATCAGGAGGGCACATCTTGTAAGAAGCAAGCCCTAGGGGGTCAGCAAAAAAGAGAGTCACCTCTAATTCTAGTCCTAGACCTTACTATTACTCTGGGCTTTTCTGGTCTCCTCAAACTGATTTTTGCAGGTCAGCAGGGATGGAGGCCAGTACCATGGCACTTTTCAGTCCCAAACGTTTGCTGGAAGGCTAAAGGAGGTGATGTTCCCCTCCTGCCTGCACAGAGACTGGCTTTCTACCAAATCAGTATCAAACACAGTCACAGAAGTGACACTGTAACTGGTGCAAGGTAAAGAAGTCAGCAGTCAGCTCAGATAGCTCCACATCCACCAAAAGATCTGGTGGAATCTTCTTCACTGATCCAAAGAAGAAATAGCAAGTTCTGTAGCAGCCAACAAATAAATCTAGCTAGAAAAACTGAATGGGAGATACAGTGATCAAGCTGAGACTAGGTTTTCTCCCTGTTTGAAAAATTCCAACAAGACCACTTTCTGTACATACCAGTTAAACCTTAACTGAGGGTATCAAAAAAACCCTAGGTAGGATGGAGTATCAACTGCACAAAAGGTCTCTCAAGAACTATGAAATCCTCCTTGCTCCTAGAGGAAACCCAGGATACTTATCCATCCACTGAGATCATGACAGTGCTTTCAGAGCTGTTTTGGATGCCATCTGCCCAACAGAGCTCTGTTTGGCCAGACAATGGGACGGGACTCCCAGAAAGGCCATGGAACCTCCATCCTTGGAGATACTCAAAACCCAGCACTGGTCTGCCCAAGCCACGTGCTCTAACAAGAGAGGCATCAGCCCATCTGATTCTGTGATTTGTCTCTCCCCCAAAGCTAGCAAGCTGAAATTGAACAAGATATTAATGTGAAAAGTAAAGATGGTAAAGGTAAAAAGACATTATATTTGGTCTGGTTCAGATATAGAAAAAATCTTAAACTGAAAATTTCGAGGAAAGATGAGAACTGACAAAGCTTTCATTAACTCCACCTCTGCTGTAATCAGACCAGCCATTTGCAGTTCACCATAGGCAGATTTTAAGAAAAAGACTTGAAATTTTCAAACTAAATAAAAGTTTTAAACAGCAAGAAAAATATTCTGTAGTGTCTTGTGATTAAACTACTAGAGAGCATCCAAAGGAGGGCAATGAAGATGGTGAAGGGCCTTCAGGGGAAACCATATGAGAAGCAGCTGAGATCACTTGGTCTACTCAGTCCAGAGAAGAGGAGACTAAAGGGAGACTGTCACCACAATATTTTCTGAAAAATGCTCTTTGCCAAGGATTCCTCTCCATGGAAGATGAGAAGCATCAGAGGAAAAGAATAGCAATATTATCTGATCGCTTCTTATCTCCCGGTGTTTTGCTGCTTTGGAATGTGGTCTGGACATTGTTTACCAACAGGTGCATCCTTGATTTGTTCCATGTGAATGGTGTTGACTTAATGACCAATCCCAGTCCAGCAGTGTTGGGACTCTCTGAGCAGTCACAAGTTTTTATTATTCATACTTTTCAAGTCATCTGATGTATCCTTTTCTCTTTACTTTGGTATAGTCTTAGTATATAATAATATATAATACATTATATCATAATATAATACAATATATCATAATATATCATAATGTATCATAATATAATATAATATATATCATTATATAATATATTATATAATATATTATATAATATAATTATATATTATATAATCATTATATAATATATTATGAGATATTATATCACATAACATGATGTGATATAATATCTCATAATATAAAATATCTTAATATATAGTAACATAACATATAACATATAACATAACACATAACGTGTAATGTATAAATATAACATGCAATGTTTAATATATAACATGTAATATATAACATAACATATAACATATAACATAACATAAACCATAACATAACATCATATATCATATGATATAATATCCTATATCAGCATATATAATATATAATAATATGTCTTATAATATAATATATTATATCATAATATAATATATTTCATATTATAATGTAATATATAATCCTATATCATAATAAAATATATCATAATATGATGAAATACATCATAATATGATGTAATATATCATATGATATAATATCCTGTCATATATCATAACAAAATAAATAGTAATGTAATATAATATCATATGATTTCATATATCATCATATCATATATCATCATAAAATATAACATGATATGACATATTATAGTATAGCATGTCATCATCTAATGTAATATATCATAATATCATATATCAGAATATCATCTGTCATATCATACAATATATCATAATATCATAGAATATATCGTAATATAGTATACCATAATATACTATATCATAATATATAACACATCATAATATATGCTAATATATCACATATCATCATATCATACATCATATCATATATCATTATATAATAAAATAGATCATAATGTATCATAATATAATATCATATCCTATCATATATCCTATCATATCAGGTCATATAACATAATATAACGTAACATAATGTAGTAATATACCATAATATAATATAATATATCATCATATAATATATAGTAACATAATATAACATCATATACTCCAACATCACTAATATCATAATCATTTATCGTATCACATCAAATCACATGAAATAGCATCATATTATTTATCATATCATATAATTTATCAGAATACAATAAATCATCATATATGATATATTTCATATTATAATATAGTATAATGTAATGTAAAATCACATCATATCACGTAATATAATTTATCATAGCATATAGTATATCAGAATAAAATACAATATAATAATCAGCCTTCTAAGAATATGGAGTCAGATTTCTCTCTTCCCTTGTCCTGGGACCCTCACAACCACAACAAGAGACCTCACTGTGGTCTGCAGTTTCCTTGAGAAGGGAACAGGAGGGGCTGTTCCAGGATGAACCGGTCTCTTTTCTGTGGTGATCAGTGACAGGAGTCGAGAGAATGGCCTGAAGTTGTGTCAAGGGAGGTTTAGGCTGGATATTAGATAAAGGTTCATCACCCAGAGCGTGGTTGGGCACGGGCACAGGCTCCCCCGGGAAGTGGTCACAGCACCAACCTGACAGAGCTCAAGAAGTGTTTGGACACATGGTGTGACTCTTGGGGATGGTCCTGTGTAGGGCCAGGAGTCGGACTCGATGATCCTTGTGTGTCCCTTCCAACCCAGGATATTCTCTGATTTTGTGTTTAGTAAATTCTTTTCTCTCTTAGAGCTCAGTTCAGCTCTCTTGAAGTTGCATTAATTTTAGTGCAATTTGGATCACAACCTAAATTAGTTGCCTCAGCAACCTGTTTTTTAATGTCAGCATTTTGGGTATCACAATTGTAACCAAAAGGAGCCCTTCTCAGCCATTCCACTTTTAGTAAGGTCCCCATGTTTTTTGCAGGAGGTTAAGTGACTGCATCAATTCATGCAGTAAATAATTAAATTCAAAGTACATTTACTTGCTCCCTGTTGTGCAAGTTCATCCAGCTGACTTGTTTTCTTAATCTGTGGTGCCTAAATATCTATCCTAGACACTCTCAATATTCTGTGCAAAGACAAATGAGATGTCATTTAAAAGCTTCAAATTCTTTGGCATGAATTTGGGCTGATGTATCTCCATCTCCCAGTAGTAACATCTACAGGCAGATCAATGCTTTTGTGTCAGAGACAGGACTCTGCTCTCTACCTCCCACTATTTCGGAAAGTAGACTACCACAATTTCCACTGCCATAGTAATCCTCTAAATAAAGGACTGTATATTCAGCAGTGATTATTGAAAGGAAGTTTGACAGAAATTTTCCATCAAAAGTATAGATAAACAACACAGTGCCTATAAAAAGGCTGTGAAAATGAAATTAAATAGATGATAGTTACTGCCACATAAGAGACAGACTCTGTGTGGGAACTTCCCTTCAGCAGAAGATTTTCTGTCTTTGTGAGAGCAACAAATAACGCTGACTGATCAGAGATTGCTTGGTCTGGTTGAACTTCAGCTCACAGGAAACATGGAAACAAGAGAGGAAGTAAGCTCTCTCTTTGCAAACACCCAGTAGGTCATAGAGTGTTAGGAAAGAGCTAATGTGGATTTATCAGAGACAGATTGTGCCATTCCTCTTCCTATGACAGGATAAAAGGACTTTCTGTAAGACAGAAGTAGGAGATGCTTTACATCTTAAATGAATACACAGTTTTTTTATGCTCTTTCACATTAGAGAACCAGAACGTCCTTCTCAGAGGTTTGCTGCCAAACAGAAAGGCTGTATTGTGTGATACTCAGGGCTCGACTGACACACTGAGACAGAGAACATGCATTTTCTACACACAGTACAGACAGTATCTGGAAGGGACTGCAAGTACATGGGAGGACAGACTTAGAAGTTTAAATTTACTGAAATGGGTTTGAAATAAGATGATAATACCATATGAACATACCATATGTGCAACGTGTCAGTTGGACAAATGCAACATGGAAAATGGTAGATGTGGAGATTAGACAGTATCAGAAATACATGTCTGTGTCATGCTGTTGGAAAAACAAGTGACAGACAAACAATGACTCTAAAACAAACATCACCTTGGAATCTACAGACATTTGTTTCACCTGTAGATATTGATGCTTCTGAAAGAGTACTGCACCAAGCCTGGGCACTACACTTCTCTAAAAACACTACAGCAGGGTGAACAAAGAAGAACCCTGACAACTAAATGTAATGAGAGAAATAATGTGTTGTTGTGTTTCGTTTAGGATTTTCATGCTTCAGTTCTCTCCCACTGCTCAGGATGTTACAACTTCCACATGATTTCCATTCACATTACTCATCCTGCATCACAGATGGGTCAGATGAGATTTTCCATATTGCAGCATGGGAAATTTTGTTTTATAGAAATCCCAGTTCCTTTAACAATCACACAACACTGCTCTTGTGGGGAAATGAAAGTTATAAATGGTACAGCCATCATCAGAACTAGAACTGAGGTGCAGGGTTCAGATCACCCCCTAAAAAAGGGGGCACAGCTAGTTTCTTTCTTGCCTGCACCCTTTATTTCAATGAATTTACTTTTTACTTCAGAACAAAGGGGAGGCTGTGACCTTCAAGGCATTCTGTCAGTTCCACACGACTTGATTGATAAAGAAAGGACAGAGAGGCACAGCAGTCATTCAGTAACATTACAACTTCTACTGTAAAGTGACAGGGAGAAAAAAAATCAGTTAAGAAGGAAAAGGAGAGGCAAGAGTGGCATACTTAGAGCAAAAAAAGCTAGTGGCAGAAGAGAGTCCCTGCTAACTGAAGAACTCCCAGCACCTGAGAGTCCTGGAGTGCAAATGTGCTCGTGGGTAACTCTAGCACCCAAAAGAGTTCCAACAGAAGTAAAAGCATGCCTTTTCCTTTTGTGTTAATATGAACCAACATACAAAAGCCCCCCAAAAATTAAAAGCAACAGATGTCTTGAAGCAGCATGGAAATTCACAGGGGCCCATGCTTGTTGGACTAAAATCAAAAACTTAGAAGAGTTATCAAATACCCATAATATTTTCCTACTGTCTGATACTCCACCTATCAAAGGTTTCAGCTCACTAAGTCTTAGAAACACTTCTTAGAATACATCTTCAGAGGAAAAAAATTGGAGTGTTGGTTCAGGAATCTCAGTTCCTCAAGCTGAGGGAATGCTTCAGAAATGTCTGAAAAATATAAGTTTATCTCTGACCAGACAGCTATATAAATGCTATGATGACCAGATATGATGTTACGTGAATGCCAGTGGGAAGTTAAGGCCACTCTGTACTGTCTAAGGAAGTTTTTTAATGTACTGGAAGCAGGCAGAGTATGCCCTGCTCACACTGCTCCCTGGGGCTGGCAGCAGTCTCCCTCCTCCTGCTCTGCCATCCCCTGCCTTACATAAGCAAAGGTAACCCAGAGGTCGCGGCAATTTCTGTCTGAATACATGTCATACAAGATATCTCCTGGCTCAGGAGCCCTTTTCTGTTTGCTACAGATCCTGCTGCCTGATAAGAGAAGCAGAATCATTTTAGCCTTGAGAATGGACTGTGCTTACAAAGGCATCCCCATCTCCAAGTCCTTAGTTGTCAACAAGCTTGGGCTGGAGGACAAGCACAAGCCATCTGCCCTTCAGTTTGCCATGGAGGCCAAAGAAAAGGGTTTCAATCTTCGCCAAAAACCATCATATTTAATAGGGAGTTGTCAGCAGTAAACTTCTGATCAACTGGACAAAATGAATTAATTTCTGATTTTATGGGTACAGGCTGAATATTTGCTCCATAGGGCACAGGAGAAAGGAGGTGACCACAAGGCTTCTCACTCCTTTTCTCCCTAGTTCTCCCTCCCGTTAATCAAATCATACCCAGTCATGTGGCATGTATGGTATGGTAGCTACATGACCAAAGAATCTCCCTCCATTTTGGATATTTTCTCTGTCTATGAGAACCATTCTGCAACTCTCACTCTCATAACAGCAAGACATCAATCACAGACCAGTCTGTGTCTGCATAAGAGATACAGGTTTGGGAAGGAGAATTTGAAAGACTACAAAACAGGAAAATCAAAGCGCAAAATCTACAGGTGTTGAAAGAAACCCAGTAATAACCTGCTGGGAGCACACAGATTCACTGGAATGAGATTATGTGCTGTCAGTTTCCATCAGTCCTCTCAACTGATCGCAGCATTTGATACATGCAAGCAAGATTCTCAGGCGATGGCAGATGAATACAACTCACTTTTTCCATCATTTGAAAGTCATTAGGATGAGAGTGCTGCGTGTACCAGAAGCATCAAATTATGCACCCATCATAGGATCAATTCCCATTATCCCCTGGGTTTTTGCAAATGAACACTGCAAATTAAATACTTCAATTAAAGCACTTGTAATTTGTTTTCTTGGTTAGCAATGATTTAGTTATGCCCATTTTTAAAACACAAGATAAACAAAAGTTCTTTTTCACACAGCTAACAAATCAGTATTTTACTCCTCCCTTTTACAATTGCAAAATTGTGATGTGAATGCAGAAATCCAGTTTTAAAATCATATCTTATTTGGTTGCTATTAAACCTGTTAATATTTGCATTACTAAGGATTACTTGAAACAGTAGGAAGCTACAATTCAAAACAACCAGAAATAGCAAGAAAGGGGGAAAATACAGCAGTACCAATTCTCAAATATTTTTATCCATCTGTACCATATGCAAATCAAGACATGCTCTAGCTTAGGCTCCCAGCCTGTCACAGCACTACACAGATTGCTAGATCAAGACATTCAGAAGCAAAGAATGGGCTGAATAAACTTTTACGATATTTTGATTTTTTGACCAAAGACACAATCTAGAATACCAGGGCAATACAAATATTCACCAAGCATGGAATAAACAGGCTCTGTATGTTTGTCAGCTGACTGTCATAATCTTTAATGTGAAACATAACATCCTGCTTTAGGCTTGCTGGATTTCCTTACAGAGTAAAACAATTAACACAGGGAAAATAAATCTGGGGACTACATCCCCTCATACAGTATGCCTCAGAGAGAGAGCAAAGCTATTCAAGGTGTTGCTATGTACATGAAAATATACAGAACAACAAGCAGAGGAATCAGAAAAACACTCCACAGCATATAGTTTATGTAAATTTAAACTGAAGTCTGTATACAGAAAATGAGAACAAAATGTGATATTTATTGAGTTCTATTCACTTGGAACATAAAGCTGGAATAATAATAACAGGTGTTCTCAGATATATGCTTGAATGCCAGGAAATTACTTCTCTACATTTTTTGTCTACTACAAAGAATATGCTAGCATTTTATCCCAAAATTAGCATTTCTATGTCTCCAGGCCAGTTTATCTTCTACTACCATTCCTTGTATTGTATATACAGCATCTTTCACACAGTATTAAAAAAAAAAAAAAAAAAAAAAAAAAGGCACCCACCACTCAACAAACTTTTAATAAAACTTGGTAAAAGTAAATCTTTCTAAACTGGAACATCCCCAGATGTTACTACAGATAACCACCACACATTATCCCACAAGTGGAAAAGGACAGAAGGTAGGCTTAATACTAGACTTCTGTATTTCCAAAAGGACCTATTTCCACAAAGGATTAAATTGTTTTCTCTCTGTGAAAAAGTACACTTTCACAAATAAACACTATTGAAAATGGACCTATATGTTCTTAGCCCCTTCATACCCCATTCTATGCAAGCCACTGCAGAGCAGTGTGCCCCCTCTTTCACAGCTGTACACAATCTCCAAAGTAGCTGGTAAGCTGACAGACTCAAAATATTATTTCTGAGGTTCTTTTTGAACCACTATCATACTGCAGAGCAGTAGCTGTACTTCCAGTTCCACAAGTTGCTTTAGTCCCTAGTCCCAGCAGATCATTAAAACAAGGGAGGCGCTTTATACACTTCATCTTTTAATAAGTTAGAAGCTATGATTCTAAACACAAAGTCACCCTTGTGGCCCCTTCACAAGCCACATACACTGTCCTAATTATTTCAAGTAACTCAATTCAGTTGTGTAATTCTGAGCTAATTATTTTTTCCCCCAAGTAGGCAGTCAGGATTTTAATGGAAAATGTGCAGATGTGAATATCCAACTGTGTGCATTCTCTTATGTATATGTTCATGCTTCATAAACCTTCTACCACAATTTAATTTTCACTGGATCATAAATATCTGAAGAAAATTGAACTCAGAGGATTTTCACGGAGTAAACACTTTAAACCTCAGAGCTGGAGTCTATTCCCTGCTGTTATGCAAGCAGTTTCAAGCAGTGAAATACATTCTGAGGCTATCAAACACAGGACTTGTCACCTAGTGATTGATTTCTCCATCTTTCCAAACAGGTCACAGATATTTGCTTCAGTCAAGGATTGCGTATTCTTATCATCTACCAATGACAAAGCCAATTCTTTTTCAGTGGGTCAGATACAAATCAAAATTCAAGACAAACTCTCCACAGTGAATCAATACTCACCAACCAACCACCTCTCTTGAGAACAGCTAAGCAGCATTTCTGCCATCTGATCTTCCCAGAGGAGTGAGGGACAGCTTTAATTCTGCTTTGTATCCCTTTAGTGCAAACTACTGAAATATTCAGGTAAACATGAATCCGCCTCACCTTTGCTCCCACCTCACCTTTTTCCTAACCAGAGCTGTCTCCCTCAGATAACTCTAGCAAAGGAAATTTTCACCTTTATGGCCAAATCCCAAACTTCTGTTACAGAATTTACAACTAGCAGAAGCAGCTGTTCATAATCCCTTTATAACCTTGCAATGAATTCATGCCTGGATCCAATTCTGCAATCATTACTTCTGAAGCCACAGAACCCCTTCCTAAGGAGAAAGATCTTTAAAAATATCAGAAAAAGCTGTGTGACTGAGTCATCAGTTTAAGCTGGTTGAATTCCAAAGGTACTTTTGAGAAGTTTGTGTCTGTCCATGTGCTATCCTAGGAGAAAAATAAATACAGCAATCTCAACAAAAATAACAGAAGAAATAAGTTTTTGTATTGACTGCAAAAGAATAGCCAAATTCATTTCAAGGACAGAACTAGGCTGGAAGCTAACACAAGAATGTAGTTCCAGTGGAAAGAAGGTGTTTGACCCTGAGAAGTCTGAAGGCAAAAACACCACAGACAGCAATCTTACTTTAACCAAGAGTCACTGTTACTTTCCCACACAGCTGTTAATCAGGAACCCTTAGATGCAATAAACAGCAAAAAGCTCATATACCAGGAAACAAACAACAAAAAACCAACCAAAATTTATTCCAAAAGAATATGAAAACGGCATTATCTCTAAAAGATGAAAGGCATATTTGCACTCCAATTTACAATTCTTAAAATCATGCCTATTTTCCCTTTTTTATCTTGTTTTCAAATTATTATTTTTCCCCAGTCTTCTCAAGAGCTACATTTCTGGGCCTACATGTAGCCAAGCAAAGTCAATCTGAGTACAAAAAACAGCTGACTACCTTAGTCTCTGAAAAACACAGGTGAAGACATCTCTTCAGGAAGGGTGCATACATTTCTGTACTTCTCACCTCTCTAATGCTTACACACCTTGGTGTCAGCCTCAGGTAGCTTTCTAGACCTTCATCTGTCATAGTATGTACAAGACACTGTAATAAAGAGCCAGCTCTAAGCTTCCCGCTTGCAGTCAGCATTGCCAAGTGCAACTGCACGTGAGGGGCAGCGCAGCAGATGCTTCAGGCACCCCGCTGAAAAGAAATTAATTTTCAGGAGCCAGGGAAGACAACACCGCAGTGCAAGAAAGTTGTGAAAGAAGCATAAAGAAGCCCTTTTGGGGACTGTGATCAGAGTCCTTTTTGCTCTGAGGTCTATGCGATAGCTCACCCCAGTAATCTGTGCCCACTATGAAGCCAAAGCAGCTCTTGAAGATTGTTGTGCTACATTGGTGGCTGTGTCTTGAGACAGCTGGGAAGCCAGAGCAACTGAGACAACATATGCTGTTAAGAAAGCAATATGATCTCCTCCTTTCCCATGGAGTACTGGGCACTACTCATGGTCTGCACACACACAGGTACAAACATGCCCATTCCTGCCTGAGACCTTTCCACACAGAGGCAGACGTTCCAATGCACCAATAGGTGTAGAACTACACACAGGACTTCAGCTGAGGATATGGAAAAAGTTCCTCTATGAGCAGAGGTAAGCAAGTGGGAAAAGTGAGCAATGGATGAGAGGAACAAATGTGACGTGACACTGAGATGCTCTGAGATCTCAGATGCTGAGATCTGTGTGACAGCCCCTCAGCGGCATTTAAATCAGTTCTTCCCAGCAGTCAGGGAACATGCAACATTAGGATTCCTGCTGGTCTAATTTAGTGCAGACAGAACAACAGCTTTAGCACCCAATTAAACAAACTTTTCTCCACCATCCACTTTGATCTATTGCCTCTAACAACTGCCCCAGCTGCCTATGGTTAAAAGCTACCCCATTGCGTGTCCCAGTTTAACTGTGGTACTTGTTGGCAGTGATGGCCTGGAGGACAAAAGTATAAAGGGGCTAAAGTGCGGATATCTCATGGGGGCTGTGAGAATCAATAGCAAGTAAGAATGGCAGCTTGGATGTAGGTTTTGGCTCAGGACACTCTCCTAACAATACTGATGAGGGCTATAGCAGCAGTGACCCCTTCCATATGTACCTATAACTGTACCTGTGTATACACACCTGTGCAGCCTGTTGCTTAAATTCGTGTTCTAGTATCTGATACTGATTGCCACAAGAGACTTACAGTTTGTCCTGGTATGGCCATTATTCTACCACAGACAGATAATCAATAGCATTCTTCTCATGACTCCTGAATGCCTACGGGTGCTTTTTCAGCAGCAGATGCAGAATATATGTATTCCCACAGTGTCCTAGAGAACAGACAGCTAATGGCCAGCTAGATCCAGCTGCATCAGCAATGTCCTGAGGCAGGCTGCCACCTGGTTGTAGTTGAGAGAGATGACAGCAAGCACCCTTCAGTCCTTCAGCTTCCTTCACAGCAACGTTACCTGGCACCCAGAAAAGTGTTGTTGTGTTTGTTGTTGCAGAGGAGATGAAGGGTGATGAAGGTGCTGGCTATTTATCAGTAGAATCCGGGAGTTCTTCAAGACATGATAATTGTTAGAAATACGGGTAGTAATTCATGGGAATAAATGGTGTATCAGGTAATATAAATAAAATAAACCGGGGAAGAGAAGAAGGGAAGGGGGGGGGGGTTGTTCCTCTCATTCCATTCAGGTTAAGAAATCCAGCCTGGAGACACACAGCGAAACCGCGGCAGAGGGACATTTGCATGAGAAGGAGGGTGTAGCTGCCAAGACGGGAAGTGGCCAACGACCCTACGCCCAAAGGATGGCACCAGATAAGATGCCTATCAAGGGACCATTGACACTCGAACCCTGAATGCCCGGGTCCGGAAATCTGGGCGATGCATATCTGAGGGCCATTGGCACCTCGGACCTGAATGCCGGGTTAAGGGAACACGGGAAGACGGCGATTCTGCTCTTGGCTGAGGTTTTTGTGCAGCTTGGGACAGAGAAAAGAAACCAACTTGAATATGAGAGACTTGGAAAGAGACAAAGGACTACTAGCCGCGGGCAAATTAAACAGTATAAGACCTGCGTCTTCGAAGCAGTGCGTGTGGACGGTGAGCATCTGGTCTTAGCGAAGACAGGTTCCACGTTCACCCGCATCACTGCCCGGGGGTGATACGCTGTCCGTTTTTGGTGGTGGCTATCGGACTGTTACTACGGTCGCGAAATAAATTTTATTTTTCATATTTTTATTAAAATTGGCTCACTCGCAATTTTCATTTATAACAATAATTCAATCTGGATGCCCTGAAAAAAACATTTTCCCCCTTTCAGCCCCTATGGTACAAATGTACTTAAAAACACTATCATTTGATGGGTTCTGGTTTGTCTAGATCAATACATGCTTGTCCAAAAACAGAAACAATATTCCACAGCAAGCAGGATAACACATCTACACTGCCTAAGTCAGCCTAAGGACTTTATCGAAGTCTGGACTGTGTTGCTCTGGGTAAATTCAGTATGAAACACTGTCACTCACTACACATAGGCATGAAAAAACCCCAACCTATAGAAGGTAAAGGATTGAGGAAATTAATCCCTACGGTGAATGTGGTCTGTTGACATATCTGCCTGTTCAGAATATACTCTGTGCATATCTTGAAGCTTATACATATATACAAGTTTAATGGATTCAGCTTAAAAGAGCCAGTTTTAAGAGCTGTATTTTTACCCACAAAACCCTGGATCAAAGTGGCTTAAAAGTATGCAGTCATATAGCTTTATTTCCAGTGATACAGAAACATTCCTGTAATTGACACTGCCCTGTATCATGATCAGTTTCTCACAGTGGTCCTCTCCAAGGTACAGGTTGGGCTTTTCATATTATTTCCTGAGGTATTTGTAGAGTTTATACCAAGAATCTGGGAGCAATTACCAAAAGGCAGACAAAGCGAGAGGGCAAGTTAACTAGGTAATGAACATGAAATTTAAATCAAGCAACCTGCTTTCTGTGCCTCAAGATAGGATTCCAGATGTTTTGTAAGGAAATAAAAGACAAGACAGTAAGAGATCAAGAAATACACCTCAGCACTAATGATTTGAAAGCTCTATTCTTGTAAAATGGAATGATACAGGTCAAAAGTAAGGTGTTCAAAAAGGCTTTAGAAAAAAGAAATGCTACAGGTGAACTAATTTTTTTAGCTTCAATCATTTAAACTGCTTAGAGAATTTACTTAAGAAAACAATACATTCTATTCAGACCTTTCCTGATATCTTTTACTTTCTGGCTGTCAGCAAGAAGAAAATGTTGCCTTATGTCATACAGCCTATTGCTGAGAGAATTGATGGTGCTGTTCATCTCATCCTTTCTTTCCTTCACCTTAATTAGAACTGAAGACCGAAATTTTGAGACTCTCAACACTCAGGAGATAAGTAAATTACAAGGGAAAAACAGCTAAGGGCTTGCCTGCACGTGTTGCACACCAGATAAGACAACACTCTTTCCTTCCCCTCTGCTATTACAGCGTTTCCACTGCAGCATGTTTGGCCACACTAAGATATACAATACTACAAAAGCTATTTATGAACGCTCCCATCAGTTCACACACAGTGGTAACAGCACAAGACTGCAGTAACGAGGAACATTTTGATATGACATTTTTCTAAGGGTAACCTTGATTTCTGCAGGAAAGGGAGGAGCTGCTCCAAACCTTCAGGCCTGTGGTTCAAGCACTGATGGAAGACCAGAGCTCTACCTTTGAAGATAAATACCATTTTGGATGCTCATTTAAAATTAGGTTTAATTGATTCACTTGCATAACAAAGGCAGTAGCTTCTGAAAAGTGCTCACCTAAAGGAAGTCAAACCGCTGACACAATGTGAAGAGCTGAAAACAAAGTGATGCAGCTGACACACTCATCTCAGGGACATGGTGCATCCTGATTTCCTTAGGTGGCTTCTGCCTAATGCTGTCATGCAAAGGCCCTTCAGAAACCCAGACGTGATTTTCAAAACATCCAGCTCTGGCCACTGATACTGAAAGACACTGAGAGACTCCACCTGTCACGAAATTCTCTAAAATAAGTGCCTGTATCAGCTTTTGCTGTTTGAGCGAGATAATAAAAAGAATAATCACTGTCATAGCACTTGATGGCCTTGGTAAGTGAAAAATTTATCAATATTTTTCATTTCTCCCACCCCCCCATGAGAAGTGAAAACAAGTATTTTCTAAATTCCTAGCAAAACAAAAAATCCAAAGTATTCTCAACAAAATCATACATTATTGTTTAAAACTTTAATGATAATTAAAATAAAACAAAATAAGGTGACTAGAAAAGCAGATATACCTTGGATTTTCAGATCAAAAAATCTGACTAATGTTTCATTCATATGGATGTGACAGGGCCACCAAGTCTGCTTTACTTCTTGGAAGAAAATCTGTCCACTTTATATCTCTAAAGATTTGATTGACTTAACTTTATGTTTTATTCCATGAAGGACACAAACTAAGGTAAACTGGCAGCAGATAATCAGAGGCAGCACCAACCCTCAGCAATAACTTGAGCTGATGTGCACTCCTGGTGTCATGAGGAAGGATGCCAGGCCACTACAACATGTCCCTTTCCTTCTCTTTCCCCTAATCTTATGTTTGTATTTGCCCCTTGTTGTGGACTGATAATGTTGCATAAACATAAAACTAGTTCTCGTGCCTGTAAATGGAAATAATATTTCATCTGGTATAAAAAACCATGCTGAGGTACATACTTTATTTTCTTCCTGTATTTTTGTGTTGAATACCATGCTGTATCTTCAGGGGTTTGAGCTCTTACTCCTAGATCATTTGATATAACAAACCAAATAAACAGTCCCCAGATAAATACATGAATGGAAGCTATCACCTTTGCTATTAAAAAGGGGCTATTTAAGTCATACAGTACAGAGAATAAAATGCTTCAGTTCCTCTCAGACACCATTTGGGAAAGAAATATTGTGTTAGAGGCACACAGGTATAATGGTTTTATTTGCCACAGTTGTAGCAACTAGGTTTATTGCTATACAAGGCGCAGAGTAGCAGAGCCTGCTTGTCATATTCAAATTATTTGGTGCCTTAGATAGCAATTTTTATACAGCTGCTTTCAGAGCTTCCTCCTTCTTGTTCACCAAATCACTCTTAGAAATATCACAACAGGAACAAGCAAGTCCTTTTAAAACCATGTTAAGAACATCATTGTGAACCGCATCTTTAAATAAACTGCTGTCCTCTTTAGAAGGAAATTCTGACTCTGAGTTATTCTAAAGTGAAAGACACCAAATGGTGTTTTGATTTGTATTTCATGGGTCTTTCCCAACACTAATGAGGGCAGCCTCCCAGCCCTCCTCCAAGGACAATGGCTCAATGATTGTTTTTTCTCCTGCTGTGGGGAAAGAGAGACAGTGAAACTACATGAGTGCCTTGTGGGTCACAGATAGTTTGGGGTACAGGTGAGCTCAGCTCATGGTGCTCCCAGCTGTCAGATCCACCTTGTGAATCAAGCCCAAAAATCACTTCTTCCCAGACAGACTGGTCACTGCTACTGCCCATAGTGAAATTCTTCAGCCAAAAGAAAACTGGAGGGGAAGGGACAAATCTTTGACATCTTTTTGCCCTTTTCTAGCTCTTTACCTTCTGAAGATCTTAAATACTTGATTATCAATGGTAAACAAGGAGACATATCAACCCTTTCTCTTCAAGCCAGCTGGTAGGTAACTAGCAGCACCCAAGCAGGCACTGCACCATCACAACAGGATGACTTCTTATGATTTGCCAATGTATGACACAATAGGAACTTGATTCAGCAGGATCCTCCTCTTTCCAGATCATGCAGAAACATCACGAACTATAGAAAATGAAAATCGCTGCCCACTGTAACTCAAACAATCAAAAGCCTCAGATGTCAAGCTGGCCCTGCTGTCCTGGAGCACTGGAAAAAACATCTGGCAATATACACATTGCCAAGTTGTTAATTACTGAATCATATTTCATCCATACATATCCTAAGCAATCTGTTACTAGGTCCTGATTTATTTAATAACTTAATGGACGTTGAAGAGTTTGCAGAAAAGAATGCTGGACCTCAGGCTTGTGTTGTTATTTTGTTCAAATGAAGCAACAGTAGCTGAAAAAACCCTCGTGAGTCCTCAGCAGAGGTAGGAAAAAATAATTCTGCATTGTGGAAGACCGTGAAATCAGATCAAAGAGCAACTGCAAAGCATCCTCTTTTGAACTGCAAGAGTAGATGAAAAGAATCATTTACCCTTATGTTCTTAAAGTGGGATTAGATCTACAGCTTGGAGACTGGTTCAGAAACAATCATAATCAACAAAACTTTCACAAGATGTAAACTGTTCAATATACAATAGATCTTTGAACTGGATGACCTTTGGAGATTTATTCTGTCATACCTTCAGTCCTGTAATTTTCATCATCAAAGTGAAACTGAAATGCTTAGTTTTACCATTAGCTAAATATAAACAGATCTTCTATTTCTGCAGACTGTTTTGCATTAAAATATACCAAAATGTCTTGCAGAGTCCATTAAGTGGCATTCTTTTTTGCAGGAGAGGAAGGACCAATGATTCTCAGAAAACTGCATTTCCCCCCCCCTCAGAATCCTGGAAGAGCCCTCAGGATGCTCTGTGGACTGGGGGCTGTGGTGATTGCATCCACCAGCCCCTCTTTGGGGTATAAAGACCTGAGGAGTATGTTTCTTCTGATGAAGCAAACTTGTGGTTGGTGAGACTGCATGCAAGATAAAGTTTGTTATACCTCCCAAAGGCATACTTTGGAGTCTTCTTTGGTCCACACTGGCATCCTCTTGCTGCCTCAGGCAGCTGATGTTCCCTCAAGCACCTCCCTCTCAGACATGGGGGTGGTGGATTGTGAGACTGGAGAAGCCCACTGGAAATTAATTTGCCACATGCACTTTGGCACAGGGATGCCCCACGCTGAAGGACCAAGCTGGGCAGTTGGGCAGGCACTGGAGGCACGTGGCAGGCACGGTGGCTGCACGGCACTCTGTGCCCAGGGCTGGTGGTGTCAGCATAAACACCCACACAGCTCAACTTTCTCCGTAACTGGCTGAGCAATGCAGGCTCAGCAGGTGGCAGAGCCTGGGCATGGTCTTCAGTGACTGAGATCTGAGTATCAGACAAAATCCAGGGCCCAGACTTTCACTAAACACTGGAAGAAACACAGAATTGGGCTCAAAACTCAATGCCTCTTGCTGCTGGTTAAGGAGATGCATCTGAACTCTTTAATCACCCAGCCTTGATAGGGGAGGTCTCAACATGGATCTGAAGAGACCACAGCTGCAATTGTCATAAATACATAATACAATCCCACTGCTAAATCTAGAGAATAAAAGAATAAAACAAATATTTACTAATCTTTTCAGTTTCAAGGGCAAAGCTGTACAGCTACAGTTCACTCATGCTCTAGGTCTTCTGAAAAGGGGATGGTTATAGTGAATCTGATTAGTTTCTTGTCTCTTTATAAACATAACACACGGGTTTCTCAGTCTGTGCATCCTTATTATTGTGTCAAATAAATGTGATTTTGTTATTTTCATAAAGTTCAAAAAATAATGAATTTACATGCTCATAGCAATTTCAAATAAAATCTATATTCACATCTCTGAATATTGTCATCTGTCCTTAAAAACAGGTCTAGCAAGTTTCTGTAAGCAACGTGGTGAGTCCAGGTGAGCTACACACTTGGCAAGAGCTTGAGGAAGTGAATTTTTCCAAATGTCAAAATGCAGTACCTGCCTGCACTGACCACTGCTGATACAGGCAAAACTGCCTGCCCCATGAGTTTCCCAGTATTCCAGCTTCATTTCAAAGCCCTCAGAGTCTTAGAAAACACTCCTGGCCAGCTGAAGGCACTGGTGTCTTCTGGCAGCGCACATGCAGATCTGAACTTTATTTCTCCCTTTAAGCATGTTAAATCTTACATGGATCTACCTGTCTGCCAGCTGCAGTGTTCAGAGAAAAGCTGATGCAGAGAGCCTGTCTTCTGAAGGTTCACAAGGAGCCTGCCTATAAGAACACCATGAGCCCTTGTCCCTTGTAAGGGCCTAATCTGAAACCACATTAGAGATGGCAGAACAAACTACTCTGTTTCACTTCTGTGGGTCTTTGAGTAGCCAAGATCTTGCTGTAACTATATATCTACATAGAGTGAATACTCCATCCATCTATACAAAGTACAATATTGTATTACAGTGTTATATCACAGACTGACTTTGGTATAAAACAGCATCCCTTAACCTGAGGGGAGGCAATAACTCTCAGAACAGGTAAAGCAGAAGGACTCATATGTTGTACCTTGCATGGCGATCTTGCTGATAAATCCATTTCCAAGTAAATTCATCTAATCATTTAGAAGCAGTGAAGTTAGGATTTAAGTGCAGCTCTAGAGCCCACTGAAGTCATCAGGTATCTCATGGCTTTCTGGAAGCTTTGGATTCACAGTGCAACAGCTATTCAAAACCTAAACCTGAGAAAATGGAATGTTCAAGAACAAATAGGACTGATCACAACTGCAGATGTCTACTTGTACTCAGAGAATCTAGGGTACAGGACATGATAGGCTTTGTTTCTGCAAGGAGGTGGGGCTAATGCGTCCCTTGCAGGGAGCCCAGCTCCTAGTAAAATTTCCCTCATAAACGATTATCTTTCTTTTTCTCTGTTGGAAGGATGCAACAGAGCAGAAGGCTAAAAGCTCGACTATCCAAAGCTCTCCATCCTAATGCACTCCTGAAGAGCACAGCTTTGAAGAAAGACAAAACCAGGTGATGAGCATTCAAGTGGTAGAATTTACTGAAGAGCCCTGAACAACAAACTGCAAGACAATGCATTATATTATGTTTCAGACCCTATGCCACTTCCACCTCACAGGCTGAGCACCTCACCCAGATTCACACATTGATCCTGCAGCAGGATCCATACAAGCATGAAGGCTGACATAACGTTAATTACCCGTGCCCATTAGCAGAACCTCTTTTCCTGCACAGCATGTAGCATCCACAGTAATTTTCCAGGGGACGGACCAAGGGGTGTAGCTGAAACAAAATGCCCTCACATGAAAAGCACGGATAATATATCATTCTCTGTGCTGCATAATTAATTCCTTTGTGCAAGTTCTTGTACATTTGTGCATCTTTGAGGTAAAAAGTGTGATAAAATCAGCACTATTCTTTTTATGATACAGATAGAATTTTCAAAAACCTAATCCTCTGTTAAAAATGTGAAGACAATACAAAGGCTGCAAATGCATTAAAAAGTAAACAGCATAAAATTAAGCCGAGCTTTTTAGCACGGATGCAATTAGAAACAGATCAGAGTCTGGATGTCACAAACTACAAAGCTTTGGCAGATGTAATAAGCCTTAGCAAGACATTATATGGTTTTTAGTCTCCTCACCTCACACAAACCTGAGAGATATTCTATTATAGGGAAAAAAACCAACATGCACATACACATACAATGAGATCTTGTACATAAGTGTAAGCAAGCCTTCGAGGCTGGCAATCAGATATGCTGGAGGCAAGCAAAGCTCAGCCCATCTTTATGCCTGGCCATGAATACCAAGGAGAGGGCTGGAAAACTACTGTGTTATTGTTTTATACCTGAGATCATACTTAGATGCCAGGGAATGTTAAAACAACTGTGATTAAAGGGTCCTCTTTCTGACAGAAGAAAAAAGTGTAAAGAGAAAAGACAGAAGAAAACCACTAGTACATCCCATGGAATGTTGTGCCTTGCCAGCTATATTAGTCTTCCTACAACTATAAGCCTTCCTGAACACAGGAGGTTGTACAGCCACAAGAAGTCTCTCTTCAGTAACAAACCAAAAACCACTTTCTCTACTTGTATTATCCTGAACACTTTCTAAATGTTTTCTTTCATATAGAAAAACCTGGCATTAAAGAATCTGGCAGAATCTTTGAAAAGCTTCTTTGTCTCTCAGTTTCAGCAACATAATGCTAAAGGTATTATAAGATAGTAAGATAAAATAACCTTCTATCTCCATAAAATATGTTTATAAAAAACAAAAACCACACCAGTAACTGCTGCCTCAAAAATACATAAAACAAATTTACACTCTTAAAATTATAAGTCAAATGAGACTTCAAAACAAAGCTATAATAATTATTCTATTATTATCACACTTATAATGAGAATATACTCATTTTTGGATCAACTTTTTTTCCTAAAACTTAAACCCCTTTCTTTCAAAGAACGGAAAAGTAAAACCATTCCAATTCATCTAATAATGCAGTGTGAGAGTGCATAAATGCAAATGTGCTGCTGAGCATGATCAGCACTACACACCTGAGAGTCACAGAGTCCTGTTTAGCTGAGTAAAGTTTCCTGGTTGAGCAGGGAGCTCTGGCATCCAGCCCGTGCAATCAGCACACCAGCTTGTCACGGCAGGCTATACATGGTCACGGACATGTTTAGGTATTTCAGAAGTTTTTTATGACTTACCATATGTGTCTAAAGTCACCTCAATCTGGACTGAAATTACTTACCAAAAACTGCTGCAAATGCTGTAGTTACTTTATTTCCCAAATATATATCACTTTGTCATCTAGTCGTTTGTGTAACACCAATAAACCCAACATGCATTGGAGTGTGAATACACTGTTGAAAGTGTTGATGCTGTTGAAAGATTATATCAAGGGCATGGAAAAATATGATTAAGTTCCATGTCAGTGAGTTCTCACATTTTTGTATAACACATACAGTCACTGTTAGATTTAAAAAAAAAAATAGCTTTTTTACAATGAAAGGGAAATATCAACTAAACAGAAATAATGTCAAGCAGAAGCATAAATTATAGGCAGGTCTGACAAGCCAGTACCATGTATTAAAGTTGCTATGGATGCCCTGAGGCAGGGCAGCACAGTTCTCTCAAGTGTTATGAAAATAGACAATTGAAGGTACATTGTAAATTTGTTCCAAAATGTGCTCACCTTCAGCTGGTGTTCAGCATGGTGCTGGCACTGAACCTGTGGCCAGCAAAGCTGTAACCGTCTGTTCCCAAGAAAACCTGACCCAAGTCTGCGAGCTCAGCCATTCAGAAGAAATCACTGCAGTATTCCTTGAATCAGGGAAGGCAGTGATGGGAAGGGTTTCACACAATCTTCCAAGGCAGCTCATGTAGCATCACCTGCATTTTTGGAGTCTTTTCTTCTACCACCATATTCTTCCAGTTTTCAGGTTTGTCATCTTACATTGGCTGTAATTTCCACACTTGTGACTAGATTTAGTTAGCCTAGCTCCCTATGAAAATCAGATTTCCAGGATCAATCTGTTTATATGTATGTAATAAACTTCTAATGCTGATTTCAGGCCAATCAGACAGATACTGTAGATATCAAATATGATGAGCTCAAATATGATGTGTATTTTCAAAAACCAGAGTGAAGCATGCCAAGGTTTTGATTTTGTTGGCCAATTAAGTTAAATGAGGCAGCCTGAACACAGCTGTGGAAATATTTGACAGAACAAAGGCTGTAAGAAAAAGTATGGGAACTGTATAGGATACATGGTAAAACCAGAAAATAGTAGTTTAATTTAGTTTTTAAAAGTCTATGAACGAAAAACTCAAGACCTTGACGTACACACCTTTGCGAACAAGATAAAATTATAGCAACAGCTACATTTAAGCTAATATTAATGATGTGATTTTCATTGCTAAGGTTTATTGTCTTCTATAATAAATGGGATTGCTGCTGGAATCTGAGGGAATTTAACAGCCATGCTGGGCTGGCCATCTCTGTACAATGCTCAATAAAAATGCTGTGTAGCATCTATGTGCCTAAAAGAAAGAAGAACAGTCTGTATATGTATAAACTAGTCCAACAGAGAGAGTCAAAACCTAACTAATGGCTCCTAGTTGATTTTAACCCCATTGCAATCAGTGGTGGGCTAACACTGGGGATGGTGGTGGTGGTTGTGTGAACTGCACTGAGCAGCAGAGCAGTAACAGCTGAACATCATTCCCAGCTGCTTCCAACACATCCATGCCTGGGTCACTTCTCGTTCCAGCTCAAATAGTAATTTCCACAAGAAATTGACTTCTCTCCTTTCAGCAGGGCGGCAAAGAAACCCATATTTCTTAATACCCTTTCTGGGAATTCTGCATTGCAGTTGTTGGAAGAAACTGCTAGTTTTATACCTAAAATTTAATTAAAATATCTCCAGGATTTTTTCTCCTGTAATTTAGGGACATTTCTTTCACAGGCTAACCAGAATTATTTGCAAACTGTTATGGCTATTGCAGACAAAAGAGGTCACCAAGCTGCAACAGTAGCTGTAATTAACACAGGAGCATACGTCAATATGTAATTGACTTCAGAGGGAATTCAGAGCAGCCACACAATCAAGCAGCTCTGACAAGCTTTTGGCATCCAGACAGCAGCTACTCCTGCCACAAGCTGAAACAAGAGCAGGAAGAGACTGACCAGTTTTTTCTGCAAGGATTTTTCTAAGATCATTGTCCCTAGATGCATGGTCTCATCAGATCCATGAAAGCCACCCTGCTTAGGGATTCTCAGTTTAGGTGAGCAACAGTGATGGCAGAATTTCAAAGCTCTTGACCAGTTAGCAATTTACCATGGCTTGAATGACAGAACTGCAGGACTAGGCATGATGAATATGGGTTGCAGCTACAAAGATGTCAGATTGTGCCATTGGGTCGGAATGTAACATCTCAGCACAAACAGGAGCCTTAGGCAGTCATAAAGGAATCTGGGAGGAATGGGCTTGGAGGATGATTTTTTGCCCCTGAGAGCAATGTGCTGGATAATTGTACAGAAGGAACAGCTCTCCTTTGAGAAGCAAGCTAATAATCACATTTTTTAATCTGTAATTAGTCCTGATAGTGAAAGGTATAGTCCACCACCCTCTCCAATCAGAAACACAGACAGTGACCATTTAAGAAAGTTTGAGCCCAGCCAGACGCACACAGTGTTTTGCAGGGGTGGGACACATCCCTATTCTGAAACGAACCATAAGGTGGCACTGCTTTAAAACATTACTTTTCCCTGACATTTTTTATGCTCTACAAAACCCCACAGAGTTCCCACTTTTAATTTAAGTGAATCAAGTCATCCTACAGAAACAGCAGTGATACAGTGAGAGTGTACATCATTGGTATTTGTACTTTCACACATATTATTTTCTCAGAAATCGCTACGTTTTGTTCTGAAAACCAAAATGTCTCAGATACTTTTGTTCAAGCACTGCAACACCCATTTCAAAATTTATGTTTGTGTGTGTAACAGCCAGACACATCTTCCCTTTATACAACCTCTGACATGTAAGACCATAAAGATCCTGCTCTTTCTCTGTGCATGGCAACAGCCAACAAAGACGCTTCTGACAAGTTATTTTCTAGTTCACATCTAATGTGCAGAACAAGCTGTCAGATAAATACAGTCATTCCAAGTGGAGTTGCAGGAAGTTCCTAGTGGTTATGGTAAAATGAACTGAGATACTCTGTGTCTATTGATTTGCTGCTATATTAGACCTGGCCACCATTTTAAATGAATGGCGAAAGGGACATAAAGCCACCTATAAAAAGGAGACTATGACAGTCTGAGAGAGTATAGTAGAAGAGTGTGATGTGTGATTCTTAATAAACTTCCTGAATGCAAAAATAAGGACCCTCCTAAATCTCCAAATCCCATGGGCACAGATAACCAGCTGCTGGTTTTGTGCCAGGGTACAGTACCAGTTTTACATAGCACACTGAAAAGATACAGGTCAGAAAATAAATGCTCACTGACTGCAGAACCTTCTGTTGGGTTGTCTTGTAAGAGACTAACTGATCTGAAAATAACAAGGCCATGAGTTCAGGTCCCCCTTGATCTTCTGTATTCAGCCAGTCTCCTGCCCTGCAAAGAACTCCTCAGCTTTCAGGCAGTCCTTTGCTGTGAACAATGCAAGGTCTTTAAACCACTGTTATTTTTGCAGTCTCCACCACAAAGTATGGCTCGCCCACCTCCAGCTACCACATGCTATGCAGAAGAACACATTAGGGAAAGATAGCTGAACTACCTGAGCTCAGTTTTAGATATTTTCTTTCTTACAGGTACTTTTGATCTAGCTTTACATCCCAGTAGTGACCTTGCACTGGCACCCTTTCAACCAATGAATCAAAGTGTTCAAAAAGCTAGTGAGGTGATGGACAGGCCACAGACCCCTTTCCAAGTTAACTGCATGGTAGAATGATAAACCAGACTGCAGCTGACTTCAGGACGTGCAATTGCCAGTGAATTGACCCAGGCTGTGTGTTGGCAGACAAACAACATCTATTCATTGATGCACCTCTTTGAATTCAAGTATTCACACTGCCCATGGAGCAGAAGACACACTCAATACACAGTCTGGCAGAATGCAAAGCAGTGAAATTAAACAGCTGGAGAGTCACCATGACTGTCCATGCATATCTACATGAGGAAGTTCTCACAATCACTGTACTTGCACTTCAAATGGGACAATAGGCTACTTCATATCAAGCATATAAACACAGATCCCATCAGAGTGCAGTGACTCAGATGATTTTGAGCTGATCCCTACCATTCTGGCAAGGTAATGGAAAGCTCAACTTCAGTTGGCTGAAAAACCTTCCATGGATTTAAAAACCAAAAGACAGCAATAGTGGGAGACATGTGGATGGATGAACTTGTGAATATCAACATTCAGAGTTAATAAGATTCTGCCAGTAAGGTTCATATGATGAGTTTTAGTCTTTTTTTTTTCTTATTTTGATCATCCAAGATAGTCTTTATTCCAAATATACCAGAGGAGCAGTAATTAATTCAAATGAAGTGAGATTTTCTTTAAATGAGCAATAAGAACATTTCAAAACATTCCGAGCTTCAAACCTTAAAAAAAAAAAAAAAAAAAAAAAAAAAAAAAAAAAGATAAGTATTTATCTCTAAAACTTTAAAATACAACTTTTAGAGAAAGCAAGATTTTTTTTTTTAAGTCTGCAAGTACACTGTGGAATGGCACACTGGCTCTCTTTAAGAAGTAGGCTACCAAATTCTCCTTTTCTGTCCCCAGTCATAGCTAACTGAATACTATCAGTGGCAGTGAGAAGCTCTTGGACCTACTTGACTTTAGATCTTTTTGAGTTGGATACTAACAGCAGTTACCAAACCAGAGCCCAAACATTAAATACTATTAAATCCTTCGAATCCAATACAGAAGCACTTTGATTATACCTGCTTTGTGTCATCCCAGTTGAGGTCATGACTTTTAATGCTCCTCATATTGAATATTCCTGCCATATTCAGAAAGCTTGATTATCAAAATTATCCTTTGTCCTTTGTGTCTCACGGATAATTGAAGTTTATACATTGTACTTCATTAAACAGATCTGTCTGTATTTCCACAATGTAATTCCTGAACATAATCTGTGCAGTTTACATGCTCATGGCTGGATGGCATGATTATGGTAACTATACAGTAAACTGGGCTTTAAGTCAAAACTTCTAGAAACCCACAGATCCAGTGGCAGGGATCCAGCTTTGGAAGAAGATTAATTTTCTGTGCTCCAAACAGGCATGCAAAATGGCATCATTTTGTTACATTATTCAATATGTTTAGCTGAACAACATTTTACTCATGTCTAACTTACACTGGCCACTAATCATCACCTGTTTTTAGCAAGAGGGAAAGTCCAGAAGGCAATCATATACAGCCCAATTGGTTTAAACTAGTACTACAAAAATGTGACACGCAGATGCTAATTCTTAGTCTGTTGTAGCAATGCAGGATGCTTAAACACAGTAAGTTCAGCATGAGTTCACATACCTCCTTTTCTAGATACTGGTGAGGACTACACAGAAGTTCTCAATGTTAATTCAATCCCATGTGTTTACCCCAAGCACAGAAATCACATCAGTACTTGTGAGGCCATAGACTCACTGTAAGACAAACAAAGTCAGAGGGAAAACCAAACATTTTACTCATTGACCAGCCCATCTTCTTGGGAAGCACCCACAGAGAGGATAGGAAGGTTCACAACTGCCAAAGCATCCCAGGTGTCTTGTTCCTAGGCAGCAGCATGTACCACTGGCTAACAGAAAATTCTCAAATGTAGCATTAGTGAAAACAGGGACATTACCTGCCCCTTTGTTTTCAGGAAGGCAGTGGATGGATTAATCTAGTCCCACACTTCGAGTAATTTTTGTCCCTCTTTCACACCTCATTATCTGAAGAGCATCCTAGCAGCATAAGATAGCTGAGAGACTCCTGTACCCAAAGTCCTATTCACAAGGCAATGCCATGCAGAGGTGATGGCTCTGAGGGGCCTTTCAGGAAAGAAGTGGCAAAGTGGGGTGCAATGAAAGAGAGGGGAAATAAAACATCTGATAGCTGCCTCACCCACTGACTGCAGAGAACATGAAGCAGCAGTGAAGGCCAGAGAAGGGGACCAGAGAGTAAGCCATGAAGGAATTAGGAAGAGCTACACAAACTTCACATAGCAGGAGACGGGCACCAGAGCTAAGGAAGCCAGACACAGAGCCTGGAGGTAATTTTGAAAGGATGCACCACTGGTGGATGCACCCAAGAGGACAGCAGTATGACTGAAGGTGGGAGGCAGTGTTTGTGGGAGCACCTCCTTTGGAAGGAGAACAGAAAGGGAAATGCCCACAGAAACAGTTATCATGGAGCTACCTAAGGTACAAGAAAAATGCCCTTTGTAGCTTCTGAAACAATGTTACTGTGAGCAAATTAACCTGATCAGCCTTTGAACAAAACGATGTGTCAGACTCCAGAGTTCAGAGAAGTTGAGCAGAAATGTGCATCAGAATCAGCAGGGATACAGCTAGTGAGTTTTGTGCCATTTAAAATGCCTCAGAAGAGTAGCTTCATGGATATTTCAATATGCAGATACTTAATTTGATCAGAAATGTAATTATCTGTGTCCTAGTTCTTCAGTATACCTAAGTATTGTCTTAGAAGATGCTACTCCACATGAATTTCTAGATTTATGCTATATAAATACATACATAAAAGTCTTGAATTATGTTCACTGAAAGCTGATCAGAAAACATTAGTGCTACCAGTAAAAGAAATACCTTATGGTGTTTGCATTAGTAATCCTGACTAGGTATTCATTTTTACCTTAGCTTTTTATTAATGAAAGAAGATCCTCCCCTCCAAAATAAAGTTACTTTATTGAGCTAGAATTATTTTACAGACTTCACTTGAAAAACTTAATTCATCATCCTGATTTCTACCCTTTAGTGGTCAATATATTTCCACACATGCACTGCTCTAAACCATTAATCCACCTGTGGGAAGGCAGCTTCCATAGGGGTGCCTGGTTGAAGCTCTTGGCAGGATTAAGCCCTATGAAGCAGAAGTAGTTTACAACACAGGGGAGGTCAGAGTACAGTAATTCTCTACATGAGGCTGCAGATTATATCTCATGTGGCAGGTTGCCAAGGAGCTGCTAGGAGCAGAGAACAAATACAGATGGGAGGAGGTGGATGCACCAAGGGTAGAATTCCACCAAAATGGCATTGGCTGCGAAGTGTGACAATAACAAGCAGTAGGAGAGGACGAAGACCAGGACCTACAGTGACCAGGAAAGGATGCTCCAGCAGAACTAGAAGAAGAGTCCCTGAAGGTCTCAGCAATGCTTCATCCAATGGATGAATTTTCACACCATAGCTCTGTCAGGCATCCTCAGCTCCAAAGCACCCCTCTTCAGCTACTCTCTCCTCCCAACTATTGCCCAGAGACCCAAGGCCCTCATGTGTTCTGAAGGTGCTGTCCCTTTCCCTCTCCTCCATCCTTCTTTTCAAACTGAGTTATGGGGAAGGAGAACTCACATGAGAAAAGTCTGAAATTGCTAAACAAGCTATAAAAAAACCCCTTAGTAAGCTCAGTGATAGATATAAAAATTTCACAGCTTTCCCCTGCAGAATCATTCAGCTATTTCAAAGCTGCACTCATTTCCCAAGCACTAGTTAAGGAACATCTCTTTGTTCAGGAGAGCACTGATGCATGTGCCTACACAAGTGTATGCTTTTACAACACAGCAACTTAGAAAGGCAATTTCCAGTTATCTAGGATAAGACAGTCATTTAAAACTATAGGTTTTCCCCTTGGTTTCTCTGGCAATCTTTGCACAATAAAATTTTCTCTCTTGCCCTCTCATGTACTATAGTGATAATACATATTTACGTCACTTCATGGTGGTGTCATGAGGATTCATTAACTCTTATAAGCACTCTGAAGATGTGAAGTCCTCCAAGCATTAAGTTCTATCAAGGGAAGAGCTTTTTAATGCACACTCAGCCACAAGGTGAGTACCTCTCCTATTCCACCGCTCTCGTTAGCATCTCTAAAGCTGTTTGCCAAAATCTGTCCTGTGGAGCAGCAGGACTGCTGTACAGGCCCAGGGGACTGAACCATTCAGATCAGTAAGGTTAACAGTGCTGATCTCAAGCACAGCAAAAATACTAAGAACACACACATACTTTAAAAATTCCTACAGAAGCAGTGCCAAGTAAGAAAATGTGCTTATGAAATCAAAATGGACCCCAGAAGCAAAAAACAAGTGAACTGACTGGGGAAATTACTTTTCTTCATTTGATTCAATGCCATGACTCCCTTTGATCCAGTGATTTGTGTCTTCCATTTCTAAATTGTATTCTGTCTAAATATAGTTATCACAGAGAACAGAAAACCCAGCCTGAACACCTGAGCACTTGTATTGAGCAGGCTATTCTCGAGGTGGTGGATCAGCACACCAGAACCAGCATTCAAAAACCACCTATGCCCAGATTGTCAAAGCACCAGCGTGCCCTCTCTTGACAGCAGTTCTAAAACTGTACACCCATCTCTGAGAGGCTCTAGCAGAAGAATGTCATAGGGGATCCATAATTCAACATCAAGCAGTGCAAAAGCAGCTCAGGACACACGCTGGCACTGCTCTGAGCCCCGCTGGGGTCAGGGCGGCTGCGGTGTCAGGGACAAGGTTCAACTTGACTGCAGCTGCCCAGGACACCTGCAGGCAGCTGCTCTCTCTCTCTGCATGGGTCAGCAGCAGGAGATGCATTTCTGTGCTCTCTGCCTTGCACTGCTGGATAATGGGGCCAAGGGAAAAAAGGGATTTTAGGCACCAATGTGGAATTCCTAACCTTTTAAGAGCCAGCAAAGAAAATATGGCCACTTGTAAGTTTGAATGCTAGTTTGTCACAGGAGAATTTATATGATTTCTGCAATTCTAGGAAACTTTTCTTTAATGAAAACATTCTGTCACCACCTGTCAGGAATAAATTTAGGCAAAGAAAACAAGACAATATTGAACTAGAAGGCAGGATCTTGCAAAACATCAGAGCTGATTCATCTCTTCCCATTCCTCCCCCCCCAATCCTGCTCCAGGCACCATGCCGAGAATACATTAATTTAACTTGCCTGGGGATTTACATTAGATTACTATCCATTATCAGGGACTTCAGATTCCTTTATTCTCCACCAATGTTGTACTTCTGTAAGACAGTACTGAATAAAAGTAACTTCACCTTTTTTTGAGTTATTCATTTTCTGTAGTCTGGTAGCAGGGGTGCCAAGTACAAAAGTCTTGACTACACAGTCCCACCCCTAGAACAGTATGCCAGTGTATTAGGATATAAATCTGTTATTTTTGTCTCAACATGCAAGAATTACCCGAGTATTATGTATGGAGATACACATTCTTGCTTGCTAAATCTGCACTCCTACTTTTTAGAATCTGAAAACAGTAGTTGAAACAAGTCACCTGTTGTAGATTAAGTTAAAAATTACTCTTTCTTGGATACAAAACCCCTCTTGAATCACACATTAAAAGAATGAATGATAAATAACTACCAGAAAACAAAGGCTTTTATTATCACCCAAGGCTAGGGATATTTTATTCTTTACACCCTCGACTCATTCTACACAATTTCTTCAATGACAACACTCAGGATTACAGCCTAGAAAGCACTCTGGCTAGACTTTTCCCCAGTAATTAAAAAAATTGAAATTTATTCATGTAATATACCACTTATCACCCTTCAGAAGGACCCTTTCCCTGCTCCTTTCCCTCATTCATTCAGTCCTGTGCTCAGCTGCCCTCCTGCAAGCCACAAAAGCACAGTTTGCTCAGACAAGTAGTTGACTTGGCAGCAGCGAGTGGCACTGAAAGCCTTGACAACCAGCCCTGCTTTCAATGTCAGAGAAGGGAATAGAAAAAAGAGAAGATCATTGAATCTAACCTTTGACTAAACATCTCCATGCCAACTTAACTATATCACTAGTGCCACATCCAGCTGTCTGTCGAACACCTTCAGGGACGGTGACTCCACCACTTCCCTGGGCAGTCCATTCCAGTATTTGACAACATTTTCAATAAAGAAATTCTTCATGATATCCAACCTGAACGTCCTCTGGTGCAGCTTGAGGCTCTGTCTTCTTGTCCTGCCGCTGGCTGCCTGGGAGAAGAGGCTGACCCCACCTGGCTACAGCCTCCCTTAGATGGCTGCAGAGAGTGATGAGGCTCCCTCTGGAGTCTCCTTTCCTGCAGGCCAAACACGCCCAGCTCCCTCAGCCACTCCTCATACAACCCACTCTCCTGGCCTTTCACCAGCTCTGTTGCCTTCTCTGGGCACTCAGCACCTTGCAGTGAGGAGCTCAGAACTGGACACAGGATTTGAGGTGAGCCCTCACCAATGCTCAGAACTGAGGGACAATCACTGCCCTGGGCCTGCTGTCCACGCTATTTGTGAAACAGCCTCTGACTCTCAGGAAGATCCAAACAGGTTGAATCTCAGTGGCAAAAAAGCAGTAGAAAGTATATCTCTTCAGGCTTAACCATAAAAAGCAAGCAAAAATATAAAAAAATCTCCTTTATTTTTGAGCAAATCAATATTTATCATACATCCATTCACACTCATTAACTCAAGTAGGCCAGTACCAAAGGTTTGCCACCAGGGGATACATCCTTTTTAAACAGTTAATGGATTTTTAATTAATTGTGTTACCTGAAAGTACATCTTGACAAAAAGTAAGATAATTGAAATGCATTTAAAAGTGTGTTTATTCATCTGTCCAGAAATAAGCTGGAAAAGACAAGGAGAACACGAAACAAAACTGTTTTTAGAATACCTGAAAAGAACGGAGAACTACTAGGAGACTTGCAAATTACACTACTGGTACAAATAATTGTATGCTAGCAAATGCCAAGATGAACAATAATAAAACAAACAAACAAACCACAAAAACAACCACAAGAAAACTCCAAACCCAATAAACTAACTAATTTACAAATAAAAAGATAAAAAGTAGAATATCTGAATCGAACTATCAAGCATTAATACTGTATTGCTGCAGGGGGAAAATTATTTCTTTTTTTCCTGGAAAATATTTTGATTTCCCATAAAGAAGAATAAAGAAATTTAAACTTGCCTCTTTTTTTTTCTTTTTTTTTTCCCAATAGATGTTACTTTTTCATTGGAATAATAATATTTTCCTTAGAATATATTTTTTGGGTTTGTTTGTTGGGGTTTTTTTAATAAAAACCTAATTTTCTATTTCAAAATAGTTTTGATAAGAATAATATGGGTTAGTGAAGCATTTTCTTTTATGATGGCTTCTGGCATTCAAAGTCAAGTTCAACTACATTAAATACAGCGTCTTAGGACTAATTGCTCAGAAGCAGGAAAACAGTGACCAGAGAGCCCGTGTCCTGATTTTAAAGGTCCTGAAGCCTCATCAGATCTGTCAAGGTATGCACAGATGTTGTAGCAGGGCAGAAAAGGGGAGCTTTAGCCATTTTTTACCTTACAACTGGAGACTATCAAAGCCTTTTGGAAATTTTACTTACTCTTCAATCAGCTCATCTCTCCCCATTTTTTCCCATGCCTATTTTTTTCATGTATGTTTCTTAAAGTTAAGATTGTCTTGTCAGTAGGACAGTATTCCAGCAGTGGAGAACATATAGAGGAAAAGATGTTAACTGGCCCTTATCTGTGTCTTTTGTGCTAGAAAGTGCTTTGTCTTCACCTCAGAACAAGAGGAAATGGAAATGTTCATCCTGCCACGGGCAAGTTTTCGACAAACGTGCAACCAGCCATCCTGACCTACCCCTGCCCTGAAGGGCGATCTTGAACAAAAGAAATTACTTTCATCAAATCTTTCTGGGTTTAGTTTAGTGAAGTCAACATGTTTAAGATATCTTAGCCTTCCTCCATTTCTTTTCTCACAACTGCAACCTCAAGGTATGCACATATTCTCTGAGACAACATAGACTCACAAAACTCTTCTCAGGTGGCATGCTTAATCAAGGGTATGACTAACAGGTTCAATATCTCACAAGCAAGCTCAGCAGAAAACAAAGCTCAGTTCTGTGTTGCTAGATGGTAAGGAACATAGTGGTTCATATTGAATCCATGCCTGTATCTTGGCTGGAACAGTGGCCAAGAGTGGATATCTTGGAGTCATGGAAGACTCCCATGACTAGAATAACCATGGAATGCTTCTCCCCAGAATACTTCCCAGCTGCTGGAGATCTGCAGGTCAAAGGGGTTTTGAGCCAGCAATGTTCATTTTGTCCTCAGGGGAATATTCTGTGTGAATTTGAATCCATGGAAACTCGGGCTCCCCCAACACCCAGTGGCCAGGAATCTCACAGGTAAATGCAGAGCCTTTTCCTCTGCTCTGAACTTGAGGGGCCTGATGGTTTCATTTGGTGGCCCCAGCTCTTTTGCTGACACAGGCTGAACAATCAGTCACTTTCTATTCTTCCTCCCATGTCAACCATGCCTTGCTCTCCTCTCTGCTTATCAACAGGGGTGGGAGATAAAAATAAAAGACAGCTGAAAGCACATCAGTCATTTATATACCATTTTAGAAAGTGAACCCAGGGACTTTGATACATAAACCCCATCGATTTTCCATTACACTTTGATTCTTTATGGCTCACTCTTAAAGAAATTTACTCTAGAATCTTAAGAAAATAAATCTTAGGACAGATTTTAAGTAGATGGTAGATATATCTGAGATAACTCACTGACATTTCTTTATATCACAATGACACTTCCAACTTAAGACCTCAAAAACTGCAGAAAAATTCACCCTGTCTTTTAAACATCCTGTTTTACATTGCTGAGTAGAATTAAATATCATTCCATCATCTATTGTCTACCACAGCAGACATCACTGCAGAGCCTGAAGTTTCAGCTTCATTGCCTTGGTCCCCTTTATATCCTTGTCACTTTCAAGCACTGGAAAATTTTGACCCCATTTTGATCTGGTTTTGCATCATAGAAACTGTTGGAAGAGATGAATCCTGCTGCTAATCAGTTGAATCACAATAAAAAACCACAGCAGAAGCAGTGATGGGAAAGATTAACTCCTTAGCAAAGTGGAGGACTTGAGGTAAAGGAAATCCTCTCTAGTCCTTCAAAACAGATGCTGATCTCCCACTGAAATCCTCATGCACATCATGAGATCTTTTAGGCACTCAAACACCTGCAGGCACCTAAATTCACTGCAAATTCACTAAAATCCACTTGAACTCATGCCTGTCACCGATGCCCAAGTGTAGAAGAAATCTCTGTCTGTCTGTCCTGCTTCTCCTGCTTCAAACAGGGAGAGCCCCCTGTTTGAGCTGCCACTCTGCTGTGTTTGGAGCCAGGATTTATTCAGCGCTCCCTCGTGCCAGGGTGGCCTGTGTCTTAGCCAGTTAAATTGACTGCATGTTAACTCAGCTAAATCTAATGCTTAAGTAAGTTATCTGTTGTCATGGATTTAACTGCTAACACATTTCATATTCCCTGAGGGTAGTCAAAATAGTAGAGCCTCTAAAATAGCTGAAAAGGAAAATCTCTGTATTACCTCAACCCTGAAATTTAGTCTCTGACTGACAGTATTATATACTATTCGAAGGCAATTTCTGAGCAGATAAATATTACAAAAGGGCAAGTTTCTATCCCAGCAGAGCCACAATGCCACACTCCCTCATTAGCACAAATTGTCCCAACAAATTGTCCCAACAAGGTTTTGCCCAACAAGTTGTAAAGACCAGACAATGACAACTTGCAAAAAAAAAAAAGCTTTCATTCTGCTCAAACACCTGATGAATAAATTTTATAACAAGCACTGTTCTTTACCTGGCAAGGTGTATTTTTCCCTCCTCACTACATTATGAATTAAACAGAACTTTAAACAGGCTGAGACTGTTTCCTTTCCCTCCCCATAAGAACTAAGAGTAGTTACAGGTTATTGAGTATCAGAGATCAAACCCACCTAAGAGTACTAAATGAGAGATAATAAAAACAGAAGTAGCACACAATTTCATCTTCATTACAGACTTTGTTTAGCCCAGCTTGGATTTTCAGTATATTCTGCTCATACTAATTTCTTCTTTTTGTTGTTCCTAAATATTAATTTCTTGTTGATGTATTTGGTTTCATTAATTTCCAAGTGTAGGTACATCTTTCCTGAAGAAATAACACTGGCAATGAAAATAACACTCGCTATCTATGTATTTGACATGTGAATTTCTATACCCTAGTGAAGATAAACAAGAGAGATAATATAAGCAGACATAAGCAAGAATTTATACATAATATGTACTTCAGTGATCTGGTGACAGACTGCTGAGACTGAATAAATTAACTCCTAATATGGTCAATTAAGACAGGTAGGTCATCTGGCAAGAGAAACTGAGAGGAACAAATCCAAAGAGACAAGATTGTTGAGGTCTGGAGAACTGGCTTTCCATCTGTTACCTGGAAATGTAGTCTGTCCTCTCTGTTACTGCATTCTTGCAATATCTAATAGACAGCTTGTCTCCATTAACCACAATTCCTGTCTACTGTATTTGAATGACCAGGAAGGAGGAGGTACACAAAAACAGGAAAACAACCTCAGGGATTTTCCTCCTGTTTATATATATGCATTAGTACTTTCTTACTAATAAGAAACTAAGTGAAAAGGGGGGCATATGCAAGAAAAATAATCAGATCTTTCATGTGGAATGAAATCAAATGGACCAGCCTCAGCTGACATTAGTTACACATCCAGCTGCAGCACCTACATATTACAGAAGAGGGTTCATATAAGCAAGAAAGTACTTGGAGATGTCTATGCTATCTACGTCATCTCTAACTATTTTGAACAGCTTGAAGAGCCAGAGAAGCAGTGGTGGCCAGGAAGATCTGTACACACAGCTATCACATTTCTGAAGTCTGAAAAGAGAGTGTAGAGACAAGGAAAGGGGGGACTCTGTCTGGAATGATCAAACTCCTATAAAACATCTCAAAAATGGTGTCAGGATAATTAGTAATCAATAACCTCACTAGTACCCCAAGGATTTTCGAAAGTGCTCCCTTTCTGAAGAACAGGTTGGACACAAGTAGCTGGAGGAGCCGGAAGGGGTGGTAAGCAGAGGCAGGCACTTGGTAAGAGCTGTTGAGCTAAGAATGTTGAAAGCAGAGAACGCTGAAAGCAGCAGGCTAAGAGAGCATTGCTACTGCCATCCCTCCCTGTCCATGGTGCTCTCTGCGCCACGCTGCACAGCCCCGACGCAAACAGCGCCGGATTTCACTTAGCCTGGACTGCTCTGCTTTCCTCCGCAGACCACGGCAGGGACCTGAGCAACACGTGGAGGGCTGTCTGCCTAAGACGTGCTTCTGGACCGGGAGCAAAAGCGCAGAGGGTGCTGCACAGACATCGCCGTGGCACTCTCGAAGCCCCAGGACTGCCAGCCTCCGCACACCACTGCTGGCCTCCGGTCACCAGCGCCTGAAGGACTTCATCCCACTTCAGGGAGCAGGCAGCTCCTCGCGGAGATCAGCTCACCTGGGGAGCCGAAGCTCAGCCTAGGGAAAGCCCACCCCACCCACACAGCTCAAGAGCAGCTCCCCAGAGGCACCAACATTTCACTGATTCCACCCACTTTCACACATCCATTTTCTCTGCGTTACACTTGAAATTCAGTACATCTCAAACAGAAAGGGAAAGGACATTATTTCATGTCTCCAGCCACAAACCCCAGGTTTTTGTTATGTTAATGAGGCACCCAAAACAACTCTTACCAGGAGACATGAAACAAACCCCAGGTTTTTGTTATGTTAATGAGACACCCAAAACAACTCTTTTACTTATTGCTCCTTTACGAGCACAGATGGCCTTGGAAAACATGAACCAAATGGAAAAATGTAGATTTAACACAAAGTTTTTGACCCATACTAAATCCCATGCAAAAGCTTGAGCTTTCCAGCTCAGTGACCCAGCTTTTATTTCTTTATTTACTTACTTACTTTTGAAGCAATCATGAATCATTAACTGCTTTTAGGGACAGCAAAACAGAGGGGTCTCAAATGTTAATCTTCCTCTTGCTGACCATAAAATCACATGATGGGGGAACAGAGAAAAACAAAGGTTTCTCTGTGTTTTATGCTCCCTTTCTGACAGATATAAAAGCAAAAAAAAGGGGATGTTAAGATGAAAATCGTAGAAAATCCTCTGGAACAGCAGAGAATAAAGAGGAGACAGAGCACCCAACACTGAAGTTTCATATTCCATCCTAGAGAGCCATGACATAAAATTAATTTTACTGTTTGTTCCCCACATTGACTACTGTTTTCCCAAGACATGCTAAGGACTATGAACTCAGTGAGGATGCCTAAAGTAGAATGAGAGCACTCCTGATTCAAAGTGAGAGCTGCAATTTATTTTTATTTCTTGCTCCATTTGTCTAAAAGGAGATTTCCTTTCTCAGATGATTTGTTATGCAGCCTTCATTAGTGCTAAGGTGTTGCCTAAAAATTAGAAATTACAAATTGTATCACTTTAAGCTAAAGTTAGCTTAGTTTAACATCTCTTGGCAGCGCTCTAATTGTGTACAGCAGAGGAATTTAGTACAAGTGGCTCATAATTCACATGGAGGTCAGTCTGTGATGGACAGCTCATAAACATGCAGCACAAAACAGGATGACAGCATAAACCAATCCTCAAAGCCTGACTCAGCCCTTGAGCAGCCACAGAATAAGGTATGAAAAAGAAACAAGGCTCAAATACCTTGTATCCACAATTCCCAAGGTAATTTCATCCTTTAATAAACCCTTAATTTCAAATCTTGACCGCCTCTCTGCATTTCCTCTCCTTGTAGCAAAGGACTGTGATAAGCAGTAGAAGATAAAATTCAAATAAAGCATTTGTTCCACATTATTCACTATGAGAGGATAGAATTAATCAGCTTTCTCTTAACCAGCTTGTCCAAACCATATAACAAACACACAACAATTGACACTAAGTGTAAAATACTGCTATTTGTAAAAGAGATTAGCAATATCAGGCTTAGGGAGTCCAGCTAAGCGGGAGAGTTCCTCCCAAAACAAAGAGAAATCACCTTGCTCAATGTGTGTTCCCCCAGCCCTGCCAAACCAAGCACAGCCTTTGCAACCTGGATCTGTGGCTCAGAACAGCTGAAGAGGATCCCAGGCTCCAACCACCTCCTTCACCAGGAAGTGGTGGAAGAGATTTCCTATGTCTTTTAACATGAATTTGGAGAGATGTCTTTCTACTCCAGCTGTGTGAGCTACAGCACACTTAGGCTAACGGGCCCAAGGATGTAACTACAAAATTTGGAAAGATCACACAAAATGGGAGCAAGACAGGAACAACAGCGGGACAAGAAGCCTGAGCAGTTACGTGATTCACTCTTTTGATAATGTGCCTTCTACACTGGCACTATCCTGTTACAGCCTGTTTCAGGGTGCAGCCCAAGTCTACCTAGAAGGAAAGGATCCCTACTGACTTCAATAGCCTTTGGTTTCACTTCCGAAGTGGGGTCTGGTTGGGTACCACGATCTCCTCGGCTACGAGCTTCGGGTTATTTTTCTACACCTTTCAGCAGTGCCTTTGGCAGTCATGAGAGCCTTGCGTTCGCCTGCACGCAGCACCACCAGCGCCCTTGCCTAGCGTGGATGGAGAGCTGTTCCCTTCGCCCAAGTCTATCCGCGCCCGACATCTCGCAGCCAAGGGATCCTCTGCGGCCGTGCGGGGAACAATAGCGGCGGGGGAAGCCCCCGGCGCAGCCGTGGCCGGGCGCTGCGGGCGCCTGGCTCCGGGCGGCTTCTTGTCACGCCGCGTGGGCGGCCGGAGCACCGTGGAGAGCCCCCCGCGGAAAGCAGCGCGCTCGCCCCTCAGCCGCGCCGCGCCGGCCGGTCCGGGTCACAGCAGGGCAGGGCTGGGGCTGCTCCCTCTGGGGAGCGAGGAGACGGCGGAAAGGATGGCTGCGTGGTCCGAGGCGCTGGATGGCTGCATCGCCCCAGCCACGTTCGACACGCTGCTTTTGGTGCTCGAATCCCACGGTGCTCCAGCTTCTCGTAACGAAGCAAGTCTCACCCGAAGCAAATTACACACATTCCAGCAGCAATTTACTTTTCCTGAAAGCTGTAGTACACCATCAGAGTGACAAGCTGTTCTCAAGTTAAAATAGAATCCGATCTCGGATCATTACACCCTTTCTGTAATAATGTTAAATGCAAGAATCCAGAGCTCCTGCTGTGGGGTGTGTGGAGGTGAATCGTGGCATGTTACAGCTGCACACAGCCCCGGGTGAGCCCGAGTGTCGAGCGGAGCAGCAGGTTGTGCTCTCTCGGGAGGACAGGACCACACATTTCAGTCTGAAGGATGTGACTTATGGGCAACCCGTTCTTTCAAGTTTTCGCTGTGTCCTGGTACATTCTTCAAGTAATTTTTCATGAAACCTCAGTCCTGTGAGCCTATAGCAACCTACAGAAATTAATTACTAGCAAGATAGTTAACAAATAAAAAGCAGACAAGTTAGGGAAAACTGTCATCACACTTACACTTGAACTTAGTTTGACAGGAGCAGTTTAGCTGAAGCAAAAGAATATTCACTGGCAGATTAGTATTAAGTTTGTAACATTGTGTCATGGAGAGCAGCAAGCCAAGAGTACTTGGCCATCAAATTTTGGCCATCATGTTTGTGATGCTGAGTCAAATGTTGCTGCTTTTGATCTTAGTGGTATATGGTGTCACCCAGCACAATGTTGCCTTAAGGTGCTCAAATGGTGGGGCTGTCACTTGAGTGCAATGTGTGTGACTAGCAGTTTGTTATCTTGGTTATGGTCACTGTCAGCTATTGGGCTGAGATTTGCTGTACTCCTTTTAGCATGGTCATTTGTGTCTCCTGATGCTGGTTGTTAGGTACTTCTGCTCTCTCAGGTCTGATTGTACAGACTTCAGTAGTGCTCCTATTCTCTTACTCAGGTTGCTTCTTCCCTTTCTTTTTTCTCCTGAAAACGAAGAGCCCTGTCCGCATTACAGGCACAGTAGGATGTTTTCAGAGTCGCTGTAGTTGACTATGCACAGAAAGCAGCAGTGTTTCCTAGAATACTGCCTGCTACAGTCAGTAACTCTTCTTGGCCACTACCCAGTGTAAAATGCTGAGACACATCCCTCTTCATGTACCTGCTGTCACCCTGGTTGTGACAGACCCTCAAACAGATTTCCTTTCTTCCAGACATTCCTCACTGAACTGCACGTCCTGCTTGCATGAGGTTTGATTGTGTAAGCTTGATACAACTACTAGTTTAGTAAAAGTGCAATGGGATAATAACAAAGAATAAGAACATCAGCAATAATTCTAGACCATAGACATAGGGGAATCTTCTCTGGGTATTTAGCTTGTTTTCTCTGGAGTTACACTCAGGAAAATATATGTGCTCTGAAATCACTTCTTTTCTGAAGAAAATCTCAGAGTGCGATTTAAAAAATGTTGAAATCCTGAGATTTAGGTGTTGCAATGCTAAAATTACATGTGTGGGGTTCTTAGAGTACTTCAAACATCAGTGCTTGGTACCTTGGCTTTTTGTCCTTTAATAGGATCAGTGTTTTGGAACAGGTTTCATCTCCTGATAAGCCAGAAACTATTCAAAGTCAGCAACAGAAAGAGATTTTTCAGAGAACAACCTCCTTGGGATACCTAGCAACAGGTTGTGGAAGCCTGTTTCCCATCTCCAGAGCTTCCATCTTCTCAATTCAGGGCTGAGCATTTGCCCTGGAGATGGGTCCTGATGTCCAAAGCTGTGTTAGATAACTCACCTCAATGCATGTTTTTAAATCACTTTCTCGTAACAGCTCTGTCTCCTTGCACTGCTGACCTCTGCTTTTTTTTTTTTTTTTTTTTTCTGGAACTATAAAAATTTAAGCACATCACTTTATTTGGAAAACATAAGTATTTTAAGATAGGTGAAAAGTTTGGAATCCAGACCTATTGAGAAATGTGGCAGGTAGGGATTTTTGATACAATTCCATGCCATCTGGCCAAACAGCAGCAAACAAATGTACTGACTTGTCTTGTCTAGTCTGAGATAACATCGTTTCAGAGCCTCAGGACTGCTTGTGTTTCCACTCTTTCATCCCATCACTGTGATTTTGGGGTTTGTGGTGTTTTTTGCTGGTTTTTATCAGTTGTTATGACTGTACATAGCCTTTGGCACCCACGTTCTCTTGCCCCTCTGCTGCTGTAACTTTATGTTCCTCCTCAGTCCACTCTTACATCAGTTTGTGTGTCCCTTTTCTCTTACAGTGTTAGCCCACTTACCATGGTGTTCAATACGAGATATCTTCAGAGGAAGTCTGAACACAGATCAATGTGTTATTTGGTGGAATTGATCCACTGTCTGCAAGGACAGACCCTGTACAAAAACACACTCCCTCCTCCAAAAACCCTCTAATAAAAATTATTACCAGCAAGAATTGTACAATTATTTTCAAACTTGTTTTGACAAAGACATGTTAGTTTGCTTATCTTCAAAGAGCTTTAGCCACATGCAATAATGCCACTTAGTAGAATATGATTGATGGGAATTCCACCCCATGCTGGACAGCTCAGATGAAGTCTGCATAACTGGAGAACAGCCAGCATTCAGCATGAGCACACCTGCTTCTTATTTCCTCTGACTTTCACTCATGTTTTTTTGCATCTTCCTTCCACAAAATTTCTCAAATCAATCTGTCTGCATTTCCTTTGCTCCAAAAAGCTTTAGGTAACAGTTTGCTGCCTTCTCATATTTGGGTAATTTTACAGTATTACATTACCAGCTGAATGGTGCTACACTATAGTGCTCTCAACTCATTCCCACTAAGGAATTTGCCAATAACACCAACTTTTTGTAATTTTTAATGTCATACTTTGCTTATCAGTGCCCAAAGCCAAACATGAAGAAAAGGTGATGCAGTTTCCCATTAAAGTATCACTAATATAGTGTACCATTCTTAAAATACTCTTTAACAATGCCTGTATGTGTGGATTTTGTTGGCAGTTTTGTTGTTCTGGAGGAATTAATCATTTTTTTCCTGGACCAAACCACTGTGCTTCTGATATGTACTGTCCCACTAAGCTGTTTATCTGCCAAAGTGAAATCCTGGATAAATACATGGAATCTTCCAGTTCTGCCTGAACAAGACTTGAGCTGATTGAGAGGTTCTGTCTGGAGAAACACAGCTGGATGCCAGCCAAAGAGGTAGGGCCAGTTTGAATCATCTTCCCTAAAGACTGCTCCAAATTTCTTCTGCCCTGTCCTTATTTCCCAGTTTTTCACAAATGAACCAAAAGTCGTGAAGCAAAATACATTCCTTGTCTTGTCCCTCTGTCATTGAAGTCCAATTCCCACAAAAATTACCCCTGCTACTGTATGATCAACATTTACAGGGTGAAAAAACCCAGAACATAAATTACTTCTATCCTCCAATCTTTGTCCAGTGGTGTTGTCGTTCAGCAGCTCCTTGTATTGGGAAAGACTTTTTTTTCCTTCATCCTATCTGCAAGAATCCAACAGCCCATCCCCTAGTGCTGCACCACCTCTCTGAAGTACAACCTCCCGCTTGTTTTTTTCTTTCTCAGCCCAGGAGCTAGTTCCCTCCAAACATCTTGCTCGGTGATGTTGACTCCACTGAAAATAAAAGAACTCTTACAAAAGTGGCCTCTGAGCTTTGGGCCGACTGGTTTACTTAAAGTTCTGGTGTCCAGACAACTGATAGTACAGAGCATTCTACCAAAGCAGTTCAAGAGGTGCCCTGGAGCACACCAAATATTACCAGGCTCCAGTTTCACATATGTGGATGCAAAGATATTTATTTTTTTTCCTCTGGTGCTTTCGGAATAATTCTGTCAGATGCAAAAATGAAAACACATTGTAGAGTACAACCTGCTCTTTAAAGGCAGCATGTTTGAAATGCCTGTAGCCAGCCTCGTTTCTGCAGGTTTGGATGCAAAATGTTGCTATGGGAACAAAACCATCTCTCCACCCAGTCGGCTGAAGCAAGAGGTGGGTTTTTTTTAAATAACGAGATTGTCTTTATCTGCCCTTCACCTAGCCAGTCAACAGAAGAATGAGAACAACGATTTTCACAGCCAAACCATAGAAAATGTGACTCACTGCCAAAAAAACCGTATGAGCTCCTTAGGTCTGGGAGATTGACATCTTATTGTAGAACATGAACAGACAATAAGAAAAAACTGACAAATCAATCTCATTTGACAGTGCAATCAAGGAAAGAAATGGGTGTGAAACTGTTCAAATCTAACTAAACCTTGCATTGGGAGGGAAAGCTTGAAGAGGTCTTCAAAGGAATTGAAAGAGGAATAGTGCTAACAGAGGAAAAGACTTTACATGGTTACGTGATTGCCTCCTTTACCCTGCACACAGGTTGAGGCTGGGTTTATGTGGTGTTTTCTCTTCCATGAGCTGGTCCTGCCCATCCCACCACAGGAGTGTCCAGGCTGTTCTCACACAAGCTACATACACCCTGGTGCCTACAAAAGCCACAGTCAGCATTGACTTCCCTCAGTGACCAATGGGACAAGGCTTAGGTGGGCTCTGTCAAATCCTTCACAGCGGACTCCAGCATTAATCTCTTCATTAATGTTTTAATTCAGTCGAGGTGAGTCAGAGACCTCCATCCACAGCAAATTGAAATTTACATAACCTAGTTTGATCCTCTCTTGTCTGGAATGATGTATTAGTCCTGTGGCTCTGCTAAGGTTTAGCAACATGTTTAACTACAGTGAGCATTTACTTAAGTCCTTTAAGAAAAGATATTTCCAAAAAAACCCCAACAACTGAAACAGATCAGTAATTTTGGGATAGTTTTCAGACTAATTCAAACTCTGTTTGTTGACAGTGTTTTTTTAAAACTTGCACATGAGGGGAAAGTACTAAATATAATAATAATAATAATAATAATAATAATAATAATAATAATAATAATAATAATGTTTTAAAATCTGACTAGCCATTTCATGAATGGGATTAAAGTCAGTCTTTATTAATGAGTGATTGAACTGTCAATCTTCACTCCTTCTTAGTTATTAAAATGAATAAAAGCATACCCTTATCAGTCTTGGATTCTGTACACTTGTCACATGCTGTCTCTCTCCTCCAGGAGATGTCAATTTAAAGCAATGAGACAGCTCACAGAAGAAAGGAAGTAGCTGTCTGCTCACAGGGCCCATAATAGAAATAACACTATATGCACAAATACAAAATGAAGTGTGAGCATCAACCCAGTTACTTCCTTCATACTAAATGTAGGAAAATGATCTGTCCTTTGTCATTAAAATCTGGGAGGTACATGATCTTGTTGCTGCCTGTATGAACACTTCCATCTATATTTACTCAATGAATTTGACTGTAAATGTAATAATTTGGTGTTATTCATTACTCAAAAAGCAAAAGGATTGGCTCATCCTTGCTAAACGTTGTGTTACCACAATTGTGGTATAACTGTTGTCCTGGTGTCATTTTAGCTGTTGCGTTCAGAATCATTGAAAAGCACTTCATGTTTTCACTTTTCAGATAGCTATTCAGTTGCTTTTGCTGCTACTAATGATTCACCTAATAATTTTTCAACACAAAGCCAAATCCTGCTATTATTTAGTCAGACTTGTGTTCCCATTGAAGACAATCCAGATTGATCATACCAAGACATTACGCTGATAGCATTGGCTGAGACAAATACAAAACTTCTCATGTTGGGAGTGATTCAGGATCTTGTTAGATCCCAGAATATCTCAACTCAAAATAAAATTGCCATATTTAAAACAGAAACTCAATATATTGTGTGTTTGCTGTATCTGCAGATGAGGGAAATACTACAATATATCCCTTTCAGCCTCTATAGAGAATGGGAAATTCTAAGAGCTCCATTAGAGCTGACTCACGCCTTCCTCAATCGCCTCTGCTGTGTTTGGCTGAAATAGAGTTAATTTTCTCCATAGGAGCTGGTATAGGGCTGGGAACAGTGCTGGTAACACAGGGATGTTGTAGCTGTTGCTGATCAATGATCACACAGCATCAAGGCCTTTTCTGCTTCTCACCCCACCCCACCAGAGAGAGGGCTGGGGGTGCACAAGGTGTTGGGAAGGAACACAGCGGGGACAGCTGACCCCAGCTGAACACAGGGATTTTCCACACCGTATGGCATTGTGCTCACTATATCAGTCTGGGGCAAGAAGGAGGAAGCAGGGGACATTCAGAGCGATGGCATTCATCTTCCAAGTCACTGCTCTGTGTGATGGAGCCCTCCTCTCCCGTAAGGCTGAACACCTGCCAGCCCACGGGAAGCAGTGAATGAATTCCTTTTTCGCTTTGCTCGCATGTGTGGTTTTTGTTTTCCCTATTAAACTGTTTTTATGTCAGCTCATGAGTTTTTCAAGCTGTTACCTTCTGATTCTCTCCCTGATCTCACCGGGGTGAGCGAGCAAGCAGCTGAGCAGGGCTCAGTCGCTGGCTGGGGTTAAACCACAACATCATCATTAAAAAACTCATACATTCACAAGCATATGTTTGTGTTCCTCACCTATGAACTCAGAGCCAATGGCCAGCAACGGCAAGGAAGGCAGAGAAGTCCCAGCAGCGCCAGCTGGACTGACTTAGCTAATGAAATGTGCATAAACAGCAAACATCCATCATCATAAATTATTCTCCAAGTCCTCTTTCACATCCAGTCATCTCCTCACATCTAATGCTTCTTAGACAACCTGTGACATCCGTGGCCTGAATCCTGCAAATGACTAGACTGAGTAGGAAATGTGCTCTGTAAACATACTGTTCATTATAGCTATTTTACCTACTGCCAGATGGATTGATTTGAAATGGTTTATTGCTTACTCACCATTTTGTGCATTTGAAGTAGAAGAGTTAACAAATTGCCTAATAATCAGGAATCAAGTGCTTCAGGCCAGCAAAGATTATGAAACTGCCTTTTCTGCCTCCATAGGCTGTTGCAGGGGAGCTGAAAATTTTACATGGGGGTATTTTTATCTGAACAGAGTTTGGCTTCGTTAAACAAGCTGCACATTGCAAATAAAACCTGTACTTCAAGACTATTAGTAGGAAAAACAAATGTGAAAAGATTGTAGCTTATTAATTGGCTATGGTGTTGTTATTTTAAACAACAGATAGAGAGAACTAGAAAGATAGGTCTTAGTAAAAGAACTCAACTGGGACATTAAAAAGTTGATATTAGAAAGATATTGTTTTCCCAGAAAAAATAATAGTAGCAAACATGTATTCATTCACTATTTCAACATGATCCAGTACTCATGAGATCAAGCTTATTTCAGTGATGGCATTAGTATCAGCATCCAGCACTTATTAGTAAAGCAAATACAGGCCAAGAGAACCAAAGAAGCATGTATTTTAAAGCACATGAGTAAGCTTAAGGAGCAAAAATCTACTGAAAGGAATAAAATATCCCAGTCAGGTAGAGCAGAGCAGAGTTAATGGAAATACATTATCCTGTGGCTGAAGAAACAAGCTCAGCCAGACCTTATGCTCCCCTCCAACAGTTTAATGGAGTGATGGTGGGTAGCTGCCCTGCAACTTAGAAGATTAGCTGTATGTAACTTCACTGAACTCAGCACACTGACCTGCATTTGTAGCAATTTCAGTAGCTGCCATTCTGGTTCAAGTCTATAAATTTTCTAAAAGATACAAAAGTATGTTTGCATTTGATTTAACCTGCTCCATAGATATAGTTATTCTCCCCCCAGCTGCTGCAAAAATAAGTCCAGCTTTTCCCAGAGCTGGCTAACTCAGATGCAGAGCTGGTGCATCCAGGAATTATTTTCCATCTTGAACTGCAGTGACATTTGAGAATGCCTGCCCTCTGGAAGGCTGCCTGGCCTGTAGATCTTTTATCAAACTGGGGTTTGCTTTCACTTTTGCATTCTGTCCGAGCATACAGAATTTTTGATTTTATTTAAATGAACGGTATTAGTCCTGACTCAGGACAGCATTAGATAATATCCTTAATCACTTTCTTAAGGTGATTAAAATTTACTGTGTGTTGAAATGCTTTCTTGCACTGACTCCATACAGGGTGAGACTGCTCTGAAATGACTTTCGGTTGGTCTTAGCATTGCTTTCCACTGCCTCTGTAGAAGAAATGCAATAGGAAGTGTCATTCACTGCATTCCTTCCCAATCCACCAGCAGTATGTTCTCCACATAAAGGGTACTGAGAGGAGCAGATCCTCTCTCATTACAACTTATCACACAGCTCTCAACAGCCCCACAGTAAATCCACACCAAACTGTAAATATGATATAACACGGGGCATTGAAAGCACCACAGTTCACTTCAAAATCATAATCATGACCTGCTTTTTATAGCAGCAAGGATTTGAGAACATGGCAATTCACAACAAATGGAGAAATATATCTCTGCCTTTCCCAGTTGGTACCTTCTGGTGGGTTTCATTCACACATGAAATGCTTATTGACTAGCTCAACTGCTGGAAAGTTGTTTACCTCTACCTTGCCTATAAGCAGGCTCCTTTCATGAGAAAAGAAATAAATTTATTTAAAATAAGTAGAGTAATATCTGCTCCATTCAATACTCCTTTCCCACCCAATAACTGGAGCTGTTTCCTTCTTACAGAACAAAAACTATTTTAAACAGCAGGAGTAATAAGGCATAAATTTGGCAAAAAAAGGTGTGAGTTTTTCCAGAGCCATTTGGAAAACAAGACAGGCCCTTTAATTACCAAGTAGAAATACAGCTGTCAGGCATGTACTGACAGTTTTTCAAAATGATCTTTAGCATAAACAGCACAGAGAAAATGTAACTTCATTGCCCAGTGTTAGATCACAGTTTGTCTGCCATCTATTAGAATGAAAAAATAGATGAAGTCTGAGGGTGACAACTGATATTTCAACACAAAAATGGAAACTCTCAGACATAAAAAGGCTTTCGTCAAGATAATTTCCATTTAAAGCTCAACAATGTAGACAGTGACCAGATCAAAGACTGTAAGCACTAGAACCCACAAAAGGGAGACACTGCAAAGATGACTTTTCTTTAGCTGGCATTCTCTTTTCTGTTAACATGGTGTGCTGTGAGCAGTACATGGGCTGTGCAGAGCAAAAGGGAATGCCCTGGATGGCTGTGTCAAATTACTCGAGTAGTGTAATGTTTACTGAATGTTTACTGTTCCATAAAACCCATCATATGGAAATCAATTCCCATCACAGAGGTTGGTGTTATATATTTTGGCTGTTGAATTGTAAATCAAATGGTGGAAGCTTAAGTTCAATATATAATGTGTCTTTATACAGGAATTTTTTATTTTTTGTTTTAGCAGTTACTCTACACAACTATGACTTCTTGTTTTCAACAAATGCAAAATATAAGTTGTTTGTGGCAGCACATATTAAACTGATTCAGCTCTTGTAGTCTGGTAGGAAAAGGGCAGAGAAAGGCCATATGCCTATTGCAGTGGCATTCAGTCAAGCCCTAGAAGGCCATTACTTTCTGCTTAGAAAAAATAGGTGGGATCTTGGGCCGCATTGAAGAGCTCATAATGGTGAAGCAACCTTTTGCCTCATGGTTTGGCTTATTATTTTCAAAAGGTCAGCTGTTAAATGTAGGTAAATACAAACACTGTTGCACAAGAGCTGGAACTAGAGAAAACCACATGGCCATATGCACCCACCAAAATAGCCCTGGCTTTTTTCTCCCAGGAACTGATCACATGCCCTGTTTCCTCTGCACACCCTGAATTCCTGCCTGCTTCCAGTGCTCGCTGCCTGCTGCCCCACTGGCTCACACCCCATGCCAACTGACCAGCTGGGACACCCAACATCACAGGAAAAGTCACAGAAAGCAGAATCTGATGAGATACCTGGCTTTGATTTTATTTTAATTCTGATTTCCCATTTTTTGTATGATTTTAAACTGATGCTGATCAGTGTGACATACAGTATCACTGATGATCAGAGAATGCAGTCCCAGCATTGCTCTTGAGTCTGTAGAAATGGAGAAATCTGAGAACAGCAAGAGACTAAGAGCAGACTAGGAGTTTCCATCTTTCCTTAACAGTCCCCTGACTATACCTACCCCAATAAAAAACACTTGCATATGAGTCATCTATCATTTTAAAGCCTGTGAGCAGGTTATGAGCTGAAATGATTAACAGTCGTCAGAGAGGGGTGGAGAACACTTTCTGCTTCATGGCCTGTTCTTCCCCACAGAAGTCACCAGCCTTATTGCACCTCTAAGAGAATAGATTTCCTAGTTCACAGAGAGTGGAAAAATGAGGTGTGCAAGCACTTATCCTTCTCACCATTGCCTCTAAAGGTCAGGCAACTCCTGCTCAGGTTTGCATGCCAGCTGTGAGGCTAAGGTAAGTATAGAAGTACACAGAGAGCCAAATATCTTGGGAGAGCGGCTGGTTCAGAACTGAGTGCTGAAAGTGCTAATAATACAGAACAGCTTAATATTTTTATTTTTTTATTTGGAAAAAAATATAATTCCTATAATTAATATAAATTAGAATTTCTTCTTTGGTTGTCAGGAACTGAGGAAGATGTGTAGGATGAAGATGTAGGATAACCTGGCATGTTTATATGCCCATAAACCTCAGGAGTAATAGAATAGTTGGCTGAGGATTCTTTTCCACTGACCTTGATTTTGAAGGCACTGGGGGAATTCCAGGAGACTGAAAGAATACTTATGCTGTGCTAGTATATAAAGTGTTGAAAAGACTTGACTAAGATCAATAGCAGTGACAATCCCTATAAGGGACAGGGAGTGTAGAAAAAACACACTGGTAAAGACAACAAAGAGTGACAGTACTCCAAGAATGAACAATAGGCACAGAATGTCAATTGTGGTGGTTTTTCTGAGACTTGCCAAAGAAATCTCATTTCATCGTTTCAGATTACAGGTCTGTACAGGTACTTGTGGAGATGTAACACACCTAGGTGATTGCAAGGGGGTTACTTTTGTACTGTGTAAAACCTAATGAAAAGTTAGCAATATACCATGTCAAAAAATCCCTTGCTAAATTGTTTAGAAACAACAGTTCCCATGAGTATAGTTTTATTTAGCTCTTCCCTCTATATTTCAAGTACATGCTCCAGGTTGTCCTCCCTCTCAGTGTTTGCTAATATGTAATTTAGGAGCTCCTTGCTTAGAGGGAGGTGTCTGAGAGTGGAGCTGGGGCTGCAACCAGCAGGATATGGGTGCAATGGGAATGTCAGGGTACAAGGTAGGTCCAGAGCACATGGTGAGCAGGACTCATCACTGGAAGTAGAGCAACTTCAGGCTTCTGCCAGGTGCCAGACCACAGCCAAGCTTCTTGGATGGACCTGTTCACCCACTGCCTTCAGAACAATCTGAGTTTGCTGTGCAATCCTGCAGCAAACAAACAAAAATATCTACCATGTCCTTGACTATGTGCTGGAGGCTTGATGGGAGTAAAGCAAGCAGGAGGAGAAGGATGAATTTTACACTTTTTGTACAAGATTGGTATGATAGAGTCCTCATTCTGAAAAGACTGATGAAAAAATAGAGAGGGTAGAGAACCACCAAAAAAAATTACAAGGGCAAAGTGCTTTTCACGGCGAGATGGAGGGTTCCATCTGTTTAGCTTGTCAACAAGAAAAGTGAGAAGTGACTTGCTTACAGTGTGTAAGTGCTTTCCTGGGCAGAAAATACTGGGCAGTCATCACTTCTCACAGCTTGCAAAGAAAGAAAACAGGATCCAGTGGCTGAAAGCTGGAGTCAGCCAAATTCAATTAGAAATTAGGCCCAGCTTTGTAAAGATGCCTCCTTAGTAAACACGTGAATGAGGAGAGAGGATTCCACAGAGCCAGAGAGGGTGCTTTGTGAGAGATAGGCTTGAGCCAAATAAGACAATTCACTCAACTCTGAATAAAATAAATGCAAGTCAGTGATTTCTAAAAGGAGGGATTAAATTGTCAAACAACAACTTTTAAAAAACCAAAAAAATCAAGCTCTTAGGTCTACTTTGCTCAATTCATGGACATCTGTCAGACTAGAAGAACAAGGGGAGACATTTCCAGTCTCTTTTCCTAACACGAGTCACAGCTGGGAAACTGCCAAGAATGACATGCTAGGAAGACAAAATGGAAATCTTACACCTCTGGCTCCTTCATACTGGTAAGTAATCATGGAACCTTCCTGTTAGGAAGGTTCCTGGGGGATGAAAATGAAAGACCGTCTTTAATTATACTGGCCACTGTATTGATGCATTTGCATTAAGCATTCAGCTCCATTGGTGATGAGCACAGCATCATTAACATCCAGAAGGGGCAGCCTTGCAGGATTAGATGAAAGGGGAGAGGCAGAAGGCTACTGGTGTGAGAAGGGACAGCAGATCCTGGTGCAGGGAGTCAGGGGTGGCACAAAACCGCTTGGCTGTGGCTGAGGGGAGATGGACAGGAGGCAGAATGCAGAGCTGCAGTGGCAGCCCTTGGAATGAGGCAACACAGGATGGAAGGTGGCCACTAACCTGCAGGAAACTGAAGGGAAGCAAGAGAGATGTGCAGATGCACCTCTGAGTAATAACACAAGCTCATTAATTGTCCAAGAGAAGCAAAACTATTACCTGCAGAGAGCTTCCCCCTGCTTTGCCCTCAACTACAAAATCTGTTTACACTACTGGCCTCCCACTGCCTGCTACAGTCATTGCTGTAACAGCAGTATGTCCTGCTGGGAAGAAACCAAGCTGCAAGAGAAAGTTTGCTCTTGGATCTCACCAGCTATTGCTACAGTGCTCTCAACACCATGGGGCTTCCCAGAAAAAACCGAACAATCCGGCACAGCGAGTGAAAAGCTTTCCAGTGCTCTTAGAGGCTTCAGTAAAATGCAAAGACAAAACATTTATGCAACCCGTGGGCCTGGGCTTTCTTGACCTACTGTGGCATGACTTTTGGGGATTAAAATAAGAGAAGTGGGAATTTCAGGCAATGCTTGAGGTGCGAATGTGTCCCCTGTAGACTTAAGATACATAAAAGCTAAATAGCTACCAAAAGACAATTACAGGCTTAAGCAAACTCATGGGATAAGCACAAATATTCCTGTATAACATGCCTATATAAATGAACATGTGGTTTTTAACCCTATTTAGGAGGTTGCTGTCTTTATTAGAACAGTTTATTTTAATTTATAATTCTTATTTAAATGTTTTTAACTGAGGCAGAGGGCATGGACAGAAAGGGGAGGACAGAAAGGAGAACAAGATAGTCCTACAAATTCACTCACGGCTCCTTGTTAACACTGACCAGCTCAGAAATTGTCTAAATTCCTGCTGAGTCTTCTTCTCTGAAAGCCCTGTATGAATAATAACACACAAGTGCTAGTCTAAGGCAGCTTTTAAACACTGGATTCTAGGCAGCTTACAGTGGGTGGTACAAATGGTTTTTGCCTTAATATCTTTCTGTAACAAATGCTATTTTGTTAACTGCAGAGCACAAAGGTAATTATATGTGGAATCATGGGCTGTGACATGAGGGTGTTCATTTTGGCCAGTGTGGAATTAGACAAATGGATGGTCGATCATGGCTTGCATTTTCCTGTTGCAGAGTACAAACAACAATTACAATCCTGATTAATAGGAGCTACAAGTACAAATAAGAACCCACTTGGGCTTTAAAAGAAACAAAGTTTACTACATGTAGTTAGAGAAGTTCTACAACACAGATGAATTGCTGCTCACTGCTTTTCTTTTGCAGATACACCACTGCCCTCACAGGCTGGGTTTGGATCATCCAGTCAGTGCTTCACCATGATGGACACATTCACTGTTTCTGATGTTTGCTGTTTGAAAACCAGTTTGTGCTTTTCTTCAGCTGCCAGACACAAGCCTGCAGCACGGGTGAGTAGGTGGCAGGGCTACTGCCAGCCCCCTGTGGCTCTAAGGTGGCTGAGATGGGGGTGAGTTGCACAGCAGTTACTTGCTGTCCTTTCTTTTGTAAGCTGCAGTGGTGAGAGGCAAGCAGCAGAGAGAACTGTGCTTTGGAGAAGCTTTCCAGCTCTGAGGAGGAAGGCTGTTACTAGCACAGAGTTGATAGATGTTCTAACAATTGTTTGGATCCAAGTGAGGGGCTGGCACCTGGCCAGGAGAACAGATTTGTTGGGGGTGAAGGGTAAACAGAGCCAGGTATCCACTTGCCATCTCTGTGCTTTGTTGGGAAGTGGTTGCTGTGGACTTGTGTGAGCCACAGCAGGGGCAGCACATGCAGATCCAGCTGCAATGGGTAATACAATTCCCCAGTCACTGGGCAAATCTGGACGATAGATTTGGGATTAATCTCTGTGCCTCTGTTTTGTTGTTACAGATGTAAACAACCACAGAGAACTGCAGAAGAGCAGAGCAGACAGCCTTGGAGCTGAGCAGGGCCCAGTGCTGCTGTCTCCTGAGCAGCCCTTTTGGGGCAGGCACACCCCTGCCTGCAGCCAGCCCCAGCCCAGAGCAGCCACGCATGCACCTGCCTAAGACTGACTGCAAGTTTTGCAACCCACTTGGATGAGTGCAAACAAAAATATCCATCATCAATTTAATTCTTCATTCAGCTCTCATAATTGGTTACAGCAAATGATAGTTGGGTGTTGAATTAATTTTTGCCCTCTCAAGTTCTATACTTTAAAATGTTAAAAAGACATGTTGCTATTTGCTGCAGTTTGTAGTGATCCTGGAAATATCTGCTTCTGTTGCTGCTTCTCAAATCCTAAACTTCAATGGCTAATTCAAGCTTTAAAAACTCAAAGACTAACAGATGTGTAAGGAATTTTTTGAAGGAAAAAATCAATCAGAAAAAATCAATCAGAAATTATTTGAAGTCTATCATTTGAAGTCTATTGGAAAGAATTTCAAGTTGATAAAACACAAATTAACTTTTGCTGTCAGTATTTACAGCAACAACACTCCAGGACAGAAAGACCCAAACTGAAAAATGTTATTTATAAAAATGAAACCAGATTCCACTGGAGAGGAATGCAAACTAAATAGCAGGAGCTAAAGGAAAGCCAGGTAGATTTTGGTGGTAGAGAGCCACCATCACTTCCAGGTGCTGTGCAGAGCACTTGGTACCACCAGCGTCTTGCCCTGTCCATGAAACAGAAGAAAGGTAGTGCAAATCCCTTGTTGGCCTCTGTTTCTATTTCCAGACTAGCTCTTCTGCTTTGGATTCACATTATTAATGGGCTCCCTGGGACACAGACATCCAGAAGTTCAGCTTTGTATACCCAGAAGGCCAAGAGCACAGCCAAGAGTTGGCAGCTAATTTAGACTCGCAGTGACAAGGCTCCGAGGTGATGTCCCCTGTCAGAGGCAGAGAGGTCTCTGTCTCAGGGTGGCTTTGTGCTGAGTGCACCAAGCCACTTCTAGGCTGCGTCCCAGAGAGATGGGAAGGTCAGACTGAAGATGTTCAAGGTCAAGTGAAGACATGCCAAATAACAAAAATGTCATCCTTGTGCCAACAGTGATCTTGCTGCTGTGTTGTTGCAGGCTAGTGAGGTGTGTCTGAGGCTCATGCCTATATCTTTTTTTTTTTTTAAAGTAAAGCAGATCCATGAATTCCCCAGCATCCAAGGCAAATAAATCCTATTTATTTTAAAAACACAGCTGCTTCAAATGAAAACATGCTATGGTTTTCTTGATTTCTCTGGCCACTGCCAGACACAAGGAAAGTGCTACACACATATTGCTGAATTTGATTTTGCCTCACTGGATTTTTATGGATGGTTACCCTCAAAAAACAAACTATTAATAGGCCTGTGTCTAAATGCTCAACCATGTGAGACTTCATCTGTTACATTCAGGCTGTGTTTTGATAGATTGTTATTCCATTAACTAAAAATCCTTTAGGCTATGAAGGATATAAAACAGTCCTACAACCACTTGCCCTAAAACGAATATTTACATATCACAGGGAAAAATTGAGTAGTCCATTAGAGGAATGGGAAAGGAATTACAGCATAGACAAAGAGAATGAAATAGAGATGAATTCTAGCAGTATAAATCAATGAAAACCAAAAGTCTTTTGAGCTGTGATTTGTTTACGTGATGGTAACAATACTACAGATCATTAAAATAGATTTTGTAACCCTGTTGTTGTTTCAGAGTAGGCTCCTAAAATTTCAGTTTTCTGCATACCCTTCTTAATGGGAACAAATTCCAAAACCATTTTGATTTTAGAAGCAATTTGTGAAGCTGTCCAATGATTATTGCTCCTGCTCTAAATTCCCAGTCAAAAATTAGCTACTAACTTTTATTTTCACTCATGCACACAACCAAAAATTCTTGCTTAATCTCTTCTGCCTTTTCTGGTTTATAGTGCAGGATAAACAAATTTAAATTAAGAAATTAATGATTTTAAGTAACAAGTGAAAAATTTTGATTTGAATATGAGTTTTAAACTAGCATTACACATCTATATAATTTGATTTTAAGAAAGTTTAGCATTCTTTGTTGGAAACTTTGTAATGCAAATTTCTACCTAAATATAATCTTGATGCTAAATGTGGTATTTCTTTTTCTACCTGTGTACCCATGCCCATACACTTGACTGCAGTACATTTATTCGTGTTCTAATTTTTTTGTACACTGATAATATTTAAAACCAAAGAAATCATTAGTCAGAACCTGTAAGCAGAGAGATGTATAAATCTAAGTCTTAAAGTGCTTTTTCAAAAAACCAAACCCTCCCATAGATGATTATTGCATATGTATATTTCGAAAACAATGTTTTTTTTCCTCAAGATACTGGTTCAATTCTGTCTTTTATGTTTGTTGCCTGTGAACAAAGCTAAGACCACCTGCAAAATTCATCAGCACGGCAAGTGACATTGCATGGGTTCAAGTGATTAAAAAACATAGGAGATAGCCAGACCTGGTTTTGGCCCTTCAGCAAAGGGAAGTCTCTGGCAGCTCTGATTTCTTCTGCAGATTGAGCAGAGTCCTGCTGGCAGCTGGGTACGGTGCACACAGCAGAGCACTCCCCTTCCTGGCTCCATGCTGGAGGTAAGTCAGCATCAGCTCTGGCATGAGGGCCTTGCTCTGCCTGGCAACCAGAGGGTGGTGTTCAAAGCCCAGCAGGTCTCCAGGACTAAATACCTGCTGGGCCCTTCCCCACTGACACGGGCTGCTCTGATATCTTTCACTGAGACAGGCCTCCCCTTGGTGCAACCCAGCATCCACTGCGGGATTTGCGTGAGGAACCCGGAGTGCCATTTACAGGCTGCCTCTTTCGCCCACAGCTTGAACTACCCACTTTTGTACACTCCTTGTAAGCACCATGTGAAAGCAGAACCTTTAGATCTGCAGGTTTTTTAACCTCTAAGCAAAGCAAGGATCTGTTCCCTCTCTCCCCACCAGCTGCCATCAGAATAATAGGCCCCAAGGAATTAGTTAAATCAAAGGTTTCACTCTGAATGCATCACAGCTGTGGAAAACATATACTCAGTTTTTGGGGCTGATGACTTCCAGCTCTATCCAAAATAATTGCCCCTGTAATTCCAATCAAAACTGCTTCCCAACACCAACTTTAGCAGGAGATATCCCAAAAACTGAAGCCTGAGGTTAGTTGACATAGAAATATGAGTTGGTGAATATCTGAATGCCCTCAGTGTGCCCTCAAAGAGCCAGCTGGGCACAGTGTGCAGGAGTCAGTAGTATGGCACTAGTTGGGCAGAAGTGACAAGGCCTCCTGCCCTCTCCCTTTGGCATCTTCAAATGCCTTAGGACATCCCTGCCTGTTAAAGATTTCTCCTCTTGCTGTAGCTGGAATGGTTATGAGATGGTCTCCCGAAGCTCCTTTTACCACTGTTCTCTGCTCCAACACGTCCTGGGCGGTTTCAGCTGAGAGGGCAGAGAGGTGCAGCTGTGCTGAGAGGCAGCAGCGAGGCAGGATGCAGTGCCCCATGGAGGGAAGGGCACCGTGCCAACGCACGGGGCTGGGCTGAGCATGCTGCGGGCACAGCAAAAGCCTGCAGGCAGCTACAGCAAAGGGCTGCTCAGGACCCTGGAGATGTGGAAAGCTACTGGTACAGGCACAATTTCCAAATAAAAAGTGGGTTTCAGCTGCTGCTCCTGGCAGAGGTACCTGTCTTATTCTTAATGAGTCTGTTCCCATATAAGAAATTTGTTTATTTTAAAACTCACGTTTAGTGCAAGGGGAATATTTCTGTCAGTGGTTTGGCTGTGCTTGGTTGAAGACACCGCTGTGACACTTGACCAGCTTGGCATTCAAAATGTCATTTAGACCAGAAAGCAACTGAACCTGAATACTGAGGCAGATGTCATGAGCAAAGGTGAACTTCCGTAACTGAATGAGGTTGCTGATAAAAAGGCTGAATTGCAGAAGCACTTGCAGAAAGCCCAGTGGAAGACCCTGATTCTCCTGCACATGCTTTATTTCCTGTATGTGCCTTGTGCAATCTACCTTGGAGCAGCAATGCTACAAGAGATGCCACTGAAAGTTTGCATTTAAAATCCAGCATTTGCTGGTTAAAGCAGGATGAGAAGGTTTCTGTCCTCTCCAGAAATGGGATTGATGATATTTTCTAAACTAAGCTACTGAGTCCTAGACTTGCTTGCAGTTTCTCATTTTTCTCTACGTAGCATTGCTGCACACACAGTTGTTCAAAACTGTTTGCTACCTCAATGTTTCTGTTCCAGATGACAGCAAAATGGCAAAGAGGCTGAGATCTCTTCTTTTGGCATGGAATGTGTAGGAAGAGTTACTGCCTATCCCCTAAGTACAGAATCTCATACCCAAATGTACCTCCTGATGTGTGTTTAGGATGCAGTCCAAAAAGCCACAGGACAAAGAAGGAAGAGGAATGAAATTGGTAAAAAACACATTAAGGAGAAATAGAGACAAAAAAAATAATTAAGAGTTAATTGCTGTACCTGTGTTTGAGCCCACAGGGCTTCTATAGATGAGTGTTAGTGATGAAGCTCTCCAATGGTGCTGGGGCAAACTTTGTTCTTAAGGTCACATAATCCATCAAGATAAAAATGTTTAACAAGTCCTTTCCACTTATCTTACTCAGTATGGTTCAAATTGCTTTTCAGCTGTGCCCAGTGCTTTTGCTGACTTAAAGTAAATTAAACATTATCCTTTTCTAATTAGATAGGTTAGGAGATGTTGGTGCTATTTCCTATTAATTTAAAGACTAGAACTAATTTAAAGAAATTAAAGCAAAAAACTCCACCTTTAAACAATGAATTAATCCAGAATTTGATTTAATAAGGAAGGATACAACTGAGGGTTAAGAAACCCAGTCAGGTGGGCATGCAAAGGAAAGTCAGCCAGTGTGGAGTCAGTGGTGCAGCCACTGTGGGGGCTATTGGGGAGCAAAGGTTTTTTCTTCCTGACAGGCAATTGCAAGCACGAAATACATCCAGCCCCCTTCCCAGTCATCTTTAACAACCATTTCTGTAAGTCATTACACTGAATGTAATTGCCAAGGGACTGGCAGTGGGGTCTGCAGGAGCCTCTGTGGGGAGAGGCCAGGGCTGCCCTGTGCTGGATGCAGCCAACGCAACACAGGGCACGGCTCAGTCCGGCTGCCAAACAGGGGCACCTCTGGGAAAGAGGATTTGAGGTGGGGCAAACAAATATTGCACAGGCAGAGGATGGAAGGGGGGAAGAAGTGGGCAGCAGTCTCCTGAACATCAAGCTGAAAGCAGGAGGAGGGTGAGGAGGTGCTGCCACAGCTGAGATTCCTGGCAGCCCCAGGAGGAATCCACAGCAGCAAGCAGGCATTCCCCAACAGCACCCTCAGCCTGTGGAAAACCCATACTGGCTTTATCCAAAAGAACTGCAGCTCATGAAGAGGACTCAGGCTGAAGCAGGGGCAGGAACAGCAGAGCCCACAACAGCTGTTACAGACTGACCACCATGCCTTGAGGAGGAGGCAGAGGAGTCAGGAGTGAAGGAGTAGGAAGGGAGGCTGGTGTTTTACAGTTTTTGACTTTGTTTCTCACTATGCAGTTGTAATTGGCTATAAATTAAAGTCTCTTTTGCTCTCGATGGTAGCTGGCAATCACTCTTCCCATTTTTCTCAACCCATGAAGCTTTTCTTTTCTCCCCCAACCAGCTGAGATGCTGGGGTGAATGAATGAGAGGCTGGGTGTGCACACCTCCCATCAATTATCTACAGAGCAGGGCATCAGGTACAGAAGCCTTGTGGAGTGGGCAAGATTTGCTAAAACACATAAGCAGACTGGAACAAAAGTCAGCCATTAGCAAGATACAGAAAAAAGCCACAGCCCTCACTTTCAAACTTGCCAGCTTCACATTTTTGAGACTGGGTTCTGGCACATTTTACTTCTCTACCTCCTAAAAAACTGTGCAATATCGAACTTCCAAAGGCCTTTAAAAATCTTGACACAAGAAAGGAAACAGTCCATCTCAAACCCTTATGACAACATCTTGTAATGCACCTGCACAGCAAAAGAGATTTTTGTGACAGAGTGCCCTCTTCTTATGGCTGAGTTCCCTTACGGGTGAGATGTCTTTTGACTAATGTAGCCTTACAAGTTTTATATTATGTTTCATCCCATACTGGAACAGAGCAATGTGTTTTGCATACTCATGCACATACTTAGGAACACTTTATGAATGAAAACTATAATCCTGACTGGTCAAACTATTCTAACTTGTCTTATAAAAATTTAAAGAGATGGCTTGCCAAAATCGTACATGAATAATGCATTATCTGCCATGCAGAGACAGCAAAAGGATGATGTTAAAGATGAGAAATCTGTATTTGAAATGCGTATTTGTATTCTGCTGAATGACACAAATGTGAGTAACCATCACAGGAACGGTCATTATGCTAAAAAGAGTTAGAGAGCTGCTTATGTGAAGACAGGACACTGACAATATGAGAAAAAGCACAATATCTTGATGAGATTAAGACTTGTCATGTATTCTGTCCTATTCCCAAAATTTTCTCACTTGTTTCTCTGTCCCCAATTCAATAAACTAAACTATGATTACTATAGGAGGCTTTTATTGCGAACAAAACCAGTGAAAATACAATTTACACTGAAAGCCCAAGCTGAGACAAGTCGTGTTGTTGCTGTTGCTATTTGCTGGCTGGTTTAGGTGGGATCCACTCGTGTATCTTCTTGCGAGTAGTAGAGTAAGGCACATACTGCTCAGGAGTGCCACTCACATTGAATTTATGGGTCTCCCAGATAAATTTACGTGCAACTGGTGGATGAGTAGTTGGAGGGTCATCCGTCATTGAGTGCAGCCAGCGATGCCTTGAGAGGAAAAAGACATATTGTTATTAAGGAACATCACAGGATGTCTGCCAAGCCTATCTCCTGACTCCCAAGGGTCCTCCTCTGAAGAGACCCTAAGTATTTATTCTGAGAAGGGAAAAAAATAATTTTAATCCATTGTGACTTTGAATGAGACTACAGGATATTGATTTTAATTAGTTTCACAAGCATAACTGATAACAGTTCTGCCTCCAAGTAACTGAAAGCACACCAGTTCAAATTTCCTGTTCTTTTGTACACTCAGTATTTGGGCAGAGTTTGTTGTCACTCGTTTGTAGAGCCTTCATCAGGCAGCCAGGTTAAGACAGGCACTACAAATGACAAAACCACAGTGTTTGGCTTTGTTGCCTGGGCTTTTTCTTTGTTCAGTTATGGCAATTTGTCTTGTTTTCAATTACCAGAAGACTATGCTGCACAACAATTTCAATGCCATTTTCAAAGCATACATGAGGCTGCCACTTGGGATACAGATTAACAACTTCAGTACACCTAAAACAAGCACATAAATATTTACTGTCTGCACAACACAATGATTAATACCAATCAGTAATAGGGTAATTACCAAGTGATTCCAGTGATTAGCCTTTACCTATGAACTAAATGTCAGTCTTTCTCTGTGCAAGCAACAGTAACGATCAAGCAAAGCATTTTCCCTAACAATTTACTGAAACACTGCAGCAGGGACCAACTGAATTGATTTAATCCCTTTCCTATTTCAGTGCCTGAAGCAACTTTCAAATAGGAATTACATTTTAATTTAATCTGTCAGTTTATACGTACTTCATACTGTGTGTAGTTATGACAAAACTGAGGTTATGACATTTTTTGCAAGCTTATGTATTTTTTTACTGAGGTAGAATTAAGGAGATTTCTGCTAATCAGCTTTTGCAAAGACTTGACCTAAAAATATGAAGTCCTCTTTTCTAGTTCTATTAGAAAACCTAAAAATTACATCTTCAGCCCTCAGCAACAAATCCAGCACACTTCATTTATACAGCAAAACAAAACCATGATAAAAGTGGTGAGAAATAGACTGACAGGTATACTCTACGTCCAAAGAGCTCTACAGAAGGTTGGTAATATTTTCAAATTGCTTCTTGACACGTATTAAAAAAAATAAAAAAGAAATAAAAATCACAACTTTGGCTATAACTTTAGTACAAAAATTTCACTTTAAAAAAAGTGTCCGCCTAAAGTTATTTTTCTAGAAGTAAAAACCAAACAAAACCCTCAAATTAAAGCCACACATTGTAGGACTGAGGGCTACCAGGAAACTGGAACCGTATGATCATTTAAAACTAAGAAGAAAAAACTGTGTTTAGAGGCAAAGAACAATTTTTGTGGGAAAAATTATCCACTTTGGAAGATATACACGTGTATAATGCTCTTCCTCTCTCTGCTCTCCTTTGTAAATCTGGTCTCATTCAAAGTGTACATTTCACACTGTTTTTACTTAAAAAAAAAAGGCAAATGGCTAACAATTTCTGTCTGGAAAAAGGTGGGCCCATAGCACTACTAATCACTATGTGGTCTGATGACACAGGATCAGATCTTGCTCAGTTTTAACCCTGGTGTTTAAACCAGCCTCTGAAATGTCCTGGCCACACAAAGCTCTCACCTTGGGCGAACTCTCTTGCCCGATTCACACCTGTCAGAATAATTCTGTGCGCTGCTGTGCTTCACATCACCTCAGGGCTCACATGGCTTATGACAGCCTGCATCAAGGTTGGCAGAAACACTGCAAAAAAGCTAACCTGACAGAGGAGGGATCCTGTGCTCACACCCAACAAGCTCTCCACTGCCAACACAGAAACAGAGAGGGCAAAGGAACAGTCCATTCTGCTTATACAGACTCAAGGACTGCATTTCAAAATGCTTTGCAGTATCACTCCAGAGGAGCTCCAGCTTTTCAAAATTGCTTACTGTAATATATGCTGGCTTTGGCCAGGGTAGAGTTAATTTTCTTTTTAAAAATTAAGGCTCTTATTGCAATGTGCAAGGGATATGAATAAAGTAAATTTAACTCTTATGTGACTGTGCTGGGGTAGAGTTTATTTTCTTCACAGTTGGCTGGTATGGGGCTGTGTTCTGGATTTGTGCTGAACACAGGGTTGATAATATAGAGATGTTTTTGTTATTGCTGAGCAGGGCTTACACATAGCCAAGGCCTTTTCTGCTTTTTGTACTGCCATGCTGTCAGGGAGACTAGAGATGTACGGGACACTGGGAGGAGACACAGCCAGGACAGGTGACCCCAAGTGTCCAAAGGAATATTCTGTACCACGTAGCATCATGCTCAGGATATAAAGCAGGGGGAAGAAGGAGGTAGAAGGGCATGTCTGGACTGATGATATTTATCTCCCCAAGTCACCATTATGCGTGACGGAGCCCTGCTCTCCTGGAGATGGCTGAACACCTGCCTGCCCACGGGAAGCAGTGAATAATTTCTTGCTTTGCTTTGCCTGTGTGCAACTTCTGCTTTCCCAGTTGAACTGCGCTTATCTCAGCCTGTGAGTTTTCTAGCCTCTTCCCTCCCCGTTCTCTCCCCAGTCCCACTGGATGGGGAGTGAACAAGCAGCTGCCTGGGGCTTGGTGTCTGGCTGGGGTTAAACCATGACACAGGCAACTTAGAGCACACACATGTTCACCTCGTGATGCTTCTGGTAACAGAGGATAAGGATCGTGCACACAAATCCCTATTTAGGCATCCATCATCATGCCTCACCATCCTAAGCACCTTACCTCACAGCACTAGAACTGTATTAATGCTCAGCTAAAATCAGCTACATTCCAAGCTTGCGTGATGTCTGGCACTTCTGTCCCTACAAGCGTACTTGTCGTTCCTTGAAACATCAGAAGTTTCACAATAGCATTTAACAGAGTAGCTTCACCTGTCATTTAAACTATTGCTTTGCAGCTCCCAAGGACTAAATCAATAAAATCTTTTAAAATGCAGCATTTTTGAGTAATTAGTGTCTTTGGGTTTAAGATTTTCTGGATTTCTATAATATCAACATGAAACCAGGCTCAAATTAAAACAGATCAGCAAAACCAATCCTTGAATTACATTTTCTCACTGCAAAGTAAAAATATAATTGCTCACTGACAAGATTGCCAGTACAATTGCAGGTATTGGAAAACATTAAGAGATTTCAAAAGTTTGTTTATACAATCAATCCACTATGAATTATACTTATATTTAGGAGTTTCAGGGCTTAACCTGGTCACAAAATATTCCTCTTAGAAGCACAACATGTGACTTACAAAAGCATTTTGGCTTGCAGAGTCTGTTCTCTCAAACAAAAGCTCCCACTTTCCACTTAAAATCTTGAAAACTTTATTTTGGGAAGACTTTCCCCTTGACACGTGCCTTAAAGAATTGTTTGAAGCTCTGAAATCTCAGACTCTACCCCCAGATGCTCAAGAAAAGCTTTTCATGTGCTAGATTGAACAGCATGAATAAAGAGATATGACACCCTGCAGATGGCCAGATTTCTATACAAACTCTGCCTATAAATCGATTGTGGAAAAAAAAAGATTCAAAAGCAATTAATGACTGAAAACCCATAATGAAGCAGACGACTTACACAGAAAAATCAGGAGGATTCAAGCAGCCCTGAAGAGGCTGAAGCAGCTTCCTGAATCAGTGAACAGTCACTAGGAAGCAGACTGAGGCTAGCAAAGCCTCTGCACTTTTTCTTGCATAAATGGATAAAAGACATCTCAAAGTATCTTCAAAAGCTCTCAAGACCATGTAGATTTTTTTCCAGTTTTAACAAATATTTAAAAGCAAGTAGATTTCAAACTGAAGCTACAAGGGACTGGAGCCAATTATATGATGTACAAGCTGTCAAACAAGAACTGATGCTACACAAACTCAGCAGCCACTACCATATGTGCATCTGCAAGGTTCAGGCACAGCCTGTGCCAGCTCACCATGTTTGCCAACTTGTTAACATCCACTTTTTGCCACACGGTAACTATGCTGCAGTGAGACAAGAGAAATTAAGATGTGGGTTCAGGTCATAGGGCAGAGAAGGAAAAAGGGATATAAAATGTGTTTATTTGTTTACCATGGGAGATAACTTTAATTTCTCGTGCAAGTTTCTACATCATAGCAATGAGATGGCATCCAATTTACCTGAAAACACCAAATTAGCATTTAATTGAGCTATAAAACCCCACAAATTTATTGTGAAGCTACTAGAAGGATGAAAATTTTTCCAATCCCTTCTTTTTCTGTTCAATCTTTCTGTTTTGTTTTCCTTGAAGGCAAACTTGAAAAGCAGCATTTTTTCAGGAGAATTGCAAATTTTCTTACATTTTCTAGTGTGCTGGCACTTAAAGTCTGAGGTGCTACATTTCTCCCTGTCAGATCAACTAAAGAAGATGCAGACTATTAAACTGAAGGTAAATTTGCAATACTTCACTGTATGAAGTAAACACTCCTGGAGCTCCTTCCAAAGATGTCAGATTTGCATCATAAGGAAATAAACCTCAAAGTACAGGACAGACACCACAAATACACAGGACAGTCCTGGCAAAATGAAGTGTCCTTACAAAAGGAAAAGCTATTCTCAAATTGCAGCACTTCTTTCCCCACAGGATCATACTGAAAGAGGAATTTATTTTAAAGTAGTATGTACACTTGCACCAGTTGTCAATTTGTTTGTTCAAAGTATTTGGCCAAAATGCAAACCAAAGTACAATACACCAGAAATACAATAAACAAATAGCTTAAACATAGGCCAAGGATTAGTGATGCTGCAATGGAGACATCCATGAAAACACTAAACAGAGTCCCCACAGGCATTGCTATAAACGGATTTAACTTCTATTGTTTATATGTTCACAGAGCACACCCGATCAGTGTGCTCAAAAATGGAAGCACTGAGCTCCTGCAAACAACACTGACAACTAAGAGACAAAATAAGGATTTGGTTTCTCTCACTGTCTAAAAGTCAAAAAGATTAATTTGTGTAGGGAAAAAAAAAGTCAAAATATCTTGTAAAGCACTACAAGAAGATTAATATTCATTATTCCCAAGGCAAGTATTAAAGAAATTTTTTTAAAAATCTAATTAACTAATTAATCTAAAAAAAAATCTAATTTGTCTCCAACAAAGTACATACCAACATCTGGATTTTGGAGACAAAAAAAAAACAAAAAAAAAAAAACCAACCCAGAGTAAAAAAGAAGTGAAATAACAACTAAATCAGAATACATCACAAGCCAACATATTCTAGTGTGGAAACATGTTTTAAAAGCAACAGTCTTGATTTCCTGGAGAGTAGACATATGTCAAAACAACACTCTGATTTCCTTTAGACTGTACAATTTCAGTACATCCGTTGTCAAAAGACATTACATCAATTATTTCAGAACACTGAAAATACTCAGTAGCTCCTAAAATGGTTTTACAATGTTATTTACATATAAAGTGATTTTCTTGCTGCTTTTTCTTTTTCTCTAGTATCTGAGAAAAGGTAAAGAGTAGCATTTTCTTCCAGTTGTTTCCAGAACTTTTTAACATGCCAAAATGCTTTTTTCCAGTTCATCATAGATGAGCTTCACTTGATTGTACTTGAACAATCATTCACATTCTACAATCCTGAAGGCACAGAACTTACTGCAAGAAAGGATACAACAGCATACCCACAAAACTGGGCTGAGCTAAATGAACTGAATTCCAGAGGAAAAACATCAGTGTTTAGAAGAAGCATTCAGATCACACCCAGCTCTAACAGCACTTCTTAAACACTTTCCAGCTGAGCCAAGGATGACAAACATACATCATACTATTATACTATGGATTAATTACTTTCTTTGTTAATATAAGCAATTTCACACTGTTTAATTTATTTCCAGCAAATTTCTGGGTCCAAAAGAACCACTCATTACCTGTTGCACAACTCCAGGGTCACACTGGCAGCAGCTTGTACAAAATATTGTCAGTCTCAATTCAGAAGTCTATGCCATGTTAAAAACTTCAGGCAGTATAGCATCAAATTAAAATTTTTTAAAAGTCTTGTAAGACAGCATTTATTCCCAGTCAAAATATTTCAATTTTTAAAGATGTCTCTAGGCTGTATGGAAATACACATCAGTGATTTAGATATGTCACAAAGCTAGGATTCCTACATAATAATAAACATATGTTATCATGGGACATTCAATTTATCAGCAAGAAACACCATCCCCTCCTTATCCCACCTGCCCCCAAAAAAACCCAAATCCACAAACCTGACTGGTACTGCACAACTAGGTTTCCTGACAAAAATACCTTGGAACACAAGACTGTTCACGATCTTAGGCCTCATTACACTCACCAGTCTTGAAAATAATGAAATTTTTACTGCATCTTTTAAAGGAACTTTTTCCACATAAATAGGAAAACAAGTTTTTCTAACTCATTAATTTCTGTGAAGTAAACAAGCTACTTAACTCTTGAAACATACTTTTCTCAGGAAGAAACCCTTTACTGAGGTCTGTAAAGAGGCAACAAATATCCCATAACCATAAACAAAGGGAAAAAAACAAAAATAAAAACTTAAATCTGTGTGAAACAAAACCTGTGCCTCAAAATAAAGAAAATCTTAAATCCCAGCACAGTCTAATAGTGGGTAATAACCAGAACCAAACAAGAGTTATGCAGAGAGCAAGGCACAAACATCCTGGTGTTGGAGATTCTAATGTCCCTTCCAAAAACAATGCCATTCAGTTCTTACCAAATAAGACAGAGAAAAGCATTAACCACATTAAACATAATACAAAGCTGGGAGAGCTTGAAACAAAATTGACCAGCTAGAGAGTCTACCCACACATTCCTCAAATGTTCCAGCAAGAGCCACAGTTTAGGAGATTTTATAATCAATCCCAGCCTTTGCACAGAGCATTTGTCACAGGAGTAATAAAAAGCAGTGTTTGCTCAGTCTACCCAAACGCTCCTCGCTTGATGCTTTTTTGCTGCTTTGTGGCTGAAGTGCTGTTCCTGCTCCTTAAGAATTACACAGAGCTTGCTCTTACCAGTACACACTGTTACTTTACGGGGTGTGAGTTTTCTAGGAAAACAAAAAAAGGGTCAACAGCTGTGGCCAGAGACCTTCTGGAACTCAAGGCTGTACAGAAGTATTACTGAAATGCATGAACAGAAAACAAAACCTCAATAAAAATTATAGTCAAGTAGCAGTCAACATATGGAGCATCCTGGCACTTTAATGTTTACTACCACATCAGTGTATATGTGTATGAAACAATTATGCTGTTAGTGGCTGTGGGTTAAGGAATGTTGTTCCACCATTGCCATAAGTTCCTTAGGCTCTTGCTTATGATGGAAATAACAAATATTTTACTTCTGGTGGCCCAAGGCTTTGCCAAACCATTAACAAGGAATCACACGTAATAAAGAAAATGGGAAGACTGTCTTGACCTGCTCAATCTGGCTGGCAAAATGCTTTTCTCAGTCCAAAAAGCAGTGAGTGCCTCTGCCAGGACAGTGAGCAATAAACATGAATGCAGTTCAATATTAGAAGCGACGAGTCTGAAATCTTCTGGTCATAGACAAGGCAGCTATGACCATGAAACCTTTTTTTTTAATCTTCTGCTTTGGAATATAAGAAAATATAAAGCAATTACACAATTGGTATCTGTCCACATTATTAAGCTAAATAGTTTACCATTCAGGGGGCACCATGCTTCCATCAACTTCCCAAAAGGTATTTTTGCCATTCATTTCATCAGTATATACAACCCATCTGTGCCGACCTTAAGTAAACAAACAGAAATATCATATTAGCTCAAAACAATAAACTATTTGCTTATAAAGGAGAGAATTCAGGAAAACCAAGGAAAAACATTTTGAGTGATAGTATCTACCATAATGGGCACTTATTTTTAAACCAGCACAGCTTCTATTTTCCAAGTCTTCTGTATTTCCACTGTTACTGTAGTTTGAGATGACTGAATCTAACACTCTCACAAGGAAGGAAATATTGGCTATTGTACAAATAATAGGAAATAGGAACATACAAAATTTTCAGGCAGAGAAACTCCTCTGTTATGAGGAGTCTTTTCCAAAAGGATATTGCCACTGATAACCAAAGACTAAACTAAATTTCAGCTACACAAAACCACCAAGCAATGTTAACCAGCAAGTGCTTTCCATGGTTACACTGCAAGTTAACCTACAGTCAGCAGTTAGCTTGGCCTGACTACTGTGTCTGTCAATTGCCTGTGCATCACCTGTGTTGCTTCAGGTGCTGCCTTTTCAAGTACTCTAGAGGCTTGATTTAAAATCCCATTACTTAAGGCAATAGTAAGTTTAAGCCAATCTGTGCTCTTTGCCCCGAAGTTATCATGCAAGTGAGTAAAGCTGTGAGGCAGTTTTAAATGTAGCTCTCCTTCTTTCCCCACCTGTTAAACTACCAGCCAAGGACCAAATTCAGCTCTCAACCACATTATCATACAGCTTTACCTACACGGAGACCATATGACTGGCTTACATTTATCCCATATTCATTGTTTCAGATTGACTGTTTGCAAATGAATTTAGGGATGTAACAGAGAAAGAGAAGCTGTCAAAGCATTTCTGTAAGTCTAAGACTCACACAAGACAAGCGCAGGGAAGTCAGGCAGGCAACAAGTTGCATTTCACTAGCAGAAAGCACACAAGCTATGTGGGAGCTGCACAGCTGGTTGGGAGGTGTTCACATTAGCACACGTACCAAAGAAGTTTCTTTTGTCTTCATAGTATTTGTTTCCATATTTGTCAATTCCTATCAGATTACCAGTCTTCAAATCATTGACCCTGTGAATTACCAAAACAACAGTTTCAGTTGGTGTCCTCTCAGAATGAAATTGTGACAGAGGTTCATTCAGGGTTAGTAAAAATCTGTACACATTTATCCAAAGATATTTTTAAAAAAAAAAACTATTTAAGCTTATGGATTGCAAAACAATCACCAGTTCCTGCAACTAATGCGCGCCCCACTGACAGGATGACAAAAGCTGTACAAAAAGCCTTTCAGGGACTCTCACTTATTTAACAGCTCATTATACTAGAAGATAAAGTAACTCTACAATGTAACAATTTAACACCCACAAAACCTTAAATACTGTGGGAGTCCCAGAGGCACATGCTAATGCAGTTAGTAGGAAATGTTACCATCCTTCTCAACTACCAGCAGCTACTATTTCAGCCTGAATTGCCACTGGAAGTGGTCAGCACCGAAGCAGCACAAGAGATCTGTGTGGGCAGTAATCTCCAAGAGGGGAAAAGTAATAATATTTTAGGCCATTGAAGTTGCTTGCCAAGAAAATACATGCTAAACCCTAAATTATAATTGCTACTTTCTTGCTTTTGTATAATGGTGAAAGATCCGTGCATTCACCCTGCAACTCTGTGAGACTTACACTGACCCAGACAAGGTATATATGATTTTCAACTCTTTATAGAGAACACATTTTAACATTATTGTAGCAATCAATCATTAAACTGAGCCTATGATTTACATTCTAGTGATAAAACCATAAAATTAATCAAAGTACTCTTCTCCCTCTCTATTTGCAATTTTGCTTTTCTTTTTACTGACATTCATCCGAGACAGCATTAGATAGGGAAAAGTTTCCTCTCAAAGGTTTTAGTTGTTTGTAGTATTATGCACATTCTCAACTCAATCCCACGTGAGAGGAGGAATGTGCTCAGATGAAGTTTTTTTGTTGTCTTTTCTCCCAGGGTGGGTGAAAGTGACAATCATTCCAGCAAGTCCTCATGTTAAACCTCTGTGGTGGCAGGCAGAGAAATTCTCTGACACATTCATCTGAAACATTCAAAGATCTCTGGCTCAACTCAACAAGTCTGAGTTCCCAGCTTCAGAAAAAGAAGAGCCATTCCACTGCAGCTCTCCCTTCCTTCTGCCCCTCCCTGTCTTGCAAGTGTTCTTATGCCCTTGTCCTGACTACATGCCCTGAATACCAGTATCAGACACTAAGATGTATTTATGGCTTTCTGAGAATATTTTTCAACCAATTTTGAATTTTAAGTAAGGACAATGTTTCCAGCCACAAAGGCTCATAGTAATTTGACTTCATAGCATATAAATCTTCTGCAGCTGCTTCAGTGGAAAACATATAGAGAAAAGTAGGGAAATTCAGAGAAAGAGTCTCCTGACTTGGGTGAATATTTTTTTTCTAATTACCGTGATTACTTCTTAAAATCAATTGTTTCAAGAAAGAACACCTTGATAACTCTTCCTTTAAACACCAAACCCATTCCTTGAGCTGGGAGGGATGATTTAATGGCTTGAAAGGTGAGCAGGAGGCAGCAGCTGTTTGTGGTTGGTGTGGTTATGAGGATCGGCTGTGCCTCCTCACCTAGCACACCTAACTTCAGTCTTCTGCAGGAAAAAAAGGACAGCACTGCCTGCAGTCTTGCCTGCCCTCTTTTCTGTGTGGTAGAAAGCCTGAGATCTCAGACTCTCAAAAGATCTCTGAGGAGACATTTATCAAGCTGTGCTTAGGAAGAGGCACTCTGATGACACCTAACACTCAAACTTTTCCACACTTTCACTTCCCCAGCTCCATTTCTTCTTGAGAACTGTCAGAGTAATGGCTACAGCCTGAGAAGAAAAACAAAGTGGAGGAAACAAGCTGGGGGAGGGAGGGGGGTAGGTGTGTGACAGAAAACAGCAATTGTAATAGCAGCAAGAAGTAGCCAGGGAAACCATGTATTGTCTTATTGCTCTACAGGGACTAAAGCCACTACTTGAAAATACTGATGAGGCCTGATCAGCACCTGTGTGAAATGTTATGTTTAACTCTTCAAACCAGATCAATTTAAGCCACAAGAAATAACAGAAAAAGGGCCATTATGATGTGTACGGGCAGGGGGAAGCCTTCAAGAAGGCTTTTGTTCTAAGATAAGAAAGCCCTTAATATATAGCAGGATATTTTATATTTGCAAATCACCCTTATCCCATATCCCTGACTTCCCAGAATTTATTAAAAAAAGGCGTTTTAGCATGTGGTCAGGCCTAAAACATTTACTGGATACGTCCTAATACTTCTCCAGGACTAACTATAAAGATAACAAAGGTTACTGACATGCTGAATTTGGATCATGCACATTTAGACTTCCACCCTCCATTTCATCAAGGATCTGAATGAAAAAATAGTACCTTTGTAAACCTGACACTCCTTTTTGGGAGCAGCTTCAAGCATACGGTATCACAATTCAAAATACTTGTCACAAGAAAGAGATGAGATGGGAGTGAGAGAAAAAAAACAGGAGCAAGTTTAACGTGGACAAGTACAAGGTTCTGTAGATGGGAAATAAAGTACTCAGACACGAATGGAAACAAAGACTGAAACTTATTTTGCACTAAATGCTGCTGGGGCTGGAGGGCATCCAAAACTGAGCATTGGTCAGCGGTGACAATCCACTGCCAAAGAGCAGATGTGATCTGCAGTTTGAATCGAATGACAAGAAACAGAGCCAGTAAGGCAGATGAAGTAATTATCTTGCTTTAGACCACGGGATTTCAGCACACCCACGGCTTTCAGATTTGCACTGTTCAAGAAAGCCACTGCCAGCCTGAGGTGACCCAGAGCAAAGGGCACGATGGTGTACACAGAAGCACTGAGTGCAGCTACAGCAGAGACGCGGCCGTGGCAACAGGACTACGGACTGGGGCTGGACACCAGGACAACCGGCCCGGGCAACACCGGCAGCTCGGCGTCCAGGAACCCCGCAAGGTGCCTCAAGAAGAGAAAACAGCCGCGGGCCCTGCCCGGGGACCGCTCTGAGCACAGCACCCACAGCCGACCGGGACACGGCGCCCTCGGCGGAGCGCGGGGCGGAGCGGGCTCCTCCCGAGGCCCGGCCCCGCCCGCCCCTCAAGGTGACCCCGCGGGGCGGCGGTGGCGCAGCGGGGAGGTCCCACCGCCCGCACCGGTGCCGCGTTACCTGAGCAGCTGCAGGATGGCGCCGCGGGCGCCGCCGTGGCTGCCGATGTGCTTCAGCGCCCGCTTCAGCACCTGCACGTACTCCGCCATCTTAGGGCGGGCACCGCCTCCCGCCCCGCCGCCCTTGGCTCAGCGACGGAAACGGAAGCAGCAGCGAGATGCGGCTGCGGGCCCGCCGCGCGGCCGCGGACGGGCGGCTGTGGTGGGGACGCTGCGGTTCGGCCCCCAGTCTGCACAGTCTGGATTCGTATAACAGTTGCCTACTGCTTACACGTGAAGGTCGGCAAGATACAGAGAACTTCAGGATAGGGAGAAAAGCCTCTTTATAATAGAAATGTCTACTGACAGTCCCTTATTTCACAGAGGTCACAAGATGTGTGGTAAGAAAAGTTACCGAGACTTGGCAGTGAGGAGTCCAAGCGTCAAGGGGCAGGGCAGGTGACATCTCACCCCGCGCAGACCGCGGGCCATGGCCGGAGGAGAGCTGATCAGTCTTGTCTCTCCTGGCTTTTCCCAACCCTGGCAGGCCATCAAGGAATGTGTACCTATTGTCTCATCCATGTGTCCACTCCACCTCTCATCTTGTCTCAGTGCCTTCGCCTGGTTCAGCCCGAGGAAGGACCTTTGGTGGCCCTGTGGATGCTGGCAGAACTTTACTATTGTTACTACAAGGCTGAGCAGGCAAGGTGCAGAAACGCGCTCCCTGACCTTCACAAGGCTACTGCTACACAGGGCAGGAAAAATAGATCCATTATACTGTCTCAGAGCAGGCAGGACTTGGAAAAGCACCTGGCAAACACATCACCAGTGCTGCAGCCAGTGCTGGCTGATGAGCAGAGACCAGCTGTCAAACACGGAGAGGCCGAGCCGCAGGACGCTGTCACTGTCAGAACTGTGGCTTTGGGAAGGGACAAAGCAGAGGAGCTGCAGCGAAAAATTCAGTAGGTAGTGCTAAACTGGAAAGGACAATGAGACTGAGAAAAACCTCTGTTAGCCAAGTTCAAAGTGTGGAAATATGTCCATTCAATGTAAAGTCTGAGTTTCCACTCAAAACTTAGTAGTTTTAACACAAGTGGTTTTGTTTTCAAACATAAAACATAGGCCCTGCTAGTTCTGTGCTCAAATGACAGCATTTCTTTTGTGACAAGTCTTAGGCTTAAGTATACTTGTGGTAGGTTATTTGCATTTTCACAGTCCAAAGTCTTAGAAAATTTATTAAAAGTATTAAAATTTGGTCATGTAAGTGTACATTATCAGGCATAAAACAGGGAGGAACATTTACAGTCAGAATTCACTCATTGTCTTTAACTTCATCCACAAAAACCATTATTTTGATGTAAACTGCTGATGATTGAGTGTAAAACAAGAAAGAAGTATAGTTTAAATTAGGAAGCCAAGTTTGGAAACATTGTAGAGGTTCAATGCTTATGCCAGTTTCTAAGCCTATTCCTGATTAATATAACTGGGATAATTTTCACTGACTGCAAGTATAATTCCATGAGCATTTTCTCTGCAGGCAGTGAAATAATGTAGTTGTTTGTTGTGGGTTTTCCCCCCCAAGAATTAAAATTATCTGGATCACTTCACTGTGGCACCATGGTTCTTCGTCTTGTGTCCTCTGTGGGGACAAGGCATTGTGACACAAAGCTGGAAGAATGGATCAGCTTCTTAATGGGACTCTGATGCTACAGATTTTGTGGGGAATACTTCCTTAGTAGCAGGAACATTTTACAGCATCTTCTTTGAATTGCATTTTAAATTTTTTTTTGTACTATTTTCTCTATTACTTTAGTCAAGTTAAATCTCCACTGAGGATTTCATTACCTCATAACTGCTGAAGTCCCATCACATCTACTCAAACTGCTTCTGTTAATGTGTCACTGTGCATAAAAAAGAGAATCTGACTACTGTGTTCAAAAATTCTCCCTGAACTTGGTGCAAATGTCACAGTTAAATACAGTGGAATGCAAATGCAAGTATGTCTTCCTAAGGATTTACTGGGACATCTTTAGGAGACAGCACTGAAATGCTGTCTTGTCACTCAAGGTGCTTGTCAAACTCATGCACCCATAGGAAGTATTTAATTCCCAGTGTTTTTAAACTTAAGACTCTTGTTAAATGTTGCTCTTATTTTTTACCCTAAAATTAGCATGCTGAACCTCACTGCCTCAAAAACTCTTGCTGAATATATTTAATGCTGCCTTGTTTTTTCTCCTCTAGTTCAAGTACATGTCACAAAATAGCACCAGGACTCTTTTTCAAGCCTAAAAAACCCCCTCTCAAGTCTGAACACAAGTAACTGGCTTCTTTCCTAACAGAGCATAACAAACAACATATTTTTCAAAAGTAAACAAATCTGTTTTCTGAATGATTCAAAGGATGACATGTAACTTCCCTTCATTTTGTTAGCACACCTAAACCATCTCACTGAATCCTACATAGTTTAGTTTTAAAGAGCTTTATTCAGTGGTACAATTGATCTGGAAAAACTGAAGTTCATATATTCTCAGAAAGTGCAGAAGTCAACTGATCTACAGAATAATTTAGTGTTTACATTTTACCTTAGAAGAACTCGTTTTATTACACTTGCCTATTCCACTGCCATTTCCTCTGCTCTTAGTATGGAAAGGCATGTAAATTTACTATGCAGTGGTTCACAACTGTGGAACATCCATTTACAACAAAAAAATGGAAATCCTTTTCTTAATTAAATTAAGAAAAAATCCAACATAAGAAAGACTAAGAAATAAGTGCATACTATACTCTTGTTCCTGCCCCATCCTTCTAAAACTGCAGAATTCCAGAAGCAAAGTTCAATCCACAACACAAATCTCCACAATTCAGTGTCCAGTAATAATCTAATCCAGTCTCTAACCATAGTGTCTCTCACTTTACTCTAAACAGTGAAATCTCTAATGCTTTCACTAAAACATTTTTTTAGTCTTATATCCATATACATTTCCCAAAAACACACTGGAAGAAGTTTTTGTCACTTGGGTTCTATTGATTGAAAAAATTAGAAGATAACATCATAGTCTGGAACTAAGTGAAATGTTACCAAAAAGGTACATACTTTGTCATTTTCAAAAACATTTCAGTATGTAAACTGTGAGAACAGTTTAGCTCTCAAAAGCCCTAGAATAATAAATTTACTGGCACTTTTAGAAAACACCTGCCTCTTTGTGGGAAGTGTCTGAGTTATTTCTCCAGCAGTAACTCTGACTTCATCTTTGATTTTCCAATGGCAAAATTATCCTGATTACAGAGTGAAAGAAAATTCCTTTTGGAGCTGTTCCTCAGGGAGCCTTCATTAGCCAAACTATGTGGCTGTTCAGTTTGCTCCCTGGCAAAACCCTAGGATGCAGGGGAACTGAAGTAATCATAAAGGAGCTCAGACACCTCATGAACAGCTCATTGGGAGGGGTTGGACTGCAGGTCTGCAAAGGACCAAAGCCACAGGCTTGGCTGCCCACACGTCTCTTGCCAACCACCTTTCTTGTCTGGGGAGTTGGTATTGCCAGAGGCTCAGAGCATGGCAGTTTGGGTCTCTGGATGTCCAGCAGACACTTCTGCTGAGTGTTCGCTCAGAAGAACCCACAGTGGAGCAGGTCCATCTGGTTTCTCTGTTGTCACACGCAAACGCACCACAGTTTAGTTAAAAGCATTCCCATAACATCACTTCTGAGCTATCCCTTTCCCCTACCATTTCACACAGAACACAAATATTCCTGTCTCCTGACCAACACCCCACCACCTCCCCTTAATCCAAGCAGAGTTAACTTGAAAATATATTTGGGCAAGCATTACTACAAGATCCAGTTTTTTAAAAAATAATCAGGAAATGCATTTGTTCAACCAGTATCAACAGCCACGAAAGCCTTAAGCATCCAGATGTTGATGTTGATACTTGAAGGTGGTGATGCTCCAGAAGTCCAAGTGACTTGCACCTGCAACACAGTGCCTCTGAGGGCACAATTGGTTCTTACACAAGCCAAATGCACAACCCTGACTTCTTCTCATAAAGATTCACCTAAGAGAAAATTGCATTCTCTATTAGCCATTGTGTATCAGAACAAGGGTAAGGCCATCCACAGCATGTATTAACACAAGACTTGGTACACATGGGAAGAAAAACAAAGCAGCTCATCAAAGATGGACTCCATGATAAAACAGAAATGTTCTTTGGAGTTATTTGACAGAGGTATTAGGAGCTAAGGCAAGCTGGGGTGCTAGGGATGTTTGTTGACAGAAAAAGTCAAATGCCATAGAAGTGGCCAGAAGGCTTTGGAAAGTTACTAGCAGAAGAAAAAGTAGTTCATTAGCAGACTGACTGGGGAACAGGGCCCTATAGAAGTCAGTGGATCCAGAAGAGGGCAACAAAAATGGGCAGAGGGCTTAAGCCCTTCTCCCATGAAGACAGACAGAGAACTGGGGTTGTTCAGCCTAGAGAAGGCTCTGAGGAGAGCTTCTAGTGGCCTTTAATAATTAAAGGAGGCCTACAAGAGAGATGGAGAAACATTAGGGCCTGTAGTGATAGGACAAGGGGCAATGGTTTGAAACTGCAAGAGGGCAGATTTAGATTGGACACAAGGATGAAACAGTTGGACTCAATGATCCAACAGGTCTTTTCCAACCTTAATGGTTCTAAGATTTTATGAGATTCTGTATGATAAGGGTAGTGGACACTAGAACAGGTTGTCCAGAGAATCTGTGGATGCCCATCCCTGGAAGTGTTCAAGGCCAGGTTGGATGGGGCTTTGAGCAATCTGGTCTAGTGGGAGGTGTCCCTGCCCATGGCAGGGGCTGGATCTACATGATATTTAAGACTCCTTCCAACATTCCAACCCAAACCATTCTGTGATTCTAAGTACCAAGAAAGGTTAAGTCTTCAAAACAGAGGCAAGATAGAGCCTGGAGTAAAATTTCTTGAGAAATGCTTATTTCCAGCTCTCATAATTAGTAAACTCATTGCATTATCCAGACTTTATCTTACCAGTGCACCTTACGTTTTCTCTGCAGTGTGTCAGTTAATTTACTTCATGATAAAAACACTTCAGAATTTAAACATGGAAAGAATGGCAATTAGTTTCTCATTTGGGATAGCGTTCTGGGTTATCTGCACATGCAAATGCCACATTCGTTTATAACAGAAGATGACGACTAAAAACCTTACACTTTTAAGATTATCATTAAGAAATCAGTTCTGAAATAGACCAAAGCTTGTGCTGATTTCACAATTTTAAACATCAATAAAATTCATTATTTGTCCAGTAGTATTTAAAATTGAGATAAGTTTACTTGAACATCTGAAGTCTGTTTCTTTCAAAAGAAAAAATGCTTTGTTCAACCATACTGTAACTTTCAACCTAAAACTGATCCATAATGAATCAAATACTAATTTCCAAATATCCATTATTGCATTATATGACATAAAGATCCATGACCGGGGTTCATTACAATACATATTTCCGTACAGCATTTTATAAACCAAAACACTAGTAAATTAAATTTTACAATAAATTATTAATTGTCAAATGCATAGACCAGAAAGTAGTAAGCATGGAAACAAAGGGTTAATTGCAAAAAGGTTAGCAAATAGCAAGATATTGCAGCTAGCACAAATCCCAGAGACTGAATATAACCGAGAATACTCCACTGTATAATAAAAATGTGAAAGATCCACAAACTATTTGTAATCATATACTGTGTTCTAGGTCCATACAACAATCTGTAAAAAACACTAACAAATAATAGGATATTGCAATTGTTTTCTATAATAGAAACTTACAATTTATTTTTAAAAATACATCCAAAATATAGTTTTCTAATTTAGCCGGGTTTCAAGACATTTAAAGTGATTTTTTTTATACAACAGCAAGACAAATACAGTGATACTGTATTGCTTACACTGAAATTGATGTACTAGCAAACCACAAAGGCTGAACAAAATGCACAGGACAAGTTTCAAAAACAACAGACTGACTTTCACTGACCCTGAAGATCACACAACAAGAATAAATGTATGGACAGATAGGTTTGTAACTATGGAAGGTATTGCAATGAAGGAACTTTTGAAAAAGGTTTAAAATATAACAATTATTTGCACTAGGAACTTTAGCAGTATGAAACAAGCAACCTAAACCCACTTACACATGTGCAACATACAGTTTCATGAAAAATATTTGAACTAGTAAGCTTACTATGTGTAACAGTACTATTTTCTTTAAATTATAGGATTCTAAAATGTATAAAACTGTTTTTCCTTTCATGTGATTTATATTAAAATGATTTTTCTTGCTGTCAGCAAAATTTAAAGCTGTTGAAACTAAACTTCTCCTTTCATTGGCAAAGAGTTTTTGGTGGGTAAATGTCACAATTTGGTTAAATCCTGATGGGCTCTGAAAACTTTCAAGGCTTGTAAAGATCAAAAAGTTGACAAGTAATTTAAGGTTGAAATGAAATCAGAAAAACAATGAAATAGTTTAATATCCATGGTGGATTAAGCTTCAATAGTCACATTTTTGTTATTGTATTGACAGTGGTACTGACAGAACCCAGTAATATTAGTCAGTCTCTCATTCAGTACCAAGGAATATTCATTCATAAGACTAGAAATGACAATAAATCACACAGATGGTAATGTGAGATCATGCAATCATAAAAAATAACTGTTAGAAACACTAAGGGTCTCAGTTGAAGGTAACTTGATATATTTCATTTAACTCAGAAGCAGTTACCTTAAAGTAACTGAAACAACAAACCCAGAACTTCATGTTTGGTTTTTCCATGAGCTGATGCATTCTTCTTAGAGGACTGTAATGGTTACCATGGATGAATAAGGAAAAACCATGTTGATTCCTGTATTTACCTGTTTTATAACTCCCGTTCCTGAGAAAACCCCATTATGCCTCATTACTTATCAAAAGGATGAATTTATAGTTTAAGGATGATTAATGAAATAATTTTAAATAATTAATGAAGATCTTGCTGAGCAAAGTGAATAACACTGCAACAACAACCTCCTGTATGGGATGCATCTTTTAGATCATCATAAAGACAAAACAGATTACTTGGCAGGGAGCATAGATGAGCTGCACTCCGCCTTTACATCAATCTTGAAAATTTATTATCATAAAAATGTAAAACTTTGGGGGGAAAAAGGTCACTTACCAGTAGCCAGAGCTGTTTGCTATGTGTGGTATGTATGCACTTTGGCTCTTTAGAGGTCCAAATGTCAGAGGTATCCAACATCATAAATTGTAGGGTTTTTTTGGCCCTCACAATATACAAACACCTGAATTTAAACAACCTCATGTGAAACATGACCAAGGTTTCTGTGTTTATGAGTTAACACATCCTAAGCACATAGTCTTGACCCAGCAGTCCATGGTAGTTGCAGTCCATGTGTAACTGAAGTTGACTGGCATTCAAACAGACTAGGGCACAAAGAGAAAACAAGGACAGGAATCCAGAGAAAATCAGGTTCTGAGGACACCCTCTCCAAAACAGTGCTCCAATTAAAATTTAAACAAAGGGGAAAAAAAAAAAAACAAAGAAAGAAAATACACATACTAGCTACGGAAAGGCAGCTAAATACCCATCAAGGACTGTAAAAACCTTGCTAGGGCACACAGAAATGCGGTCAGGAATGCTAAGGCTCAGATAGAACTAAAATTGGCCAAAGATGTCAAGAATAACAAGAAAGGTTTGTACAGATATGTGAGTAGTAAGCAAAAGCACAGGGAAGGTACAGAGCCATTGCCTAACTAGGCAGGGAAGCTACTCACTAGTCATGCTGATAAGGCAGAGCTTCTCAGTACCTTCTGTACTTCCATCTTTACCAGCATTGCTGGGCTGCAGAGCACCAGATCAAGTATCTACAGCAGCGCGTGTGTCACCATGTAGGTGAACAGCTGGTCTGCAGCCTCTTGCAAGGGCTCAACCCACAGAAATCCATGGGCTCAGAAGAAATCCAGACTAGAATATTAAGGGAGTGGCTGACATTGGTGCAAGGCCACTCTCCTTAAGAAGTCTTGACAATCTTGATGTAATAGACATTTCTTGCGCTGAGAGCAATCAATCACTGCAATATGTGATTGGACAGGGTACTAGATAGTGTCTTCTGGGGTCCTGTTCCCATGAAAGGTTGGAATGAAAGATCTTTCAAGGTCCCCTCAAGCAATAATGATGGCTGAACTGAGGGATTCAATTGCTAAAAATTTACATCTGTAGATACACTGATATTTTCTCAGCTGTTGCCAAAGCTGGAGTACCACATGAAAGGCTGCATCAGCTGAACCTTTTTGTCAGCTCTAAACAAAGAACTCCATATTACACCTGAGGCTCAAGCTATGGAGTGAAAAATTTCTTCAAGGATGTGAGAGAGATTTGCATAGTGTACTGCATTACAAAGGAAAGCAGGATTTTATTTCCATCTTGCTATTACCTGGGTTTCATAAATCTGGAGAATATTAGAGTAAAACTCTTCCAAGAGTAGTGAGTGGAATGCCTGGAAAACTACCCCAATATATTCAGAAGTAATATATTGTCAGTTTCCTTTAAACTTTTAACATAGAGGACTGTAACTCTCCTGTGCCTGCTAGGGCCAGAAGCGGATTACAGATAACAAGGGACTAGAAAGCAGGGTCAGAATTTCTGAGGAGAGCTGAACTGGAGAATGATCAACCTCTCATCTGCAACTTGGACCTACAAATCAAAAATGGGCCTCTAACCCGTGGGGAGAGAACAAGCACAGCAGGTTGGCAGCAACAGTCCTTCATATATCCATAAACTCTGCTGAGGAGACGCACACCTCCTGAGGCACAGGATAGTCATTTTCATACAGCTCTCCAGGAAACACAGATAAAGAACTAGAACCCTACAACCTTCAAAAGGTGTAACATGAGAAGTGCTCAGCTGCCACGGCCAGTTCCGACACAGAAAAGGCACAGCAAAGGCCCACAGACATTGTTCCGTGCCATAAGGGGTCCTCAGTGCAAAGTGCTTTGATCTACAGGATTGGATATGACCAATTGTGAGGTATGGTCCTCCACAACATTCTTTCTGAGCTGGAGAGATGGATTTGAGGGGTGCACTGTTGGATGAGTAAGAAAGTAGATGGACAGTCACAACCTGAGGATAGTGTTCAGTGGCTCAGAATCCCAAGGGACATCAGTGACATGTGGGGTCCATATCAAGAACAGTGTCATTATCTTCATTAATGACATAGCTGAAGAGGTTGAGTGCACCCTCAGCAGATTTGCTGATGACACCAAGGGCTCCTCCATGAAGAAAGACTAAGAGAACTGAGATTGTTCAGCCTGGAGCAGAGAAAGCTCAGGGTGACCCAACTGCAGCCTTCCAGTACCTGAAGGGAGCCTACAAGAAAGACGGAAAGGGACTTGAGTATGTAGTGACAGGCCAAGGGGGAATAGCTTCAAACTGAAAGAGAGCAGGTTAGATTAGAAATTAAGAAATTGTTTGTTGTGATACGGCACGAAATGCTGCCCCAGACACTGCTGCTCTCGAGGAGAACAAAAAGGAAGAAGAAGAGAAACTTTATGTTCTGACTCCAACATTTATAGTTTTCCAAAGGTGACAGTGGATTGGAGGGGGACAGTGCCACCTCTCCAATGCCACTGGACAGACCAAGGGTCCATCAATTCTTTCCACCTCTATGAAAGAATGCAAAACATAGGTTATTTACAGAACTGTGTGTAAGAAAGTTTGTTGAAAGAATGCAAACATCAGAAGGCTTAACAAAGTGAATGCCCATCACCTCTTCTATTGTTTACTGTGGGGGTGGTGAGGGACTGCAACAGGTTGTCCAGAGAAGCTGTGAATGCCCTGCCCCATTCCTGGAAGCATTCAATGCAAGGTTGATTGGGGCTCTGAGCACCCTGGTTTAGTGGAAGATGTCCCTGTCCACAGAGGTGGCTGGAACTAGGTGATTTTTAAGGCCTCTTTCAACCCCAACCATCATCTGTTTCTGTGATTCTATAATACAGTCTCCAATTATTGCTTGGATATAGAAAGATTCAAGCACTCAGTTAGTAGAACTGAGAAGAACACAGAAATTCAATGTCAGAGGCAGTTCTCATGTTGTCTGGTAGTGCTCCTCAAATGCTGAGAAAAAACTACAGAACTCCAGAACTTTATAACCCAAGCCTCATCTTGTAGCCTCTTGGTGTTAGGGTGGCCTTGGAACTGCCACTGCAGAGTGGGCAAAGGCCTCCATTTAATCTGATCTTCTAGGCAATTTTTAGTGCAGGCATGTGTTTCTTGTTTGGGTCAGGCTCTTCCTCACTCAGTTCTGCCAGAGAAAGAAAGCGGTCATGCTAAATCAAGCTTGGCCTTGACCCAAGATTCAGAAAATGCTAGATGCTAATGTCTAAAGAAGACCATTTTCACTAGGATACTTCTCTCATTTTAAGCAGCAGGAAGTAAACATGCCAGGGGTGCATTACTTCCTGTTGCAAAAGGAAGAAGAAGCAACGACATGTCAGTGTTACTTGTCACATGAGTCACATCCTCAAGACAGAAGAACATTTAAACTCATCCTCAGATGGAGCTATGGAGTGTGATTCAGGCAATATGCATGGAGTATCTAGGCCCATTTCTAATGATGAAAGGAAAAGCAGCAGAGGGAATGTCCTTCCCTCTGTCCTTCCCATATGGAAGGACATTGGATTTGACAAACTCAAATTGGAAAAGCGATCATGGAGGACTGGTTGGAAAAGAGAATTGCATACCTAAGGGCTAACCATAACAAAAAATGAAGTCATGGACAAAAGTCAAGGGGCATCTAGAATGCCTCCATCACTGCGCACTGAGTATGAAAGAGGGAGGCGTAGTGTGAAAAAGCTCTGAGACCAGAAAAAGCAAGAGTATGCTGTCTTTGAATGCCTGCAGTATACACTTCTCTGTTAGTTTTTCACAGTATAAAACAGCTGATGTCTACCACATTATTGTTAGAATATAGTATTCTGCTGCATCTGCAAAACAGTCACTACTGACTCTTTGCTGCTTGCCCTTTGATCAGCGGCATCAATGTTAACACCACAATATTTTTAAATGTGAACGTCCTCTATTTCCCTGCACTTGGGGTATGGTATCCAGTGTTTAATTCAGCAGAAACAAATCACTCTTCAAAACAACAGCCAAAACTAAGCTGGGTCTTGTCTGCATGGAAACTGGCCTTTTTCAGGATGTTTGATTATGTATTTTCCATTTGATACGTGAAAAATAACTAGCAGCAAAACACTGAAAACAAAACTCAGAGAGGAAAGTTAATTTATTTGTCTAAAACATCAAACTAAGTTGAGATACCTTAATTTAATCAAAGCTTCTTCCGTTTCCTCATAAGCCTGAAATTCATAAACAAATATTCCAAGTCCGTCTACCTACAAAAATAGGATGGACAATTCTTGACCTTCTTCAGATATCAAGTTAATTTACAAGTCCTTGAAGACAGATGAAGAACAGGAAGGGATCCTATATCCTAATACACTCCACCACATTTCCCAAGTGTACTGGAAAGGAGGAATATGAGCCTTCTTTGGAAAGGTGCATTGGAAGGCTTATGACCATCTCTTGGAGACAGGGTATGCATTTACATCACCATGACTGCCATGGTACAGAATCCTGGACTGCTACTTTTACACACCGTGCCCTATGATCTGAGAGTTGTAGTCTGCTGTCTCCATTCGCAGAATGTATGGGATGATGCTGTCAATCTGAACATTGCCAATCAGTCCTGCGAAGAACAGCTCTTCAGTGATGGCAGCACTCATCAGCCTAAGAGCGGGCAATCGGAGAAGAAGTCTAGACAGTCTGGAAAACAAATTTGGTGGAAAGTTTTACTTAGCAGAGCACAGATTTTGGTGTTGTTCTCCATGATATTATTAGCAAAAGAAGAGAAAAAATATGACAAGGGACACTACTGGTCAAAGTTTGCTATATCTAGTTTATGAAAGGCTTAAATATTTAAATCAGTATAGCATTAAATTTATGTTTAGTCATGTCTTGAACAGTACAGAAAATGTACAAATGCCTGTGAACTACATGAACTATGTATGTTTGGATTTAAGACTAAATGAGGAAATATTCCAAACAGATGCAAATCAAATTGTATGTTACTAATATTTATTTTGGATATTTAATTTTAGAAATTAATAATGAGATGAAAAATACTGCACAATATATATGACCACATGCATAATATTTGAAGTGCTCTAAAGGTAATTCCTTAATTTTAATGAGGTAAGAAGAAAATGTACGTATCTATTACATGAAAAACTGTACAAATCAGTTTTCAGACTCTGAAAAGAGAATCAATCAAGTAAGCATCTTAGTTTACAGACCTGTAAGTATCATCCGGATACGCCTTTGTTACATAGTCCTGGAACTCCATGTAAGCTTTTTCTTGAAATTTCTCAATCTGTACCACATTTTCTAGACCTGGGTGATCTGAAAAAAAAAACCTCTTCTTTGTTATACCCGTTCTACAGAAAATGAACTAACATCCATACAGACTACGCAGTTGCCAACATACTGATATAATTAAGTGGTAGCTGCAGTAACTTCGGTTTTAGTGGCAGCCACTACTTTACCTCCTTATATTTCTCTTTCTTTACACTTGTATTTTACTTAACTTTCCATAAATAAAATCAGACATTTGAAAGAGTTCAAATAAATTCAGTGCTTGCAATGTTTATGTTAATCTTGATGATACAACTCTGTTCTCTGTGTAGCAGTAAAACAGGATTGTTTCAACACACTGACACTTCCTGGAACATTGGATGCACAAATAATATTTAGGTGAAATGTGAAGTATAAAATTAAGAGCAGTGGAAGAAGCAGAATAAAAAGCTGTGAATTACCTAAGACATGTAGAAAACAGTACTGAACCATAGAATATGCTGACTTAGAAGGGACCCATCAGTATCAAGTTCAACTTCTGGGCCTGCATACGACACCCTAAGAATCACACCGTGTGCCTGAGTGCGCTGTCCAAAGGCTCTTTCAATTCAGATAGCTGAGAAAGAACAGTCTGCTACATACAAGCCTATCTGATGCAAAAATTTCAAATGTGCTAATCATAATTTTTAGCAGTGATTTGAACTTACTTGAATTAGAAGTGTTGCTAAAATGAAAGGACTTCAACCTAACTGCCAAGTCACTCTTGGAAATTATTATGCAGTAATTCTGAACTCTCTACATGGTCTGTAATTTTATTATCCATCTATCTGAATGTAAAAATTTTACTGTCATACTAGCCTGACAAATCATGTAGATGAAGAGTTAAGAGTTATGTGCAAAATTTATCACTTCATGCTGCAGCTTTTAGAGCCACATCAGGAACACAGCAAGAAGTCAACTTCGGCAAACAGTTTGAAGAGCACTGCTTGTACACTTGCAGCCATTTAGAAAGATGCCAAGTCTTCTCGGCACACCCTTTACACTAATCTCTTTGCCCAAGGCTGTCTTGTAGCAATCAAGCAGCTGGCTTGGCACAGTGGAATCACCAGGGCCTACTAAAGGAGAGGTTCTTGCCTTAGGGCTCTGCTGCATGCACAACCCAGCCCCATCCTGCAGTACAGCAGTAAAATCCCTGCCATTTTAAATTTCTGGCCTGTGAGTCATTGCCAGGACATCCCTTCTGTTCAAGGTACCAAGCATGACTTTCACATGTATGAAGATTTTGTTATATGGCTCAAGGATCAAGAGTTCTGACAACACATTGCCATTAAAGAAATTAGTCATTAGTAATGTGAATTTGAAAACATCAGCTAATTTCTCTCAATCATGTGACTGAACGAGAGTATTTTCCCAAGGTATTTTTCCTTCTACCTTTTGTGTTGTCAAATATAATTGGAAGGAGACAAATTTCAGACTAAACTAATAGGTAAATGCTACTTTGCAAGTGTAAGGTTCCTCAAGAAGTATTTTTTGGTGTCTAACAGGATGGATTTTTCCACACAGGCTAGAGGATTCTATCATAAATCCTAGTGGACATAATCCCAAAAAAATGGATTTGCGGTATTCTCCCATAATTTTGTTTCTTTCCTGAAGTAACCTCTACCAGTTTTTGTATAGGAATGCCACAAAAAGGATTGCTTTGGGGTAAGAACACTTGGAGGAGAATTGTATCTCCTGCAAGTCTTATTTATTAAAATTAAACCAGCAAACACCCTCCTACCATCCACTTGGAGAAAGTCTCTTCTATAATAACGGTGTATTTGCAACTGTTCAATCCTCAGCAGAAAAGGAAAACTGCCAAGATTTTCAAGCATGCTTAATACTGTGTTTAACCAAAGTGGGTTTAATGGTGAGTCCTGCTTATCAGGAAACTGAAACTGTTTCAGTGATACAGTGAATTAATTATACAAGCAAACACATAAAACCATGCAAGACTCTCCTGGTCATAAGGACTGACAGCAGGATCATGTTTTAGAGTAAAACACCCAGGATCAGATTTTCCTTAGTGATCCACAATAAAAAATATCACAATAGGAATTCCTCTGGAAATTTATCATCTTTTCTCAAGGATTCTGACTCTACTTATACTACCTTTTTTTTGCATGAATGTCTTTCGTCTCAGAAGTCTTCCATTACTGCTATATATATAAAAAATTATATATATATATCTATAGGTAGCAATGGAAGATATGCAGGGTTTTGTTTGTGCACTTTGATGAATACCATGAATTCCTGCTGATGCTGCCACTTTTACTAGATAGATACTACATATACCTTTTACTAGGTAGATACTACATACAGAAAATATAATGCAAATCTGAGGGAAACTGCAAAGCAAGAACCTCACAATATATGAATTCTATATATTAGAAAACCTGCTTAAAATTTACATTTTGGAAGGGTCCAAGTTCTAAAAGATTTTCTCACCTCAACTAATTTTTCTATGTAAGGGTAAATTGCAACTGAATGCAAAAAGAAAGTTCTTCTTGGATCTAATAAGTCTAGAGAATCAACAAGAACCAAATACCCCGATCTCCTCCATGTCCTACACTACTGACAGGGATCATTAAGATTCTGTGAGCATTTTAACATCTGCTCCAATCTTTCCTACAGGACATCAGCATCTTCAAAAGGCAGAGCAACAAGGATTAAGGAAGCTGCTGGTGCTCTTAACACCTTCTAATGCAAAATAGAGTAACCAAAGACTTACTTTCTAAATGTGAGAGTGAAAAACTCTTGGAGATAGAGGAAGTACTTAAGATTTGCACATTTTTCTCTCATCAAAAGTCTTTACTTGACTTTGTATTAAATCCCAATTATGAATGATGAATCTAAGGCCTGCAGGATGATGCTGATAGAATACCTAAACACCTTCTGTGAAAAGTTAATTATGCAACTTCCAAGTAACAAAATTAATTTCATAACTTTCTACAGCCAGGCATAAGGGATACACAATGCAATTACCCAGTAAGCATCTACCATAACCAGAGGTCTCTTTCATCTCTATTGCAAACTAATCACCCAGAAGGGAAATAAAGTTAGATTACCTTCACTGTCTAATGTATGTCTAGTAATGCTACTGAGAGTACATTAAGCAAATACTGTTTAGAAGACAAATAATAACATAAGTGAATGTCTCTGGTGCTCATTCACCAGAAATGCTATATGCAGTCTGTGTGGGGGAGAGGAGATGTTTCTGTAATTCTGAATGTGAGAACTGATGCCCAGATAGATTGAAGTTGGGATTTTAATATATGAAAAACTATCTCATCTGCATGTGCAAGAGCAACACTTCAGAAAATTTAACTGCAGGTCTTCAGAAAATGAACCCCTGAAAGGAGGCACAGTTAAAAGCAATAAATAAATAATTGAAAAGAAAAAAAATCCCAAAACAACCAAAATCCCATACCCAAAAGAACAAAACGCATGAGTGGCACAGCCAAGAATAAAGATCTACAAATAAAAAGAATCAAAGTCCGCCCCTGCAAAAAATGTCCCCAAAACAACATTCAGTTGTTTACATTAGAAGAGTAACCCTCCTCTTCCTACAGTCCTTACAAACCTTCCAAGATTCCTCAACAAATGAGGCAGTAACTGTATATAATGAAACAGGTATGCAGCAACAAACAGCACAGATTAAAACGTTACATCTGGAATAATTACATACCAGGACTGAAGAGGACAATTGCTTTCAAATATGCATATTCATATCCATCTAGACACAGTTTAACCATGCTGTTACAAAACTCTTGCAATTTGAAGACATGCTCCATTACTAGTCTTCCTCTGTCTGTTGGCAACTTCTCTAAATCAAGACACACATAACAAAAATTCCCAAGTTAGCACACATGCAAAAATGTGGTCACACTGGAATTTTAGAAATAATTATTTTTTTAGATTCAAACAATGGGAAATCTATGCCATCTATAAATTCCTGTTAGGTTTGAATAATCTTGACACCAGACATTACAGAGTATTAACTCTGTTTTTCCACCTCTTCTAATTAGGATCTTCCTGCTAATGTTTCCAGTTATCAGGCATGGACTAGAGCTTGAAATGATCAAGGAAGGAAGAGACTACTTATAAGTAAAGCACATGCTGCAAGTGCTGACCTGTGCTCTGTGCCGAAGGCTCAGGCGCCACATGGAAGGACAGTGTCCAGCTTTGTGCTGTTCAGTCAGAGACCATGTCACTGCTGGGAAAGATGTACCATACGCCTTCCCTGACTGACACTGAGGGGAATGTGCTTGGTGCAGAGCTGCTCCCCTTGAGCCAGCAATAGCAAAGCAGCCTGAAAACTCCATTCCCTCCATAACCCATCCATCTAGAGTCTCTAGACTCCACAAACTTGGTACCTCTTGGAGATACTGCAGCTGGCAGACGGCACAACTGGTTCTTGCAGTCAACCTTGATTCCCAATTTAAATGGTAGAAATATGTATTTGTAATAATGATAAAAACATGACTAATTACTACAGTACCCTTTCTGGTAAACATACTTTAAATATTACATAGACCAAAAATTTCCAGATTCCATTTTTATCTGCTAGAGACAATCACAGATTTGTTAGTATCTTTAGCTGATCCAACACATCTCATTATTTGATCAGTTTTAAGTTATTGTTATTTACAGGAGGATCTTGTGGATGTTTTTAAATCACAAAAACCCCTTGGAAATAATTCTTTAATTACCTTATCATAAAAGAAGATTAAAACATCTATAGTCTGGTAGGGTGTTTTTTTCTAGTTTACCAATCTGCATTTGCATAGCATCAACAACAGTGAATTTTCATACCCCTAACAGCAAACAACTCAAAAATTTAGTTAAATCTGAAAATGCTTAGATTTTTCTATGCGCACCTAACTTATGAATAATGTGTTATGACTAGGAACGCATGAAGACTATACTATTATTGACTGGACAGCTTTTAGTGGTGATAACCTTGTGAGTATCCACAAGGACACAAAGCTTTTAGCTAAAACTCCCTTCCAGCTCGGAACAGAATTAAAGAGACCAATTGATATGTCTTTCATTTGAATGAAAAATATGCCAAAGATGCAGAACATAGGATTAGCAAGGAACAAAGCGTACTTAGTGGAGATCTGTTGAAGACTTCTATGTAGACTCAAACTGATACACAGAAGTCAACAAGCCAAGTTATCTAAAGGAACTGTATCAGCAAGCTGGCATTCAGCTGCTTTGTGTCACAGCTATGAAGAACAAGGACAGGTGGGTCATTCTTGACTTTGTATCCTTCATACAGAGGAATCATAGTCACAGTACTCTTGTGTTCTTAACATTGATGCTGCCCAAAATATTCCTAATTTGGGCTGATGATATTAACAGACAAGAGGATACTATTAGACAATATAACACACCAAAAAAAAAAGTTTTTTTTATTTGGAGTTAAATATTATCATAGCTGACTTTCACAAAATTGCCAAAAAATTCTGTCTTGTGGACTGTAGTTGCTAGTATTATTTTGTTTCAATACTAACATGAAATTCTTTAAACTGTAAATTTACAATAACAACTGAAAGATAAATAAAGAGCTTCTGCACACTTTAAAACTTAAGAAATATCAAGTAAGTCCCCAAGTCTGGTATGTGCACAGTATACACCTTACCTTGTTGTAAACTGCCTTGAAGGTGATTAACAAAAGCAGCTAAGATCGTTGCCACATTCATAACTTGTGAGCATTGTGCTAGACCAAGCGTAAAAAGTTCATTCCAGCAGGCTTTTACTAATGATATGCTGTTATCCTGTCTATTAAAAAGCACAATAATTTAATAAAACCAGCCATCTGCATTCACACTTTTTTAATTCGATGAACACTTCATAAAACATTAATCTAATTCAATCATTACAACCAACATCAAAATGAAGTTCTGCATAATTTTTCTTTGCATGCCAGAATTAAAATACCTTGTTTAAAGTGATTTTTGTAAAGCAATACATTTTTGTTTAAATGACCTAAAAGGAGATCGATTTCTATTACAAAAGCAAGCTGAAGTTACAGTAAATGACAACTGCCAGAGTGTACTCCATCATGCTAGTTCTCTTAGGATTTGGGACAACATTTATATGCATGGACAAGAAAAAAGGTTGCACTGTTCCTTTATTGTGGATGTAGAACAGACTCACGGGTTTTGGGGTTTTTTTTTTCACTTGAAAACTGACAGGTTGGTATAATTTTTTAATTGAAGATACAGGTGAAATGGAACACGTGTGATCAAGTTTCTGAGCTTCCTGACTGCTGCTTTCTGCATCCCTTTCAAGTTTGGAATAAGGTTTGAAATACAGACTTCAAAGTATAAGTACCAGTCATAAGGATTTATTTGCTGCAGCTTAAAATAAAATATATCAATTCATATTCAGCCACTTTTGTATTAGTAACCTAACTTTCAGTTATGCCAAGCATCTCTAACTCACAGAGCTTAACAAGAGCTCAGTACCTTAGAAAGCAAATCCCACCAGAGAGGAGTCAAATTCAGGTACGACGTTTCAGTTTTAGCCAGTGAATACAAATAATGGAAATTTAAAAGAAGTACAAGATCTATCAAAGAAGAAAAGCATATTAAAGCTAGGATTTCAACTACAAAAATACAGTGGAATGGATTTTTGAAGAATGCAGATATAATCTTCAGGAACAGTTCTGATGATTCAGTGCAATAGTAAGATGCCAAATGACTGGGGAACACAGACTTGTCCTTAACTGGATTACACAGAGCTTACTGAGAGCAATATTTTCATTTGGATCAAGTTCTTGTTATGGTAGACATGATACTGTACATGCAGCTTCTGCATGTATTTGTCACATCTTTGTTCATCTCCTTTAACTTAATCAAAGGGACTGTGCTGAGCACCACTGAAAATAGGGTGTACTGGCTACTCCTCTGATACGTATGCGTAGATAAACACATCATCTACAGCATCTTTATGGCTCATCAAAGTTACACCAGAACCAGTTCTTAAGTTTCTTATGCAGCCTCACAAAACTAAGAGGCTGTAAGCAGCTTGGCGAAGGTTTCTTTGTGAACAAAGACGCCCACGCAGGAAGATGAGCTAATCAATATCTGGCATCATGAACTACATCATTAGGTGAAAGGCAGCTATCCTGTTGTGACTAAAGGAGAATGTTGACCGAGGAAGAAACAACCTAGGTACAATTATCCATCTTCCTTAAAAAACCATTACTCATGATGCTCTATGAATTTCTCTTCAGTTTAAAAGTGAAATGAGTCACCCTTCTGAAAGCCAAAATTATAGGATATAATGTACTCCAACTATAAAGGCTGCATTAATTTCAAATAAATCTCCACTTGAAAACAGTTTGCACTTTAGGTGCTTCAAAGAAAACTTCAATTTATGTTATTTATATACTGTTGCCCATGATCTTGACTGGGTCTATAAATGCTATTACAGGTGAACATTAGCACTCTTATGGCAGCTTACTCCTCTATATTTTTAACCAGAAAAATATATTGTGAAATAACAGGTAAAAAGAGCAGGTGCAGATTTTTCTCACTAAATCTTTTTGGAGAGAGAGGTCTTCTGTACTATATTTTATTTTTAAGAAGCAATTCTCATTTTTCATTAGAAAACCAATTTGTACTAATTTGCAGTTGTCTCTGTAACAAAACCAGAGAGACATAACGTACTATGTTTATTTGCTAGGCACTTTGTAATTCTGCAGGTCAAAATTTCTACCAGAATAAAACATCATATTTACCTATTTTTTACCCCTACTATTCTTTAACTTTATACAATATTCCTTTCTCCTTCTCCAACACACAGGCTTAATTACACACAAAACAGTATCTTTCCTTAAAAACCATAGAATCATTTGGTTGAAGCATCTGAGTAAACACAAATGGTAATCACAGACCATCCTGCTTTTGACAGCTCTCCTGGAAAAGGGGACAATCCCTCATTTTAAAGAGGAATTCTCTTTGCTGCCACAGTCACAGGCTATTTTGATACCAAATTAAACAGAAACACTGCAAATGAGAACAAACTATCATGATTTATTCACCATTTGTGTCAGAGCTGATACAGTATCTTTATTTGTTTGATGTATCTTCATAAAATTACTTCTGAATATTATAAAAATCAGTTTTTCCCATGCAGTTTGGACATCTTTTTTTCATGATGATCAGCAGTGGACTACAAAACTGAACTTAAGAATTTTAAGTGATACACTGAATTCTTATGGAGAAGCAGGATGCTATACAAACTGTAAAAAGAACAGTTAGAATTACCTTTTGGTTAAAGGAGCCATTTATTTTTGGCAAATCTTCTAATTAGACAACTTCATTCTGAATGTTTGCTGAATCTAGCTAACCATTTTCTTCGTGTAGGTTATTAAAGGCATGATTATTAGGAGTAATTCACCTTATAAGGACAAATTTTGCAGATTCAGACAGGAGCTTCTTTTTGGTGATTGCCTGATAAGCATCATGATGTAGCACAGAGCTGTAGCTATTAAAAAGTTGATAGAAATTCCTAGTTTCCTCAAAATATATTTAAGAGGCAGCAGTGGGTGGGCATTCAACTGTTTTAAATCCACTCCTTTATCTTACAAGATCCAACCAAATTCCTGAATTTGGACTCAAACTGGGAGTAGTTTTAATTCAGAAAATTTACTTTACAATTAAGATTTATAACAGTTTTAATAAGTAGTTTCATATTTTTACAAGTCCCCGAAGAAGACAGCAAAAATCAAAAATTCCAAAGCACATATGCACAATGTAAGTGAACAAACAGAACACTTACCCCAAAGCTTGGAAAGATGGAATGGAACGTGCCCAGTGCATGGACAAGAAAAGCAACCTGGAGGCAGACTCACAGATATAGTGAACATTAAGATAATCAGGCATAGGAGAAGGCATGGTGAGCTGCAAAACAAAAGTAGGAAGAAAAAAGAATAAAGTGTAAGACAGTTATTTTACTTTCTTCATAATATGTTTAGGAAGAAATCAGTTCTTTGAGTTTAAGTGAAATAATAAAATTGTTCTTTAAATGAAAAAGGTATAATCCCAACAAAACTGAATGACTCCCTTTTGCATTATTAGCCACACCATTACACTCTGTAAGTTAAAGAACTACACAGCAACAAAAAAGACAAAGTTTGATTCGCAGATAGACATTGTCTGGGACAACTGGAAACAGAAAATCTCAAAAATCAACTTCTGAGACATTCTCAAAGAATAAGAGAGAAGAATCATTGTAACTGGAATAAAATTGCTTACATTAGATTAGTTACAACTTCTGGAGAGAGAGAGAGAGAGTGTGTGTGTGTGAGAGAGATAATTCTATTTCACAAAACATTTTTTTTTACTTTTAAATATTTTACAAAGAAATACAAGAGAAATCTTTTGATGTTTGAGCAAAATACCTAATACACAGCTGCTCCCCAGTCTAAAAAATATAACCAACAAACATCAGAAAGGATGTTCACAATGTTAGTAAGCAAATTTAGTGATGTTACCTGCATATGTGAAGAAAGAGATTCCACCCAAAATAGCTTAGAACATGTAATTCTGTCTTCAGAAATTAATATTTTTCTAAATATAATGTTCTGGCTAATGCAATTTTAAAAAAAAGCTGACATTTGCATTGGAGATATTCATTTAAATGATCAAAACAGATGCTGGTAAGAGGGGTAAAGTTTAACAAAACGCCTGTTACTAAGTTTTCAGATGACCAAGCTTTTTGATTTGCCCATGAAAAACAAGGTGATAAAAAAGATAGAAGGAATTCCTGCAAGCTTGTAAAATGAAAAATAAATCCAGAAAATATATGGCTAACTAACACAGCAACTGTATTTAAGTCAATTACTACCATGCTAAAATAGGGCATCTACACAAACAAGAAACTGAGAAATACACTTAAAGGTCTCAAAATCCAGTTGCAGATTGCATCAGATCCACCCATTAACAACTGAGAATGTGGTTGCTGACTCTGCTTCATGCAAAAACTTTGTCTACGTAAATCCTTTTGCATGGCTTACCCAGTATTTTTAAGGTAAGAAACTATAAAATAAGCAGTGCAGCTAAACCACTGCAGAGTGCAGAACTTTCTCCCAAAAAAAGAATTAACCAGTGAACAAAAGCAGTTAATTAATTGAAAATTAATGCCAATACCTGAACAAATACTCATCTAAGAAATTCAAAATAAAGCTTAGTCAGATAATTACTGTACATCACTATGCCAAAACAGTTATAAACAGTCAACAGTAAGAAAGCATTCAGTACCCTAAATGCTACATGTGCATCACTGAGTAGTGGCCCCTCTATTTCAACTATGTTCATGCTTGTTTCTCCACCAAGCAGCTGTGAACTGGTGTCAACACTTTCAGAGTTCTGGCATGCTGCACTCTCTCCTGGATTTAATGCTTTTGCAAGAGTATCAAATGCCCTGTAAGATCACAAACAAACAAAAAGAAAATTTCACTTTAGAGACCATTTCAATTTAAGAGGAACCTGCACAAGTCTGAAATATCTATATAGAAGTCTGCTTCAAAGAGTGAGGTTTGGAAAACAACAGTCAGTAGCATGCTTTTCCTGACATTCCATCAAACTCTGAAACAAAAATTAGCAGCAGATCCTGTTTACACTAGTTGCCAACAAATTCACAGTTTTGACATATTGGTTGTGCTGCTGAATCACAGTTTGCTTTTCAAGATCTCTTTAGTGATGTTCACTGAGAGCACTGACATGAGTGTTTTGAGGACATGATCACCAGACTGCTGTTACAGTCACTTAGTTCATGTACAAATTTCACAGGCTTTTACTGCTATGAAGCACAAACAGAGTAAGAATATCTTTTTGTTAAGTAATGAGTTGTAGTTAGATTTTTCAACTTAATTTGAAAAGACTGCTCCAAAATATGCAAGAGAAAGCACTCCCATGCATTCAATACAACTCTTAGTACCCTCTAATGCATGGCAGTGACTCTTGGCTTTCACAAGCACAAATGCTAGAGGGCAGATGTCAGGACAAGCACACACGTATTACTCAATATTTGGCTGCTTGCTAACACGTGTTGTTTTTCTGCTCATAAATACACCTGAGAACTACAACTGACACACCTGCAATCAAAAATACAAACTTGATCACTGCCTACAGACATATGACACATCCTGGGAACAGCAACATTTCTATACAGTGTTGCATGAAAAACTTATTAACTGAGGCCAGAAAACTTGACAAAAGGTGATTATCAGCTTGTATGTAGAGCTCATTCTCAATTGATAGACATGTTTATTACCACGGAATCTAAAATCACTGATTTAATGCCAAAATCTGGGATAGAACTTGGCCAGCTTCTCTATCCCCACACTCTCTAGCTACATGAATTCACTAACATGCTAAAAAAAAAAAAAAAAAAGGAGCTGTTTAACATAACTACACACAACCAAATGAAATATCACCATGAAAGAGCTGCTGACACTGCCTCAAGGCTTGGGATGGTAAATGAACCACCTTTTGGTCCTCACTAGCCTGTGTACCTTGATGTATACATATCAGAGTGACTGGGGCACACACGAGTGGACTGTACAGACATACCTGGGCCATCTTCTGTCTCTGGTATGCACAAAGCTGGCACAAAGGGAAGGCATTCATGGCTCAGCTCTAGAAACTATACTATGGATTCCTGCTAGAAGATCTTAGTTTCAGGTCTTCCGCAATTCACTTTGCAGTTTTAGATAGAATAGGCAAACACAACAGCTCAGTAACAGCTGCTTTTAAAGAAACAGGATCTCTGCAGGGCTCTTCATGTGGCAGGGACAGAAATTTAAGAGAAGAACAAGACTTCCCCTTTCCCCAAAAGGTAAATGTCATATGCGTCTGCCACTATCCTGTATTTATTCTAGCACAGGGTGAAGAGTGCTAGAAAAATAGCGTGGGCATGTACACTTGTTAACCATGTCTACTCATGACACTTTCCTCCCAAGTCACTCTTCAATGGTGCTTTCAAAGAAATAAATGTTCTCCCTCCTATCACATGAAGTGCCAGTAGTAAGCCAGCAGAAGCCAGAAGCAGCTTTGCTTCCTCATGGCTCAGTAATGTGAGTCCTTTCCTACACAAAGCCCCAACATGAGCAATGTCTGTAAGGTAAAACATCACAAAAAGGAGAATCCAGAACAAAGCTTGCCTGGGAGCTATGAAAATCTAGCACACATGAGAAAACAAGGCATAATCAAGATTAAAATACATTGCATTGATATCCTATACTACAGAAAATTGTGGTTCTCTTTTTGTCAGGCTCTGTCATCAACAGATATGTAAGACTGCAGATCCACTGTAAAGAAATAATATCATGAAGCATTAGAGGACAAGGCACATAAAATTACAATATAAAAGCAATGGGGTGCTTGCAGCAGAAGCTGCAGTCTATGCCAGCAAAACTGAAAACATAACTACTGCAAGCAATGAATAAAATACATTAAAAGTGTGGATGGATTAAATGTGCTCTCTGAAGTCCCTTAAACTCTTCTTCCTCAATAAACATCTACATTTGTTAGATCATGCTGGCATAGGGCCTGAGAGGGAACTCAGTAATTCAGAGAAAAATTTTAGTTTCTCTTGGAATAACAACTTTCCTTTCCAGCAACGTTTACTTGAACCTCCCCACTGTACAGCTATTAGGTAACCTACTTGGCAAGAGTACGTCAAGTCAGAGCTCTTTCAAGCTCTGTGGCTGACAGAACCAGATGCCTTTTCACAGACAGACTTTTAAAACTGAACAGAAACTCTCAAGTTGGTAAAAGTAAGCAACTGGAAGCGACAGCAAATGAAAGATTACTACATCTCTTTGAACAACCATAGTACTGAATGATGGCTATCAGCACATGTAACAATACTACTTACACAGCATATTCTAACATTCTTCACCTAGGAGGACACAGCAAAGGCCCAAATCAGCATCTATAAGAAGTCAGACTGACTTTCTAAGCAGTATATAAAGAAAGGAGCAGAAAAAATGTAATCTGCTTGCAATTACACAAAACAGTAGAGATCACAGGGGAAATCAGACATTTCAGCCACTACACGCCCACCTTTTCCCCTTAACCGATCTACTCCACACACACTTTCACACTTTCATGTAAAATGTAGGTGGTGTGTAAAAGAATATTGCTGGGACAGCAGTCAGAAGCTTGCATGAGATGACAACCAAGGAAGAACAGGATTGTGATTCATGGAAAAACTGTGAATGCTCAGTATATACACACATATGCTCACAACAATGGCTCAGTTAAAACCAGTGCAAAACACGAGTAAGATACTCAGTGGATGTATTAATATCAGTAGTGAGAATTCTGTAACTTCTCTTGCATAGGAGGAAGATGTTTTTCAACCTTTTGAGGTGATTAGTAGTTACAGGCACTTAACACAGATGAGATCTCTTAAGAACAAGTTTTCCAGGATGAGGCAAAGTACTAAGACTATAGTACAAGACCTAACGAAGGCCTACCTTAGTATGGACAACCAAAAGGTAAGAAAATCAGCTGTAACATTTATACTGAAGTTAATTTCAAGTACAAACAACTAAAAGGATTTATTTCTCTAATGGAACTTTCTTTTCATTTCACTTGGAAGAATCTTACAATATTTACCTTCTACATGAGCTTATGCTGATATCACTATTACTTTTAAACCAGATAAATTTCCTGTATTGTGAGGATTTAACTAATCGCCTGGTCTGAATTGACACTTTCTCTGAAAAAGGACAGTATTTTGAAGTGTAACATGCCTTACCTTGTAACATCACTACTAGCTTGTTCTTCTTGCTTGAGTTCAGATAATGATGCATCTCCATTACTCAAATTTTCGATCATGGATAGCTCTGTACTGCTTTGTGACATGTCTTTGCATTTACTGAGATTTGCTAATGAAGTCACCACATTTGCCAGTGTACTTAAATCTCCTTGACATGCTTCTACCTAAGGGAAAAGAACAGCTTTTAATTCTCAGTTAATTGGCAGCAGTTAACCTGCAAGAGAAGAGCCTAGATTTCACATAAATGAAGAATAGAGCATATACAAAGATATACCTGTAAGAAAAGTATTTTCAATACATGGCTAACGACAATACAGCAATCACACACTGCACTGCATCTAAAATATGGAATATTTTGACATTTACTTGTAAAAGCAATAGCTATCTATTTCTTTCAGAAAGAATACTACTGATGGTAAGCAAGTGCAGAAAGAGTCACATCTCTATGCACTAGTCTATCACCAGGAATATAAGACTGCTCTAGATTATATTTTTAGCATCTTCCTTCACTATGTAAATGAGTCAGTAGTAACAGGGTAGGAGAATGAGAAGAAGGAATGCATAAAAAGTCACCTTTATAAACAACCATAAAAATAATTATGCTGTGGCCTGTTTAGTGTTTATATGTTTGTTAAACTGCAAAGGAAAAAAGTGATTCAGTACTGGCTAGCAACTCAGAGAAGCAGTAAGACATGTCTCACACTGTCCCAGCAAAAAAAAGTACATTATTACAGACAAGCATGCTGCTGCTAACACCAGACAGAGCAAGGAAAGCAAGATGCATGAAAACAGCATGAGGGTGTTGTTAGTCACTCCTCACACAGGGTACACCATTTGTTGTCACTCACCCCTAAAATGGGACACCAATCTGATTGTGGTCACACAAATGACACCAGCGTCAGTCCCTTGTTATCTAAAAACTTCCCCTGATTGATGGAGGACTCAAAAGACTAGCACCAAAGATGGCAGCAAGCATCAGCAGTTTATTAAAGTCTTCATACCTTCTCTCTGTAACAAGCCCACAGGCAGCACCAAGCAATACAGACTCCTTCCTCTCACAGCTCAACCTGCTCATGCCAACACCACCTCTCTCCTGAGAACTCTTTATACCTTTTCTCTCACATGCATAACACCTGCCTGCCCTTTTACTCCTCTGTGATTGGTAAATACCCATCAGCATTCCATGCTTCTCCTTCAATGCTGGTCCTTCACCCGTCTTACACAGCTGCAACTTATCAGGGGCAAGACTGCCTGCAGCACTATCTCCATTCTTTTACAAGCCATTCTCCCACATGAGGTAATTTAGTATCAGCTAGAAAAACACAATGCTTCCTACCATGCATACCTAAAGAAGCTACCACATGGCTTTAGTGGATCAGTAAGTGCAACAAAATGGAAACAAAGGAAAACCAGCTCATAAATAAAATTGTTGATGAGATAGGTCTTATCAGCTTTGCCAAAAAAATAGTTATTCAGGAGAAAAAAAATCCAACCATATTTACACACGACACTGTGATAGTGCCATGAGAAGTTTTGTGAACACCTCACTTTATTTGTACAAAAGAGTGAGCCAAGTGTCAGGATTATCCCAAAACAAAAATTAAAACAATACTGCCCTTAAGGCTCCTAAAAATGTGAAGGAAGAGCATTTATTTTGTTGTGTTTTCAGTATTCTTACTGTGTGAGGCTAAGAGGATTCTTGTAAAGAGAAAGCATTTGTAACAGTGGTGAATGTTGTAAAGGAGTGTTTTAAAAATTAATTTAACCAAATAGAACACCCTTCTCTCCTTACCTATACAATTACAGCAATTAGCTCTACTTATTATATCAGTGATATCATCACATACCTTATCTGGAGTCATCAGCAGAGTAGGTTCACTTTTTATTGCAGATGGATGAATGTTAACAAACATTCCTGATTCCAGCAAACCCGTTGATCTGACAGAAAACAGCACAAGTTTTAATGTTGATCAATTTTTAAATTCTTTTTTTTTTTTTTTCAGAAGACAAAGACAGCCCTTTCTGAATACAATTTACATACCTTGCTGTTTCATTGTCTGTTACAAAAGTTGGGGTTGCAGCTAATGGACTACGAAGATCTTTCCGAATGTAGATCTTTTCTGTAGAAGCTGCACAGTTGGAAGATTTTTCTCTTGACACTTCAATAGGTTTCCTCTCACACTGTACAGCTACAGAAATAATACCCAACTATTAAATCACCCCGAATAAGAAATAATACTTTTTTCTTTATTTAATATTTGTTTTTAATGATAATCCTGAAAAAGTAGCTAATATATATATATATATATATATATAGAGAGATCTATGTATATATATATATATATATAAAATATATCCCATAACCAACAAGCTAACAAGTTGGAAAAAGCCAGCACACCAACTTGATGAGTTCTAAGAGAAATTATGCATTAGTCAAAGTCTGACATGGAACATATGCAACATTTTAAAGTTAAAATTAAGGGAGACATCCCCTCATTTTAAATTTGAATCAAAGTGGTAGCTTAAAGCTTCTCATTCTCTCAGTTTCACTATCCCACTTTCTCATTTCCTTTGTAAAGGACTCATGGTACATTTTTCCATGGATTTTGGGTCTGTGTTGAACTCCTGTAACTTCATTCACTTAAAGAAACTTCTTGAGTTAGGACTTCAGACAATAGAGAGGGAAAGGTACATTCACAAAGCTGAGTTCAGACCATTTAAGATAAATCTGGGCAAGACCCTGGCCCACAAGTTAATGACTTCAGAGAAGAAGTGGATTTTTTAATTTGAATGACTCAGTGAAACAAGGTGGAATGAACTGGAGCTTTAGCCTCCAGATGTATCACCTTGTTTTGAACATTAAAAAGAAACTTACAGTATTACCCCTTATGGGGAAAATGCAGAAATGTGAAAAATGTGTAACTTCAGATAAAAAATTAAAAATTTTTAAAGATAGCAGTAGACTGTGATGATATCCTAATGTTTACACTGAAAAGTATCTTAAACCCCAAATGTTGTAATTTTAAGTATTGAGAATGCTATTGAAGTCAGCCTGCAACCCACAAATAGTGCTTTAAAGTTTGGGAGATGGAGGCAAGTATTTAATCCTCCTTTGCAAATGCTGTGCTTAGTAGCAGGGTCTCACTTTGCTGAGAAAAGGCCAAGGCTTCTTCAAGGGACAAATAACCCCCACTGAGGGAGCTACAGTCCAAGACCATATTAAGTTTTCTTTCCTTTCCTTTCTCCACTCCACTGAGGAATGAGACTTCTTACCACCAAACAATCCTCTCTCCCAGTCAGTGTTCCCCTGTGACAAGAGACTATTTTCCTGCCTTCTGATCCTTAAGCGCAGTGATTTTGTTCTGCTTAAAATGTCTTGTGTGGAGGGGCCTTTTCTTACTTACTGCCAGCTGAACTAGAGGGTAAAGATCCACTTTCACTGCCCCAGCTTTTCCTCCCTTTCTGAACTAATTTCCTCTGTGTTACTGATTTCTGCTGACAGAAGCAGGGCTGTAAGGAGGAAAATGTCCACAGAAGTTCAAGAGGGTCAGTAAAATAAGTGCAGGATGACAGAGAACAAGACCAATACCGTATGTACTACAACAGTGTCACAGTATTAGGTCTGAAGAATTTGTGTTTTGTGTGATTTTCTGTGTATTTAGTATTCTGATACTGCCGTGATATTGCACTACATCTAATGTATGGAAAGCTAGAAAGGAACTTGGAATCTGCAGGAATCGGTAAGAACTGAACTTTAGATCACTGTGGATCTCTGCAGGGCTTTGCCAAATGTGAATAGCAACCTCAGTTGTGGAAAAACTGAAAGGAAGGTACAGTTCAAAAAGTTGAGTAACTTATTTTACATATAAAAAAAATTGAACCGCACAAAAAAAATGCAGACACGTTTGACATTTGCCATGCAGGAATTTAGTGAATTCATTCAAGTGAATTCATTCACTTTCATCACATGGGATGGGGCTTATTAAGCTTTTAAAGCAAACACCTGAAAGCATTTAATATTTCTGATACACCAAACTTTCTTTAAAGGAAAAAGATACAACTATTTTAAAATACGTAACCAAGATAATCATTTGTATCTATACAAAGCGTATCTTTTGTAGCAGGAAGCAGCTGCCAGGTGAAGCAGATTGCTCTTATTCAGACTTACAGTCTTGTTTCATCCCAAAGGCGATGCATCTCTGCAGCCTGCAGTACTGGCAGCGATTCCGGTGGTGCTTGTTAATGACGCAGTCCTTCGTTCCTCGGCAGGAATAAACTAAATTCTTCCGTATGCTCCTTTTAAAGAATCCTTTGCACCCCTCACAGGTTACTGCTCCATAATGACGCCCTAGTTACAAAGTAACAGAAAACATGACATTCATTTTACAGAATCATATTAATTTTTTAGACTCGACTCTTACTAAAGACAAAGTATTAGCTATTTCACCCAGAAAAGGAACACTTGCATAGAAAACCTCATGGGTTGCAGATCTTAAAATATATTGGGGCTATAAAACAACATAAAACAGCAAGTGAACCATTTTTCTAGTTCAAAGCACTTAAACAGGATTTTACAAACAGGCAAGTTGCTTATTAAATTATTTCCCTATCTGTTGACAGCAGTGTTAAAAAAGACTAAGAAAAGAGGCTAATGAGAACATAGCAAAAAAATTTTTAATTTATAGATTTCTCTAGTAATTTTCCAATGATTTCTCATTACAGTTTCAGCTGTTGAAATTGTACGCTTTAAATCTAACGCAACCATGGAAAGTGCAAACATGGCATTTGACAGCATAAGGCAATTGCTTCAAAGCTTTCTTTTCACCTTTCATTTTCCTAACAGGCTAATGGCACGTCTGTACTTCTTGCAGTAAAACATCAATGAAAGAACAATCTAGAATAAGTACAATTTTTTTTCTGAAGACCAGTTCTGCAAGTTTTCTTGCAGAACTAATATAAAAATTTCAAAGATATACTACAAAAAGTAAGTTCTACAATTATTTTTAGAAGTAAATTATTTTGATTTTGCATAAAATACAAACATTAATAAAAAGGATTAATGAAGGCATGCTTAGCAGTTGCAACAATTTTAATTTATAAATCCTTGAAATACCTACAGCACATTACAAAATAAATCACAAATATGACCTAATTTAGGAGAAAAAACTTTAAGGTTCTCTCCTGAAGTTTCTAGAAATTCCGACAGGTTTTCTAGATTCCTTTATCACAACCTTTTTACCACTACTAAAATGTGAAATTTCAAAAGCATCATATGCATTAAAAGAATATTGTCTGAAACATTTTAGTGGCAGCTGAATTATGAATATTCATTCTGGATTGCAGCTTGGAAGTGCCTGCAAAGCAGTTTTCACGACAATGCTTGTCACATGGGAGGCTCCCCAAAACCTGCAGCTTCTCAGAGGAACATGGCACTCTCCCCAAAGTCATTACCACTGCCCAATATTCCAAGGCCAGCACAGGAGGAAAACCTCCTTGGATCTCCAGCCCCCCAGGAGATTCCAGCCCTCCTCTGGGCAGTCAGAGAAGTTTTAACAATCAGAACACACCAACCAGATCTTTGCCTTAAGTTTGGCAGAAACTTCCTTGAGATGGGTGAGGTCTGACAAGTATTTAGAGCTCTAGCAACTGTATTTTTTATGTTAAACTTTGCCAATTAAAAAAAAAAAATAATATATTTTACTTTCTAGCAAGTTTGCTCCCTGCTGAAGGGAGACCTCACAGTGGTTTGCAGGTTCCTCACAAGGGGAAATGGATGAGCAGGCACTGACCTACTCCCTCTGGTGCCAGGACCCAAGGGAATGGCATGAAGCTGGTCAGGGAGATTTTAGGCTATATGTGAGGAAAAAGGTTCTTCACCAAGGGGTGTTTGGGCACTGGCACAGGCTCCCCAGGGAAGTGGTCACAGCATCAGCCTGACAGAGCTCAAGAAGCATTTGGACAAGGCTCTCAAGCACAGGGTGTGACTCTTGGGGTGTCCTGTGCAGGGCCAAGAGCTGGACTTCAGTGACCTTTGAGGGTTCCTTCCAACTCGGGATATTCTATGATTTTATGTAAAACAACAATAAATTCTATCCATGGATACTAGAGTACCATTTACACATGTATATGCATGCAAACTGTTACACAGCTTCAGAAGAATTTCAAACGATTTTTATAATATTTAACCACCTTAAAAAAAAAGAAAGAAAAAAACAAATACCTGATGCTTTGTCTCCACACACAACACACAGATCAAACACTTTATTTAGGCCCTGTTCACTGGGGGAGTTGTCCGTTAAAATCTGAAACAAAGTGTGAAAGAATTTAATTTTTATTTTTCTTACCATCTAGAAATAGAAAAATACATCTCATGCTTGTGGTTTTTGTCTAAGATACGGTACTAAATCTACAAAGTATCATGTTTTCTTGATTACATCTAATGGTCTTCAGAGACACAAAGTCACTACCTGCCACACCACTGTGCTCCCTTTCAGAAAGGAACAAGAGTTTTATTTGTAATGCTTTTGAGAAGAATTCAAGATTTCATTTCTCTAAATACTACTTCTGCAAAATGGACTGACATTTTGAAAAACTTGTAGCATCTGCATACTCTTACTATTTGTTCAGTTTTATATTTATATACTAATGGCTCATCAATAGTACAAAAGAGATGGAAGCACTAAACAGATGGAACAAAAAATTTTCTTGCAAAGGCTACTAGACCTACACAGAGGTTTATTAACTTCTTTTTTTTATAATACACATAAACATGGACCAAAATTAAATGTACTCTGGACACAACCTTTAACTTCCGACTGGTATACAGCTTGGCTTTCAGTAACAGTTTGACATTATTAAAATATTCTTGTTTTGTCTCAGTCATTTATCTCTGGCACCTGTAAAGCTTTGTTAAGCACGTAATTTTAGAATCCCAGTACTACAGGGCAGGCACCAGAACATTTCACTTAATCTTCGAAAACTATCCCACCACAACATAAATAAAGCACAACAAAAATTCCATTTAAAAAGGAACACATAAATCATAAGTAACAACCAAACATCATCTTGACATAGAAAAGAAAAAAATGTTCTTCTCATTCAAAAGAGAATATAGTTTAGAAGCTTGAAGAGTTTTTAACTTCTACTGTGCCTTAAAGGTAAGCCAGACTCCTCATTCTTGCTTTGCACGTTCAGAACAGGGCCTCTGATAAAAAGAGAAGTAACCAAAACAGACAGTACTCTCTCTTCCATAGAGAAAAATTAGAAATTGTGTTTTTTAGAGTTTGGAATATAGTACAGACGATGTATGTAGGAAAGTTTAACAAGGATACTTCTTTCTAGTTAGCCTTGATACCAATACAGTCTCTGAGATTGATCTCATATGTTTTCTTTAAAAAAACACCAACTTTTAAAGAAAAATAAGATGATGAGTTAAGAGAATATTAACCTATTGATCCTTCCAAATTTCAAGTATTAACATTATGTATTTTCATGATATTATAGAAAATATAAATTCTAAGTCCTTCTATAAATTAAAGCTGCACTGAAATGGGAAGTTCCACATAAGGAAGGACTACAGAATCGGCCCATGAGGAGACAAAAAACCCAGACTCAGAGAACTTATTAACTGACCTTGAACATGAAAAATAAAAATTTATTATTGATATGAAAAAGAGCCACTGAAATTAAAACAGATGATGGGAGAAAGGGTCTTGCCAAATGAGTCAATGTAAAGATAAGATGCAATTACAGAGAGGTTTTTGGCAGAACAAACAAATGGGCATTTCAAGTGAAGGCTACAGAAGAAGAAGAAGAAGAAGAGGAAAACAGGTGAAAAGTTGGAGATGAGAAGATCATTTGAGGGAGAAAATACAAAAGATCCCAAAGGGATGCAGGTGAACAGCAAATGAATGATACTCTGTATTTCATGAACTTTTAAATGGACAAAGGAAATCTCTACCCATACCTATCAGTGGACAACAGAACAATTTAACTGGAGTGACAGAGTATTCAGTTGCTTCTCAAACTGACCTACTTTGCCCAAATGATACAATCAGAACTACAGCTTTCAATTTTTTTTACAGATTTCCTCTTTTCCTGAATTTTGCCTTATAGACCAGTGTGGCACACTTCTCATCTCTTAAGCTGTCTTTGAAAATATTTTTTATGTGGACTACTCATATCCCACTGGTTTATATTTTGTTGAGGCTTTCCTAAAATACAAAGTGTATGATAACACTAAGCATGCTTCAATGCCTCTCAACAGGATTGGCTTTTGCTACTGGTCCCCTGTTCACAGTAATCAAATTCTTTGGAGCAAGGATCCAGGATGTCCATTTGCAAAGAACTGTGAATTTCAAAACCAGTAGTAGTATATAATACAGAGATTCTTTCAAGCTTGCACTACATGTGGGTAGTGAATCAGTGGACTGGTTCACAGAAGAGCACAAACTGATCAGTTTAAGGGTCTCCAGCTGAAAAAAGATTGCTTAAAAGAGGATTTTGTAGTGATCTATAAACCCCCACACAAATCCTTAATAGTACCTTCTAGTGCAAGAGACACCTAATTAAACAATTCTCTCAGATGGTCAAATATTCTTAGCACACTATAGGCTATTATACAGAATAAAGCTTACACGGTCTACATAAATAACAAAAAAGGTGGTTTAACTTTTAATAGCAGCTATCAAATATGATGGTATAACTGCAGTCTCCAAATCAGGAGGTTCCTCTGTATCATTAGCTAATGGAAATAAAAGGATATGCTCAAAAAGATCATTATTTACGTGCCCATCTTTTAACATTTTTCCTTAAGCAGCTGTTTATGGTCCCAATGTTTAAGTGTTTGATATGGGACTAAATGGACTGCAGCTATCTGAATGTAGGCTGGCTTACCACTGATGTATTGTAACAGCAGCATAAATGTGTCTGGGTGGAATACATGCAGAAACTGTACTTTGGCTGGAATGCAGTAACCTCCTACTTCATGCTGAAGGAGGTCACATCTCCCAGCTCTTCTTGCATGTTTCTGACGTTCTTCACATCAGTGCCATCCCATCCCTGCCAGGCTGAGGATGTGGGACAGAAAGCTTGGAAGCTGGACGGTGGCAACTATGGAAGTGGCACATATAATGCGCATGGGAGTAAGGTGCACAGGGGACCAGCTAAGGGAGTTACAACCCTGCCTAGTTACAATATCATATTAGTAAACCCTAAATCATTAGTGTTATTTCCTCACCCCCATGGAGTAATGTATTGCCCCACTAAATAGCCTGAGCACTGCTGTGGACTACAATTCACACAGCTGAATGGCAGCTGCAACAGTGTGCAAAAAGGAAAACGAGCAAAGGGAAATGTTAAGCGAGAAGGACAATGGAGAAAAGTGAATGTTTTTCAACAATACATGAAAACAGATGGAGAGTTAATGAGCAGAAATAAAGGACTGTTGGCATGGCAGAATCTGGAAATGACAATAAAAATAACTGCATTCTTCCTAACATCATGAGCCAACATATAAATTTTAAAAGCAAGAAATTTACTAAAAAAAACTTTTTCATAATTTTTAAGTATCCACAGTGAGTCGTAGTGCAAGGAAAATTATACTTCAAAAAAAAACCAAAAAGTAGAACCCAGACAGACTTATTTGGAAATAAAACATCTTTTCTTATGCCATTTGAATGAAAAATATCAAATAAAGTGGATTATCTACCTGGATGTGTTGTGCAGATATATCAGGGGATGCAAAAAACAGTTGGTTGACACCTGCAGCATCTGGAGTTGCTAGGATAACTTTTCCTGGAGTGGAATCTTGTCTGGCAAGGATCACCTTGCTTGGGGTAGAGCCATCATGATTTGTTAAGATGAACTGCTTGCCTGCTGAGCTCTGATCAAGTGATGTAACAATCTGAATCTTCTGGCCCGTCTGCTGATCTGTGACAATCTAATAATACATTTATCTCAATTGTTATGGTGATTTAACTTTTTGGACCCAATCCGGGCACTTGAAGAAAACGGGATTTTGCCTTTCACATTTGAGAAGCGGGATCATCTTCCCCTCCGTCACACAAGAGCAAATTAAACTCAGGGAAAAACTTGGGTGGCACACTTGGATTTTCACTGTATTTGAAACACATTTCAATCAGGGGTGTTTGAAGTCAAAACCTGAGTTTGTACTCAATTTCTGCAACTGACATATGTTTTAACAACACTACTGAAACTCTTGACAACTCTAACATCCAGAACTCAAGGCATGTCTGCAGCTGAGCCCTAAGACCCATCGGGTGATAAGAAATCTTAAATCGTGAATTCACTGCTCTCTACATGAAGTGTCTGCAGCACCTCCAAGGTTAGGTTACTTAACAAAAAACTTCTTAAAACCACAAACGGACACATCCAAGTGAAAAAAGTAAGCAGCAAACAGCAGGAATAGCAACTATATTGTTGCACCTGTATATACATTTTAGACTTCATTTTGTGGGGAACTTTTTTTACACATACATTTCTAAATAAATTAGTGAAACAGAATCTCCTTCCCTGTCTTTTTTTCTTTTCTTTTTTTAAGGAAAAAGAACAGATCTACAGGATGTTTTTTTCCACTTTATCCCTATTTTTAAGCACAAATACAGCAGAATTTTATTAAATAATCCTCTACTTTCTGCAACTTTGTTAGATGATTATAATCTTCAGAGAAAATAATCAAGATTCTATATATATTCCATTATAAATCTCACTTTAGTCACTGCATATCTCCTTAAAAATGCCTACATTTGGAAAAATGCCTGGTTTTATTCTGGAGACTAAGGAGAATTATCCTACAAAGACTGTTTCCTGCAAACTATTTTGAATTGCAGATCAATAAAATAGCTCCTATTAACTTGTTTTTTAAACTGTAGACAATCATTCATTTTTATCTACACATCTCTAACATTCATATTACAGATATTAATTTTATTTTTATTACAGATGACATTTATTTAGTTGTCTAATATTTACCATACCTTGTTCCCCGTAACTGGGGTGCCAATATTAATTGTATTTCCTAGGTGGAGAACCATGGCACAAAGAAACTGAACGAGGCATAATTTCACATGAATTTTTTATAAACCTTGCTATTGCACCTTCACAACAGGCTTATTACTTTCTCTAAATGCTCAATACCTGTATATAGTTTACATTTTAAAAAGGTAAGAAGTGATGAGTATCCAATTTCAGCAGCTGTAACACAATATTGCCACTTTCAAGTATTCATAAATCATGAGTTTCATTACACAAAACTAGTGTGTTTCCTTCAGGTGGCCTTGTGCTCTTACATTTTAATGGATCAAAATTCAATCTTTTTCTCTGCAAAATATAATTAAAAGCATATCTAAGAGAAAAGTGCAGGTAAAATGATAAAATTCTAAATGCTAAAGAACAAAAATTATCATGGCATTTGGGGTGTAGGGTGAGAAGACAATGCTAAAGCATGACAATAATTATTGACATGATAAATTTTCTGTTCAGTTTTTTCACATATCCTCATGTCTGGAACCACATATGGCTACAGCAGACCATTATTTTTTCTTTAAGTTCCTTTATGTTAGTTCTATATTCTTTAGAATGCCAACTTCCTTGCCCTGATCACTTTGTTCATTCCTTAATTTCTTTTTCTTTGTTCAATTTCCTTCATTTACAGTCTTTATTTCTCCTGTGTAATTTTTGGCTATTTCCAAAGTAGCTGATATTCCAATCCCCTTCTTTCCAAGCACCTATTGTATTTGGATTAGGAGAAATCCAATGCATATTATGCTCAACAGGGTGCATAGATATACAAAAGCCAAACAGAACTCTCTGCTGCTTTTGAATTTCCAAGCCTGCTCTTTGAAAGACACTCAACTAAAATCTGCCTCCCTATCAAATCTTAAAAGCACAACTGTGAGTACCCCAAAAAAGGTACACACTCCATCTAGTTAGGTTTATAAAAAGTATACTGAAAAAACCAGCACGTCCCAAACAGTAAAGACAGAAACTTGAACTACAGCTGAAATTATTTTTGGGACATATATACTAAGTTATTTTTTTCCTACTGTAGCCCAGCTGTGTAATTAAAAAATATATGTACTTGTAGATAACTATGGTAGGACAGGAGGCAGAAGAACCACTGATACTTCACCCAATTCACTTCACTTTCTATTTAACAAATAGAGTCCCAGTCTTCAAATGGGTTCCTGCAATTCTAGAAAGATGCCCAGGCAGTTTTTAATACTAAATTATACAGTAGGTATAGTGCTACATTAATATCCTTACAAAGCCATTCAACCTGCACAAGTGATTTCTGCACCTAATAAGCATCTGACAACTGACAGAGGCATAAGAGAAAGCAGTTTAAACAGTTAAGCGTGTTCTTGGCTGCAGCTGACCACTTATGGCCATACACCTGCAAAACCTCCACCTACACTCAATGGAGACACTGAAAAGTGGAGCAGTTCACCACAGCACAACAACCTGCAATACCCAAATGTCAAGGTAAGAGAGAAAAATAGTCAGAGGGAAGAGGAAAAACACTTATCTTCTGGCCATGAATCAGTGACAACACCTTATCTCTCTTAATAATCTGAAACTCAATATTGCTAAAAGAATAATATTATAAAACAATAACATATCAATTCAGGGTTGACTGCATAAAAAATGCACTACCCTCATGTATTTCATATAAGCACCCTGATGATAATGGAAGATATTATTTTCCTTTATTCTTTTGAACCTTGTTTGTTAACAAGTTTTGATTTCCATTTGAACATCATTTCAATAAATTAAACATCTCAGTAACTGTGTTTTTACAAAAAAGAAAATGTCTCAACACAGACAACTAATACACCTGTTTATAACAGGGGCAATTCTGTGCAGAATGCCTGTTGAACAAATGTAACATTTAACTTTTCTCCCAGAAGAAGTGCTAGCATTCCCTAAGAAGAGTGACTAATGAAACACGTTTTAAAGAACTTTGTAGTGAGGATTTTCTATTTCATTGTTTCAGATAATTAGGCATTTAGTAATAATAGAGGAAAAAATATTGGTTGAAAATATATACTCAAAATTATTCAATGTAGCATTTATGGTGGACATTTCACAGACATACATTTATTCCTACAAACTACTTTGCTCTTCACATAAATTCTTCTCTGAGCAAAATTTTTATTACTAAGTTAGTGATATGTTTGTAGATGTCTCTTGCAGGAAGGATGAGTGTTTTGACTGAGTGTTGCTCCACACACATCAAGAGACAACAACCAAAGTGCTTACTGTCCTTTTTGAAGACAGAATGGTGTTTAATTGACAAGCACAAATTAATTAATTAAAAGTACAGCTGTACACAAAGTGTAGAAACAGAGCAGAGGCAGGTGAAAGAATGAAGACGTACAGGATTGGTAAGACACATACCAAACCTAGAGCACAGGTGGGGGAGTAATAAATCTAAAAAATCCCTATAATGTATGGGGGGTGGTTGTGAAGAGCCTTGGAAGGTTGAAAGCTTGAACATAATGCACCAAAACCGGAGAAAAACAGAGGACAATGTTTACAGTGAAGCTGGTAAAAGAAAAAGCAGCCAAGTTTACACTAGCAGCTGGCTCACTTAAATGTGAGCTTTTGTATGAACAACGTATATCTGAGAATATTTTTTACATTTATTCTGCAGTTAATATTTTTTCTACAATGAAAATTAAAAAGAAAACTGACTTGCATTGACTTCTAAGGCATAAAACTTAAAATGTCATTCCCCAAATGTTCCTAGTCTCCATAAACACTGTGTTAATTTACATTACCAAAAACTTCAATACCCTCACTTCAGCTAGAGGTTATTATTTGGCCAGGTTATGGATTATAATACCAAGACATACAACAAGAGCTGGGACAACCAAAAATCAGTATTGTTCTCAGACATTAAGTTTCTCTGCACTTTTTCATTACTTCAAAGATACAATGCAGTATTTCCCTCCCACTTCTGCTCCAAAATGTAGAAATCCTGCAACTTAGTTGAACTACCAAACAGACAAAATATTCAACTTTCAAGGAATAGCTTCACTTGCAAAAAGTATTTTTCTGTTCAGTGACTTAGGATTCTTGTAATGTTAAAATTCTTACAAGGGAAAAAGCAAAAAAAAAAAAGGAAAAAGAAAGACTGGAATGATGTTTTGTTCCTATTTATACAGACAGGGTCTCTGCCATCTGGGGCTGAATATTTACATTAAAGCAAATAACACGATGAAAACAAAACAGAACTGCATGTGGAAAGTGGCAGAAGCAAACAGCTGATCTCTGCTTTTAAAATGCATCAGATGAAGCATACCTGTATACGCTGTGATAAAGAGAGGCCCGAATCTGCAGGGACAATCTGTATTCGTTGTGGTGTCCCATCCATTAGTGTTTGTGTACCACCTTCCTGGGAATGTGTAACCTAGAAAGAAGAAACAAATGTAATGGACTGACAACAGATATATTATTTTAATGGATCCACTACCTTAATGGATTAAACCTCCAGGTTTCACCACTTCCAGTTTCTCTGAACATGGCCATGGAAAGTCTGTCACTCTTTTTCTATAAAAAAATGCAAATGCCTGTAATCTAAATGCCTGTAATCTAATTCAACACCTTAATTTTTCTAATTAGAAAATTCTGATTTAAACCCATTTTGAAATACCTTCCAATGTGAAATTTACAAACACTTTAAGTAAAGCAATTAATTGTTGACATGTCCACGTATGTCAACTGAACTGAATACTTACTACTGATTTGTTCAGAGACACAATACCTACCACCACAGCTGTGCTATGTTTGCAATAAATGCACTTTAATGACTCACTTGAAGTGACAGAAGGGGTTTTTGTATGGAAACACAGCAATCAGCAGTTTCGATTCTGTTTTTCTGTTAAAGAATTCTATACTGGGGAACTATTAACAAAGGTAGGGAAAACTAATAAATTGCATAAAGCTTGCAAACAGTGTATCTTATATTAAAATCTCTGTGTGAATGCTCTCAAACACAATTCATGGAAGTGTTTCAACAATTACCAGTATTTTAAAAATTCTTCACAGCCTACAGCCAATGGCATGTGGGGGAAAGTATTATGTTATTCATTACATTATCTGTCAATAAAAATTAGGGACAGCTGCTATTTGTAGAGGCTCGATCAGACAGGTCAGAGATTTTTTGCACTACAAGAGAATTTCTCTTCACAGAGTGTACAGACACCTTCAAATTGAATTTTTTGTCTTAAATTCCCAGGTAACTCCGAAACCTTTTTACTATTCACAAAACTGCCTGCTGCAAATCTCTATTACCAATAATTCCCAGTATTTACACAATTATACCAATACTTCTCTGCACCTGATTGCCCCTCTGCCCCATCCAATTAATACAGAGAATATATATGTATATTGCAGTAAAGGTACTGCTTCATAACAGTTTGTGAGGCTTTTTGTTCCTCCTGGATCAGCTTCCTAATTTTACAACCACACCATCATCTAAATGCTAGTACCAGCAGACAAAAGCAGGCCCGAGCATGCAGCTTGAGGTCAGTATGAGAGGGACAGGGTGGAGGGTAAGACTTCCCCTTCTAAAAGAAATACAAGCTCTTATCAACTTATGCTGATTCTGAAATTTTGCCCAAAAAGGTGCTACTTTTGGTAGCAGTCTCATAATCTATTTGCTCCTCCCCCCTCAGTGTGGTAGGTAAAACTGGCTGGTTAGTCATTCTGTGATCTGGAACAGGACACCGATGCAGGCTGAAAAGCAGCCCAGCAAACAAAGGCTATTCTTAGCACAGATCTTCTCAGGTCTTCTTCAGTCCAGTCTCCACAATGCTCAGAAGCAGATGCATCAGAGCAAATGAGTGAGGCTAATCTGTTGGGGAGATTACTTAAACTGCCAGCACCACCAAAAGAAATGCTTGTCAGACTACTGCCGAGCCATTTCTGGACACTGCTTTCTAAAAATACCCAATTTTTCTGAGTACTAGTACTTTTAAACAATTCATCTGCTTCTCTGCTTAAGTGAAGGACAAAAAACCCTGTTCATTAACCAGCAGCATTTTCAGTTCAAAAGAGGTACTTTCAAGCACTGAAGTTCTGCATCAGCCACTCAAATTGACAGTACACGTGGTGATTCAGAAGTGGTTAAAGTTTTACGTGCATTTACCTTTGCTTTAAAAAATAAGCTACATATTATAGAACCGCTTTACATTTGCTCCCTTAAAATGTCATGATCCACATGTACAACTACTTTTTAACCCCCCAAAATGTCGGCTTGACAGTTTTACTTCTATGCAGAATACAAGGTTTTTATTTCAGTTACTATTGATAAGAGCAACTGCAAAATTTGTTAAAAATTGTACTTTTTATGTGTGTTGCAGACTGTTTCAACAACGATATAGCTTTCCTCTGCTACAGCAAACTGGCTGGACTGTAGAAATGAACCACCATATACTTAGTGCACCCAGCCAGAAATTAAAGAAAGAAGAATGCTCATTCCCTACATGATTCAAGAAATGTGGTCTTGATATAGAAATAGGAATTATCTTGCACTGAGCAAAAGATGACTAGCAGATGGCAGAGTCTGAGCAACAACAGTCACTGCACAATGCTCCATATAGACAGGGTTATATATTGCTTCAATAGTTTGCTTTCATGCAAAAAGTCCTACATTAACAAAAGCATGTTTGTGAACACCACTGTCAAATTCTTGCAGTAATTTTGTGACTTAAAATGCTTCATGAACAACAATTAGTATTATAAAAAATCATAATCTATGTACAAAACTCTGCTGATCATTATTTCAATGAGAGACAGAAGCACTTCCATTCTCCTCAACAGTGGAACACTTTTTCCTCTCAGGCCTTTTGCCTTTCAGGTTCTACTCATGTAAATTTTTCTTCTAAATTCAATTAAAACTACTTTAACATTCAACAGTATTATAAATGCTAGCAAAAATACTGCTAAAGCTCTCTTAAACTATGATTTTTCAGTGATCAGGAATGCCACCAAGCAATTACATTCCTGCCTACCTACAGGCTGTAAGTTATTGCATGGAGGCCCCTGTGAGACTGCTTTCCTTGCTGATTCCACCTTTCAGGCAGCACATTCAAGCATGGCATGCACCTTTGACAACAATTTTGGCTTAAGGAGTCCCAGCTTGCACTGCCCTCAGGGATGCTTTTCAGTCCTTCCAACCATGTGCCTGGCTGGGCCACACCTCGTATGAAATAAGGACACTGATCACAACCAACAGGGAGATGACCTTCCTCCCCTATGCTGTCATTAATTTTTTTTCCTAGTTTTGTCCACCAGATGATGACACACAGAACTTACATGAGCAAGACTAGCATAGCATGAGAATAAGTGGCTAAGTGAGGACTGGGGAATGGTTGAGCTGCACTGCTGCCCAATACAGCGTGACCGTCTCAGACACAGTAAAACCTTGCCAAAGGACAAATCCTAATGTACACTGCTGACAAAACAACAGCCATGAAAACTGTAGAGCTGTGATCTCACCATGAACAAGAACAGCTACAGCTCTCTGCAGCACTGCACCTTCGCTCTCCCTGTTTTCTCCCCTGCCTTCCTTTGGCTACCAGCCATTTCTTTGTGCTGGCTCTGGTAGTCATTGGAGCCTCTCAGACCCTACTCTTACTAATCCAGCAGAAAACCTTCACTTGTTTTGGCTGGATTATTAGCTTGCTGTTCGTGTTGAAATTAATAAGGAAAGAAACAGAAAAAAGACCCTCTCTCTCTCATGGTACTGAGATACTAAGTCAGCTCAGTGTCTCCTAGAATCACATTAAGGAATTGAGAAACAACCCCCAGAGGCTAAACACCCTCATCACACCATTCCCTGAGTGGAATGTACACTTCAGCTAGCTTTGACTAGCCTTGTACTGTCAAAACCAAACAAATTTAAACAGGAAATACAGCCCTATTAGACCTCAACAAAGAATTATAGTTCCAAAACAAAACTGCATTAAACACGTGTTCTCACCTAATGAAGAGGACAAGTAGTAACAAGCAAACATCATACATCCCATAAACCACTTATGTCCTTTTGAGATAGCCTTAGCAACACTAGATGCTGCAAAAATAAAAGCTGTGAGAATTTATTCAGAGTAGAATTAACCATCCCATCCCCCACTCCAACCTTTCCATCTGAAATGCTGAGAGGAAATAAAATTACTTGAGAAGTAAGTCTATGTCTAGACAAGAATCCAAGAGTGGAAATTTCAAGCTAAAAAATAACATTTATTTAAGATAAATAAATTACTGCCTCTATCTAATTTAAAGTGGTGCTAATTTTAAATAGTCTATGCTATGCTGAAAATTTCTAGATAACTATGTATACTCATATCCACACTCTCAAACTATCTGTGCACCTCTGGCAGGTCTCTGGCTGCAGTACACAGATTCTGCACACAGGTCAGAGAACTAAAACTAGAAATCTGCAGAAACAGGAGCTCAATCTTTCTTTTGATACATAGCAAGCACATATATGTGAAAGTGAAGAACATGGCAAAACTTTACCAGTGGAAAAAAAAAAGACAAATTAAGTAATTGCATAGTTGTAAAGTAAAAGCTGTGTCCTGATTTTTTAAACTAAAAGTGAGTAAAGCAATTACACAAAGAGATGGCTCTCTGAAAACCACTACAGGCTCAGACAGCAAGCTGAAAAGCTAGTGACTTACTGGAAACACTGATAGATTGCTCTTAATTTCTGTGGGGCGAGCTTTGGTACAAAAGGCTTTGCAGTGTAACTTTAAAATGGACATAACAGGTTCTTCTGCCTTCTGAGGGAAGTGTCCAGAATCCTTGTCTGTACCAAAAATTTTCTTTTGTGATTTGGGCTTTTACGTATCAGTGTGTGCATTTTATTATTCAATTTCTCTTAAACAGGACTCAAAATTTATGTACCTTTCCCATTTGCTGTTCAAAAATTTGATGGGCCAGTTCCTCTATGGTTGCCATGATCTTTAATCACCAGAATTTCCTGTCAAAGAAAGGAAAGAAGATGCTTAACATCTGTAGCTTCAAAAGTAAAAATATTCTGGGGAAAATATAGTTCACATAAGTGCGTTCACAGTTTTATGAAGATGACAACCCTGCAGAATTTAAAGTTTTGCTTATACTATAAAAAGAAATAATTTGCTGTTTTAAAATTTTGTATTGTTTTATTTAAATAACTCACACAGAGACTTCCTATTTTCTTCTTCTGCTTGTCCAACAAGCAACAATATAATAAATCACTGTGAGAACAGAAGTCTATTACTGTCCATGACATCAGCAGGTCCATGTTTAACACCTTAAAAAAGTGGAACACAGACAGCTTTTGTTAATGCAAATCAAGAAGGGCAAATCTAACTTCTGGACTCATACAGATTTTTTAGTATTAACAGGAGTGCTTGAAGGTCAATTTTGTAACTAAGAGGCAGCAGTACTTGGGACACAGAAGATAAGTGTTCAAAAAAAAAAGATGCTGTTTCGTTATCAATACTGCAGCTACAGCACAAGCTCAAATCTTCACAACAATTTTGTAGGGTTTAACAGACACTGCTACATTAATGCAGTAGAAAGGATTCATATGCATGCCTTGTTTACTTGTCAAGGCATACATTATGTATTATATTATTGATATACAAATATTCACTAGTCAGTACTTAAAAGGAACATTCACGAATTATAAAGCACCATATAAACAATTTTACTGACAAAAGTGAATTAAAAACACTGCAATATCTACCTCTTGTATGAACAAAGACACTACTCTTACACTAACACTGGTCTTCCTTCTTTAACTTTTCTGGAACTCCTAGGAATTACCTACTCCTCAATGAAACTCGAAACCACCCCCAATGAGCCATGCAAATAAAAAAATTAACTCACTTTTAACTCAAATTTAAGTCAAGCTATTTCTGCTCTTAAAATTTGAAAGAGAAATATTTTTTGACTAGAGCAAGAACTGCAGGCCATGGAGGTGAGCCCAGCGGTATACTAAAGCCTAATTAATGTGTGAAAGAGGAAACACAGAAATGTTTGTGCACTGTAGACCATTCTTAATCACTCACTAGCATGCTGCATTATTAGTTAAATTAGGACAAAAGATAACAGGCATGCATATAGAGATATGACACTGAAGCTTATGCTGAAAAGCATTATCTCCTAGGAAGATCTGGGTGTCAGCATCCTTGCAGGAGCACTCTATTAGCCCACTTCTGCATCCAGTGAGCTGCACCACAATCACTATTCAAAGAGCACTTGGAATTTTCAAGGCAGGCAATGTGTCTTATCAATGTTTTCTTCTTTTAAATAAAATACCAGCAATAAAATATTGTACTGTTGACACAGAGTGCCAAAAATGAGTGCTACTTCATTATACAATACCAAAGAAATCACTTTGAGGTATTAATTTGCATCAGCTGGTTAATTCTCCTAAATCTGCCCTCACAGTCAAGATGTGAGCTAAGTAAAACAACTTAGCTTGGAGACTGAAAGTGATTTAAACTGACGTGTTTCACCTTGGAGTAAAGCAGTAAAGGAATACAGATGTATTCAAATACAAGGCACCAGTCGTAGGGAAACTGGCTCTCAGAGAGGCATAAACCTAGCAGAGAATTTTTTAAACTTATCTAAGAGACTCATTTGAACTGCACTTGCATGAACACAGGACATCAAGTACACAAACAAGACTGAACTCTTATGATGAAGAGGAACCTGGAGAAAAGGTTGAACCTGTTCTACCTCTTCATGCTGTCTGGAACAAGCACAAAGTGGTTCAACTTACGGATGCAGAACTAGCCGTCAAAGCTACACAAATCATCTGAGTTTGAGCATGGGAGGCATGCACACAATGGAAAAGGAATGTACTCACTATTATCGACAAGAATTTATGCATTACTCACACCGTGGTTTATATTTGGACACTTGCACTTTCAATTTGCATAAACACTCAGAAGTAGGTTCTTTAGTGTGTTGTTGCTTTATTTAACTCAGCGATCCCTAAACCAAAGGACACTGACGAAATCAGTATTTGTAACACCAGTACTCTGTACTAAAATATCTTAATTGAAATCACCTCCAATAAACCATGGAACTTTGCTCTGAAGAGCATGTATAACAGTGAAAAAAAACCAGCTTCAATATTTCAAGTCTAAACTCTTAGACAACATCTCACGTTGCAGATATGGAGAGCTGAAATAGGCGTTCTTATCCCATTTTCCATTTTTGGCTTAGATTTTCATCTCTTCATGTGCTTAGCATACACATAATGCCTGAGAAATCAGTTCAAGCAAACTGAAACTTCTTTCTTATTTGCCGAGTCAAGGAGTAATTTCAAAAGCAGTTTGAACAGAATTTACAGCTCACTCCCAGGAAGAAGGTCCTGCTCGGCCTGACCAAGGTGCAGTGGTCCTGACCCCACAGTAGGAAAATTCAACTCACTAAAAGGAGAGAAAACTCAGCTGGCAGAAATGCACCAAACATCATCTAGGTAAGCACAATGAACTTGATTTTTTTTGCAGTCAGATTCATTCTATTGCAGCCAGGAGGAAGAATATGTTGTTATAAGTCAAGAGAGGGAGGAAAACAAGGAAGGTTCAAGGAGGAGGCAAGCCTCCGTTCCATTGTTATTGGTGGGAAGCAGGTAATTCAGTTGAACTGCACTATGAAACTGTAGGCATTGCTTTTGGCCCAGCCAGCTGGCTGACACAGGTCACTCTGGAGTCAGACAAGCATACAGCCACCTGAGCGACAAGGAAGGTCCCCCCTCTCAGGAGCGGCTATGTGTTTGGCTGTTCATCTTGCTCTGGGGACAGAGGAGGAGGACAGGTCATCACTACCTACAAATTCTCAGCTAACTTTGGGACAGCTGTAAAAGGTTTTGTAGTTCTTATTTTGCTTACCTAGGGTATCTGTGTTAGACTGCACATCAGGTATGCTTAATCACTCTTTAGACAACCCTGCAAGGAATTAAACAGAAAATAACCGCTTCAGCTGTTCTTCTTCTATTATGTAAATTTTAAAATTCAGCACATTTTTCATGTTTTTAAAAGCTTATTTTCCTGAGTTACTCCAGCCAACATTCTCAGTGGCTGAATTGTTTCACATGAAATAATAAATATATTCTAAATTCAAAGCTACCTGAAACTGAGAAATGTTCCCTAAACACCTCATAACCTTCATTTCCCAGCAAAGAAAATTACTTGGGAGGATGAAGGAAAGGCCATGGATGTTGTCTACCTAGAGCTTAGCAAAGCCTCTGACACCATCTGACCCAGCACTCTCCTGGACAAACTGGCAGCTCATAGCTTGACCAGGGTTCCCTGGGTAGAAAACTGGCTGCCTGGCTGGGCCCTGAGTGGTGGCAAATGGAGCGACATACAGCTGGTGGTCAAACACTAGCGGTGTTCCCCATGGCTCAGTACTGGGATCAGCCCTCTCTAGCATCTTTATCAATGATCCAGATGAGGGGATCGAGGGCACCCTCGCCAAGTTGGCAGATGGCACTAAGCTGGGCAGGAGTGCTGAGCTGCTGGAAGGTAGGAAGGCTCTGCAGAGACATCTGGACAGGCTGGATCAATGGGCTGAGACCTGGGGATGCTGGTCAACAGCAGCTGAATACAAGCCAGCGTGTGCCCAGGTAGCCAAGAAGGCCAACAGCATCCTGGCCTGGATCAGCAATGCTGTGGCCAGCAGGGCCAGGGCAGTGACCATGCCCCTGTACTCGGCACTGGTGAGGCCACACCTCAAATGCCATGTGCAGTTCTGGGCCCCTCACTGCAAGAAAGACTCTGGGGTGCTGGAGCATGTCCAGAGAAGGACAACGAAGCTGGAGCATAACTTGCCTGAGCAGTGGCTGAAGGGGGTAGGGGTGTTCAGCTTGGAGAAAAGGAGGCACAGCAGAAACTTCCTGATCTCTACAAGGAGGAGGGAGTGAAGTTGTATTAGGGGCAGTATAGATTAGATACTAGGAAAAATTTCTTCACTGAAAGAGTAGTCAGGCATTGGCACAGACTGCCCAGGAAAGTGTTGGAATTGCCATCCCTGGAAGTGTACAGCACCAGCCTAGTGGCAACCACAGGGGTGCTGGTTAACAGCTAAATTCAATCTTTTTTCAACCTTAATGATTCTAAGTATCATCAGCCTGAGTTTTGATCTTCAATAACCAGAAGTGATCTTCAAGGTGTTCTCATCTAATGTGAATCTTCTTGCTTTCGGAAATGCTCTTTTCCATGCTTGTAAACCATGCCACACACATTCAAAGGACACACCAGCCCACATATGAGAAATGTTTATTGTTAGTATAGGAAAGAAGTAGATGGAGCCAATTAATTGTCAGGTTTTTTCTTAGAATACTCTCTTCTCCTTTCAAAATGAATGAGACAAATCACAATAAACCAGATTTTATTCAGATGTTTAAGACCGATAATCACATTTTTACTTCCTTTCTAAAGTTATCTAAAACACTGAAAGGAGGAAACCTGGAATTCTACAAGACCAGACACCACAACATAAAAAAGCTGCACATACTTCCAGGATCTGCTTTATAATGCCCAAGAGTTAAAATAACTGTAATAATATTAGTTATATTATGACTACAAGAGAGAAAGGAGAGCCAAGGCTCCTGCCAACACACAAGCATTATACTGTGTTTACAAACACTGCCCGAATAATTTTTACCTCATTTATATCTCACTTTGAATACTCCTGCAAAAATTATTTTCAACTGCTGCTGTTTCAACCAGCAAGCCTATAGCTGCCTACAACAAGTATTACTCAACTGCTCTACTGGTTTCCCTTTTTCACATAAGACTAAGATTCTTGCCTTTACTTCTACCACAAAATTCCTGAAAAATGAAGTGGTAAGAAGTGCTTTGTCCCATGGCCATTTAGCCACTGACATTGTCACATCTTCTCTTACTTCCTTCTACAACTTTCTACCATTATAATCTGACACACTGTAAAACTACAGAACAAACATAACCTTTCTAAATTTTTCCTTTAAAAAGATGTGTTGCTGACAACTATGTCAAATTAACAACATTAAGACTGTCAATCTCATTAGACTGCTGCCTCTGCAAATGTACAATACATTCTAGTTTGGCAGCCTTGTATTCCCCTAGTCTGTGATGATCCCTTTACTTTCTTATTTCTGGGAACAGGGAAAAATCCCATGCTCAGAAGATACACAGCACAGAAAAGTTTTGCTTCGGTTGGCTCTAAGTACAGAGTAACACAAATATCAGCATCTGTACTTAGACGGATTAGACCTGCTTTACAAGGATGATCACTACACTTGTACTCAATTTATTCCTTGAGTGTTTGACACTTGTCTTTGAGTATTACTTGCCACATAATTGAATAAAAAATTAAGCTGTTTCAAAAACATTTGGAAAAAATAATAAACAGAATTATATACCTGTCTCTTTCCTTACAAAAGCTCAATCCCCCATCCACCAGAAGCAGCATCTAAAAGCAGGTATTTTGACAGAAGGCAGGCATTAAACTTCCTCTTAAATACATTAAAATGCATTTATTGTTTTTTTGTTCCATCTTCAGACTCAAAAATGCTACCAAAATCTTTTTGTCTGTAAGTTACATACAGTTTATGTATGTAAGTTACATTACTGTAAGTACATTACTGTATGTCTGTAAGTTACTGTTAGTTTATGTCCCAGTAAATGAGTTTGTGAGCCTTCTTGACAAGACTCAGAATTATTTTTAAATGCATCACTATCAACAGTTAGTACAAACAGGCTGGTGGTGAATCTGGCATCATCGAGACCAATGGTGTTCCACTGCTCCTTAAGATAAGCACTCTGTAGGCCACCATAGCAGTGGGAAACTTTCATTAGCTTGCACCAGTTAAACCCCTTGTCTCTAGTTCTTCCTCAGCTTTTTTGTGCCAGGGTTTTCTCAAAGTTTTAGTCAAAATAACTTATGAAATACTTACTTTTAAAAGTATTTCAGGCTTACTTCAACTGAAATGGGTCAGGAAACATTCCCATGAGAGCAGACAGCAATTTTGAGGGTTGGTAGTAAGAAGCACTAACCTCTCCACTACGAGAGTTAAGTTATACCTTGAAGACATCACCATTTAACTTAACTTTCTCCAGGGACCCAAGTTACACAACTTTAATTGTCCTAGTAGGAGGTTCCTATTAATAGTATCTTTAAATATTATACCTTTGTAGACTAAGGACTTTAAAAGTAGTACCAGGAAGTATATTTCATTAGGTTTCGATGCTCAATTTGATATAAAAGACAGCATCTCTCATTTTATTATATTACACAGTTGGTAGAGCTGGTCCACTATCAAGTGCCTTGATACTGATGTAATGTCCTTTAAATGAGTAAGAACAAACCACATTAGCATGAAATCCCAATGGGAGAAAATTCTGTCCATTCCAAAAATCTTCAATTTACTTTAGAAAAAAGTACCGCATACCCCTGACCAGTTTTACTGGTACAATGTTTGTAAAATTTTAGTAGTTTAATTTACCCTGCTGGCACTGTTAAACCAGTTTGACTCTATGTATGGAATGAATAATGATTCTTCAAATTACTATGTATGGGATGTATCTTAATACAGGGGTCTTTCCTAAATGAAATCAACCTGTTCAACTAATGAAGTTACACAAGTACGTTCTAGATACTTTAGAGGCACAAGTACACTAACCAGTTATGAGTGCAGAAGTTACTGTGAACTTTACTTTTTGTTCTTTTATCAGTGTGCTGGTTTTGGCTGGGGGAAAGGTAACTTTCATTGCAGTAGCTGGTATGGGCTATGTTTTGGATTTGTCACGAACACAGGGCTGACAATACAGAGATGTTTTTGTTATTTCTTACAGTGCTCACACACAGCCAAGACCTTTTCTGCTTTTTGTGCTGCCACACTGGTGAGGAAGTTGAAGGTACATGGGAGTTGGTTGGCAGATACAGCCAGGACAGCTGACCAGAGGTATATATTCTATACCATATGACATCATGCTCAGTACATAAAAATGGAAAGAGGAAGAAAGAGATGGAGCAATGGCATTTGTCTTCCCAAGCAGGCATTATGCATGATAGGGCCCTGCCATCACATGGGATATTCAGCCAGCAACCTGCCCCGGCGTGGCTGAACACCTGCCTGTCAACTGGATACAGTGAATTATTACTTGTTTCACTTTGCTTGTCTGTGTGGTTTCTGCTTTCCCCTTCCAATTCTTTCCCCAGTCCCACTGGTGGGCGAGCAAGCAAGTGGCTGCCCGGGGTTAAACCACAACACAGTAAAATACAGGAAGGTCAACATGACTTTTTAGGAAAGCTCAAGAAGTTAATATAACAGAAAACCAACTGCAAAAGGAAGAGGAAAATCTCTTTCTCTAGTCATACTGCCTCAGTACTGAATGATTCCAATATACCTCAAAGTCAACTAAGGATTTTAGCTCAGGTCACGACATAGGGCTTACAGACACTCTGTACCTTAAAATGGAAACTAGTCCTCACTTCCATTAGCAAACTAGTCATATACTAATTAAGAATTCAGCATAGCCGGTGCCAAAGTTGTTTAATAAACTCCTACACATGAAATAGAATGCACTTAACAATCCCTCTATGATTAAACGTGCCTGAGTTAGTGCTTAAATTTGTTGAAGATCCCCCCAAGATTTCTTTATACGTTAGAGCAGTTTTCTGCAATACTTTACAGATAATAAATTAAACCAAGGAATTCAAACACATTTGTGAAACAAATGATGCTACTGTGTTCAGGGCTTCATACAGGAAAAGCTCAATGGACACAGCAAGCTAAATGAGCTATTCTTGAATTACTGTTCTATAAACCACACTGTTCAAGAGGGTAGAGCAGCTGGCAGATTTAAAGGAGTAATAGTCTCTTTATTAATGAACTGAGGAATATTTATGTGACCCTTGACACCCAGTTAGATACTGTTTTTTAAATTCACATGAGACCAAGATTTAGACAGTGCATATACACAGGGTAAGTAACAACACAAAACTGAAGCAGCTGGACCTGCAGGCAAACAAGGGAAACTGAGATGCTTGCAAAAGCATAAGGGAGTAATTCAAATGCACAGAGCAATACAGAAAGAATGCATTTGTAGGCATACCTGTGCAATTAATTTAAAATCAGTGCTCTCACTACCTTTTCTTGTAAGCAAGTGCTACACTGGGAGGAAACATGAGAAAACAGAATCACTAGGATAAATTTTCAGTTGACAAATCATTTTTACAATTTGGGCCACCAAAGGGATAGTCCCACTTCTAGGCCTTGGCTTCTGCCTCTTTTATCATGGTATCTCTAGAACCTGCCCCATCAGCTACAGACAAGCTGGCTTAGCTCACCAGTCCCACAACCAACCGCGAAAAGGAGGAAAGGCAAGGCCTGTCTGCAAGTAGAGTCTACTCACAGGAGCACTGGCTACATGCCAGAGCTAGGTAAGGAGACAGCTACTTAATCAGGTAACCTGCCCTGTGTACTGTCAGCCATAGCCTGCACCTCCACCTGAAGCCTGCAAAAGGAAACAATGAGAAAAAACCCCCAAACTGATTCCCTACACCACAGCTGAAGCTGCACCATAAGCCAGGACCAGGAAGCTCACCTGACTGAAGACTTCCCTTTCACTGGATTAGGTTTAGCCAGGCCCATTCCAGCTGCCACAGATCACAATAACATGTCACAGAAGGGCAAACTGTTCTTTCCAAACACTTGGAGGCAATACATTCTCTATGGTACAATTACAGTATTTCATGAGAGGTAGCCCCGCTGCTGGCTTTGTTCCACTCTGCATTTGCCTTCATGGTTGTATAGCTGTAAACTCATCTTCTGACTTTATTCACCCTGCACCTAACAATTGTTACACACAACACAGGAAAAGCAAGTAGAACCAGAATCAAGACCACTTCTTTTTGGAAAAAAGCCCACAACGTTACACCAGCTTATCTGTAATGCCAAATTGCCCGTTCAGGTGTTATGCAAGATGACCATTTGGAGTCTTTGGAGTATTCACTGAACTACAGCCACAGATGAGGTACTTGATACATGAAGATACTGTACAGCAATCAGCAAACCTCTCCAATACTACTAATATGACAACCCTTACAAACTTGCACATCTGCATATGCATGGAAGCTTCCTTCAGATTAAAAGGAAAAACAAAACAAAAACCCAAACAAAGAAGCAAAACCCTCACACAACAAACTGAGTTTCTCACACGTCCTTCCAGTAAATCACTGTTGACATTGTCCCAGGTAAAATGTTCTGGGGGATGAACTGATCAAGAGCAGTCCTGCCAAGGACTTGAGGGCTCTCTTGGATGAGAGGCTGGACACAACAATGTGGACCGGCAGCCCAGAAATCCAAACATGTCCTGGGGCTGCATCCAAAAACACGTGGCCAGCAAGTTGTGGGAGGGGATTCTGCCCCTCTGCTTTGCTCCTGTGAGACCCCACCTGCAGGGCTGCATCCAGCTCAGGGGTCCCAGCACAGCAAGGACATGGAACGGTTGGAGGGAGTCCAGCAGAGGCCACCAAGATGATGAGAGGGATGGCACACCTCTCCTATGATGAAAGGCTGAGAGAATTGGAATTGTTCAGCTTGGAAAAGAGAAGGCTCAGGGTGACCCAACTGCAGCCTTCCAGTACCTGAAGGGAGCCCACAAGAAAGATGAAGAGGAACTTCTTACAACGATATGTGGTGACAGGCCAAGGGGGAACGGCTTCAAACTGAAAGAGAGCAGGTCAGATTAGATATTAAGAAATTGTTTACTGTGAGGGGGGTGAGAGACTGCAACAGGCTGTCCAGAGAAGCTGTGAATGCCCCATTCCTGGAAACATTCAAGGCCAGGTTTGATGGGGCCCTGAGCAAACTAACATAGAGCATGGCATCCCTGCCCATGGCAGGGCTGATAGAACTGAATGACGTTTATGTTCCCTTCCAACCCAAGTAATTTTGTGATTCTCTGGTTTTTTTCTTCATTATCAACTATACAGGATTAGATTTTATTAAGAGGGTGTGGGTGGGTGTTTGTCAATTTTTTGTCAAATTTTTTATTTAGTTTGGGATTTTTTCAATTCCTATAAACATGTGAAAGGCATTCTGAAAAAATCTTCATATTAAGTCCAATTAAGAATCATGTTGACATATTGTCCTGCTAAGAGTTCAAAGGAAACACATTACCACACTAAATAGGGTAGTTCTCACACCACAAAGTTACTGCTAAATTATAAACAGTAACCTCAGCTTATTTGGAATGAACCAACTGTTTATGAGGGCTCATATGACAATAGCAGAGGGTTTGGCTTTAGTTCTTTGGTGGTTTACATTTTTCAAGTTTCTACTTCAACTTCCGACAAAGGCATTCAAATACTGAGCTTAGTCCAGCCTGGCTTACTATCAAGTTGAACAAAAGCAATTTAAGTTAAACAAATGTAAACAGACTTTTAGAGAAGGCCTGGCAAAGTCAACAAAATGAATCTGAATATTGATACAGAAAGGCAGTTCTTAGACAATGATCTTCAGGAAGGAATGTATTTCCTTACAAAATCTGCAGCACTGCATCATCAGATACACGGGACTCAGACAGCACAAGCTATCTTCCAGTCTCAGAGAACTGGAATTTTAAAGAGTTTGGTTTTACAAAAAATAAATCTTTTGCTGATTTAAGATTTTGGAAAGTAATGAAGTGATCTCTGGAATTAAAAGCTGATGACTGAAGGGTAAAAATATGGACAGGTCTGTATACACAAGAGTAAGAATTTAATTAACTGTACCTTTGCAGTTTTATCCATAAATTTCTACTGATATAATTCTGTCTTACAGCAGGTTACTTTACCCCAGTAATGTACAGGCACAAGTTCAAAGTGCCAAAAGCACCTTGAAACACCACTGAGGAAGAAAAAAAAAAAAAAAGTAGTAAAAAGTTTGCCAGAAAGTAACGCAGGTACAGGTTAGTTTCCCCGATGGTCACAGCTGGTCGCACACTGCAGCCTGCGTGTGACAAGAAGCAGAGAGCCGTGCCAGCCAGAGCCTGTGTGTAACCCTCCCCAGCAGATTACTGATGCTTCACAGGGGATGCTAAACCCACCACAGGCTCCCTGATCTCCATCAGCCAAAATAACTCAGGTTAGCAAAGGTGCTTAAGCCAGGATGGCTGCTGAAGCAGGACAGACACACACACGCCCTGAACCAGCTGCAGCAGCTGCCAGCTGAGAGCCACACTTTGTCCAGCAGCAGAACAAACATGGACAAGTTGAGATGTGACACCACTCTAGTCCTTAGATACAGTTAAACTCCCTATTTAAGCTTGAGGTACTGCTTTTTTCAGGTTTTTTTGACCCAAACATTAGACACAAATTACTTTCCTCAGGGAGACTGCTTTTCTTCACTCCAAGGAAACTCCAGCAAATGCACTGACTGCACAAACTTTAATTACATAATATAATAAGCACACAATAAATTAAAGCAAAAATTGATTGTAAGCATAGGGAACAAACTAATCTTACTATTGTAAATATGACATTTCACATTATGGATCAAAGTCACTTTTCACTGGACTACCACATTAGCTATAAGCATTCTGTAGCTGAATTTCACAGGTGAGCTATATAACTGCACGCTACAATGTCAGTGGGGTTTTGTTTGGTTTTGGTTCTCTGCACACCTGTCTGCTCCCCCTAACCTTTAATAACATTATAATTATGAAATAATTAAAGTTGAAAGGTACTTCTGGAGGTCATCCAGTTCAACCCCTTTTCCCCCAAAACAATGTCAGCTTCAGAGTTACACATGTTGCTTAGGGTTTTCTCTTCACAGGTAAAGAACCTTAAACTGAAAAATTAAGGCAGGCTTTAAAAAAGCACCAGAACCATGAAAACCCCAAACAAAAAGTCCCTCCTATCCCAGAATCTAGCCTGGGATATAACTATTCTTAAAGATATCACTACTCCCATGAAATTTGTTCTCTTCAAGAGTACATTTCACAAGAAAATACAACCAGTAAGAAAACCAGAAATATTCATAACAATTGAGGAGAAGAGTTAAAGCTAGCTAATTTATCTACTGTGAGCTTCTTTCTGTAATAAGCATCTTGATTTGTTGCAGAATGCAGCAGACTTAGCAAGTGGTGCCCGACCATTCAGAGCACGCAGAGGAAGCACAGAAGCAGCTGAGGACTGCACACCCCTCCGGGTGACCTCAGTTACCTTCCTTGCGTTATCACACACGTGCACACACACAGCTGACCACCATCACATGGAAATACTTAGTCCTGCGATAAGAGAGCTTCAGCAGTATCTCTGGAGAAAGAGCTACAGAGAGAAGCAGGCAAACATTTCACAGACCTTAAGACTTGACTCAAACAAGTGGCCCTGAGTAAAGTTGTACAGCAAGGAGCAGCCATGGGCTAAATGCTCTCATGCCACAGCTGCCAATCATGGACTAAAGGGGGTGGGGAAAATATTCACAGAATTATTTTCAGAACATTAACTTACAGAAGAAGCCATACAAAGTTATAAAGAGTTACCAGATGAACACGGTTTGAACTGGCACAGAAATTGTGATGCTTTCCCACTGATCAGATACTTCTATTTCTACTTATATAATGCTGATTCCAAAACGAGGAAGCTGTCCTACAGAAAACTACCTGAATTTTTTCTCCATCTTATTTTTCCACGACAAGTGTGGATGCAGCTCTTCCTGCTACACCACTTTCCCAAGTCCATTCTGCTGACACCAGTAGCTTCAAATCAGAGATTTCGCATAAGAATGAATGCCTAACTTGGTTTTTCAATAATCATGTCCACACACTCATGTTTCAGTGAAACCACTATCAAGACTTTTTTTCCCTCTTCTGTTGTGTAAATTCACCTGCACAACACATGGCATCTCCTCTATTCCCTCCACAACCTGCAAATGTAAGCGCATCCTGGGGAATGCGGCCGTGCTTCTTACACTTAAAGCAATACACGGCAACAAAGAAAAAATAAAGACTCCACAAAGTCCGCAGCTTAGAAGAAATACTCTACAGCGATAGGAAGGAACAGAGACAGGGTCATCTGACCCAATGAAAACAATAGCGGGTGTTGCTCAGGACATACCACCTTAACCCAAATAAACCCAGAGAGCCTCCAGGAATACACAAGAGCAGCGAACCGGCGGGATGATGCCGCCGGCAGGCAGAGAGTGCCTGGGGGGTTCGGGAAAGCTCAGGGTCACCGCCCGGGAATGCTAAGGCGCAGGACTCGGGAGATGCGTCGAGGCCAAGCTGTAGAGCAACGCCGGGGTCCCTCCGTCCCCAGCCTCCCCGCCACCCCGGCCCCAGCCCTCGCATCTCCCCTGCCCGCCGGTTCGCGGAGCCAGCGCCGTGCCCGCCCCCGCCGCGGCGCTCCGCACAAAATGGCTGCGCGGGGCCGGGGCCCAGCATGAGGGGCATCGCCCATCGCCCGCCGCCGCCTCCCCCCGCGGTCCTCTGCCCGGCTCCCGCGGGAAGCGGCGGGCGGCGCCGCCCGGATGCGGGGCGGCGGGACACGCAAGCGGTTCCTGTAGGTGAAAGGTCGGGGGGCGCGGGGCCGCCCGGGGCCGCGCCGGGCCCCGGGGCGGGGCGGGCGCGCTCCGCTGCACGTTCCGCAGCGGTGGCGGCCGGGAGCCGCGCGGGCCCGCAGCGTTACAGCGCGGCCGCCCCCGCTGCCCGTGCTCCCGCCGCCGGGCCGCGCCCGCTGCGGAGGGCGTCTCTCGCCTGCCGGGGATCTCTCTCTTACCTGGCGGGCCCGGTGGCCGGTCCGGCGGGTCTCTTTGGCTGCGGTGCGGCTCCGGCTCCCGGGGGTCAGAGTTCGCGACCCCGCCTCCGCCGCCGCTCGACCCCGCCCCGCCGCGGGCTCTGCGCCTGCGCCCGGGCGCGCGGCGGTGAGGGCGGGGCCGTGGGCAGCGGCCGCTAACGGGACCGGAGCCGGCCAGTCCAGGGTGCTGCGTCCGGCGGGGCCCGCAGGCGTGCGGGCAGCGCCGTGGGAGCACGCGGTCATCGCGGTTGGAACAGAGCTTTGCGATCGCCCAGTCCAGGCAGCACTGCTGCCACCCTAACACCACCCACCGCCAGATCCAGGCGCCTCTTAAAACACCTCCAGGCATGGTGACTCCGACGTCCCTGGGCAGCCTATTCCAGTGCCCGATCACCCTAACGAAAAACAGAATTTTTTTTTTTAATCTGGAAATCTCTGCTGGGACTGCTTAAAGCCACTTCTTTGGTTCTCTCACTACAGGCACGGTAGAAGAAACCAGACCCTCACCTCACTCTGCCCTTGTTACAGGTAGTTGTGAGAGAGCCATGGGGGCCCCCTCAGCCTCCTCTCTCTGAGACTAAACAAACCCAGCTCCCTCAAGCCTTCCTCCTCAAGCATGTTTTCAAGACCCTTACTGACCGTCTCTGGATGCTCCTTTTTAGAGTGAGGGGTCCAAAACTGAACATAGTTGTTGTGTTCTGCCCATCGAGTGGACAGCACAAGTCTCCAAACCCCCAGTGCAGTTCCCTCAGAGAAATGGGACCAAGCAGTGCTGAACATCACAGGTGCACAGCACAGCTCTGGGCTTTGGGGAGCTTGGTGGGCTCTCCTGGCTGAGGCAGAACCACAGGCAAGACTGGCAGGTTGGGTTTGAAACGTGCAGCATGATGGAGGCACACACAGTGCCCTGCAGTCACTGTAGCAGCTCAGCCAGCTGAGTCTGAAAGAGCTGCGCTTTGCCTGCATGGCAGAAGCAAGTTCCATCCTTAAATGTCAGCAGTGCCCTGGACAGCTCTTGGGAAGGCAATGGCCTGGCTGCCAGTGAGTGCCTGTTCTTGCTGGGGCAGTGCCACAGCTGCTGCTCTGGCTCAACATCTGTTTGGACCAAAGTTGTGTTAGCTACTTAATTATGCTAATTATTTTTAATTACCTTGATTTTAAGTTAGAGTTTTGTACTTAAAATACAGCCTTTCCCTTCTTCCTCTTTTACCTGCTCAGTGAAGATGGTCAAGCTGTGGTCAGAGATCAGCAGCAACTTCAAGATGATTTAGGTCACCAGGGCTGTATGTGCAATTTCATGATCTGAAAATCATTTAGACCATTTAATGCAATTTCTACTGAATCAAATGACATAAACATCAACATCTGAGCAGCAGAGGCAGGAAAAAACCCACAAAGAATACAAGTATATTTATGTGTTAACATTAATAAAATTATGCACACTCTTATCTTGTAAATTCCTTTACTCTTTTCTTTCCACTCCCACTCCCACAGCTGCACTTGTGTCTCTCAATCCTAGCTCGAGATCACTAGTTCAGTCAGTATTTGCAAGCATAGTATTTTGCTTTTTGATCAAAGACATTCCCAAACACCAAATGCAAATGAACTCAGTGAAGAATTTTTTAAGTCAGAAAAATTAACTTGCTAAGCAATTCCTTTAAGTGTCAAATGTTGCAGCACTCTCAATTTATAGTACTTGTCACTTCCCAAACTCGCTTGAGCTGCACATCTAGTTTCTAAATGATGAGGCTTAGCACAGTTTAATTTAACAAATGCCAAGTAATTTGCACCAAATCTTATTTAAGCCAAGTATTCTGATATCCTCAGTACAGCAGAAATGTCACTATAACCTGTAAAACATACTTTGGTTTTTTTTTTAGCAAGTGACCCAATTCGTACTTGATCTTTATACAAAGGCATGCCTCTGTAGCTGTGTCAGCCAGGATTGCAACAGATATATCCCTATCAACAACACACAGAGAAGCAAAACCTTTTCTGCTGTTACTTCAAGTTTTCAAAAAACTGCTTTCAAACATATATAAGGAAGCAGCATAACTAACCTGACAGAAAAATCTCTCCCTTACATGCCCTGCTAAAATACTTAAAGAATCATTTAGGTTGGAAAAGACCTCTAAGATAATCACTGAGCCAAACTTTTAGCCCAGCAACTGCTAAGTCCACCACTTAAACCATGTCCCAAAGTGCCACATATGCACATCTTTTAAATACCCCCAGGGATGGTGAGTCCTCTGCTTCCCAGGGCAGTCTGTGCCAGCACTTGGCAACCTTCGGATGAAGAGTTTTTCCTAGTATCTAATGGAAACCTCCCCTGTTGCAACTTGGAGCCATTTCCTCTTGTTCCTTTTTATTTGAGAGAAGAAGCTGAGCACATGGCTACAGCCTCCTTTCAGGTGCTTGAAGAGATCAGTAAGGTCTCCCTGAGCCTCCTTTTCTCCAGACTGAACACCCTCAGCTCCCTCAGCCGCCCTTCCCCAGTTCCCTTGCCCTTCTCTGGACGTGCTCCAGCACCTCGGAGTCTTTCTTGCAGTGAGGGGCCCAGAACTGCACATGGCATTTGAAGCATGGCCTCACTAGTGCCGAGTACATGGGGACAATCAGTGCCCTGGTCCTGCTGGCCACAGCACTGCTGATCCAGGCCAGGATGCTGTTGGCCTTCTTGGCACCGCTGGCTTATATTCAGCAGCGTTGACCAGCCCCCCCAGGTCCTTTTCCAGACTCTCTGCCTGCCCCAGGCCTGCTGGGGTTGTTCTGACCCATGTGCAGGACCCAAGGCCATCAGAAGCTGTGATTCAGGCATACTCTGACTGACACAGCAGAACTACATTTTGCAAAAGGATTTATTAATGTAACACCCTACATCTGACCTTCACATAGACTTAACCCCTTTAATTCTTTGGAACGATTTTTAAAGTAAGACTGATGTGCAGGTAATGGCAACAAATTCTGCTGTTTGAAAAATCATTGAACACACAAATTACATAATACATAAAACCTGAAAATATTAAAAGACACAGACTCAAATAATGTGAATTTATTTATACAAAAATGATGAATATCCACAGGAATATATACAACTTTAAACTGTTTTCAATTACAAAATAAAAATTCTATTCTTCCATTTAGACAGTATGATTTAGGACTGCTCCAAATAAAATCCTATTTGGATGGTAAATAGGGGACAGCAGTTACAGCAAACAAATGCACTGAATGTGTCTTTCCAGACATCTCTTTACGTTATGATGTAATAAACATAGTTGAGTAATGGAGTTTCCATGCACAAAATATTTAGTAAAGTCTGTTCCACAGCTGCTTAGATTGTTTTAAGTCCTTTGGGCACAGAGTTTTAAGTTAAAGAGAATTCAAGATCCTAGAAGCTTTAATTTATCTATGAATAAAAATGTTAGAACTAATATTCAATGCTAATGTTTGTTTCATATTCTACCAACCAATCTTAAGTTGATTGCAAACTATAGATTTTTATAAGAAGAGGTAGCAAGTGTCTAAAAACTTCTGATCTTGTTTTAGTGTTTAGCCAAATCAAGACTTGAATATTTTACTTTTGATGGTAATCAATCAAATTGGGAGGTGAACTGGAGAAATAGAGCAAGTTTGAAAAGCAACCATCAGAAAATGTTATGAAAATGCTTGTGTTGTGGGTTCTTCATATGACACAAAGCACTAATGCAGGAGCGAGGAAAAGAAACATTCAAACACGTTTACAAAGACAATTTACTTCACACAGAATGTGACTGCAATATGTATACTACTTTTTATAAGGCTCTGTTCCAATTTTTGTCACAAATTTTTTGATCAACCACTTCTGGAAGAAGTCCTCTGATTTCCACATGACACTTTATTTTCTCCCTCTGCACCAAATTCTCTAGAGGTAGTTTGACACCACATGAAGCAGAACTTGGGCACCTTACTCAGTGTGTTTTTGACTTTTATTGCTCTGTTTTGCAGCAGGGAAAATATCAAAGCATAAATTGAAATTAAACCAGCTTGCTCCTAGCCGAATTTCTGATTCATTTGCTGCTTCATGACTTGCCACCTTCTTTGGTGTGCAGTCCCTATGAAAATATGAATAAGTTCTTCCCTTTGATACTATAAACTGGAAGAGACACATCACATCTATGTTATATTGATACGAGTTTTGTTTTGGATACAGTAAAAATCATGTCAGAAATCACCCTGAAGAGGCATGGTAATAATTTACTTAGCTTCAGTCAGCAGTTGTTTTGAAAATTAAGTAAAACCCCTTTGAATGTAACAAGAGAAAAGTATTCGTTTAGCATATTTGTATTACAATAAAAGAGAATAAAAGCTTTGATCAGACTCCTACTGCATTTCCAACACTATCTGCTCAACTCTCTAGCATTCCTGAGGGATGTCAGATCTGCAGCCTTAAGCCTCTGATTCATAAGGTACTCTACTGAAATGCTGGAAGTCAATGAAATTTCTTGTATAGTTAATATTAAAAATTCAACTTCCAAGCCCTCTACTAACTTTAGAGAAGCTCTTGGAAATTAAGCTTCAGAGCTCGGTTAGTATCTTGGACCTGACCTTGAGGTATATTGAGGGAATAACAGAATTTTGGTTTGCATTTTCATTCTTGGCCTTTTTGTGATGAATATTAACTATTCTACCATCTCTTCTCTTTCTGCTGTGAGGCCACAGAATAGATACTAACGTGGAATTCAAACAATAAATTAAAAGTTAATTGCTCTCATTTTTGTCACCACAACTAGCTTGATTCAGGGGACTACAACAAGTGTTTCATACAGTAAAATTAACTGACTACATATGCTTTGCATTTGACAAAAAAAATGGCTTCCTTTCATGTGGGTTTCATAGTTCTAGTTACATTTATGCTATTACAGTGTTAACATTTTTTAGAAGTTAAATAGAATAAATGCACCAGAATCATCAGTAAGTATTTCCTAATGAGGTATACCAATGATGTTCTTGAAGAAAAAAAATCCCAAAACCCAAACACCTAAAGCTGAATTATATTTTAAAGTGTCAAACAGAACAAATCATATTGTAAACAAAAGGTATTTCAAAGAATGGTATGCATTTTCAATGCCTTCTGCACTAAAAAAGCTCTGTTGTCTTGGTATGGCAATTCCAGTTTAAACATAATATTTAAATATAAAATAGTTTTAAAATTTTCAGAGAAGGGTGCACATATTTGTTTACTGTTCTTTGAACAATAGTTTATACAATACAGTGTTTCATACTTTGTACAGAACTCATTTGACATGAAGTTTTGAAACAAGTAACATAGCTTTGATTATCAAAAATGTATTTTTACTCTGTTTGAATTATTACTGGAAACATAAAAAGACAATTCATCTTGCAATTGCTGGAAAATAACTCATTTAGTCTCTTTGGCATCTGTAGTGCTGTAACAGCTCTAGTGCCTTATCCCTGTAATTGCAAACTGTTTTTTAAAATATTTTTCCCTTTTCTGTTTTTTAATAATTGAACCATACTTTGTTTTTGTGACACAGAATTTGTTGTACTGTTTTAATGTACTGGTATGCAAGATTTCAACTGCCATTCAAGGAAAGGAGCATCAATATCAGGCAACTTCTCATAAAGGAGCTTACTTAGTCAACAGAGATCCCAAATCTGTGAAATTCGTATACCAATCTGTTCTTGCTAAATTGCAAAGTGAACATCAGCAACTCAAGAACCTATACACAAATCACAAGGAAATGTACAACTGCAACAAGTCTGGTTTGTGGGTTTTTTTTATAAAGCACAAAGTTCATGAATCTGTTGACCAACAATCTGCCATTCTGAGGACACTTTGGACTTCAATGCACAAATAATTCTGCCCATTTAAGTAAACACTGGAATTTAATAAATAACACATTTTGTATCAACACAGAAATACATACAATTCTTTAGAAAAATATTATTTTACACTAAAAATGCAACAACTTCTAATCCTGACAAATATACAATTTTGTATAGGTTGCGATGGCAGGATTCTGTTTCTTTGAACAGTTGCTGTAGTCTGTTTTATCACCATCCTTAGATATTTTCCTTTAAACTTGCAGACACAATGCTGACACTGCTATAATACAGTGCCTTCTTGAAAAGCTTCTATCCACCTGTTAGAAAATTAAAAACTGTTAGGAAGTAGCTGATAAAAGAATAAATCTCAGTGCCGTCACTAGCTGCAGGTTCACACAAGAAGGAACATCATACATCCAGTTGGTCTGTGAGTGCAAATACCAAAACCTATCCAATGAGTCCAAACACACAAAGCTGCCTGGTCCAGGCCATCCCACAGAAGCTTTTTTCTTATCTCTCCCATACTGAAGTTACATGCACGAAGAAACGGTGAAGCTGGGAAATCAAATGCTCAAAAAGCAGGCTATGCCAAGGTTCTGCATACCTTTAAAAATCCCCAATACTCCCTTCTCTTTTTCACTGCAAACATGATCTGGGAGACATCAGGACAAGGCTGTACCTGAGGCAGCCATCTGCATAACCCACCCACGCTCTCTGCTTCTGCAGCAGGTAAAAGCCCAGGACTGGTGGGGCTGAGGAAGGACGTCACATGGCACGTGGAAAGGCAGGGAAAGCCATAGAGGGCACAGGGGGAAGTCCCTAACAGCTGATCCAAGGTTTCTCAGACTGGAAATTCCAAGTTAATATTCAGATACTTTTACTCCTTATAGCCGTGGTTTCTTTTCCTACTTGGTTAGGAGGGTAATAAACATCCTCAGCTTCTCAAGAATGCAAAAATTAATGTTCCTGAAGCACTCCAATGCTACAGAACAAATAATTCTGTTTTCTGAGCAAGGGCTGAACTGTGTGTGTGTAAAGGTAAGAGGCCCACATAATGAGCATTTTTTTTCCTGCGTGGAAATCTTGGAAGAACTGAACGAAACAAAGACTGTAATTATCTTTATCATGGAAATTCAAACTGTCTTGGTATTCACAGGGTATCTAAACATTAGTCACAGATGCTGGCTCTTCCTTGCCCTGAGCATTTAATTTTGTAACTGTGTGCATGTTCTTTGAATTCAAGCTTTTGGCGTGAACATATTAATCATGTATTAGTGCTCACACATGTCTGCACACACAGCTCTAACATATACCTTACTTTTTAGTAATATTTTTAGTATTTTCTACTGCCGTGTATATATTAAAACCAACTAAAGTAGAATACAAATAAAAATCATAAACAGCTGAAGCATTGAACATAGAACTGGAATTTAAAACCACATTGAAAAGTAACCATCTGTTAAAATTTATTACTGCACTTAGACAAATAGATCAGGTATTTCTTTGGTCCTGTCAGCAGAAAATAGTGTCCACTGATGCAAACAGGCCAACAGCATGTTTTTGTTTCTCCTTTTAATGCTGTAAAAGCAGCATTTATTCTGAAGGTTCAGCATAAATCTCCTAAGGATATTAAATACTTGGAAAAAGCTTGAAATTCAAAGTACTTAATGTTATTCCTAACCTCAATAAAATACACTATGTCAAATTTCAAGCTTTCTTCTGATGAGAAAAGCCATTGTATGAGTAGAAAAATAAACCTACTGACTGCCTGGGGGTTTTTTAGTTTGTTTTATATAGTACAAATGAGGACACAGGGGAAACAACAAGATAGTATCTTAAATAACAAAGAAACATTTATGCACATCTGCACAAAATACTCCCAAAAATCAAATAAAGACTTCCAGATTTTCTTTTGTAGAGAAGTGTCATTAGACACGTTCTCAGCTGTAGAAAATTTTCTTTATATTGGATACTTTCTTTGTTTTTAGAATGTTCCTATTTGCAGAAAATTAAACCTGCATCAATTTGAATGTTTAAGTACTAATAAAGGACTTGTAAATGCATCAAATCTATTTAATAATGTAAAATTCCTTTGGGGAAACTGCAGTGAAACCAGTCAGATAAGAGAGGCGTGTAAGAAAGATAGCTTACATGTATTCCTTCTGTGCTCATTCCTAGTTTACTTTATGAATCATGTGATGAATGTTTCCTACTGATTAATGATCAAGCTTCCAGGTTATTTTAGATGAAACTGACATAATACATAGCTTGATAAGTATGACTCCAAGTTCACACAGGACTTGAAATGAAACAGCTTGTGTGAACGCTCTTTGAATGCAAGCTCTTGGTCAGAGTGCATGCCTAGGTGCTCATGGGGATCAGCTCACACACTTCAAACCTTGGCCCCCAAGTTTAGTGTTGCTTTATTTTTCACTGCCATATATTGATTAACTAATATGAACAGGTGAAATTAAAAAAGGAGCATATCAGTTAATTCTTAAAAACATCTTCTGGATTTATCCAAAGGTAACATTCAATTTTCCCTTGAGTAGACCAGGGTGAGAGGAATGGGCGAGGAAAAAGAAAGATTTGTTATTCTACCTTTGACTTTCTCATTCTACACTCAGTCTTTTGCAGAAGAGAGTCTGCTTCCTTCATTTCAGAAGCCCTAATGAAACCAGAACCTTGTGTTTAAGTAATTTAAAACTTTCATTTACTTATGATATAACATGGATCTTTTATACATATGCTTAATGTGTGAATAGTAACATTCACTACTTCTGAATTTTCTAGAAATATGTAATAGAAATGAATTCAAACAGTTTCTTACTTTTGAGCTGAATGGGGATCATCTGCCTTGAATATGTAAAATAAAGTGTTTTTGTGCAGTAAATGGAACACTCTAGACTCTGAGTTTTCACCTTTTACTTCACTGACGGTGAATCCAAGCAAAGGCTGGCTCTCTAATGCTGCCACATCCTATGTCATAGGGAAAAAAAGGAAAAAATACAAAATTAGAGCTTGTAAGACATATTAAGGCATGCATTTAGACTTCATACACCGCACCACTGCAGCAGACAATACAATAAATTGTTATAAACATACTCGCACAGAATGCTACTTTTTATATTCTCCAGGCATGAGTCAGAGGACAGGAAATAAAACCTCACAGACTTCGACATCGCTGATCTTCTTTTCATTTCCCTGATAGCATCTACCTTGGCTTTCACTGCATGGTGCCATCATTCTGCCTGGCAGGAACTTCTTGTATCAACAGATCAGCCACCACCTGGCAGCAGAGCAGAGGCCCATCAAGCCCAGGGCTCTCTCCAGCAAGCTCAGAAGGGAAGTGGGATGCTCTTAACTGCATTGAGTATGCTAAAAGGAGGAGCTACGCAGGCAACCTGTGCTCCCAAGCACTGAAGTCAAAATCCAAACTTTAAATGGATAAACTTATCTCACTTTCTTTTGCTGGAAATCAACAGGATAGGGGAAAACATGTTGCTGAGTGTTCACTAATAGTGTTCACAATAGAAAAGACACTTCCTCATTTACCTCAGTTACCTTTTTTTTTTTAATACTCTTGTCTTTTTATTAATGAATACAATACACAGCATTCTTGGGGGAAAAAAAAGGCAGTATTTCTACCCTGTGCAAGTTCCAAAACAGTGGAAGGCATTGCAGGCAAGGTCCTGCAATGCTTATGAACAGAAGAAAAAAACATAGCTAACACCCCCCAAATTTACATAAACACTGACATATCAGGTGAAGACTTTGGCAATTGCCTCTACAGTGAAACAGAAGTGTCCTGTGACAGCAGCATTTCTTGATACTGGAAAGGAGTCACGTAAGACTGAACAATCTGTTTCACTGTCTCAGGTCTTCATACCACAAATAGGTGATTTCTTTACCATTGATCTTTCCATCACTTGGAACAAATGTAAGTAGCTTAAGTGGCCAAGGCAACACTGCACCTTCCCTTTAGACTCTCTAAATAATGTCTCCTGCAATGGCTCACCAAGATGAAAACTAAGGATGGATATTCCTCAGTTTAAGAAAATAGGAAAGAGTTAATTTTGTGATTGTGAACTGCAAACTGAAGCTACTCTGTAAGGTTGGTATCTCAGAGGAACAAAGCAAAAGAAAATTTAAGGTGACTGTCACAGACTTTGCTCCTTTTTTACCTCTGCCAAAGTTTCCTTTGCTAAGGCCATAAGAGACACAATGCTCTGAAATGATTTTCTAATTGAAGCAAAAGTAATTGTTTTCTACAAAATTATTTAAGCTGTTTTTAGAACTACCTGGGTTGGGTTTTATTTTTAGTATTGCCAATGCTGCAGTGGAAATAACATCACAGGTTTTAGACATAATTCAGAAGTTGTAAAATAAAGGTTGGCAGGAACAACCCAGGAACAAATCTGAGCACAAACCAGGAAATAACTAGAGTGGGGGTGGTGTTGAGTGAAGAAGGATAATTCTTTTACATGGCCAGGATAGATTGGGCCTTACACTTTGAAAGAAAGTGAGGGATAGCAATACCTTAAAACAGATGCTTTGAATATTTTGCTCTTGAAAGCTAGTAGTAAACTATAACAAACAATACAAAAACCCGAAGCCCAAGATCCATACATCCATATATGTTACACAACATTCTAAAAACATTCTAAGATGCAATAAAATACATCCTCAGCACATGCTGGGATACCATATATATGTACCATATACATATATGTATATTTATGTTAGAGATTATTCCACCTTGCAATAGGACTACACATTCTAAATAAAAAAGCAAATGCCATTACATAAGATGCATTTCTTTTACATCAAATAACAACTCCAGGCTGAAGACAACAGTTTCAGGAGAAGAGATTTAGTTTACTCCTTCTGTAAGCATTCAAAATACCTTATGGAACTGCAGAACAAGATAGTTAAAGATACTTTTGTAATGTTGCCTTTGCCACTAGTACTGTGATGCATGCAAAGAGATCTCCCATGTATTCAAATGACTCAGAAAATACCTACAACTGAGCAATGGTGTGCAATGGAGAGGTACTCAAAGCTAGATCTGGAATCAGAAACAACATAGCTATATTAATGTATTATGATATTGAGCACACTAGGCCTTTTCAAAATACTGCATCACAGATCAAATAGTGTAAGGTGATCTAATTTTATAGCTTTTTTTTTTCCTAGATCTTAAGAATAAACAACTTTGTTACAAACACAGTATTATCATTGGAAATTTAGCTTCTAATATGTGGTCTCTTACCTCACTGGCAGCATATGTGTATAGCACCTTATTTTTTATAACAAACCACAGGTGTTTCCATGGTTTCTTACTGCCCTTAGATCTGTGTAGGTAGCCACTCATTGTAGAGTCTTCTGTATTTGCTGAAACCTGAAAAGGAAAAAAAAAAAAGAATCAACAAATCCTAATAAGATTTCACAGCACAGATTTTTTTTTTTTAACAAATTTCCAGAGCCCTGCCTGTCAGAGACTGAAATTCTTACCCAATTTCAGGTTAATGTTGCTAACTAACTCAGGTGGATGAAAGAAAAATTACTTTGCCTGCTACCATCTATATGGTCTGGAAGAGAGGTTTCCAGTAAATGAAGGCTGGAACTTAAGTTGGATACAACAGGACAAGAGAGAGCTGAAACGCTGAGGAAAACATATAGCTGGAGAATACAGACTCCTATATAAGAAGAATCATGGAATCAGAGCGGTTTGGCTTTGAAGAGACCTTAAAGATGATCTCATTTCAACTCCTCTGTCATGGGAAGGGACACCTTCCCCTAGAGCTTAGATGGCTTAAAGCCCCATCTAGTCTGGTCTTGAACACTTCCAGGGATGGAGAGTCCACACACAGCCTCTTTTTGGGTAACTCGTTCCATTTCCTCACCACCCTTATAGTAAAGAATTTCTTCCTGGTACCTAATTTAAACCCACCCTCCTTCAGCTTATGAAGGGTCCCCCTTGTCCTAGCACTACATGATGCCCTTGTAAAAAGTGTCTCTCCAGCTTTCTTGTAGGCCCCTTTTCTGGTACTGGAAGGCTGCTCCAAAATCTCCCTGAAGCCTTCTCTTCTCCAGACTGAACAATCCCAAGTCTCTCAGCCTGTTCTATTAGGGGAGGTTCTTCAGCCCTCCCTCAACTTAGTAGCCCTCCTCTGGACCCATTCCAGCAGGTCCACGTCCTTATTACATTGGGGACCCCATGGTTATACTGCAGGTGGGGTCTCACCAGAGCAGAGCAGAGGGGCAGAATCTCCTCCCTCACACTGCTGGCCACGCTGCTTTGGATGCAGCCCAGGACACAGCTGGTTTTCTGGGCTGCAAGGGCAAATTGTCGATTTATGTCCATCTTTTCACCCACAAACAGCCCCAGCTCTTTCTCTCCAGGACTGGCATCAATCCCTTCTCCACTCAGTCTGTATTTGTGCTTGGGATTTCCCTGACAAACATGCAGGACTTTTGGCTTGGACTTGCTGAATTTCATGAAGCTCACATAGACCCATCTCTCATGCCTATCCAGGTCCCTCTGGCTGGAAACCCTTCCCTCCGGTGTGTGGACTGCAACACACAGCTTGGTGTCATCAGCAAACCTGCTGAAAAATCACTTCCTCCCATTCCCAAGACCTACAGTAAGTATGCTTACTCTACCTTTCCTAATCATACACCAAGAGCTGAGTTGGTGTAGGAGTCTTGTCATTGACTGTTGGTACAGTGATAAATCAGAATTTGGGGAAACATGGGGAAGAAAGAAAGAAATTACAATTTTAACTATAGCTCTGAATCACAGCGTCACAGATGTTTATGAAGTTTACACAATGCTTCATTGTTCATGTCCCTGCCTATTTAAAACTAAGACCCAAACCTCAGAGACACATTTTGATTCTTGATTCTAGGTAAGATGGTTAAAATAAGGATTTTTTTTTCCCCCCTTTAATATTGATGATATAATACCAAGAAGATACCACTTTTGACCAATGCTTACTTCTTTGAGGGCTGCAGGAATTTTTTTCTGCTTTCTTCCAGAGGGAATACTTTGCAATACTGTAGACAAGGCACTTGATGGAGATTTATGGTTGACTGGGGATCCGCTCTTAGAAGTGCACTGGTTATCTAAAATGCACAGAATTAATATATTGATTTCATGTCACAGATGACTAAACACAAGCAATTAATTCTTGGACTCTTCTTCTTAAGAACAGATGGCATTTTTATTCAGATTACAGGGTTACAACAGTAACTCCTAATCATGTTAAATTCAGCACTGAATTAACTTTTCAGTGTTATCATCAACACCATGAGTTAGAATCCCCCAAATCACAATCATACTAAAAAAACACAAGAAGTTTAGAACTAAACAAATTGGTCTTGTTTGTTTTCAAAGTCTGTTTTCTGGGTGTTGAACTGCCTTTGCTCATAAAGAGGGTGAAAATTAAGTCTTCAAAATCTCAGCAAATTTTTGCAGCTGTCCTCTATGTTTTCTGTACTTTATCTTTCAATCCTCTACACCTGTTAACTTCTCAACCTTATTCAAGAGGGATGTTCCTCTTCCAGCACACACACACTTCTGGACATTCCCATTTCCCAGCATGTGCTATCTTTCTCCACTGCCACAGGCAGTTACTTATATCTCTTGGAAGACTTATGCAACACTTCACCTCTTCAAAACTCCTTTTTCTAGGAACAGCCACCACTTTTTTGTACAGCTGCACTTGGAATGAGTGGTTTCATCAAGTCTACTTCTAGAGTTGGCCCTGAACTCGGTGAGACTGAGATAATGAGAAAAGCAGGAGAACAATGTGATTGCCAGCTGCAGTGCACCTGCTCCCCGGCCCTTTTCCCAGCTTCAGGCAGCTGCAATGGCCTGCAGCACAGCAGCCTCTAGTGCCCAGCGCAGACACCTGCAGGTGCTTCAGACAGAGGCCTTCCCATCACCGCAGGCTCCCACTGTCATTTCCTGGATTATCCATGCTGCTTTCTGCACCCCCATTAGCAATGTCACCCCCTGGGATCCAGAGCTTTATCATTTCACCGGGCACCACAGATTTCCTGCTACCAGAGAGCTGCAGTTGCACTGGAGCCTCTGCTGAGGGAAGGGGACCAGAAAGCTCTTTCAGTCTTCTACATCTCATTTGCGTACTTTATACTCGAGTATTTCACTTAGTTCACAGCATGTCTTGTGAGATGGGACTGGATTCCCACCTCATTGGGAAGTGCTTCCATTGATTTTACGCTTGTTTCTGCAGAAAATGATATGAAGCTTCTTCAAGGAGATGTACTAGAGTTTTCTCAGGATGAGGACACTGACCCTGGATCTCCTCTCTAAGCAAATGTTATTGCCATTATCCAGCCATTGCCTTCCACTAGGCACCACATTCTCTGAAAATGTTCCAATGAAAACTGCTCTAGCTGTGGTGTTTTATTTTGAATTCTGTATTGCCAGTGTTCAGTAGGCAATGGTTAGGAGTTTGTTTTCAGAACTGAGGTACAGATATGTCAAATTCTTGAATTTCACATGAGCTGAGGTTTGAGAGTGGCTTGAGACCAGTTTACAGACCTGAAGAGACTCAGCTTCAAAAAGATTAGGGCCTTTGTCTCTACAGAGCCCCAGAACTTCAGCCATCTCAGAAGCTTAGCTGGCAAAAATGAAGTTTACAGACATACAAGTTACAGAGTGTAAAAGTACACATGAAGCCCTGGGAGGTCAGGATAAACTGGTAGGACTCTAATGTACACTTGTACCCTGTGATTAATGAAAAGCAATGTATCACTTGTCACCTCAAAATGAAAGCAACATAAACTACATGTCATTACCACAGGATAAAGGCACACATGTTTCTGGAAGAAAGAGACAATGTATTGCAAATTCATTTCCTAACTTGCTCCACAGAAGCTTGTTTGGCTTAGAATCTCAGGTGCCTATCATTTTTCAGGCACAAGCAGAATTAAGTACTTGAACCCAGCAGTAAAGATGAGGCACACGCATGCCATGGTATAAAGGCCACAAAAACAAGACACAGTTTGTGAAGGTTTTCTTTACCTTGCTTTTGTAGCTCCCTGAAGCAATGATCACATACTCTAGCTGGCTGGTTTTTCATATAGTCTAAGCCATGTTTGTTTGATGAACAAGCTTGACAGACAATCTGGAAACAAGATAGAAACAGATAAAAGCATCATTGTACATGATGTGCACTGTAAATCACCAAATACCAAAGACATTCACTTCAGCACTTTTAAGCCCATAAAAACCTCAAACAGGCATTATTTTACACTGCAAATGTTTTAAGATCTTGGCTTTTTCCCCTGTCTTTATGCTCAACATGCTGTCCTTTCCTCCTCTAAATGGTAAAAATTTAAATGATAAAAATTAAAAATTAAATTTAAAAATCAGTGAATTAGGAGTCAATAAGCCAACATTAATCATCCATTAAAAATAGAACAAGCTTACTGTGTTACTGAACTGTTTCAATCAAAATTTTTGAAATTGCTAAAAAGCTATTGCTCTCTTGATTTCTTTACAATGCAGATGTCTCAACTGCATTGCATTCTAATTTTGTATTCCCACTGGATTAAAAGAAGAAAGATAAAGTTTATTAGATATAGCTTTTGTAAGTGTAAATATAAAAGAAGGTTGGTACTAACTTAAAATCAAAGACCATTATTTATCTTATGAAAATTAGAAGACACTTCATTTCAGCTAACATTTGTGGGTATTATGTAATTGCAAAATAACCATAAATAGCACTCCAGAATGCAAAATAACTAACATGTAGCATGTTGAAGTTTGAACACTGGTCTGTCATAACACCTGCCAAAAAACCCCAAACCCCAGTCCCCAAACCACCAACCCCAACATGTTGGTTCTAACCCACATAATTGTGTCACAGTACAGGGTTACTTAGAAGAGTAGTTGGGGTGATAAGGCTCCACCTGAATGTCACACAAGAAGCCTGAATGACCAACTGAAAAGGTAACCTCAAAATCACCCAACCTTCCCGCACGCCCTGCAGTGGTGCCTTCTCCATGTCAGCGTGAATTCACTCGTACAGATCATGCACATCGTGGCTCTCGTGTCAGGGATCCAGATGGGAGCCTTGGATCCCAGAGGACTATCTTCTTCCTGTTTCTCTGCATCTGCCTGAGAGAACACAGGCACAATATCACTACATTCAGTGAGGAGAAATAAGACTAATATTCATCAGTAACTATAAGACAATGCTAATGGTGTAGGAAAGCCATCTCTGATAAACTGTCATAGTCTCAAATGTTATCTACTATTTCATCAGTGACCATTATAATGCAAGCCTGACAACAGAGATGCATTTAATGACTTTCAAGCTTACCAGCCTACTTGGATCAACAGCTGCTTTATTTTAAAACCTTTTCATTTCATCTTTCTGTGCACAAGGCTGCAGAGAGAACTGTGAACACTGATGGGTTTTTTTTGAAGAAAATAATTTTAAATTTATGAAGTAGATAACACTATGAAATATTCTGTTCTACCATCTGTTCAATTATTTACCATCCTGCTTTATTATTTGTCATGGAATACCTCTTGTTTCTCTAAGCACCTGTCAGGAAACTTTATATTCAAAAAGGGAACAAACCAACAATAATGGTGGGATATACCTCTTCGAGACTTTTGCTCGGATTAAATGTGATTCTCTTTTTTGTATATTCTTCAATTGACTTGGAGATAGCTTCTAACCACTCATCTCTTTCTGTAGCAGAACTGTTGGAGTAAAAACCCACAAAAACAATTTATTGTTATTAACATTCTAAGAAAAAAGTGTTTAGAATTCCAGTTTTATTGCACATTGGAGTAACTCTCTTGCAATTTCAGTTTATAAAATGTCTACAACTCCTGCTGCAACTGGCATTATTTTTTAACCTTTGGCATGGTGTTATTTATGTTGACTAATACTAAAGAAGATTTCTTTGTCTGTTGTCATGTGGATTCCCTCCTTTCCTTTCCTCCATCCAAAATCCCTGTGATTCTTTCAAGGCTTGTCTGTCATTGCTACCCCCTCCTCCCCAGACCCTTGAATAGCCTGAATAATACTTGTTTAACTTATGCTCCTAGAACAAAGGCATGGGCCTTCCATGTTGAAAGCACCTGAAATTTCAGCAAGCCTTTTTTCTCCCCACTTCCTTCTATCTCAGAGTGCAGCTTGTTATACCTAACCCTGGGAAACTCCAAGCTTCTGTCAGGTAAAACCACACTGACTCTTCTCCTGCCTTGTGCTCCTAACTATTTGCTCCTACCAGGTCATGCTACTTTCAAATAATAATTTTTTTTCCCCAAAAAGTTTCCATTGGATGAGCTAAATCAAAGAGACAGACAGGTAAGCTTAGTCCATCTCTATCCCACAGCTGGTGGTGAATCACTAATCAAGTGCAAGGAATTAATTTGTTTTCGCCAAGGAATTGAACACAAATATGTAGAAAGGAAAGTTAGGGAAGAGGTAAGCAATGACTTACACAGATAAGGTGTCCAATGCCAATTATTATTTAATGGTTTTGTAGTTGAATTTGGAAGCTTTTGTCATCTTTGGACCTTTAAGGAAAGTATTTTGAATGGGGGATTTGAATGGGATGAAACTGAGTGCTATACAGAATCAGAGGACAAATCTGCTAAAGTAAACACACAGGAAGCCTGTGAGGCACAAGCAAAAGAAAAAACATCTAGCACACACAGCAACAAAATCAGAACAAAAGGAGAGAAAATAAGATACATGCAAGGGCAAAGCAATGCATTAATGTCTGTCCCAACATCTCACATTCTGACTGGAACATTTTGTTCAGTCTATTTACCTTTGCTTCCTCATCCAGAAAGAACAACTGGTCTGCATTAACTACAAAATATTCAGAACTCTAATTAACTCCTTTGGCTTTTTCAAAATCTGGTTAAATTTAATCAGATTCCTGTAACCATATTAGTTAATTAACTTGAATGATGGCACAGGTTTTGGAGATTTTGCACCACCACATCCTCATCATGTGAGGACTGCTCCATATGCAGTGGCTTGCACAATGAGCTACAAGCTTACACCCTAATATTTCACCAGGAACCACATACTTGGTAGGTTTGCTAGTGGTAGCCTTTAGAGTTGTTTACAATCCTTCAGAATGAGAGAGCAAAGGTGGTACCCCTGGCAATGGAATTGATGCAATGGTGTGCTGCAGCAAAACCAGCAGTTTCTTCTGCTGCCACTCCAGCCCTCCCCCAGAGCTGCCCAGCCGTACTGCTGCCCCTGCTGCAGGGCCACTATTTGCTGCACCCTTACAAAAGTGATTTTGTTCACTAAAATTGCAGGAGTTTCCTGGCTTTTTAAAACATTATTATTTTTAATTATTTGAGATTTTACATCACAGTGGAAAGCCTCAAATGGATTACAGAAAACCCCTGCAATGGCTACCACTGACAAATGCATGTGCTGGGGGCAGACATCCAGCTGCTCACTGGAGCTAAACAGCTCAGTGGCCCCAGGGGGGCACTGGGGAAGCCTGTCCCTCTTGTTTCCAGGATCAGAGCCTTAGGGCACCTCTCCCAGCTGATCCAGTCTTGCCCGACCATCCTTAGGAAGAGATGCAGCTCCATCTGCCTGGGGTAGCTCTTCACCAGCCTTATCAGGGGCCAGACCACGTCAGGCTGCCATGAGTGTTGTTGCCAGGACCAAAGCTTTACTTCTGTACAGTGCTGTATCATGCAGATGCACTAACTTGCTTTTCTGGTGAAGAGATTTCTAGTACAATACTGCATTGTACTATGAAAACCAAGTCACATTCCTACAGATATCCCAGGAAAACTGAAACCTCAGCCCAGACTAGCTAAAGCGCAATACTAATGCAGTCAGTAAAACTAAACCTGAAGTGATGGACTCTTGTTTAGGCATTAATCTATATTTCTGTTATTAACTGGCCTCTTTTTATTACTAGCAATTTTTCAACAGCTTAATTTTTCTCTTCCTTGTCTGCTCCCAGGATCATTTCAGAACCTCTTATTTGGTCTACACTCCACATAATGCTTATTATTTGAAAAAAAACCATGGAAGTGAAATTTGTCTCCAGTGTCTTTAAGACTAATTTGAACAGTTTTGAAATTAAGGTGGTTTTTTTTACCATATAGGACCTGACAAGCTGTTAGAATGAGGCATCATGCAAAGGAAGATGTAGCCTGGGCTGACAAGATGTGAATTCTCTTCACATTTAGAATATTTATCAATAGGAAAAACATAGCTGATTGGGGAAAATATATGCAAGCACCTGCTGCTGGCAGTGTTTTTCAATTGCTTCCCTCCTACAACACAACAGGCCCAATTCTGGTGACAGACAGAAAACAATCTGAAAACTGTCATTTACATCTGGAGCCTCCAGCACCTCCTTCATGCCATGCAAATGCAACCTCTCTCTGTCCCTGTTGTCTAACTTACGGCTCCTGCACAAGCAGGGCTCCCAGCAAGTATAAAAATAACAGAGCTGAATGCTCCCAAAGATGCAACATCAACACTAAAACAAAAATAACCAAATTGTAGCAGTCTCAGTTGGCAACATGAGGTTAATTCCAGCAATTTCAAGGTTAAGAGAAAAGTATGTCACAAACTATGCCAAATTTGATGACCATGTTATATATAGGGGTTTTCCCCTATGGACCAGCACATCTTTCCCAGGAGTTGCTTTTAATCTACCATTTAATCAGTTCATCAAAAAGACTAGTCTATCCTGTTTTGTGGAAAATAGGTAGCTTGTATGTTAAGATGATAACATTTTCAGAAGTTCCAATTATTCTTTTCCATTTTTTTAGAACAACTGAATTAGAAGTGAAACACTGTTTCAAGTCAAGCAGAGATAAATCCTCATTGCCTGCTGTCATCCCCTGAATGCCTTTGTGTGTCTGTGTGACATCCAGTCGCCAAGGCACCTAAGCAGCACAGAGCTGTTCATATTACACTGGAGCAGAACCCTACCCTAAACTGTGGAATGCAGTTTTTCCTCTGTGTGCAGAAGACCTATAAGAAACTTTTAAATTTGTTGAAGAAATACAAAATTACCCATTTCAAGTGTGTTGTTATAAATAACTACTGCTCTGACAATTGAGCTATTTCCTTTGGCTTCTTTGACAATGTTAACCTTGGTCTTCCCCTCAGCTACAGATACTGCTATCTTTGTGCATTCTCATGTCAGTATTTACAAGGTCACACAAAAAGCAGCAGTCTGCTCTTGCTCAGCTTTGCTAAATAAAACAGAAAACATGTCTTTCTTCATTGGTATCAGCACTGTCACAAATGTCAGAACACATAAAACTTCAACTCAAGCACTATAAAAACAACAAAAACAACAATCACAAAACCAGGCCTTCGCTAAAGGCATCTCAGTGAAGGTGACCAGAGCTGGCTCAGTGACCATATATCCTTTTGCTGTTACTTAGAGAATTTGGTAACATAGAGCATATCAGTAATTTTAGAAGAACAAAAAAAATATTGGAAAGCAAAGCCTAAAATGAAGTAAACTGAAATCCTCTCAAGGAAAGACCGTGCAAGGATAGTATTTTCATTTACTTGGAACTTTCTGAAGGTGTAGCTAAGGTGAAAAAGAGGAACCAAACAACGGTTTTATTCACTCTGATTTACTGATTCCCTCTATTCTGTAATCACTCTTGCCAAGAGTAACTGTTTGTTACATTAAGTGCAAAACAAGCTCTAAAAAGCTTGTGTGGCCTGTTTGAAAACACAGTTTTAAAATCATTGTTTATTTGAAAGATTTACCTTGCTGAAAGAATGAAGGATCTCTCAACGCTTTCAATGTTCAGTTCATTCTGATATGCTTCCTGGGTTGGCTTCTTAACCTTCAGCCGAGAGAGAAAACTTCACATTCAAACTGAAATGGTACTTTTGTCGTTGCTTAAATTTTAATTCCTGAAAAATCACTTACATTTTTATTGCAAAAGGGGAACACTAGAGAGAAGATACTCAGAAACAGGAAATCATACACCAGTCCAGAGGGCCCAGCTACACTAAGATTACATGTAGCCCATCCTTTTGTTTCACTGGCCCTCATACAAACACTGGAGATGAACAGGGGAATGAAGCTGTCAGACACCTGCCACACAGGCCCAGCCAGACATGTTGCCTTGAGCATGTCCTGCAACTGGTCAAAAAAAGGTACTGCTGCTGTTGCAGGATGAGATGTAGCCCACTGATGTACCCCAGAGTGGGCAAGGGCTGCCTTGATCCTTCTGAGCCACCAAATTTCAAACTTAAGGGGGATTAAAAATCAAGAGTGGGTCTGAGCCACTGCAAGACATCTGCTGGCAAAAGAGATTTTGTAGCTCCGCTTGCAAAACTTTGAACCTGCGTACCAGATCTGCACTGCAACTTGACTTAGTGATTTTTTCTGACAGGACTGGAGACAATGATTCCCAAGGCAATGATTTGTAGTTCCCATTAACTGTCATGCCAGTGACTGAGTCATTATATTGCATGCATGTCCCTTATCATTACCCAGTGGGGCTCAATGCTTAACTTTGATGCTTTTCACGGGGGCTCAGGAAGAAAAGTCGTATCTTCCCTCAAAATTAGCAAATCTATAAACCAGAGAGAACTGATCCACCAGGATCTTATCAGGCAAAGATGCTCTCTGGGTGCCAGCAATAAAAAAGCAGTTAAAAGGCAAAAGTGAGATAGTCTAAACAAAATACAATACAAAAAATTAATAGGCAGACTATGTCCCAGAGTAGGACAACACTGTCTGCAGTAAAATGCAGCCAAGATGATCTTGTGGCAACAGAATATTTAGGGAAACCTAGACAGCAATCCCACAGGCCACATTATGCAAAAAAAATGTTAAGCCTGTAGGATTGCTCTGGAACAATATAAGCATATTAAATATCTCTTGTCAACAGTAAACACAGTCGCGTTTTCAAAATGTGAAGGCCTGAGTTTAGGCAGATTTGGAGAAAGGCTCACTTTTACAAGTGACTCACCTTCATTCCAGCCAGCGACAGCATGTTGTTGAGTTTATACATCCCTGACTGAACTGGAGTAGTATACAACAGGGCATCATTGAACTGTAATACAGAATGCTTTTTAATGACTGAAGTTTGTAAGAAGACAGATAATTTCAGATGGATTTTACTGGAAGTACAGAACTCCTACAGCACTGAGATAACTGTCCAGAAGAGTATCCCCTACTTCCTATTATTCCACTTAGAATCCAAGAAACAATTTCATGTATGAATTTAGAGAACAATAGGTATCTATTTATATCCTCCTTGTGTAAATATACATTTGGCACATGAGTAAACAGCGCACGGATGTCAAAGAACAGGCTGTCAAAAGGGACAAAAATGTTTCTCATGTGCACAGGTATACAGTATAGCAAACTACTTTAAAAGGATATTAGAATTAACCATTCAAACAAATCAAAGCAATCCAGGAACTAGGAGATAGCAGAATGGATTAGCAATTTGTAAGGACAAACTTAACCATACCTTGTGAATTTTACCAGTTTAAAGTGCATCTACTATTTATTTCCCGTTATTACCAGAACTTGGACTCATTGAGTGCACTTACTGAACAGTAACTAAGATTTTTTTAATTTTCTGTGCTGCTCAACACATGGATCCAAACTTCATTTACTACACATAAACAAATACCAAAACCTGAAGTGTCTCTTAAGTTTTTGCTATGTGACTCTTTGCAAAATAGCCAAATGTTTCAAATGATTACTAAATCTTCACAACATGATAAATGGATAAATCACTGCGTCTAATGGTATGAATGCTAGTCTGTACCATTTATATCTATGAAAAACCCCAAACCAAACAAAGCCCTCGCCCCATAAAACAAAACAGAGAAAATCCAAGATAGAGACACTGAAATTAGCAATATCTAGTTTGTGAAGCTTGAGATAGCACCACATTTTTGAGAGTATTTCGGTAACTGGTATAATACACACTCCAGGACTGCCTAGGGAAATATTTCTTCATATCAGGGTAACTACAAGACAGAAGTCAGCCAGGACTGTGGACCAATAATGGCACAAATTACAGGACAGCAGCTGCTTTACTGTCTAAATAGAAGAGATAAACAAAAGGTTCAAGTGGAAACAGAAACTTCAGAGATGCACAGAAGTTTCAAAACAAAGCAGTAGCAGAGACAGGAAAAGAACCCAGTACTTAACTTCCACCCAGTGCCCTGCTCAGGATGCACGTGGGCTCCTGTGAGGGGAAGGAGAGAGGAGGAGGGAGACGGGAGGAAGGAAAGGAGGGAGGGAATGGTGCAGAAGCAGTGACAAAGAGTTGTAGGCTTTAAAATCTGGTACAGCTAAGAGGGATGGAGTAACTGTGCTACCTTCCACAGCACCACAGATAAAGTCTTCTCATGAAAGCTCTCAGATTTTAAATGAGTATTGTTCAAAATAGTATGCTTTAGTGATTTTCCATTGAAATTAGTGCATATGCCACAGATAATATCTCTACATTAGAACTGACTGAATAGAACAGCAACAATTAGTATTTTTTTCTACTACCTGCAGTTATTAGTTCTATTTGCAGTGTAATGTTTAAACCACTAAAAATTCCACTAGGATAAGGCACATAGCAACACACAAAGCATCTTACCAGAAAAAACATTCTTGGCTGCATGACCTTCCGTGATAACTTCATCAGTGTTCCCTCTTTCAAAAAGACCTAGTAAATTAAAACAAGAAATGCAAAACCTAGCTTTTTAGGGCACAAGCCATGCAAATGAGCTGACTTATTATTACTACTATTATTATTATTATTGTTGTTATTGTTATTATTAAATTATTATTATTACTATTATTATTATTACTATTATTGTTGTTGTTGTTGTTATTGTTGTTATTATTATTACTACTACTACTACACTAGAAGTGCTGCACAAGTTTTGGATTCAGGGTTCCCTTTCTGAGAAAAGCTGTTTATCCTTATGTTTCTCTAAAAGTGAGTGTGGATGACTGCATTAGTTTTCCATGCTGCACATGAAACCATGAAAAATAGAGGGTTAAGCTTGAGGACAAAAACCTGCCTGCAAGATCTGGCAAGGAATCATTTTCTAAAAATTCTAAGCTTTTGTCAGATAAGCATCTAAAAAAACCCCACACATAAGGAGTGTCAGTATTCATTTGACTGCTAGAACCTAGTAAGGAAGCAATGGACCAATTTTCTTCTTAGTATATTCCAGCATCAGTCTTTACTTGAATATCATCTTCACTTTCACTGCAATCTGCTGAATGCCATGTGGGGCACTTACCCTTCCTGGCTGTACAATCTCATGGTGTCCATTTAAACTGTATTGGATCTGCATGAGCTTCTGGAAGTTATCCTATGAGGGAAAAAAAGCAGAAGGTAAATATTTGCCCTTGCATTCATGATTTTTTTTTAAGGAACAAATTAAAAAAAAAAGAGATAAAGAGAGATAAAGAGAAAAAGCTTTAATCAGGTATTTGCCCTTGCATTTATGATTTTTTTTTTAAGGAACAAATTTAAAAAAAGAGATAAAGAGAGATAAAGAGAAAAAGCTTTAATCAGTCAGCTTCATAGAGCAAAATACTTACTCCCTGCTTCATAATGTCATTGGCATGGTTTGCAACTTCTATAACAACAGCTAAAGCATCTGAAAGATGAAGGAATGATGTTTTGGTTATACAGAGCAGTTAGCATTGGTATCACATAAAGCACAGATACCATACTGCATTTCCACATCATTCCAAGATTGAAGGCTCTTATTGTACAGACACTGCATTCAGGAGCACTTCCCAAAAATCCCAGAGTCTTTGGATCATGGTTTAGTAAGTATGCCCTAACAAGTCATTGCTTCAACCAACAGTATCAATTATTTCTTACAGTTACTCAAAACATAGGCAAAGCTAAATTCCAGTTTCTCATACAACAAATTACTTACTATACTTACAGCAGAAAAATTAACAACAATTTAACAGAGACTCTATAGGGACTAAGTTTTTGCCATTTTATCCAAATGCCATCACTGCCATTCATGGAAGACTACCTAGAAAAACTATATAAATCTTTGTCATTTCTGTCTTCTGCTTTTAGTTTTGCTGCGCCTCAAAATAACAGTAAAGTTCAAATTTCTAAATTTTGAACTTGTAATACCAAAAGAAAAATAAATCTCTGGAAAAAAGTTACCCAATATGAGCAATTTTATTAAGTACTGATATTAAATAACCAGCAACTCAACTGTAAAATATCCTAAGGTGTAAGTGCAAAAAGCAGTTAGATAAAATGATTATGTGAACACAGGGAGTGTTCAGTCCAAGTCCAAGAATCTATCCCATACAAGGATCTTATCCAAAAACCTGCAATTTACTTAAGTTAGAAACATGACACTTAACAAAAAGCTAGAACAACTGTTGTGCTGAAATGCAGTCTCTAAAGCATTTAGCACCTTCTGAGTAACTGAATTACAATCAAGCACTTCAAAGAAAGGAATAAATTTGGTTAAAAGTCCACAGAGAAGCTACCAAACCAGGTAAAACCAAGGCCTTGGGGTTTTTTTCCTAGCTAATCATTAGAGTATTAGTACTGTAGAATGCATATACTTCCCTTATTGTTGACTCATATCCAGAAAGGAAGTATGTTAAAAGACAGAGCATTCTGAACTGAAAGGTTCAGAAGCTCATGAAGCCATATAAGAAACTAAACAGACATGAACAAAAAGCTCCTCCTAAGCCAATTGAAGGAGAATTTTTGTAAAAGATTGTCACGAACCAAGGCAATGCCAGCAGAGTCAAACAGCTGAGATACATAGCACATATCAAGCATTTGATCAAAATTTAAATTGAGATATAGATGTCATGGAACCAAGCAAGCCTGCTGATATGTAGTTGGTGGTCTCTTTCTAGGTAATGCTGGAGCTGCTTCAGGCAAAACCCTCCCCAGCTCCCACCCACATGAAAAAAGATGAAGGGAAATGTAGCTAAATTCACAAAGACAGGAATGAGCACCTGATTCTCTCTGTTATACTTTCCTTCATCTCTCAGTTACTATATATATAAAACCCTTAAAATCTTATTTATTGACTTCAAGAAAGATTGAAAAATTTTAGAGAAAATTATAAAATTTGTGGGCTAGTGAAGGGAAAGTTCCAGGATCTCAAGACTATTTATACAGCCAAGACTAAATGAATCTAAACAACAACATAAAATAATCTATAGGGTCAAAGTCCATAAACAAACTGCTTTTTGGCAGGGAATAGCATTCCACTTATACCACTTAGCTGAAGTAATGTATTCAAATGAAGGTCAGCAAGAAGAATTGTGCTATTTGGGTTTTTTTCCAAGAGTACTAATCACAACCAAACCTAGTCTCCCTCTCCACTCCTACCCTTCACTCCCAGGCTCTGCAGTGAAATTAAACAACTAAGCAAAGTTTGAAGATAAGCTTAATTATTACAAGAAAGATCTTGGTGACTAAAGATTAGATTTTCTTTTCTCACCCAAATTCTAAGATGGACTACCAAATATGTCAAATGTCAAATTAACACTTAGTCATTGTTATAACTTAGCTTCAGCTTCTTTCTTTGATATAAGAAGGAAGAGAAAAACATTGTGAAAGATACAACTACAAAAACCAGAGAAGCTCAAGAAACCACCAAAAAAGTGAGCTATATATTTAGGTTGCTCTCTTTTCAAGTGGTCAGTTCTTTAATATGCAGTGAAAGTGTTATTTTGTTCACAGCCATAAGAAGTGCAAGATGAACTTTTCTATCTCTTGAAGAGCCATAAGTTAAAATATTTTTGGCTTGTATCTTCAATGCACTCAAATATGTCTAAATGTCCTAAGGAATATATTTACTCATATATTTCATGGTATTGTACCAGCAGACAAAGCAAACTTGGCTCAGTGCATTGAAGGTGATAATTTATTGCAGTTCAATCAACTACATCTGCACAACTCTTCTAAAGGTAATGGATTTGCACAAATGTGACAGTATCTCATGCAAATGAAATGGAAACATTGACTGGGAGCAGTTTTTGTACTGCTGAGGCACACTCTGAAGAAGGAAACAGCCTGCAAGTGCAGTGCATTAATCCTGCACTACTATGAAATGTGTGGTCCTGTCCTCCTCATCACCAATGACTTCTCATTTCCTCTGATCTCCTTTCTCCCCACATGCAGGCAAAAACCTGTGTAGGTAACGTGTGTTTGTGCAGCTTCTGACAACTCAAACTGCAGAACTCCTCAGATAAAATATTTCCCATGGCAGTTCCTTGATCTTGCTCACTTCTGCCCCATGGATGCTTTTCCAGGCACAAAGAGAGAGGAGGAGGCCAGAAAGGCTCATAGATGGAGAGAGCATGCTGTCTATTAAAGGTCTATAGAAGCAAGGGACTGTCTCTTTCAATGGCAATGCCTAAAATATCTGTTTAAACTGCCTGTGGAACTTCACTCTTATCTCTTGGTTTCAGTTCAAGCATGAGCTGATATGACTGCCCGCTCCGAACTTTTTTTGAAACACAAGCTTGCAATCTTTTAGTATCTCTGCTGAGAAACTTAGAACTAAATAGAGAATATTTATATTACTGACTTAGCATTTTGCATTTAAAATCTTGAAACATTGGTACATACGCTGTTATTTCTTTGAAGATACATTTACCTTGAGTATCCCTATAGTCTGCAGATTCTTCTAAAAGATTCTTTAAATAATCTGTATAAAGAAAAAATAATATAGAGATAGTTTTGTTAAATAAATAAACAACACCAAAAAGTAGTAAGTCCTGGAAATCTGCTGTTCAGATCTACTACTTCATTGACAAAGATCTACTACTTTATCTTTTAAATCTGTCAAGGTAATAACAAAGTGAAAACTAGCATTTCCATAATGAAAGTATATCAGCAAAGAGATAGGTTACTGAAACAGTGGTCTTCTCCAGTGAAAAGTGATATATTGTATACATTATGCCAGAAAAAAACAAGCAAGTGAAAAATTGGTACATACTTGCAATCATTTACATTTAAGCTGATGTAAAAAACTTTTGAAGATTATAGATATTTGTCTGAACACCAAATAGGTCTATAGGAGCTAATAAAAAATGTAGTCCACTACAGAAGATCTGATGAAGATTAATATTTTTCAGTACTAAAACCAATATACCTCCCTCAATGTTCAAATAGGCGTTTTCAGCTGTCAATGACAAATGCAGTTCAACCACCAGATGGCACCCTCGATCCATTAAAGTTTGGTAGTCTTAAAATCTATTTTACTTTTCTAAAATTAACTCCAAATGTATGACTATACATGAAAACATCCCCCTCGAGTTTCCATTCCCTGGCTAAGTGTCTAGTTCATCAAAAAGTGCAATACCCTGTTAAAGATTAATATATATCCTCAGTAAATGTCAACCATGTACTCTCTGTAAGCTTTGAACTTCTTAAAATAGAAAGAAACAGAAACATTCCAAGATATATACATTAGATTGATAAAAGCAACAAATACTGATTTATAATTACCTTTTAAATGAAGTATTAATATTCTGGTAGATCTAATGAAAACTAATTACATGTAATGTAGAAAGCATTCAATTTTAGCTTCTCATTTGTACATGTTTCATGTAGGAGTGAAATAATTCAACTCCCATATGCTTGCCCTACCCAAATTCATTCTTTCATTCAAAAAGGATCAGGAGCCAATTGTTCCTGCCTTCATAAGACGTCTTGCTTCATGGCTGCCCCTCAGAGACCACTCAGTATATTGTAATCTTTTCCTTATGCACAAAATTAAAAGGAAATTATGAAACATGTTTCTGCAGTAGAATTGCTACAAAAAGTGAGAGAACTTGTCACAGTTAATAAAAGCTTTGAGAAAAACAGAACTACAGGAAGAGAAACATTTGGCACTGACATTTTATTGTTTGGCAGAGACCTAAGGGAGGATCCAAGGGAGAAGCATGAAGAGCAGGTTGGGGTGCAGGAAGAAGAACCGGCTGGGAGGCAGGGAGGGAGCTCTGGGAAGCATGATTGGCTGGGCCATGGGAACACTCGCAGCTTTCTGCTCTCCTCAGAGTTCTGCCTGTTCATTAGTAGGTTTTGGTTAGCATGTGATCTTTTAAGACAAGTCTGACCTGGACTAAAACTTTGTCTGCTGTACTCCATCAATATTGCATCCTTCATGTCCCTCAAAATCTTGTGCTGTAGTAGCTACCAGCCATTCCAATGCAGTATTTAGGTGGTCATATATTGCATTTAAAAAGAAAGTTAAGCTTGCTTCACCTTGGGTTGTTTGGTAAGAGGCTCGTATGAGGGGGAGGAAAATATTTAACAGGAGGTATTTTGAAAGGAAGTGGGAGGAGTTCACACTGGGTTTAATTCGGTTTAACCTGGAGGAACCTGTCATAGATACAACACCAGTTGCCCTCTCCTGCCCTGCCTGTGGATGGGTGGTCTCTCAAGTTGGAGCTGTGCCATGTTGCTGAGGCAGAGCACTCTTTAGACTCCACCATTAAGCCAACAAATTAAAGCCTTACAATTGCAACTTGATCTTCATTGGAGCCAGCACAAAAGACTCCAATGAGAATCTCCCAGTATAAAAAAATGAGTCCCACAGCTCATGTAGAAATAAGGCTCCCAAACCACACACTCACCTCTACAGGCTGGGAACAAAAGGTAAGGTGGGTATAATTTCCTCATCTGCAAATGTACAGCTGGCACTCTAAGACACTGTCCCTGGTACATGAAGACATCCAATTTAACATCCAAAGTAATTGCAATGGAAACATAAAACCAGAGACCCAAGATGGGAACTAATTACTTCTTGGCATATTCATGCTTTAGAACACGTTTCCCAAAACACCATAACTCAAACCCATTTTTGGATGTGCATTTTCTAGCATTTTAAATTATGTAATTGGTGAATAGAATAGGTAAAAATCAAGATTTTAACATAACTGTATTCATTGAAAATTATGTATTTAAAACAGAAGGCAGCCTTTGTCTTACAAAACTGCAGCAGCCAATAAAACAACTGTAAAATCCTGAAAGCGATAAATAGGTAATTTTCATCTTAGTACTCTCTTTATCTGGTAAGTGGACCTCAGTTCACAGCTAAAACTCAGCTTCAGAGAAGCATCAGAACAGATATTTTTAGTCTCTTCTGTGAATACACACTGGAAATTCTGTGCTTACAACAGCCTTCTGGAGGTACTGGCATAAACTATACAGTTTATGCCAGTAAAGCTGATTTCACAGACATGAAAAATGTTGCAGTAAAATTTTTGCAAAAGTACTCCTAGATGAAATAAATACAGAAGTCAGATATTAAGCTAAAATGGCATCTAATGTCTTTGCAAAAAAAAAAAAAAAAAATCCCCTCTGAAATGAGCTTTCATTGTTCAGACTAGAAAGACCTTAACTGTACCTTCAGAAATTCTTAATTCTGCTGGCTACCCCAAAGCACAGCAAATATAAACATAAAAGCACACTAGTACTGTTTTTGTGATGAAAATTTCTGTATCCTTACTTCTACCTGACAGCAGCTCCCAGTTCTCTCTTCCCACTTGCTGGGGGAAGTGGCTATCACTTCTTCTGCTTAAAATTATCTTCTGCGTCATTAACTACTTTTTGCCTTGGGCTGTCTAATGTAATTCATTTAAACTCAAAGCAATTGTTCCACAACATGTAATTGGCCTTGAGTCTGACAACGCTATTTCCAATCTGCAAAGCCGCAGAGTGCAAAAAGGCTAATTTTTCATCCCACTCAGCCTCCCCTCACTATAACCCAGTCAAGGATAATAAAAGACACTCTCTGCCAACCTTATGCTGTGAAAAAGAGGAGAGATGCTTATCCTGTGACAATCAAGAGCCTGTTCATATAGCACAGTCTCAAGTAATCTACTCAAATTAGAGGTTTTCGGGAGAAGAGAATCACCTCCTTAATTTCTCTTAGAAATCAGAGGTCTTTGATTAGCCTTCCCCATAAGCTATCTAATATTTACTGTACAGCACTCAGAGCCACTATGTGAAGAGGTGGAAGTCCACTTACTGGACTAAAGAAGTTGTATAATTAAACAGAAACAGCGCTGAACTGTTCATCTCCTTGGCTGAGTCCACCTGCTCCTGCTTTTGTTAGCACAAAAGTAACTCAACTTCAAAGCACCACAACAATCTTGTGATGTGACCGAGTAGCAGCAGGTTACCAGTACAAAGCTGTCCCACTGACACAGAACATCTAAATAGGAAGAAAGGCCTGCTGACTCAGGCCTGACAGCTTCATTTCCTGAATTATTTTCATTCTGCTGCTCTCACCCTCTTCCCCACAGATTCCCCCCCACCTCCGGCCTAGGCAGCTGCTCCATCGCTACATCTCACCCACTGCAACAAAAGATACAAATGTTTTTGCATGTTCTCCAGATGTTCATATAGCACAAGTTTATAGAGGCATTGCTCAATATCACACAGAGCTGTTGGAAGGTAACTAAGCAGATGGGTCATCCACAGAGACATGGAAGAGTCAGAACTCAAGGGCAACATACATGCATGAAAGACTGAACAGGCTGAAAATGAAACAGATCCAAAACATCAGTCTCCAGCTCCAGCATAATTAAATTCTTGGCCTGATCTCTTTTATTGTTCACATAGAACAAGAGAAAATTATGTCTCTAAATTTGCCGCCAGCATGGCTATCCCATTCCTTTCAGTAGCATTTGCAGGTGTATTTAAAGCCGGGCAGCCACAATAAGGTCTGCAGACTGGGGACCCCCATCAGCACAGGATGAGGCTTTTTTCAGGTCTAAAACATTCTGTCCCAGCCACAATGACAGCTCATCATCATGAGGAATTCCCCTTCAACATGTGAGTTTTGTTTCAATGCCATCCATCCCTGACATCTCTCACTCTGCTGGGTATATTGACAATGGCATTTGCTCCATCCTGATCCTCTATTCAACTAAACTCGGTTTCAACTAAAACGTTTCAACTTACCCAAGACTCCACTGACTTTGAAGTGCATAACAAACTATACCATGCCCTAAATGAGTATCCTTTTAAAACAAAGCCACTCCCCAAATGCCATTTAATGGGTTGATTTCATCAATTAAGTATCATCAATTAAGGTTTTCCCCTACAGAGTATTCGATTTTATAAGAGTTCCCCCCCTTTTTTCAACACCTTGAGTTTAATGAGATGATTAAAATGAAAAAGTCAATGTTAATAACTTGGAAACTGCTCTATAACACTTAAGTCTAAATCTGCCACAGCATCACTAGTCTAAGTACATGCTGGGGAAATGCCAATGAGCTGCTACAGAGCCAAAAAAAAAGGTCACGGAGCATTTTATTTTGCAGTTACTACATAAACAGAGGTTATTTTTAAATTGCTCATCAAGAAGCAACGGCTCTCAAAAACAATGCCTTAAGTATTTCCAAATCCTTACAGGAGCCATCCCCCTCTAACAACAAACATATCTCAATATACTTCACAAAGCAGGCCTCTGTCATTGCCCTCACTTTACAGACAAAAAGCCCCACTGCATCATGGAGATTACTTGCTCAAGGCCACCCAAACACACCAGTGCCAGAGTAGGGTAAGAGCCCAGATTTTCTAGCTACAAATCAGCTCCTCAGCTGGCTCTGCTAGCTAAGTCTTAAGCACTTACTGACTGGTGTGCACTAAAAACATGTGTTATGCCTTTAAAAGAGAATCGATTTTACAGACAAAATACCTGGGTGGGGAAGAAATGGAGAAGCTACTTACAAAAGTTCACAGTTGCATAGATATCTTTCTTCTCCTTGCTCCAATTCTCCATACAGACTTTTTCATCTGTTAAACCCCCATCAGCCCAAAAAACCAAAAAAGCAAAATCCAAAGCAGAAGAGCAGCATTCCAACCCTTTGAGGAAATTACAGGCTTCTATTACCACAGATTCAAGCAAAAACCATCACAGGTTTCATGTTTTCTATGTACTGTTGAATCTACCATCAGAACACACCGCAGTGCTGGAAACATTAGGACTTTGCTTCTGTATCTCACCACAATCAATATTAGCAAGAAAAGCCTCTAAACCCATGCCCTGTTTTAAAAAGAGCTTCACATACTGTGACATGTTTTAAAAAAGCCTCACATATCTGAAGTCAGATAAACACACTTTATAGATGGATACAACTGCCTGAAAACCGGTGTCCTGGGCATGTGAAGACTGGCTTCTGAAGCTTGCAAAAAGCTTGACTGTACCTGTCAACAGAAGCCTGTATTGGGGAATCCTCTGAACTGGCTTGAGCAGATAGTGCTTGAGGGCCAGACTAGCACAGCGAGGGCTCATCTGAAAGAAACACCCAAAACAAATAACAATTCCACAGCAGTCAAAGGTTCCAGCAAAAGAAAACATGCCTCCAAACAACTACTGATTATACTGGATAAGCTTTTTATCTCTGAAAAGCGATACTGCCACAGTGTTAAGCACCACACTACAGAGCAAGCATTTCCATGTAGCAGACTGCATGTGAAATTACCTGTGTGTGAAAGACACTAGTAAGCACTCATATGCTGTAGATTCAAAACAGGTGCTTTGACCTAGGAGGAAGAGAGGTGAAGCTTCCCAGAAATTAAGGAAATAGGACAGCAAGGGCAACATGCTCCTTTGTGATCGCTGTCAGTGTTCATTAGGCAAAAAGGCAGAGAAGACAGGAGTGCTCACTTGCAGAAGTTTTAATTAATCCACACCTCTAAAGACAACACAGAATAAAAAGATCCATGCTTCAAGAACGCTAATTATCTTGAGTTTGCATTCAAAATAATCTGAATCTGAAACATTAAGTAAGTCAAAAGGCCTCTTGTCTTCTTCCTGTTTTAAGCCAAGACTGCAGAAAAAAACCCCATCACCAAAACATAAACAAATTAAGGACAGTTTCTAAAGCCCAATGAAGGATTACAACTGCTAAAAAGTCACAAAACAGGATATAGCTTAAAAAAGAATACAATACCTCGAAGTCTTTGACTACTGATGCAAATCCTGCATTCTTCTTACACTGTTCATCTAATAATGCAACATTTTTATCAAATTCTTTTATGTAAGTTGAATACATCTTTAGGTAGGGACCCTTTTTAACAAATATATCAGCAATTCTTTGATGCTCAAGCCTAGAAACAACAACAACAAAAAAGATGCAATTAGAGCTAAAAATAGCATACATCTTAACCTTACAGCAAAACACCTCTCTTTTTCAGAGTAAGATGTGCTAGTTTATGCTCTGAACAAAAAGCTTACAGCAGATAGGTACCCATCTCAGTTGCTATTCTGAAACACCTTACTAGGCACACATCAACACACTGGTGTTAGATGACAACCACTTAATATACGGTCTTTTAAAAATGGTCTTGAACTGTTCCAACACTTTAGTTCAAGGTGAGAAAAGTCCTTACCCACTGCAGCACCTTTGTCAGTGGGTTTTGTACACCTCCACCCACCAGTGGTAACTGAGAATGGTCTTCAAGGGGACTGTGGCTGTCAATCAGCGCTGTGCCTGATTAGTAGATCCAAACTATCTCTAAAATGCAAACCAGTCTTCAGAACAGCCTCCTTTTTCCCTAATGAAATCAGTGCACTTATCATGATCATGCAGGGGCCAGAAATTTCAATTAAAAATGAAATTTCAAATAAAAACTGTGATTGCTACAAAAATGTATTGGCATGCTTTCTGGACCTTTTGGGATGCATCTAAATGGCACAAAAGCACATCTAAATGAAAAATAATCTCCTATACATTCAAAGTACATACAGGAAGGTACATGAAACACAAACAAGAGTCCAACCATGATCACATGAAGTCACATAAGCCCCCCAGATAAATTTCAACATCAAAGGAGTGGAATCCCTTTATTGATAGTCACCAGTGAGATAATCGCTCTTCCAATTCCCTCAGGAGGTCCCGATTGAGTTCGTAGAGCTGAGGTAGGTAGTAGAGGATCTGATTCAGGATTCTGTCCTCAATCACTGGCTTTCCAAGTTGCCTGGAGGCATGCGCCACAGCATCCCTGAAATCCTGCCGGAGTACAAAGAGGACAGAAACCCCCCCTTGCCATGAGTGAACAGCCTTCAAAGCACCAACACAGAGTGCTCCACGAGTTCTCATCACAGACATTCCAGGCACTGCTCCCTATTACAAAAGGCAAGGCAGGTACCATCTGGGTTGTTTTTCTGAAGCTTTCATTTACTCCCCTGGGACTGCCTTAATCCTTTTGATTTGACACTGGAACTTTACTTTCTTGGTCCTGTATGCATAATATAGAAGTTGTTCATTATTTTTACAACAAGCCCTTAAGAAATCTGTTAGAATTATTTTTGAGGACACTAAGGTGGGCTAAACAAGGCTTGTATCTATCTGCAAGGTTACTGTCAGCCTAGAGTGTCTTCTTGCAAACATGTAAGTCAAAAAATAAAACATTCATATCAGCTAATACAATCATAGCACCTTACTTAAAAACCATGCTAGTGTTCATAACACATCTACAAATGCCATTTGGGAGGGTAAAAACCAGGGTAAAAAAATTACTGTATGTAGCAGCTCTTCTGTATACAGGGAAATTAACATCTAATGAAAAGATACCGTAACAACATGGGAATCACAAGATTTCAAATGTTGGCAATGATCAAAGCCAACACTGACTGGTCCCTTTGAGAATTTACAAGGGAGGAGGAGCATCCTACTTACTCTTGAAGGATGTTATAACATTTTTATGTTATAACCAGCTCCCAACAGGACACCGCTGTGGCTCATTGGTCCTCATTAAACTATTCAAAATTAAAATCTTGATCCCACACAAATCAGCATTGCCAAGATTGATACTCAGTATCCATAATTCAGGGTATTTTCCCTATTCACAAGCAAACAAATATTTCAAAAAGTTCAGCAATCTAGCATTTCACTTGAAAAACCACACTGTCTTAACTGACGAAAAAGAAAATATAAATTATGTAGTGCTTTGTATTACTCACTTAAATTTGGGCAAAAAGAGAATTAAACAGCTCTTTTGGAGTTTGTGGTTAATGAAACCTAATATCACATGCATGATCTGCAGGTATCTTGAAAAAAAGTAACCAAGAAAATGATCTAATCTTCTAAGCACAGTAATAAGTTATATTTTAAATGTGCATGGAGTCCATGCCTGTCTTTGGAAACCTGTACGGTCCTCAGGTTGAGGAAAAAAAAATTATCCCCTTTTCCCCCTCCATAAGTCTACTACTACAGCTCTTATTAGCTATCCCATCAGTCCAGCATCTGGCACTATTTAGGGTCTCTCAATATGAAGCCTCAACTTTCCCCTGCTCTCCCTCTTCATTACGTCAGCTCTGGCAACGTGAGCTCCAGACACGCTTTCTTGCTTTTTGACCTTATGGGTCACAAAGGCTGTGACTGGGCAGTTCTGACAAGAAACTGAAACGAGATACAGGGCACTGGCTGTAACTGGGGAAGGCTGAGAACTAAATGCAAGGGAGTTAAAAAACAGATGGCGTTATTCATATGGAAATGTTCTGGTCTACATCCTCTGTGCAGACTAGTGACACATAGGTTAACTACCAGCTGCATCTTATAGGTTTTTCTGACCCTGGGGCATTGCTTAACACTGAAATGATACATGGAATTACAATGGCAAAAGCTCAAATGAGGCATTCTGGAGAGCTTCATGCAAAATGCACCATCATATTATGATAATATTCTTCCCCCGCCCCCAACTGTATGCACACACAATGTACTGTATGTATTTTGCCATAGCATGAGACAAAAATTTTGTTTCAATGTCATAAGGGGACTTGATGAAAAAGCAAAGCAGCTTTGTCTGTACCGTAATCAACAACCCAGGCTTTCCCCTGACCAAACAACAAAAGGAGAGCAGGGAGCCAGGTTTAGGCACCACTAGATAACACAGGAACGTCAGCTGTAGTTAAGAGCATTTATTTAACTTCCAGATACAGCATTCAAAGAGTCTGCAGGGCGTTTTCCAAACAGAGATTTGGTTTTTCAGCTAGCTTGACCCAAAGTCCATCAGCTTCATTATGGTTTATAGATTATGCCATGAAAGGCTCTATCACTGAAACAGCCAGCCAAAACTTTATTTCATCACCCCCTATATCCCCTTCCACAACTGAATAAACTGAGGAAGTGCTGCAGAGAGGAAATACAGGGAAAAAAGATAATGTGAACCTTTCAAATTTCGAAAGCTTGTGAAACAACAAGAGATAAATCTCAATGCTCTTTCTTTTATATTTTTAAAATTATCTTCATTACTGACTATGCATTTGTCACTGTAATCATATTAAGATTTATTTTTAACCCAGCAGTGGGTGTGAAGTAACTGTCATGCCAAGTTCATCTTGAGATAAACTCAAGAGTTGAATGCAGAGAGCACATGCCGGGGGATCGGGGGTGGGAAAAGAAAAACAAATGTAACAAGGCTGGAATTACCAGTGTTTACACTTGAAGGTGCTGGCCTTCTGAGAAAGTGATTTCATATCCAAAAGGACAAAATATAGATCAGGTTTGTTTTAATTACCAGATATAAAATAGCTAATTTACAAACTAAACCCTGAAATTCACCTCAAGGGGTGGAAAGTATTCAGATGACAACTTTTAATGCAAGTAGGTGAATGACTTAGAAACTGCAGTAAAAGTAATTTAAAGTACCAGCACCTAGCTCCCTCTAAATCTAAATCAGTTAACTGCTAAATAAAAGCAGAATTGCTCTTGCAAATAATATATACATTGCTCTGATATCTGCACATGCCTGCATGATGTGATTTATATTACAAACATATAGCACATTGTCCTATATAAAACTGCTGAAGAGCACTGCTTTCATCAGCCTGTTCAAAGGCAATCACCTAGGTTGTCCTAGAAATTATTCTGTTTGAAGCAATGAAGCAATCCATTACAAGTGAATGTTAAAGACAGATTTTCTAATTAAAAAAGTATCTTTCAAATACTGAAATCTTACTCATCAAAAAAATCCCTAAAAAAGAAAAAAACAAATCCAAAAACCAACTTGTCACACTTTGAAATTAATGTGCTTATTTCACTGAAAAACATTTGGAACTCTAGATGTGGTTCATATGCTGCATGACAAAACCCTAAATATTATGCTAGTTATAATCAATCACCCCAGCTTCTTACCAGGATTTTTTTTTTCCTTTCAGAAATGGGGAGGTTATTGTACATTTTTTGAAATGCTTGTTTACAGTTTCCAGTTTTACATTATATTCTGGTCCAATAATAATCTTCTGATATCACTTTTTACTAATTAGGTAAAGGTAATTGTTTTCACACAGCTCCTTCAAGAGGACAGCACACCTTGCCATCCTTGGAAAGAACTTTCCAAAATAGAAACAGTTTTAGTCTATGCTAGGCTAAGACAGCCTCCCACTGGGTACTTATCCACAGGAAAATCTAGTCTAGGCATATTAAAGGCTTCTGAGCACATACTGTTGCTGAATTGTTGTCTGAGCAAACACTTCCAACTTGAAAATGTGTAGGAAATTCTATTTATCCTGTTGGTATACACCCCCCTTATAGCTGTGGAGTTTTTAAACAATATTTGAGGAGGCTACCATCATCACTGCTTTTGTTTCCTCACACCACTCCTTCAATCCAGCTTCCTTAAACAAGCAAAGAGGCTGTGATGTCTGATAATTCTGACCCTGTTCTGAATCATCTGCAATCAGCCCAGACACTTCCCCTCTGCAAAGGCCCTGACTCACAATCCCTCAGTTCTTCCCATCAGAGGATTCCCAGCCTGCAGTGATCTGCCTGTGTGAGCCTAAGGAGCAAAGGACAATTTTAGCTGTAAAGCCAAAGAGGTACTCAGCAGACTAAAACCTTGCTCAGCTGCTGACTGGGTCAAGTACACCTTCAGGTACCTAAGAGTTGAATGAAGGTAATTTCAGATGGGGGAAATTAAAATTTCTTGCCAATTTAACAGGAAGAGAAAGTATTACATAATCTAAACATAGTCACGTATTCTATTCCTCACGCTTCAACCAATATTCATCTTAGATCTGTTCTCCCAGAACATACCATCAGCAAAAAAAACCCCCAAAAAACACTGAAGAACAACTCCCCCAGCTAAATACACCTGCAGATAGCTCAAATATCAGTTTAATTTAAGGAAAAAAGCATGTTTGCACTTGAGTGCTTTTCAAGGAATACACACACATACAGACATCCTATAGCGAAGGAGGAGGGAAGAGGAGGAAGTTTCACAACAGCCAGGCTGCTAGATGTGACAAACTGTAAACATGACTGCTTAGCAATACAGCTACAGAAGATTTCACAAATAGATCATTTAAAATATAAATAGGCACTCCTAGCTAGAGTCAGACTATTTGCCATAAACTGCTAAGTTAAACTACAGCAACTATAGTTCATCAAGACTATGAGTCAGTGTGGATATTTTTCAAACACATGCCATTACTTTTGTAAAGCTGCCACACAATTCCACACCTTTTGTTTCAGGTAATAAAATAATTTATAAGCCTTTAACGAAATAATGTATTTGATTTTTTTACAATAATCAGTGATTTGACTGTGGCATATTCCCAGAATACTATTTCAGGCAATAGGCTGGGTAGTAGAACAATATTTCCTTCTAAACTAAAACTATTTTATTAGTCTTCTTAGTAAGAGGACTACAGTTCCAACTCATTGTCAAGTGTCTTAGCAGTTCTAAAGTACTTCAGAGATCAAACATTTGTCAACATATTCACCTCAGACTGGTCAAATATTGAAATTTTGCAGATGGAGGAAAAGGAGTGGGATGTTGAGAGAATTTTTCATGGTCTAACAGTACGTCAGTTGTAAGCCAGGACCCGAGGTCAGAACTTTGCTCCAAAGGCCATAGCTATTTTATTTTCCATTACATTCTTCTTCCAAATCTACCATGAATTATTTTTCATAATGCTGGACTACAATAGACATCAGTTTTTATATATATATCTATATATATATATATATATAGATATATATATATAAAACTACATGTCATTTTTGTATACAGAATTTTGCCATTTTCTTCTGAAAAATGGTAACATGAAACCAGAATTTTTCACGCTTGTGTCTCTGGAAGGACACACAATAGAAAACTATGCTTCACCTCTTATCTGCCTTCTGCAATAAGAGGTTGATCTTGTGGCTGCAGAAATGCTAAGAGGTGCCTGCTGACAGGCTCCTACTTACTAGGGCTCAGAGTCCAAATATGGAGAGAACAGGGGTCTAAGTCAGAAGCACAGATTTAAAGGCTCAGGCAAAAGCCCACAGGCCTAAGCTTTTCTTTTCACACAGCAGGAAGTTAAACACTAAGCCTTGCACTGGAAGAAGTAAGCTCACAAAACCAAGTTCCTCTGCTGGACCAGAAGCCTTGCTGCATATACAACAGCAGCAGGGAGGAAGCAGAATCAAAAAGAGTGGAAAAACAAAAAGAGCGGAGAGTTTTGGCAAAAGAACAAAATTCAGAACAAAAATGTACCAAAAAAAATTACAACAAATAAGCCAGACAGCTTACCCTCACAGTGCCAGGACGTTGCTGAGGAGGTTCCCTCACTCATGCAAAGGAAACCATCTCCAAAGAATCCCACAACAAAGAAGTACAAAGGGCACCAATCCTGCCTTACTCCTTTTTTCCAGGAACACTGGGTGTTTCTTAGGCACAGGGCAACTCAGAAAGAAGTGATAAGCTTGTTTCTCTTATGTCACTTGTGTTTTACACCCAGTTCACTGTTTCTTTTTTCTGCAAGTGTCCTTAGGAAAAAATAGTACTTCTCCCACATTCTCAACCCTGGTTCACTCTCAGGAGGCAATGCATGAACCATCTCATAAACATGCATACAGAAGAGCTAGTTTGATTTAAGCTCCTCTGTTTCCAGGAGTTTCTAAAAGAATTTTACTGGAATCTCACCCTAAAAGAGCACTAACACAGTAACAGAAATACAGAGAATTCATCTAATGTTTGATTACATCCTCAAGCAATCCCATTTGCTGGGTCTGTTTGAGACTGTGTGCAAAGCCAGGTGAGTCCCTTATCTCTGTTATGACCAGCTTGTTTAGTATTTACAGAAGTATCACCAAGTGTTTATACAATTTTGCAGTGTGTCTTCAACAGAAGCAGTCAGATGTACTTGTAGTGTGCCACAGGGTCCACATAGGTTGGCACTCTGGTATCTTGGAAGAGTTGCTCCACCTAACTTGACTTTGTCAACATAACAGAAAAAAAAGCTAAAAAATTTCAGTGGTACTTGTAACTAGTTTGCAGTTACATTCCTACCTCCTCAACTGCTTTAGATTCCACTTCAAAGGCTCTAAGATGAAGCAAATTAAAAGCTTTTTCTTACATCAACACTCCTCTTCCTTGGCGCCATGTGATGCATTTAGCTGACATTGGTAAAATATACTGAAGAGAGTATTACTCATTTTAGATCATTGCTAATGGAATTGGTCACTAAATTTCAAGTGGAAAACCACTAATAGATGGCTCAGAAGGTATGGAGCATCCCTCCATAAGCCATATCTTTACTCTGGGTAAAAGAGCCCAGTCTAGGAAGAATCCAAGTTCTAATTAAGAAATTTGTCAGAGGTTGCTTGACTGGCAGTTAGTAAACCAAAGTGGTTAGTGCACATGAAATCAAAAGGATCATTTTATCAACATTAAAATATTATCCATGTATTATTAAATCAACTGATTTAATACTGTGTGCGAAAAACAAACAAATCCTCAGGCATACCACTCTGTGGAAACAAAAATCTGGGTGTCTGCAACCTTTCTCAGCTATGGCAGTTTTTATTTAATGAAGAATGCACACACACAGAGCCTCAAAACCAGTGCCCTCTCTGACAAGGACACTCACCAAGGTTCCTGCTGCAGGCCAACTGACAAGTTAAGGACAAAGTATTTCCTAAACTCCCAACCTGGCAGGGGAGGACCCTGTTAGGCCAGGCTGAATACATGTTGATTGTCAATGCTAGCCAACAAAAACATTTCCAATAGTTTTTATTTGGCAGCTAGAAACCAATAGACTGTCATGAATACAGCTGAAAATTATCCTCTAAAGGAAAAGCAAAACACATCCTACACCATTGCACATCTACACTGTGGGGACAGCTTTAAGTTTATCCCCAGAAACTTCCTAAGCCTTCTACTCTTCCCTTTTTCACATTGTTCTTCTGCTTGCCTGCATCCTCCTTACCAATAGCTTTCTTCCAGTACTGCACATATTACCTAAAAATGTGGTACACTGAAAAGCAAAGATACCTTTAACAAATAACTGTTTGAAAAATATGATAATTTAAAATTACATAGCTTAAAACTTGCCTAGGACAACTCTCCTTCTTTTACCAGTATTTAAGATTGAGTTCTGTATTAGAAACCATGTTGAATATAAATTATATATTGGCAGCAACTGACTGAGCCAGCTCATAAAAGCCAAGCTTGAACAGAATCAGAAAAACAGTTACTAGGAGGAAAGCAGAAGAGGAATCAGCAAAAGATGTAGCAAGCTTTTTGTTCCCTGAAAAAAAATCCCTGTATTACAGGACTGTATACAACCATCTATAAGAGTCTTTGTTCCCAGTTTCATAGAACACACTTCTCAAGGGACTGAGGCAGACCAATGCATCTGTTTGCAATATAACCACTTCTATTGCCCAAGGAAAAAACCACTATGTTTGCACTTAATAGAGTGACAAAATGCTACAAACACATATAATTTCAAACTTGACAGAAAACACACAAAATAGAGATAGAGAAAAAAAATTTCTTCATTAATTTCCTATTATCACTTTCAACACAGCATGTTTTACAGATGACTGATCTGCACAAACACAGATTAAATACTTAATCCTGGCTGTGTACAGCACATTGCAGGTACTACAATCACAGGTGTTATCAGAAAGCAAATGTCTGTCAAGGAGCTGCAACCTCACTAAAACACACTGCCATGGTGATAGATGCACCATTAGAGCTATTAGCTATTAACTGGATTACTTCAAGAATGTACCATTTTAATGTACCATTTCTAAAATAAATTGTTCCTGCCCCCCTCCACCATTTAAGGAGTTCTTCTTACCAAAAGAAGAACTTATCTTTATTTTTGGTGCTATGTGCATGTTTATAAGCCAGTACAAGCTGGCTTATAAATATGATTCTGATTAACATAAATTGATAGATATTAAATTTTCAGTATTCAATACCCACATGCAGCTGAAAACTCCATAAATTATTAAGGAGATCCAGAAGGAACCACCAAAATATTCATCCATTATGTAAAATATGCAACATTAAAGTACAGCTTAATTAGATTAATTTTTATATTTTGAATATGTAGATGAAGCAGAAAAAAGGCACAGTCACTACAATAAGCCTAAACATAAAACTTTAATAGATTAAACAAATAGAAGAGGAAACTGCTTTTTTTTTAAGTACTTACAATGTGTAAGAGCTTTAGCACATCCACAAACCTATCAGAAAAGCAAGAAAAAGCAAACAGTTACATTTTAATTGCCCAATTAAAATAAATTGAGTAGTTATTAAGTATAGCATTGACACTTACACCTTCTCCGAGCTCATGATCTCCTTGGCAATGTGGTAAACCTTTGTTTTCTTTCCAGCTGCCTTACCCTGCAAATAAAATCACATGTTACACTAAGCACCTACTAAAACTGTCATAAAGATCATTTCCAGCTATTAGTTCTTTAAATTCAATGTAATTATTTGATAGTTACTTCTAAGAAAAACACTTCATAGTGCTTTGAAATCTCTTGGCTTTGACACCTTCTGGTTTTTCAGGATCTGTGAGAAAATCAATTTAGCTTGTATCTGGAAACAACAATATTAGCTAGGAGCAGCCTTTCAACCTGTCAGCCTTTTCTTTTAATTATCACAGGAAGCACTGAAGCCCATAATGAATGAAGTTCTAGCAAACAACAATTACTGGTTTAGCAAAAGTACTAAAGTACACGTAGTATTTCTATCTTACTTGAGTCTTTTTTTCTGATTAATACAGCAACAGTAATATTTGCAGTGACCTCAAATGTGTTTCAGAAGCATCTTAAAAGACATGTACACTTTCTTTAGTGAAAAACAAGACGACAGGAGGGAAAAAAAAAAAGGTGAAAAATTCACATTGAAGAGAATAGCCAGTTTCTGACAATCAACTAATGTACTCCAAAGATGCAGATACGTGAGCCTTGTCATCTGCCTGAAACACTGTGGAGATGATTTTGGGTCTCACATGCACATTTGGCTTCCAAAAAACCAGTGGCACTGTCCAACCTCAGATAGAGATAATAGGTATAACAAAGCAAACAGGGCAGGCACTAGGATGCAAATGTGTTTGCTACACAGTGTAACTTCCATGTATGATTTCCCTCAGATGGAACACCTTTCTCCAAAACAGCTCTCACGGTTTGCCATATGCTTCTCTGCTGCCAGCTGTCACCACATCTATTGCACAGTCAGGCTTTCATTTTAATGGGCTGCAAAGAAAGAGAGGATGAGGAGCCCTAAAACATCACAGGATATACAACTCAAGTGAGATATAAGTCCTGGCAAGGCTGTATTGAGTGTGGTAGTACAATATGGGCACTGAACAGTTTATCTAGAAAATCAGGCATCAGTGGCATTTTATCCACAAAACTTTGGTTCATAACCACTAATATTACAAGATTTCTCTGAAGATTTAGTTCTTCTTGAAACATATAAATTAGTCTCAAGTGCTGGAAAATAAACCATGGAACAGACAGTACTCATAAATTGGTTTTAATTATATTGTTGTATTCAAAATAAAAAATAAATCTAAATTTAATTTTTTCATTGGAATTTAAATGACACTATACTTAATTATCGAAATAAAATTAATTTCTAAACTAAATAATTTTGTATAACACCAGATATGTGTAAAAGACATTATTTATTTTATATACTACATAGATAGACATCTGCACACAGATCTGGAATTTTACGTATGAAATTAAACTTATTTCCAAAGAACACTGAGACCTATCCAGTGTGGGTCAATCACATTCAGGAGAGATTGTAACACCTCTTCTCAGGCCCCTGTGCCTATTTGGAAAGCACGGCTGACACACTCCCTGCAAGACTGAATTCACAAGTAAGTCAATTATGCAGAGCAAGGTATCTGCCATCACTGTAGATGTGTCAGTTGCAAATGAGATGAAAATTAGTATTTTGAGGACAAGATGCTACCGCTAAACAATTACAAAACGAAATATCACGGTCTGTTTTCAACCCCATTTCAAAGACTTTTCACATACCAGCTGGTGCTGAAAGAGCCACTTTGCATTTGCTCAGACAAAGATACTCTGGCTCTGAGAGTCTCTAATGGGGGAACCAAAGGGATACAAATAAGGCTCTCCGGCACAACACTGGAAAGAAGCCCTGTAAGTCCCCTAACAGATATAAAGCATCAAAACAGCCAGATGCTTGCAGTAAGGAAAAATAAAACAAGCCCAGCTGCTGACCGATGCAGAGACTGCTTCATTCTCCCCTGCAGCTGCTCTGCTGTGAGGAAGTTGGTTGTTAATTCCCAGCTGCCGGCCGCACGTGCTGCAGGCGGCTGAAGCAAGCGGCAGCAGATGCCTCACAGCAAGCGCTGAATTACTCCGTAAAACCTGCCTGAGAACCCTCCTAATGGGGACACTTTCCCGTAAAACTCCCTTGTGAAAGGCTGAGGGCATTTCTAGAGGCACGCAAGGTACGTTGGCTTCTATACAGGTAAAGTCTTGTTTAGTTTCACAGGAACAGGCTTTTCCCTTGACTATTTCCCTTTCCCAATTTAGTCCTCTCATTTGGTTTAACAACATTCAGGCCCAGCATGCCAAGTCTTCTCTTCCAGCATTTAAACGTTTCATTGGGTTTTTCTGTTTGTCTTGTTGGGGCTTTGTTTTTGTTTTGTTTTGGTTTTTAATTATTTTTAAAGAAAGGAAGCAGATATAACTACTATCAAAGGAAACAGCTGCCGGGACTGGTGCTGAGGAGAGGCACTGGTCTGCAGGCAGGCTGGTTCCAGGGCATCCAAGGCTGAGAAGCAAGAACATGGGTATCCCCCAAAGGGAGGGACAGGATCCTCATAACTTCATTTCATTCAGAGTAGTTAACACTGTCTTCCTGCTCCTCATTTGAAGAAGAAATAAAATTAAAATAAGGAAAATCCCTCCAAGCTAGCACTCACAGAAGGTAACAAAAGGTCAGACATCAACCTCAACAGGTGGTTTACATTTGAAAATATCCCAACACTTTACAACTAATGAAATACTGCAAGAGTGAGAAATAGCTTCAGAAGATAAAGATAAAAAGATACCTGTTTATCTTCTTGAGCATCAGTCTCCCCTTTACTGGAATCAGAATTTGTGTCATCATCTTCATCAGAACTGTTCATGATATCTTCTTCATCTGACTGAAGATCTCCCATTACCACATTGGGATGATCATGGTGTTCTCCTAAGGACCTAATATTAAAATATATACATCATACTTCATTTATGTAAAGAGCTTTCTATTTCACCCCACAATAAATTATCTACTTGGTATCAGACACCCTGAAAACAGTAGTGGGTATTCTGAAGATTGTAACAGTTGGAAGCTTTTCCACAGTGGACTCATAACTCTGCAACATTTTATATATGCTAGTATTGATACAATGCTCATTGACAGCAAGCAAAAGCCACAGTACCTTTGAAGTATTTATATTATTCATGTCCATCAGTCTGCCTAACAACCAAGTCTGATAAATCTATTCCCTTATTGCTATGTCCATGTAAAGAGCAACATTTGTACTGTGTGCAGGATAAAGAAAGATCATAGCCATTTTGCTATCCTCTATCCCCCAGCAGCAGGTCTTGTTCCAGATATGGTACTCGCACTGGAGCTTTCTTTGTGAAATTCTAGATGCATGTATACATACAGGCCTGTTTCCCAATGCATATGCTAAACAACTGCATCAGTGACAGCAATATCATAACCATTCTCTCCATCAATTCTTCATAAAAGCAGGAAAGCAGAATCTTTTGCGATTAAGAACACTGACCCCCAGAAACAGCCAACTTTTGGAGAGCTGTCAAAGCTATAAAACAACCTTGTTCTGCTGCTGTACAATCACTGTAGAGGTCTCTTTTTATTAGCTTCAGCCATGTTTGCAATACAGGAATTGCATGAGACAGGCACAAAATCTCCTTCCTCTAACTAGCCCTGACAACTTCAGTAGAGATTTAAGAAATGCAGTTCTAGAAGAAAATAAAATAGGGGGTAGGGAAAGATAGATAGGAAAACAGACTAGAGGAAACAGCCTTAAGATTTTGGAAGGTTACATGGAAACACACCGAATCTCTGGGTTCCTACTTTTAATCCTAAAAAATATCTAATAATTTTCCATTACATTAAAGCTATCTAAAAATCACATAATCTGTGTTCAAGGTCTGCAAAAACATGCTGGGATGCCACAGATTTATTTTGACATGAACCAAAACTGATTAGCTATCGTGAAAAACAAAAGCAGAGATCTCACTGGGTTGACCAACACCTAATTTTATACAGCAACCAACTGCCAGGGCTACACACTTCTCCATATACCTGGCCCTCTGCCTCCTGAGGCAAGGTATAGTTATGACTGTTCTTCTCCTTGCTTTGAATCAGAGGAAAGCAGGGATGGAGGGTAACTAGTCAGACTTGCCAGCTCTATCTGTGATAGCTACCAGAAAGAAAACCTGTCGCCATGGATCCCACAGAAGGTGTCTGCTAGCAACCTGAAAAGCAGAAGTATTCCTCAGGGCTTGGGTTCAGTATTGGGATTGGCACTGTTAAACAGGTTTGTCAGCAACGTGGACAGAGGGACTGGGGACACCCTGAGCAAGAGAGCTCAGCAGGTCAAGGAAGGGGATTCTGCTAAAGCAAAGTGTTTGTTACACAACGCTCAAGCTAGAGTTAAAAACAAACAAACCAACACAAAAATGTTGATCACAAATAGAAATATATTTGGAGATAAAGATTAGCTGGCCTGTGGACAGACCTTGGTCAGCCACGAAGACACAGAGAAGATTAAAATAACTTGGTTCTATTATGACAACACAGGAAGGACTTGGGAAACTCCCAAGCAGTTACTGCCTCCCAGAACGAAACGGGGCAGGGGAAGGAAAGCGACTGTAAGGTCATCACTAAGTTCAACAAGGTCCTGAGCCAAGACTGCAGCACCCTGGGTGCAGAGAGACACCCCTTTATCTGGGTTTGGAAATTATCAGCTTCATGCAGGGAGACAGCAGCCACCAGAGAGATGAGTGCTGATGACAACAGCATATGGTGTATGCCAAGGACAGCTCACATAGCATCTCCAGAAGTTTCAGGAAGGCCAAAAAGCAGCTTTTTACTGTAGCTTTCCCTGGAATCATGCTAGCAGGAAACTAAGACTTCTGCAGTTATTCATTAACTTCTGAATTTAGAAAACTCCTTGTCTAGTTTATATAAATCACAGTCAGCTGAGAATTTTATTTTAGCAGATGCCATCTCATATTCTTTTATTATGACAAACACAAACATCTTTATTACATCAGTAGCATGACATGAGGTAATTATACACCCCAGCTTTAGTCAAAACCTGGAACAGAAATCACTGCTGTTCCTTCCTTTACTAAATTACTCAGCTTTACTATCCACATCTGTCACTGAATCTATCTCTGACCAAGGGTATTTCTTCCCCTACTGCAAAATATATTAAGTGCTTTATCTCTGACCACACCGGAATACACTTTTTAGTCCATAATTCATTAATGTCTATTTTTGTTAATAGACATTTTATTGCCCTTTTTCCTACCCTTAATATTTATTTTAATTGCCATTTTAATTTCCTTTAACTGAGATTCCTTCTCATCGAGAAAACATTGTTTTCACACCTGTGACATCACCATTCTTTTGGCTGAGCATATTCTACTGGCTTCCCACTCCCGGACTTTGTTGTCATTTTTAATTTAAACTTTTCAGAGCAGCTATGCCAAAACTTAGAAGTTTTAGAAAATCTACCCTTTTGGGAGTCAGAAATAAGAAAACTTCCAGGTGAAGCTGTGTTTTACTCGCACAAACACAATCTCCTCACCACTGAAGGATGAAGAACAAACTAGCTGGCTTGAGTTGTGTGAAGCATTTTCTAAACATAAGATTAATCAGCTTATTTAATAGAAAGTTTCAGTAGAAAAATACTTTAAAATTTTAATAATTAACTAGTGATAATTTAGGATGTGTAGTAAGTGTCCACAAATGACAGCCACTCACTGTATATACTTTTTTTTTCTTCCTATCAATCACAATGTTTATGCAGTAAGCTCCTTTTCTGGCCTTTGTGGTGCTTATGCCCAAACTACTCATGTAAAGGAATCCAAGACAGCTGAGAGAACCATGTATAAAATCTTACATACAGTATCTACTCCAATTTTATCCTGTATTTGCTCAGTTCACAGCACTCCGGTTCTTCCACATGATACATCTTGTTGAGGGTTTTTTTAGTGGTATTTTTAATACTTTTTCCCTTCTTCGCTTTTTAAAGAAAGAACACATTGGATGATTAGATGATTAATGATCAAGAGTCAGTTCACACTCAGCGATTTTCCAGAATCAAACAAGCCATCAGTACAGGGATAGGATGCAATACTGGAGCCAGAGGTAGATTCCTTCATGGTGATGTCTGCAGTTGTGTCCTCTTCTTCATAGAAAATGGGGACAGAGCTACTGTGTTCATTTGTGTTTATCAGCCACGTGCTGAAGAACATGCAATTCCCCTCATACATTATACCTTAACCTTTCATGGTAATGCTGTGGCTTTTCTGGCGAAACAGAAAGCAGATCTGTACTTACTGATTACTCTTTTCTGTACTTTTACCTCTGAAGTCATCTATGACATAACTTTAAGAGAACCATGCATACACTTATCTCTGGATAAAGTGAAATCCCTTGCACTTTAACTGCCTTTGGAAATAGTAGTAAATACTTAAATAAACAGAGTCTTTTCTAGCACATATTAATGCCCCTTTTTCAAAATACCATAAGCATGCAGTAAGGCTTATTTTAAGTGGCTCTTCTGATAGGTATTTTGGGGATACTGTGAACTGTCTCCATCTCGTTCCCTCTTCATCACGATTCTTTGTCCTACCCACAGCAATACCCTTAGAAACTTCTGCATTATCAGTCATGTGAAACACCAGCCCTGCCAACTCACTGTGCTGTGCACTGAGTAAGAACATCTTGCCGTATCTCACGAGCAAGTTATCTAAATATAGATGTGGGGCTTTTTTACTTCACACATAAAATGAAGGAATCATTCGTTTGCCTTGGAATGAGCGGCTTGTGGGATGATGCATTTATGCTGTGCTGTATTTTCCTACTGCAATAGTAAAATACTAATGAAATAAAACATGTTGGTCCTAGCAAGACATACAGCAAGATAAACCGTCAAAACTTAAAAATTGTCATCAGACTATTACCACTGGGAATCAGCATAAAAAACACTTGTTGTCTTCAAGAGATGACCAAGACTAGTTCAGGCTACTTTAATTGTCCTAAAATATAAGCTTCAAATACACCTGTGACTTCACTTTCAGACACTGTTGATTTGGACCCTCCATAGGGCACTATAGCCTGAAGTCACAATTAACATTCCAGTCTCAGTTTCCAACTCCTTTAGAAGGCAAATAGTACTTTAAGGTTGACTGAGATCATTCAGAAAGATTCTCTGCCATGGAATGCTCCAACATTAAGTATTTTATAGTATATTGGAATGACTTCAAGTGTTAGCATCACCATAACTACTAAAAAGCAAGTTTCCACAGCTCCGAAGTATTTGCTAAAATAGATTCATCCTCACTACTGCTTTACACACATTTCCTTGTGATCTTCATTATTTTTAGATCATTTTTCCTACTTTCAGTAAGTAATAAAAATACGTGGGAATGCTGAATGAACAGAGCCTTGCACACAACACTCTGCTAAGCTCTTCACTTCTCATCCTTTTGTTGTTTTAAAAGGAGTCTCTGGTATACTCTGCTTTATCCTTCTGCCTCTTTCTCCAGTATTTTATTGCATGTTTTTTGTGGGTGTTTATGTTTGTTTGTTTATTTTTAAAGCAAGCTTTCAACATGCAGGCAAAATTACACAAACTGAAGTTCCTACTGAACTAAAAAATACATACCAGAACTTCAGAGAGCAGCTTAACATGCCCTATTATGATATTTCATCTCAAATCCTTTTAGTATCATTACAGCATTTCTCCATCTTTTCACAGCTGCTTGCACCTCATTTTTCCCCAGTGAGCAAGCAACTATTATTAGTGCTCATCCATTTTCAGTTTTTAGCAACACCATTCCTTGCAATCAATTTTAGTAATTAAAGCATATTCAGCTGCTAGTTTTTTAAGACCTAAAAGCACACTGGATCTCTGTGTAGGCAATAGCTGATAATATTGTCATTTTTTCATAGCCCCTCATACTCCCAGTAGCTGTAAGCATGCCTCACCAACTGATTCCCTCCATGAACTCTTGTTGTACACTTCTGGGAAAATGCAATGGTAAAATACTTGAAGAAACAAAGTGTTCTAATATTCTAATGTTTGTTTGGTCCTATCTAAATTCAGAATCTCTTTCGAGGAAGGACTGTAAATATAGAACTGGAATTAATATCCCAAAACAATTTAGGAGGTAATTCCCTGATTTGGGTGCTCAACAACAGAAGGTGCTCCTGGAAAGTCAAAGCAAAAGTGAAATTAATGCTTAGTTAATACCCCTTTTGTTTTGTTTTGTGAATTTCTTCTGCTTTTATTGAATGCTTCTTTTTAAAGACAGTCCAGTGTCTTTATTATTTAATTACTGCAGGTTTTTGGAAAAAGAAAATCAGTTCTAGAAAGCAAGCATACTTGGCAAAGCACTAAGATAATAAAGGATGCCAACCAAGATCATGCATGAGCTCCTATGGAAGGTTTAAGGAAATACATTAAGAGATTAGTGATCAGCAAGATTAGTAAAATTACAGCACTTTTTGGATGAGTTACATTCTGCTGCAATACCTCCCATCCACAACCAGCCTGAAGAAGTCAACACCAGCAAACCAGTGCAGAAAGCACAAAGATGAATTTCATATCACTCTAGATGCACCTGGAGCTTAATATTCACCTCTCATTTGAACATCAGATTCTATGAACAACAGTGGCTGTTTACCATTAGAGCTAAAAATATCCCATCCCCTGTTGCTGACATGTCCTCCTGCTTTTCATTTCTCCTTCAGGCACATTGGACCATGAAGCAGCAAATGAAGATGAAATGCAGCCCAGGCCAGAGGGATTGCTTCTACAGCATCAGTCACCTCTCTGGTTTAATGACAGACTCACAGGTGAAAAAAGCCGAAGCTGAGATCACATCTCTCTTCTCTAGGGGCAGTGGGCAGTGAGAAAGGCTGGTGGATGCTGCTGCCTCTCTCGCAGCGCTGATGTGGCTGCCAGCTCTGGAGACTGGTTGCCTTATTGCAGCCAAGCTGCTTGGGCTTCAACTTCTCTGCCAAAAATGGTGCTTTTTCACAGCAAGAGAGCAAGATAGCACGGTGCCCTCTCAAATATGATTTTATACAACAGCACTAACATTATGCCATTTGTTCTTCTGCAGTAAGAAGTCAATTATATTAATAAATTATTATTATTATGACTAGTAACAAGAAAAAAGGCAACCAGACATGAATTTTTATTGGTGTGATCCCAAGGAACATGACAATTGATTTTGATCTTCTTTTTCTTTATATCTTTTAAGACTACCTAAATAGATCATGCCTGTGAGATTCGTAAGTTCCTTCTGTGAGTGATCCTGCCACAGGTGGCATGGCAAGGAATAAAACAGACTTCTACAATGGTCTTTAAAATAAAAAAAGCACCACAAAATAAGGGGCAAACAAACTAAACCAATGAATTCATGTCTATTTGCATTGCTTAGCACTGTTGTACAATACTCTCTCCAGGCTGGTTAGGGAATTTTAAGGATTCAATTAGAAATATAAACACTCCTCAGGAATCACAGCTAGAAAACAGAAACTACTAGCATCCAGCTGAGCAACTACAACTGCAAATAGTTCCCGCACTCCAGGTTCCTTTTTCAAATATCAATTTAAAGACTTCAAGAATTGAAACAGAATTATTTTAAACAATATCATATGTACTGTATGCATTCATTAATGTGCATTTTTTTACACAAAGCCAGGATCTTGATGACAAAAATGCACTATCAAAAGAAAAGCTCAATACAATCTATTTGAAATGCATTTTCAGAGTTATTTGCACTTTGAAAGTTGTTGCTGCCTCCTGGGCAATGGGCTGGCTGCTGAGAGAGGCCATGTAGAAATGCCAGGAGTTTGCTCTTGTCAGGACAAACACCAAGAACTATCTTCTTTGTCCCAGTCCTTACCTCTGGCACTCACTGGTTACACTGGGGACTTTTGGTCAAGGAGGATATCACAAACACTGTGAGAGCTGCCATGACATTTGGGCTGTTAGATCATGCCACTGGCAGCTCCTTCTATACTTGGCTGAGCACATTGCAGTTGCAAACTTCTGCACCTGACCTGCTTGAACCAGGTTATCCCAGCCAGCAGCATTCGCTTTAGCATTTGTTATCCTTCAGGTCAAGACAGCACATACTACTTTCCTCAATGAGATGAAAAAAAAAATAAAAAAATCCAGCTGACTCACATTCTAAGCCAAAAAAAAAAAAAAAAAAAAAAAGTGTATTTCATTCTGTCAGTAATTTTGCCTACTTCAGGCACACTGTGATCAATAAAGTCATGCCCATATTTCCATGGCACAATTTTAAAAAGCACAGTTTAAAATAAGGTGCAAACAAATCTCAAATGATCTCCTTATTTAGCTGCAATTTGCAAACGTGAGCCCCTAAGGCCAGAGGCACCCAAGGATGGCTCACCACAGGCAGCCTCCCATGCTCACCGAAGTCATCTTCAGTGAGACCGTTTGTTGACAATTCCTCAGTTCCCTGGAAAGTTCAACATAAACACACATGCATGCTTCAGATGTTTCTACACTCACCACAGCAAAGCCACATTAAAAAAGAAGCGGATAAAAAAGAGAGAGGTCTCACTTTAAAAGTCTGCAAGAAAATGGTGCCCACAGTGGGACAGCTCAGCTCCTGAACAGCCAGGCACACTTGAGATCGGGACAAGCAGGACAGATTGACAGCTAATCATGAACACTAACCAAGATCACAAGTAGGTTTCTATGGAATGCTTAAGAAAATATATAATGGGATAACTGATCAGCAAGATTAGTAAAGGCATCAATTACTGCACCTTTTGAATGAGTTACATTCTGCTGCAATACCTTCCCTCTACAACCAGCCTGAAGAAGTCAACACCAGCACATTTCCTTTCACAAGCCAGTCTAGAAAGAATAAAGATGAATTTCAATATCACTCTAGATGCACCTGGAGCCTAACCCGTCAAATTCAGAACTGTCACCTGAACTTCAGACCTTCTGAACAATAGTGACTGTCTACCACTAGAGCTAAAATATCCCCTCCCTCACTGCTGTCTTCATGTCCCTTTGCTTTTCCATTCTGCTTTGGCCATACTGGACCACGAAGCAAAACGTGAGAGTGAAATGCAGCCTAGGCCAGGAGTCTTACTTATCTTACCCATCGCAGCAATGGTGCCAAAAGGGGATGATGCCAATGTAGCAGAATATGATCTAGGGGGTACAATGGGACAGTATTGAGCACTGGTACTGTAAAGCTAAACACTGTGGCAAAACTTAAGGATTTAAACCCTTGGCATGTAAATGGAAAGGAGTCCCTGCACTCGTGCTTTCCGTCACCACCAAATGCTGAGAGGGATTACCTGTCCCACAGGGCAGGTAAAGAGAATTTACAGCCATGAGCATACTTTGCAGCATGACTTTAAAAAGCACAGTTTAAAAAAGGTGTGAACAGCTCTCAAATTATCTCCATACAGAGATTTACAGCAGAATTTAGAGCTTTTTGCCTTCCCCTATCATTAATTCTTGTTTCATAGGGAGAGTTGCAATGCTCATGGGAAAGACCTTTGGAAGAAGCTCCTGGCAAAAACAATATGAAAAAGGACCAGAAAAATATGGCACCCATTCACAATCAGGACCTCTTATTCTAACTTCCCCCAATTCACAAAACAGAGCCTAGTGGGATGAAGTAGACTGGGAAAGGACAGCAAGATCAGAATAAAAACAACACTTTGTTTCCCAGTCACACAAAAAAAGGAAAAACCACAAGAGAACTCTAGCACACACTAAATAGACTTCTGGAAAACTATAATGTAATTGTAACAAAAAAAAGTCAAAACAAATGTATCAAATAGGAAAGGGAAAACTCAGACCAAGTGAGAACAAAACTCCCTATTAATACTCATTTCAAATAAAATTGACCTTACCCTGCCAGAACTAGAATGACATTTCAATGCATAGCTACTTCTGCTCACTGTAATCAGTTAATGCAAGGCCCTACCCAGTATCTTCTCTATTGACTCAGCATTAGTTTTATGATTTTTGCATGACTATTCCTGAATCAGGGCTCCAATATCTCTCTTCAAACAGTTGCTCACTCAATTTTAAAATAATGCACATCCTATTGCACTCGGGATTTTGACATACCAGATATTGAGAAGATGACAAAAGAAAGCTGAGTAACAGATTACTCAAAAGGCAGTGACCTAGATCTGAAATAAAAATGGAGTGGCTTAGCTCCTAAACACACAACTCTGCATGCACAGGAGCTGATGCAGCTTCCTGGACAGTATGTCAGAAAAGAGAGGACGAAATAGTTTGGTCAAGAGCAACACAAACTAAGAGTAAAGAATAACTGAGCTGCTTGCAAGATTAGACCTGTGCTATTTCCTCCTCTAATCTTTTGCACAAATTAGAAGAACGGGATTTAGACACTCTTTATAAACTTTTCATCTTACCTAAAAATCTGTACAGAACAGCTCACCCCCACAAACACCACTGGGAAAAAAACGTACAAAAAATTCAAGTGAACTCTGAGCAGTTGAACTCACTGAGCCATAAGGCTCAGATTGCAGCTATCAAAATGGTAGATTTGGTAAAAAAAATGCATATTTATTTATATGCCTCTTAAAGAGTTCTTTAGTCTTCTGCTTGAGTAGTAGTTTTTCATAAGCACAAAGATATTTCAAAGAAAAATTAAAACTTGCATAAACTTTATGTTTCTAAATAAAACTTACTGGATTCTAGCATCTCAAATAAAACCAGCATTTCTTTACCTATATTTTATCTAGTGCATTGAAACAACACAGCCACACAGTTTTGTAAATCTATTCATTAAAACATTTTTAACTAGGTCAAATAGAAATGCTGGGTAAATGTGGCATATTAATATTACTGTTGGCATTTAAATAAAAAACTGAGTTTATATTTTGATCACTTTCTTTACACGCTTATTTTGCGCCACCTAAAAATCTTACTGTTTTACACATACTATTACATTAGAATGCAGTTGGAATATCACTGTGCCACAGAACTCCACAAGCACATTTCCTGAGCTGATGCTGAAAATAACCCATGGGAAAAGGCTGCTGTTGAACATATAAATGGGCCTTTCATCAATTCTCATATCACATTAGACTCTCCACTCTGCATCTGACGCATTCTCTAGAGCTACATTTTGCTAATTTATATCACGGTTGGCAAAAGGAGACAGAGCGCACACGGCGGAGGCGGGGGAGAAAGGCCACCATCGGTGACAAATATGCAGCGTTAACTTAGCTTCCTCCGCCTTTAAGAAAAGGAAATGCATATGAAGAATGCCAAAATTAGGAAAAACGCAAACATGGAATAAAAGAGGAAAGAAAAAGATAAAGCACTGCAGATTCATTTCCGAAAGTGCGTGACACTCGGGTTCCGGTCAGCCGCGACCGGGGGTTGGGAAGGAGCCCAAGGGCCGCAGCAGCTTCGTGCTTCATTCGGGCTCCCCCTCGGCACACTGAGCCAGCCTCCAGCTGAAGCCAAGAGCCAGCCCTGAGCTGAGGGCAACGTCACCGGAAGGACAAGGACATCCTTGTATTGTACCGGGGGAGCGATGGCAACAGGACTTTGGACATTTTGCTATCTGTGGTGAGCATTGCTTCAGTGGGAAACAAAGGATAGCACAGTTTACCGTCAAAATGGCTCTTTTAATGCCATTTTTAATATGGTTTGCATGTGCATCAAGGTTAACGTGTTGTAATTTTCTAGACCGGACAAGACTGACCAAAGTAGCCACCAAATCTTTTGAAGGGCGGATGAGGATTCACCCAGCAGCTGGGCAGTGCTCACAGCAATGCCTGCCTCACCACCACTGACACCATCTTACTGCCTCTCATACTCACCAGCACACCCAGCCCTACCTACACAAAATAAAAAGATAACATCGAGAATTGAAACCGCACCTGTTTTTATGCAGCACTTTTAATACCACCTGGTAACTTACAAGATTTTTGCTATTGCACCTACAACTCTGTCAGAAGCTTCCCTGGCTGTGCCAGCCTTCTTCACCCACCTCTTTCTTTTACCAAAATCAAGAGGGAGCCCTTGAAAAGAGGGATTAAACAAATATCAAAGACAAAAATTCTTTTTCTTTACCATCTTGGGGATCTTCACAATTATTTCAATGTCATAAGACATTTTAAATATTTTCCTGACCGGATTGTACACCAGAATAACAGCATTGGAAAAATGTAGTTCTCCAACTTCTTTCTCTCCCTCATTGAAGATGGAGACAATCAGACCTCAGAATCTCTCCCACTATCAAAACAGATTAAATCAGCACATCTCAAAAACATATTTGCATGAGAATGTGTCAAGATTCTAATGACATTTCTATTTATTCTGATATTTTAAAAATCTTAAAAAGAGGGGGAGGCAAGGGGAGAGAGTATCAGCATAGTTCTACCAGTTTGCTTAAGAAGATTTGAATATTTTCCCAGAGTGCCTATTTTCTTCTTACAGTATATGCATTTTATTTCAGGTTGTATAGCAGACTACACTGTAAAGCTGTATAACTGAAAGACACTCCAATGCTAAGGAAAACTTCTCTTACTGGAAAAGCAGACACACTGACTCACATAGTTTATTGGAAAGAAAGAAAAGAAAACCCTAAACAGTCCATATGCTCTTCTGAGTAAAAAAAACCAAACCTGCAAGCCTTCTACGTAGCTTGACATGCTACCCTTGTCGTTCAAAATAATTAACTTGACACTACAAAATACAGGAATTCCAGACCCAAGGATCCCAGCACTTGCACCGTCCCCTAAGTCCTTATGTCAAACATCAATATTCCCAAGTGGTATTGCTACCACTTCTCACCAATATTTCCACGCCTCCTTCCATGCCTGCTTCTGATTAGACATACCTACCAATTAGAGAAATTGTTTTTTCGTGGTCTATAAGAGCAAAAAGCGACAAGTCAGCAAAACGGTTTATTCCTTTTATGTGATAGGCAAGAATGGCTTCGTGAATTCCCGTCCGTTCCCTCCTCAGGGGCTGGGGCTGCCGGAGAGGCTCTGCAGCCAGCCTGCGGGGCTGCCAGCGCAGCCCGAGCCCTCCGGGGTGAGCGGCCAGAGGCCTCCCTGCCGCACCGCCCGAGCAAAGGAAAGGAGGCACGGAAAGGAGGCACAACACAAAAAGAAAGCAACTGATAACACAGGACCGAGGATAACGAAGCCTGAAAGGAAACCGAAATAGCCTATTATCAAACCTATTTCGTTAAAACCTGAAGGGCAATGGCAGAGAAAGAATTTTATGTACAACCAAGGAAGGCAGAAGCCAGCTAAACATACGGGGGACTGGAAGAGGAGGCAAAACTGCAGAGCAGACCAAGGAACTGACCTTCTTCAGATCAGAAAATCATCTTTGAGAAACTGATGAAATATAAAAAAAAATCTCTATATACATGGCCTCTACTTATCAGCAAGTTATATTCCAAAAAAATTCAATTAAAAAGACATGGGTATAACACATCCAATACCTAAAATGTATTTTGTGCATTCAAATCTCAGCATAAGGGTTTGAACTTGCAATATTCTAGATGCTATTTAGATCTTGCAGTCTTTTATTAATTTAGTGTTTCTGAATGGGAATTTTGCAATTACAAAAAAACCGCAAAAAACACACAAAAAACCCCCACAAAACATACAAAAAAATCCCACCACAACATCAAAGAGGAATATGTATCAAGTGAAGTGCTTAACCACGGAGATTTCAGTATGAAATTCAATATTCCATGAAGGTTTTCATGGACACTTAATTGACCTCTGGGGACTCAGTCCCCAAAGCAGAACTGCGTACAGAAAACTAAACTTGTATTTTGCATTGACATGCTCATTTCTGGAAAACCAATGGATTATTCTAAATCAGTAGGTGTGGGTAAAATACGTAGGAATATTTGATTAAACCAACATTGAAATCATAAAGGACTGTTGTCACATGGTACTCCCCCCTCTCCAGGCCTTTCCAAAGATAAACCCTAGCTGGAAAGACAATGACAAAGTCATAAATAAATTAGCAGTCATGTACATTTGCAACATCTTCAAGGAACACTGTCAAAAGTAGCCAGTAAATCCCAGAAAGCTGAAGGAGTAGACTCACTCAAGCTAAAATACAACTGTCTTGCAGAGGAAAATGTAATACCAAAAGAAAGACCACAAACAAAACCCAAAACAACCAAACAAACCAAAAACCCAAACATACAAAAAAAAAACCCCACAAAACTCGCTAATCCCACAGAGCTGCATTTCCTGCTGTTATCTGACTGGATAATGATATTTAAAGCTTCTTTTACACTTAACAGCACATTTCTATCTCACAGCTTCTCGTCTTCACTCACTTTATAGAGTACTCATAAATGCACATTCATCTAAATTATCCATTTTAAATTGGCAGTTAAACAGGTAGGCTAGACCAAAATAAACAATCCTTAAACACCACTTGGAAATATTTCTTTTTTGTACAGTGGAAAAAAAAAAAATAGACTATCTGCTCCCAAGCTACTGACATTATTTACTTTATTGAGAATATTCCCCTGAACTACTTAACAAAAACCTAATCCATTCTGACTCTCAGCAGCAGCACCTGTTCCACCTCAGTGGTTCATACATCAGATCAGGACCCTGACTCTCTTCCTTTCAAAGGCAAGCCTTGTCTTTTCAGTAGAAAGGAGGTTGACATCAAATATCTCAGGAATGAAATCCTGACAATTGCTACCTACCATTAATTACTCAGGCCTGCCACTTGCATGTAATTCCCTGTGGGAAGGCTCAAGCAAACAAAACATAGCTGAATTAAATGCAACATATGAAGTTCAGATAAAAGCATCAAAAGCTATTACCATTCTGCATTAAAGCACACTGGTTTCACCAGATGGGATTGTGAGGAAATTCCGCTGTAACCACCAAAGCATTGAGTACATTATCAAAATTTTATTTCTTCCTCCAGAAAGAAACGTAGCATGAGCTGAAGACACCATTGAACTCTTCTGGTAATGGCAAGACTGGCATTCAGACTTCATACACTCAATGTGCTATTATGACTAGAAGGGTGGGCTATTGGTCTGAATTTCTCAGAATAACAATCTCATTTGTACATTGGTTTTAATCATAACATAATTTGCTTTGAGATCCCCATTAGCAGTGCATTACAGGAATTTGTGTGCCACAATCTATGAAAAAGAGCTGAGTGCATGTTCTGACAGGCTGGGGAAAACGCGAGAGGCAATTATTTCAGTAACAACAGCGGCACTGTTTCTCTAACTGGTTTTATAATACAGCCTGGCCCAGGAAATGATAAAAAGCTCTTACAGAACTATGCAGAAAGGGTAAGACAACATTGATAAGGAAGCTTCAAAGGATTTGAGATAATACTGGATGGGAGAACTGGAGAAGCTGCCTGCCTGGCCTGTCTGGGCGAGGACCCTTACACCTCCCAAGGCAGAGCCAAAACGAATATTCGTCCCTGCTGTCCCAGCAGCACTGATCCAGGTCAGAAGACTACTGTACTGTAATGTCACCTTTTTTTTTCCCTAGGGATTTCTTTGTTCTCTAAAATCTGTTGAAGTAACTACATGCATTACTTGTTTCCTAAGGTAGTTTCCGACTATTTCATTTGATTTAAAATATACACATAAATGGCTCTACTTCTTGTTTTCTGTGGGTGTTTTTAAAGAAAAACAACAAAAACCCAACCAAGGACACCCAACTTAGGGAGCAGCTTCAGGTGTAGATGTGCCAGAGAGACCACTTAAACCCTTATATCACCATTGGTACTGGGGAAGGTTTGTGTGGAGAGAGAATAACAATAAATCTCACACATTTAGCCAGATAAGAAAACTACAGAATTTCACTTCAGGAGCAACTGCAATCTCACATCTACTATGCTTCATATGGCAAAACTATCCTTTTCCTAAAGCAGACAGATATTCACCTGTATTCAGAACAAAACAACACAAACCAAAAAGAGTCACATAAACACATGAAATGCATCCTCATGCAAGTTTGCCCTCACCCTTCTTAGGTACACCAAATTGAGGAAATACCCAGAGAGCGTGGTCAAAATCCCTGAAAGATGCGCAAAGATTAGACTTACGCAAAAAGCATACACTCTGTCAGGAAATTAAAGTATACCAAAGACAAAACTAAGAAACACCCTGCTGTAAACTATAAATATACTCAACAACCACTTGAATGAATGGACCAGTACCTAGCCCATAACTGGAAATCCTATTTTCCATGATAAGGTTTCACCCTTCCCAACAAACATACCCATGTTGATAATATTAGCTACACAAAAATTAACATAGGATGCCCCTTAAAATATTTGTCTCTTCCTATATAAGAACACATATTCTTTGGAACATGTGTTTACTATACACACATCCAAAATGAAACAAAGCTTAGTAACTCTCAGTGAAAAAGGAAGTTAAATGTGACTATCTAGAAGCCAATTCTTTTATTCTTGTCATTATGCATATGTTCTCAATAGCGTGAAGAAGTTTGCTGGAGACTTTGAAATATACAGGCTGCATTTTTGATTCAAATCCTTATTGCTGGTTTGAGATAAATCTTTAGGATCTGTGAGATAAACTGACCAGCTAAAGTTAAGAAATTGCATAATACCATGTAGGGACAAAGCAATGCTTTACCTGTTACCACACTGACAGGCACACTACGTGATGCTGTTTAGGGAGAACACACGAGTCTGGCCACTCTCTGTGGCCCATTTCTCTTCCCAGCATCCATCACAGTAATACAAATATTAAAAGATCTATTCCTGCCTATTCAATTTAGCAGCCATTTTGGATGTAGAACCACAGAATCATTAAGGCTGGAAAACACCTCAAAGATCACTCAGTCCAACTGTTAAACCAGCACTGCCACGTTCATCACTAAACTGTGTCCCCAAGTGTCACACAGACATTTCTTGAACACTTCCAGGGACAGTGATTTCACCACTTCCCTTGGTAGTCTATTCCAGGGCCTGACCTATCCTTCCAGTGGATAAATTTTTCTTAATATCAGATCTAAACCTCCCTGGAGCAAATGGAGGCCGTTTCCTCATATCTATGAGCCTGTCCAATCCCTTTTTGCACCTGCTGACACTATCTGTCTCCACTACCTCCTGAGCTAAAGAAACACAGCAGCAACCTGCAGAGTTGCCAAACACCATCACGCTAATATTCTATGAGTCACACAGAAATTGTGCACCACTACCACCTTTGCTGGGACCACAGACAGATTCAGAAGACTCACTGTATTCAGAGAGGCAGTAGCTTCTGTTATACCCAAAAAAGCTTTCCAGACCTGATGAAGAATTTGCATAACCAAAAGCTTGTCTGCTCTTTCCAGCTCTATCAACAGATCTAAAAATATATTCATCCCCCTACAAACCTAGCAACTATGCACTCTTTGGATAGTTATTCCAGTTCATCGTGAGACTGGTAAGGTTCATTCCTCCCCATTGAAGTATTCTTGAATACAAATAATGACTGTATCTGATTTGCTTTAATTAAACCTGGAAAGGTTTCCCAAATTTTGAGGAATAACTAGCTTACTTTTCCTTCTAACTCACTGCCAAGTGCAAGGAGTTTTTAAAACAACAAAAACCTACAGAAAGATATACAGGAACAAGTGTCCTGCTGACATTTAATGGAAGAGGTGCAGCCTCTCAGGTTATCATTTAAACATATTTACAACGAACAGAATTACAATGCAGCTGTTTAACTTCCCTTTTCTCGTTATTTTACCTGTCAAGTCTCCAACGCCTGCTTGTAGCTTCACAAGGCTCCTCAACTTCATAGAAGTCAGTGCTCTGGTCTTCCACGCTGCTGGAGTTCTGCCATTCAGAGCAGAGATTTCTCCTAGCACCTACAGCAAAAGGCAAGTTCTCATACTCCGGTATTTCCTCATAGTGACGCACATTCTCATACTCTGGATCACAAGTGCTGGTTACAGAATTCAAAGGCATTTGGGACAAATTCTCTCCCAGAAGTCCATGTCTTTCAAAAGACTCCAGCCTTTGGTTACTTCGCATCTCAGGCTGACTTCTGTTTCTCTGCCTCTTCTTCTGTAATGCCGGACTACTTATTTCTACAGAATGTGCCTTGGCAGATTTAGCTTTCCTTTCACTGCCTACAGACCCTATATTACTGCTGTTATTTCCATACCCATTCCCATTGGAAAGGTTGGCAACAGCACTCTCCACTGACTGGCTGCCTTTAGACAGAAATTTTTGGAAGTCGCTTTTCTTTAAGCAAACCGACAGTTTCATGTTCAGAAGCTTTTTCAAACTATTTTTCTTGTGATGGTCTTTGCAGGGCTTGTCTGTCCTGTCCATGTCCATAGCAGAGAGAGACTTGGCCCTAGGCTTCGTCACAACAGTCAAGTGGCTGAAACTGGTGGCAGTTTTCAATGATTCAGAATTTCCTGAAAACGGAAGAATAGGATGAGGTAACTTCCAGATGGGTTTTTCAGAAGAACGTTTGGGTATGTCACAAGACGAAAGTGCATCCTGCTCCTTGGCTCGTGGATGTGCAAAGTGAGATCCTTCTAGAAGGCTGTTTGATTTGTCTTCACTGGAGGTGTAAGAACTTTTGTCCACAAGCTCTGCTGATGCAGCTTTTTTCAACAGGCCAGCAGCTGGAGGGCCATGCCTCTGTGGTTTCTTAGGAATAACTTTTGGGGAACTCTCATCCTTTATTTTAAGTTCTTTATTTTCCAAGTTTTGTGGGGAAACACGGAGGCTGTTGGCAGCAGGTGAATGCTGACTGCTTGCCAATTTGAGCTGCTTTGGCAAACTCATGGACAGGGGATCACACCTGACAAAGTCAGTCCTTCTGTCCACAGCATCTAGCATACTGGTGTCATCTGTTATCTCCTCCATGAAGTTATGGTCTGCATTTACAGAAGATTCTACATGTCTCCCCAAATCAGGACTTGCATGTGAAAACTGAGGCAAAAGATTTTGTGCAGCTGACTCTTTGACAGCAGGCTCCTTTACCTGAGACATTTTTTCTGCATTGCTTTGAGTTACCTCACATTTTTCAGGATGAAACACTTCTGCATTATTATTATAACAAACACTTTGACCAAGGACATTAATTCTTGCTGGCTTTTTTAAGCTTTGGTCCACAACACCATAAGACTCTTTCTCTGAATTAGATGGTTCCTTTGTTCCTTCTCCTGTGCTGTCTATGCCATCCTGACGGATTAGACATGCAGCACGTGGCTTTCTTGGCTTAGGGATAGGAAGCACTTTAGAGCTCAGGACTGAAGATATTTCAGGGAAGGCTTTATCAGCATCTGCTTTCATCCCTACTTCACCTGAAAACATCCTATTGCTACTTAAATTTTCATTCTCTAGAGTTTCCCTGTCCAATGGGGAAGAACAACTGTGACTATATTCAATCAAACTAGGACAAATTTCAGAGCTCTGAAACTCATCAGCAACAATCTTACCATCAGCGTTTTGTTGCTTCCCTTTAATTACCTCAGAAGACGACGAAGATTGTACAAGTTCCATAAACTCTATTTTAACATCATTCTTGGAACTGCTGCCATTCCCTTTGTCAAATTTGTCTGCATACCTGTGCCTCACGGGACTGCTGTTAGGAAACACACCATGAGTTAGGACATCCTTAAGTTTCTCTTCCAAAATGCTGGCTTTCAAAACCACCTGACTTCTACTTGCCAATTTTTCATTGTGACTATCCCCCAGAGACAGTGCATTTCTTTCACCAAGCTTGATGTTTTCTAAGGTGTCAAAGTGCTCAAGAATGATCTGAGTTTTACAGGTGTTCTCTCCATTTCCAAGTTTATGAAAGCATTCAAATTTGCAAGGTGACACAGGTAAAATATATGCTGTATTTCCAGTACTCCCTTCTGAGGTTTCATTTTTATAGTTCAAATGGTCTAGAGTTTGAGAAGAATCTTCCCTGTGCTCCTCAAAGCTTTTTGTGCTTTTTCGTGTAGACAGTGGAGGTTTAACTTCTGGGATGGAGGAGCTCTTGAGAACCTTTGGTTTGGGTGCAATGGCTGGCTTGGTTTTCCTTGCTGCTTGTATCCCACCAGAAAGTACAATATCAGGCTTCGGTGCGACAGGGGGAGGCGCTGCCTTGTGTCCTAGGACAAATTTTGGTTTGGGGGCCACCGGTGGCTTCTTAATTTCTAGGAAGGATGGAAAACAAAGACTTTAGTCACCACTGCCCAAAGAACAACTTCACCTGCAATGCAGTAGTATTAAAAGCTTTCTAACTTCTGTGATCTACAGGAACTCAGTGTGTGAATGAAGACATTTTTCTCTTAAAAGCAAGCCTTCCTTCCCTGCACCACTTCTTTACTAGCTGCCTTTCTTTGTTTTAATAGACACATCAAGGAGTGGTAGGGAAGTTTTCAAAGTCTTTTCATAAACAAACAGTTTAACATAATATTAGTACATGTACTCCCTCACATGCTAAAGTCTGATGCCAAGAAAAGCAGAGCAGATTTGCCTGGTTCTGCAGTTTTAACTGTAATACCATTTAAAAATGCTGCAAGTATGTTAAGTGCCACACATATAATAAACCACAAAGACAAAAGGACAGCCAGAATAGTGGCCAGGACAGTTCTGTCCCTTCCTCCACTACTTTGAGAAAAGTGTAACCTAAAATTCTTCATTCCCTTCCTCTCCTCTTCAGACAATACTGAGATGAATTACTGTACCAGTTGCAAAACTGGCGTATCACTACCAACAGTTCAGTTAGTCTGTGATATGAATTTAATGCAGTAATTTGTAGCAAGGCAGTACCTTTCTATTGTAAAACACTATTTCTGTGCCTTGTACAAAATTACTCTTCCCAACTTGTCTGAACTAGAAACAGTCACCACTATTCTGAATTATGACCCACTTGGCACAAGAAGATGACAAACCCTGGGGAGTGTGTATAGCACTCAGGAAAAGGAGCTCATGAGGAACTTGGAGATTGTGGAATTTTGATCCTGTTGTTAGAGTGGTTTTTTGTTGGCTTGTGTTGTGGCTGCTTTTTTTTAAAGTATGTCTGAAACATCTGAATATTTCAGGAGATTATTTACGACCAATTCATTTTCATATGCTGGAATATTTTCAGATTTCTAAGAGCGTTGAGCATTTTTTTGATATGTGCAAATTTATAAAGTAAACGAGTTTCTCGTGCTGTTTATGTATTACGTTTGTCTTTACTACCCCTATTTTGATCAATATTTTAATATACTTTCAGTAATTTATACACATGTTAAATAACACCCTCAAAAAAACACATTGGTTAACGTTTCACATGCAAATAGATAGGGTAGATCATTGATTTCTTGTTCCCTTTGAAATGTGGGTTTGGTGTTTGTGTTTTACCACCATTATTACTACAGATATGCACTGTATCTTAATCTCTAGCTTAGATTAGAATGAAGTTTCAAAGTTGAGGTTTGTTTTGTGGGGATTTGTTTGTTTGAAGGAAATCTAAATATGTAAAAAAAAAAAAAAAAAAAAAAAAAGGGGCAGATGCCCTCAGTTGCAACTATTTCCTAAAAAGCAAGCCACTGCTCTAAGCAGAGAGCCAGAAACAGTGAAACCATGTTTTTCTAGGACATTAATCACTAAATGGTACCCAGACTGCCTCTGACTGCCTCTACCCACACTTAGAATGCCTGTCCTTGCTCCCATTATCTTACTGAAGAGATAAACCTGTGATTGCAGAGTCTCTGATGTGTCTGATGGAAGAACCAATTTAAGACATTTTACAAGAGGGAATCCAGAATTTCTTTCCAAAGGTACAACTCCCTATAGCTACTGACAACAGTGACCCAAGTACCACTTACTGCCAAGGCTATCCCACCTTCTGCAACTCCTCTAAAGGCAGATTTCCCTCAGAGAGATGAATCAACAATTTGCTAGGAAAAAAATAAAATTAACTCTTTAGGTGGGTAACTACTGATCCTGAACAGCAAGAGAGAGCTGTACACTCACTTTCAGACAAGTCAACAGCTTATTCAATTGGAATAGGAAGTGATGGCAATAAAGGAGCATGTGTTCCACGGTAGAAAAACAAAGAAGGGATGCCCAGATTGTCATAGAACACAACACAGTAGTATACCTGGGCTATGTTCAGTAATATTTACCATGTTATTAAAGCTCCCTGGAAACAGGAGAGAGACAGGCTGCTTTGGAACCCTTCCTGATGCCCAAGTGAGAGAAACAGACTGACAAAGATACAGGAGATTAGACACTGGCCAGGTAAGCAATATCCTGTGGATCATTTTTCCCACACACAAACTGAAGTTCATAAACCTTGCAAGTTTCTCTCTCGACAGTGGGAGCGCCTAAGATTTTGGATACCACCAAACTAGATTACTCTGCAGGGCTTTTAACTAGTATTTATTAGGGAGGACACTCAGAATTTATGATGTGACACCATTACCTGAATATAAACTATCAAAAAATTCCATAGTTTTATTAAAACAAAACTATGAAAATGTAAAGAAAAGCAAAACAAACAGACCGGTCTGTAAGTCAGTGGAAGAAACCTGGATAATGAACAGAGCAGAAAAATTCACTTCTGATAATAAGTGCAATTCAACGTGATTTCTGAAGCCTACTAGAATTTTTTAAATTACTTCAATGTTAAAAAGCATTCAGACAGACAGAAGAGACCAGCAAATTGTGTGGGATAATAAAGACACCACTGTGTGCTTTAAACTGATTGCACATTACATCTAGAGTAGATATGGGTCAATGTATTAACAGGCACATTACAGTCTCGGTATCAATACAGATCTGCAGTCAAGTGCTCCATCAGAAAGGAATGTGATGAAGAGCCCTTTCAAACATAAATGTGATGTGAGAGGAAAGACTCCAAGAAGGGAATGCATACCAGTAGTTTTCCTCAAGAAAGTATCTTTAAGTTTCTGAAGAATACAAGCAGTGAACTACTTAGAAAAAAATTACAAGCTGACAAGGATGAAAGTATAGTAGATTGACATTAGAAATTGAGAATTAAACTTCAGTTGCTTATAAACTAATCCAATTCACTGTTGGATGAAAAACACAGTTCAACATAACAGTGCTCTAAAATGGACAATTTTCCATCCAGAATAGAAAAAAAATCTAAGTAGGAGGCAACTGTTATATATAAAGGTGTAAGGAATGACTGGAAGTCATATGAGAATGACTTTTTGCTAAACAGCAAGCAAAAGCAAGGTAAAAACCCAATAAATATAATCAAGGACATGTTATAGAGCAAATGCATGGGATATTTAGTTGTTTGGACAGTGGGCTTTTTCCTGGTGCCATATGGAACTAGCTATTCACTTAAGAACAGAGATGGTCAGTTATGCTTAGGAGAGAAAAAAATCGAAAACAGTTTGGAAATCATTGTACATAGTTATTTTATGAGAGCTCCATGCAGGTCTGAAGCTAAGCAGTAAATAATCTGCTAAGTATAAAAGATGAAGGGAGTGGAATATATTTCTGTACATAGCACCTACCAGACTGTTAGTGAAATGCAATGTCACCTTCCAGCAACCTCAGAAATAACTACAGAAGCATCCAAGGTCTAAAAATTATGCTTCAAATCCCAAGGAAGATCATCCTGGTTAATTTAACCAAGAATTTAAAAACTAAGATGGTAACAGAATATATACTTACACACATGTAAAAGGTTTTGGGTAACAGATGGCTCTCGAATCACAAAAAAAACCCCAAAACCAAAAAAAATCCACCTAACCCCTGATGAGATTCCATAGCTGACCACTGAGGTTTGACATGTTCAAATTAGAAACAAAGCTCTAAAATTCATATAAAAACTAAAGGATAAATAACTACAGAAATATCTCACGTAGTATTGTGGTGGAGCCACAAGCACTTACAGGCAACCTAAACTCACTTTCTGACATGTGTAGAATTTTCAGAGGGAACTTAGGACTGGACATGGTATTCTCCAGCCTGTCATACTCAGGAAATTAGAGAATCACTATGATTTCCCCACTCCCACTTCCAACCTTAAACCATTTCTCAAAGAGAATCCCTGCATATAGGGATTCCAGTAATAAATGCAAATCTGAGTAGAAATATGAAATTTGATTTGCATAAACAGATGAAATGTTTAGGAGCCAGAGAAACTGTCAAAGAGATATCCTCCAACCCGTTTGACTATGCAAAGGAAGAAATCCATAAATAAAGTGACTAGCAATACTGCCATCACCAACAGGAAATCTGCTGCTCATGCAGGAACAGCCAATACCATGCTCGGTGCTGAAGAAAAAAAAGTGCTTAAAAATACCAACACCTAACCCCCTTAGAAAAAGTAGATTTAAAAGGCCATTCTTTTTCTAACAACAAATTGCCATTAGCACCACCTGTGCAGATCAATGCACATGCTCTTTGCCTGACTTCGGGTCACAGCACAGAAACAGACATTTATCTCTCTGGTGAATTACGTCCTTCAGCGTGCCGAGGAAAAAGCAACACCCGTTCTCATCCTGCTGATCTTCTCTGTGACCAACACTTGTTATTGCCTGACTGGTAAGGGCTCCTGTTCTGTCTTTGGTTTGTTTCAGAGGAGGATGAGAACATCCTGAAACAACTTCTACTCTCAATCCTTTGACCTCAAAGTGCTGCCCATTTCTGTTCTTCAGATGATAGAATTTGACAACTGAGGACCTCACTTAAAAACACTTGTGTGTCTTCTATGCACTATCATGACAATGAAGAGAAAAGCCAATAAGATAATGCAATCTTGAGGATTATTATTACTCAGCTTTAAATCCTTCTCAAAATCTTATCTCTTGTTCTCTTCTCTGCCCTACATAACAACAAGGAGAAACAATGATATATGAAGGTGAACTGAGGCAAAAAAATCAAACGGAACTACCTCTTCTGCAATAAACCCTACTGTTGCTAAAGGAGTGTTTTTCCCAGGTAATTTTTATGCCAATACCTTTGAGATCATGCTAACAAACTTTCATATTTAGGAACAACAAAAGAACAGGAACAAGTCATGTTAATTTGTATCTGTCCATGAAAAGAGGACAAATGGTTCTAGGCACTATCAAGGTGATATAACTTGATATTCCTTTGCTTACAATGTTTCACATGAACAGAAGCTCCCCTCATGGTATTCAGGATGCCCCATGGGACTATCTCAAGTCACCTGGGCAAGATCCTGCAGCCTACCCTAATGTCCCTTCTGAACCACAAAACAGTAGGAAGAAAGCAAAACAATAAATCAGTGTGGCATCAGATTTTGACAGCAACTCAGCCTAAGCTTAAGAAAAGGGTACACAATCAAATTGCTACAGGGTAAGCAAAGGTGTGAATTTAACAAATCAGCTACTTTATAGAAGCTGGTCATATGAATACTCCTATCTTACCACACAATACATGTGGCAGTTTATTCCTTTGCACCTGTAAGGTTACAGATATTTCACATACTACTTGACAAATCTATTTCACACACACTAGGAAAAGAAAAGGGCTTCAAACAGTTACCACGCAGCAGCTGGCCTAGAGCAAACATATGCATTGGCTTTCTTGTGGCACCTTGTTTACATGTGCACACTGTATTCTCAGATACAGCAAATCTGTAAGCTACATATGAAAATAATGCAATGCCTGTAGGGTACCTACCAAGAGATCAATGTGCTGCTTCTTCTCACGTGAAGGAAGAGCTTGCTCCAACAGCCAATTTGCTGCTCCTGAGACTATTTTGGGCACAAACCACTACAACTCAGAGTCTCAAAACAAGAAAGCCAATCTGGCTTTTAATGAACATGTAGGGAGAAAGATAATTACTGCTATGTTTGGGATATGCTGAGAGATTATTGCACTGGCACTCAATACACTGCAGAAAGAAACAGATAAAGTATTCTAAAACTCCTGTTCTCCAGCAGCCTAAATTTTGAAGACTCATTACAAGGCTTTTCAGGTCAATTACTTTGTTTTCAGTTACAAAAAGAAAGTTTCATTAGGTAAACACCTCAAAAAAGTATTGTGAGATCATTAATTTATTTCCTGCAAATGTTTATTTTCTCATTATGGAGAGGCTCTGATTTTCTCAGGTGCCACAATGCTCAAAAGAAACAAAAAAAAAGGACTGAGTCATAACATCCCGGAAGATAACACATGTAGTTTTTTAAGTACAAGGGAAAACTAGTGGTTTCCAAGCCACTAGTTTTAGAAAACATCCTAATTGAACTGCAAAAGGAAAACATCCATTTCAAAATCTTAGGCTGTTCACTGACTTATTGAGATAAAACAGGAAAGTTAGGGATAACTTCCGAGCAAGGACAAGAGATGAATAAACAACCTTTTAAGATCACATGCAGAGACAGAGCTGAGTAACTCTAATGAGACTTGACACATTCGAGGGTTAAAGGGACATTAAACGCTGCAGGCCTCATTTTTTTTTTCAATCCTTGAAAGCAATGAAGTTTGATCGGAAAAGTCATGTTGATTTTGTTTATTCTGTTCCTGCTATGTTTTTTCCATTTGAACTACATTTCTGACATAAAAATACATTTTTCTCATTGTTGTTGTCAAATCCAATTTCAAGCCTAAGCTATACATTGTGCCCACGTTAAACAAGCTCTATAGATTCACATATAAGGACTGTTTCTTCAGCAAGAAATAATAAATGTCAAACTCATAACTCTGAGCTTTTGTTTTTTCCTTTTAAAGGCAAAGCACATACTTGAAACCAGCATATACTTTCAGGCAGAAAACGAGTAAATGGACATTCATTGGCATACGTACGTAGTGTGTATATAAATATATCTTGTGCAGTGCATGAGAAAGCAATGGCAGGAGTGTAGCTGCAAGTGAAGACTGAAACCAAATGTATGGCTTGATCACTACAAAGAGATAACCTTCAAATTATATAGAAGTATTTTTAAAAAGTGCTATAGTTCCTTAGCTGCAACAATTCCAGACTTACATATATATTTTAAAACACGTGAGCAACAGCAGTGGCAGAACTCCATCATGGAGTTATGTTCAGTTCTGGACTGAGATGTAACTGAAACAATTCTGTAGAGGAAATAGAAGAGATACACAGCAAGGCATTGAATATGCACTGCATTATTTAGAAAGGCAGAAGGTAAACTGGAGCAAGGTTAAGGCTGGGTTATCAATCTCAGACCTTTTGGAAGTTCTGCCTTTGGGAAGAAGCCGTGTTTGAGGTTTCTCCCCATACCACAATCCCCTCAAACAGCACAGTATTTCTTAGAGAAAGACCTGCCTATCAAGCATACACCTGCAAATGCTACTTTTAAAAAATTAAAGCAATACAGATGATGGTGTATCATGTTGCTTTGTCCTAAAGGTACATTAAAAGAAGACCCAAGAGAGGCACTTAGGCCCATCAAGTCAAACTGAAGGAAAGATTTCTAGCACTTCAAGTTCCACCTGAAGCCTTCACAGACAATAACATTTTTACAGAAATGCTGTATTACCAACCAGTTTTCAGAAAACTGGCTTACACAGCACAAACGAGAGTAAGAACTGAATTCACAATTGAATAATTTCAATGAAGGAAATAGATTCTGTAGATCAAAATTCAAATACAGGAGTTGTTAAGTTTTTATATGAGCAACAGCTTTATAAAGAATGCCTATATATCACAGGCACAAAGTTCTGCAGCATTAACAAGAGAGGGATATTAAACCTTCAGAACTGTCTTGTGGCAGTCTTCAGCCTTTTCGTACCCTGCCTAGGAACTCCTTCACTGAAATGTCAAAAGCTGTCATGATGCTGTCAGCAGGATCATCAATCTCTAATCTCGTTTCACCTGTTCCCATGTATTTTATCTTCACATAACACATCACACACAAAATACTCTTCATCCCCTCTTAAATACCCCTCATCTTCCCTCTTTCTGCCCCAGTACTCTTTATGCCTCACTCTTGAAAAACTTGCTGAAATTTAGATTTGCCATTAAACTGTCCCACTTTCTCTTCTGATATTCCTCAGTATCCCTTTTACCTTTTGCTTACTTTGTTCACCAGAACCCCTTTGTCCTCACCTTCCCCATAAACACCCCCACAATGTACACTTAAAACTGATTTAGTCACACCACCTAAGATCTAAAAGTCCTGAAATCACTGTATCGTACTGAAAATCTACCCAACTTTCTGAAACTTAGTACCGTATCAAATTTTAACAGCCCAGCTCTTGAGCACCCCCTAACACTTATGTGCACAGCTGTTTAACTCTTAAAAGATCAGCGTGAACTGCACAATCAGCGGCACTACTGAAAACGGGAACATACAATGCAGCTGGTTAAGCAGAGATAACCTGCTTTATTACATGCTTTTCAAAATCTTAACAAAATTAGTTCTGCCAAACATATTAAAAATGGAAACGTTTTAAACGAAGCAGAAAGATGCATTAAATCGCTTTTCATTTTCCAGTAAATTCTGGTTAGATATGAGGGCTCGGATAACTTAATTAACGCTGGAGTCAGTAACAAGTTGACATACCTGAGAGGCAAACACTGAGAACTGGGTTGATATTTTTGCTTGATAACTGTGTATTGCTTTTTCTTTAGAACACCCACCACCACCCCATTCCTTACAGGAAGCACTTTGCTGCTTCCCGTGTAACCCTACAATTAGCCGTGTTTCCATCCAATACATCATAATTTACACGACATGTTTTCAGTGCAGAAACGACTCCTGTTCTCGTCTTCCACTATTCTAACAGATGTCTGAACAAAAGCGCTAAGTTAGCACACAACCGTGCAAGCTGATGTAAATGGGAGCAATTCCCTTAAACACGGGGTGCTCTTGTTCTGAACCAAGAATTTGCCTTGGAGCTCTTTTAGTCATTAAATTGGCAGCGGTCAAGAAACGGGGGGAAAAGGTAAGGAAAGCACTGAAGTAGGCCAGTTCCAACCCGCAGCTGGAAAGGCCAGAAGCGAACGCTTTCCAGCACCCCCGTGGGGCTCCTGCGCGCAAGACCCCGGCCAAGGCAGGTACATCCCCGAAGCAAAGCCGCAGCTGACAAACTCTCGCAGCTCCGCGGAGTCAGACGGAGCGACAGCCCCAGCCCCGGTGCCGGCTCTCCTGCCAGAGCCCGGCCCCCCGCAGGTTTGCCCCGCCGAGAGCTCAGCCCGGCCGCAGGGACCCGCTCGGGACACGCGGGGCGGCGAGCGCGGAGCCGGCTCAGCCCGCGCAGCCCCAGCCCCGGGCAGGACGCACCCGCACGGCCCCGCGGCCGAACGTGCAGCGGACCCCGGGGAGGGCTGTGCCCCGAGGAGGGCTGTTCCCCGAGCCGGGTGCGCCCCTCACCTCTCCGCTCCCCGCCCGCCTCCCGTGCTGCCCCCGGAGCGAGCCGAGGGCGCAGCCGGGACAGGGAGCGCGCCGGGGGCTCCGGCTCCCGTCCGGCGGCGGGAGCCCCTCACCCCCGCGTCCCCGCGGCCGCGGGGCGAGCGAGGCGAGGCTGTCCGGCCGCGGGGGCACGCGGACTCGCCGCCTGCCGCCGGCTGGGCGGAAACCGCCGCTCCCCAAAGTTTCCCCGGGCACTCACCGGCGGAGCTCATGGTGCTCCCCAGGCGCGCAGCCGCGCTTCCCCTCGTCCCTTACGCCACGGCCCCTCTGAGGGCCGAGGAGAAGGAGCCCATTGTTCCCCCGCGCCGCCACCCAGCCGGAGGAGCAGCCGGAGCAGGAGCAGCTCCCCCCGCCCGCCGCCGCCGCATCCCACCCCGCGGCCGCGGCACACGGAGCGCCCTCAGACGCCGCCCGCCGGCGCCCCCTACTGGCCAGCCCTGCCGGGCCGTCTCCCCTCCTCGCCCCCGCTGCCCGGCTGAGCGGGGCCGGGCGATCCTTTGTGCGGCGGTGCCGCGCTGGCCGGCCCCGCTGCGGGGCGGCCGCGGTGGGAGGTGTGGCGAGGCCCGTGACGGCGGGGGTGCCCCGAGAGCCGCCCGTGAGCGCTGCTCGGGCTCCGGAGCGGCGCCCGCTCAGCCGGGCTGGACTGCGGGGTCAGCGCAGAGCGAGTAAACAGCTAAAAAATTCTGCTTCTGAGTCGGTGTCACTCGCGTGAAAGGTGTCCTTCCGCAACTGTGCGGCCAGCACTGAAACCGCTTCGTCTCCGTAGTGTTTGTGTTATTACAGGATTTGCATAAACCCTGTCTGGTTATACCACCTCTTGTTAGAGCTACAATATCATCTTGGCCTTGTTGAAATAACAGTGGCTAAATATATCAGCTGTTGCGGTTTGGTAACAAAATCTTTTCTGTTTGCAGCAGGTCACTGTAATAGTATCTTAATGGAGGGCGCACCTGGTGTTGCAGGTGTACAAAGCGGTTATAGAGAAAGGCTTTCTTTAAAATTAGTTATTATTTTAATAGAAATAAGGTTTCTCCTTCAACCAGGATGCAAAACATCCCTTACATAAGCAGTTATTGTTTTCTCAGCTGTGTAAGCAGTATGTCTTTAGTCTTTGGTCCATACCACAAAGTTTTGTGTTCATCCACAACCAACCTTGGATCCTAATGATAAGGTTTATTGTTTATGTTGCTGATACATTAAATTGCTTCCTTTCATACTATAAATCTGTGGTGAGAATTTATTTCACAAGTATAATGCCTGCCCTCTGCATTTCTATCTTCAGTAAAAGTGGTTTTGTTTTACGGTTTCACAGTTCTCCAGTTCATGCAGCAATTACCATTTTGATTGGAAAATTTCTGCTGTATAGAAAGCAAAAGACCTCCTTGCATATGCTCTTCATTATTATCCTTGTGTCTTGGGAAAGGACTTCCATCACTAATAAAGGCTCTTGGATATATTTGCTGTACCAAGTGTGTGTGTGTATCTCCATACACACTTCCGGTACACTGAGTGACACAGATCTGTCATATGTTATGGTACATCGTAATAAAATCAGAAAAGAAACAGCAGGACAAATACAGGCTGTTTGGGTTGGCTGATTGGCTGGACTACAAAACTGGGTAGGCTGCCAACTCATAAAAATGGGTACTGTGAAATACACACCAAAATTATCTTCAGGAGTACTCAGCAGGGTTCATGCTATTCTAAAATTAAGGCTCCACAGAGAATTATGAGCCTACTTCACACACATGAGCCAGAGATGGGAATTGGCAAGGAGCCAAAAAGTACTGGGGTAGTTAATGCTACAACATATTTGTGTTTTTGTTTTCTTGGGCCCCTACCACTCCCCCTTAATTATTTGCCATTTCTGGTAAACAACTACATTTTTTTCTGCACCTCAGTAGGTCACTTCCCATGTTCTTCAGCAATCACTGTTGCAAGAAGGCTTTTAGCTTTTAGCATTTAGACCTTAGTTGCTGTGAACAGCTGCTTTCTCTGTGCATAAGGAGCTCCTTTCAGCAAGATACCAATGCATGTTATAAGGGGTGGTGGTGTGCTAACAAAAATGTCATCGGGAAAGAAGTGGTCTTTCATGTGCCTCACACCCAAAAGGATGAGGGGAAGCAAATGGGGTCTACTTCATGTGTTCCATATGATGGTTATGCCCAGGTTATTTTTTGCATGTCTTTTTGGATCCCTGAAGACATCAATAACAGGTGTCCACATTAAAAATTTTGCAGCATCAAACAATTGATGGCCTGCTGATAACTATTTCTGAGCTTCCAATAATTTTTCTCATTATCCAAGTATCTTTTACATTAATTTATCTTTGAAGGCAAAGAAGCACAAACATCACATTCCTGCTGTGGGAGAGCAGTGTTTTCCATCAAGTTCAAATGCCACTGCAGATCATCAGGATTGAACAATAGTGAATGATGGGCAGTTACTCTGTCCACTAAATGCTGCCATATTCTGTCCAATTTATAAATTAATTCCTGCAGCAGCCAGCAATTTTTATTCACTGACTCAACAGTCCCAGCACTTCAGTTCTTGCATTTGTTACAAGCAGTTGCTGTTCTAATTAAAATACTGCAAACACAGTGGGGAGGGACAGAACTCAAGAAACAGAGAGGTGCCCCTGATATGTTGGGCCTGGGCTTGTCTAGCCAGCAGCATGACAAATTAAAAACCGTGGCAGTGTCGAGCAGATTGTACTAAACAATCCATAAACAATGGAGGAACAATAAAGTATGTTCTTTATTAGTGTCTATCTGAATTTATTAAGGGACGTCATAAGATAACGGATTGGTGTTAAGTTGCTTAAGATGAGTTTTTATACAAAACCTGGAAAACCATCATGCTGCAGTTACAGTGTATCTTGGAATCCTTGGAAAATTTCAGCGTTTTTTGTATTTGTATGAGACTGGAATTGTGTTAGGCTTTTTTATTGTTGTGTGGACAATGTGATCTCTGTCTTGTTTTATTTTTATTTTTTTAATGTATAAATTAAAGAAGCTTCTTGTTCATACTAGCTAAATTTCTGCATCATTATGCCAGTGGAGGGACTGTGTCAGGACTTTGATGATTTATAACTGCCACCTAATTTCTGACTGGAAATTTATTCATGGCCACTTCATACCTACTTGCACATCAGCTAATATTTTCTGTTATCTTATATAGTTATCTGTCTCTAGAATTTACAGAATCACAGAAACGTTTAGGTTGGAAAAGACCTCTGAGATCAAGTCCAACCTTTGACTGACCACCACCTTATCAGCTAGGACTATGGGCCAGTTGTTTCTTGAACACCTCCAGGGATAGTGACTCCACCAGCTACCTGGGCAGCAGTGCTTAAGTCCTCTTTCTGTTAAGGACTTTCTCCTGATGTCCAGCCTGAACTTCCCCTGGTGTAGCTTGAGGCTGTGCCCTCTTGTCCTGGTGCTGGTTGCCTGGGAGTAGAGTTTGACTCAGATATAATATGACAGGGTAACCACTCGTAAGTGTCCTTGATTTTACCAACAACTTCCAGAGTTTGTTTTTATTAGTCCCTCTGTGTAAGAGCTTGCTGTTGTCTGTTTTTAAATTGCATGCCAGTATCAATACCCACTTAAGGTCTTCCCGTTCTTTTTCTATTATGTTTCAATCCTTTTCTGCATATATTATGCTACTTGGTCTTATCAGGAAATGTCATTAGCAAGGTTTTTGATATAAGTTTAATTATGGCAAATATCAAAGCATTTAAAAATGCAAAAGCTTTGACCAAAGACTCATTCTTTATGGTCTCCATTAGTAACCTTCTGATCCAATGGCTTTCCAGTCAGTGTAGACCACTGTTATCTCTGCCATCAACATATTTGGTTCCTTTCCAATCTTTTTTATCCTAACTGATATGGCACAGTATCAAAAGTCCATAACCATACAGCATAGTGTAAAAAGTTGACATAAACTTCCTGCATTTTCTTTATCTGTAAAAATTAGCTGTCTTATCGAAAAAAGATGTCAACCTACCTCTGGTGAACCAACATGATATCTTCTTTGATGATCATTTGTTTTCTTCTTTGTCTTTGAATTTTGCAAGAAAGAATAATTATTCTCAGTAGCATGCTGGCTTTTGATCAAATTCATAGATGTGACATATTCTTGATTGCTTTTTCTCCTTTTAAATATAGGCACTATGCTTGGATTTTTTCTGCTTTTGAGTTTATAGATTTATTAAAAATCCTTTCTGTTGCATCTTTTATCTCCTGTGCCCATTCTTTCAGAACACTGGGATGAAGGTGATCCAAATACTGCATTTTCAGCTTCCAGTTTCTGTTTTCAGCTGTGTAATTTGTCCTATATTTTAATGAGTTTGTGCAAGCTTGTTTTTTTAACCTTTGGATAGATATTCAAGCTGTGCTCGCAGAATCCTAGAATGTTTGAGATTGAAAGGGACCTCTGGAGGTCATCTGGTCTACCTTGCTCAAGTAGGGTCATGTAGTATCAGTGGCCCAGGGCCGTGGTCAGATGGTCATCTTCAAGGATGGAGAGAGATCTCACAGTCTCTCTGGGCAACTGGTGCCAATACTCAGTCACTCTCTAACCAGAAAAGTTTCTTCATATTCAAAGGGGACCTCTTGTGTTTCAGTTTGTGCGCATTGCCTCTGGTCCTGTTACCGGGCACCACTGAAGTGCCCATTTCTCTCCTCTTTGCACTCTTTCTTTGGATATGAGACCCACCCTGAGGTTTCTCCAGGTTCAACAGTCCCAGCTCTCGCAGGCTCGCCTCATGTGTGAGATGCTCCTTCCTTCAGTTTCATCCAGACCATTGCTGAAATCCCAGAAAGTGATCCTTACTGTGTCAGAGCAGTTCTGGTAGAGGGGTTGTAGGTGGCTTTTGTTATTTTTTGTTTTAATTCTGTGTATTTAGGAGAAAGTAACTCAGAGTGCACAAATATATAATTTGACACATGCAATATCAAACTGCCACCACCTTAGATTTTTTAAGGGCTTTTGCATATGTAGTGTTTGAAATACAAGGCTTTATATCAGAATTATGTACATGTACAATTGTGCAATACTGAATTAATTTCATTGGCATAAAATCTCCATTTTAAAATTTTTTAATTAGGAAATATTTTGTCACTTGAGACATTGTTTTAATTAATTCATGAGTCTTGTGCCATTCCTACAACCAGTTCTGTCCATATTATTTACTTAATATTGCTATTCATTAGCTATTTCAGTACTAGTAGAAAACATGTTAAAGAATCGCTGTCTGTGTGTCATGATGGTTGTATCACTGTGGAATCTAATGTTTTATTCTAGATCTGGAGGTTCTGATCATTACTGTAACTCCAGACTTTTAAATTTAGGATTGTTTGGCCCAGTAGAAGTCCCAGATCGAACAATACCGTACTGCTTATGTAGGCATCAAACCAAGATGAGGGGCACGGAGGATGCATGTAATGTTCTGATCCACAGATTTCTGTAAGATTGGAAAGAGTTCCTAGGAAGAAGCACCACCATTTCCCAGCATGATACATTGTATACAGAGCAGCCTTTAGCTGATGTGTTCTCTATATGCAATAGTAAAACATGTCTAAAATATGATATTTCTTAGAATATTGGTGCATCCCTAAATGCTGAAATCCTTATCTGAGCCCTTGCAAACCATCTGTTTAAAAGGTTGAGCTTTTATCAAAACACTCAGTCACATGTTTTCACAAATGCTTTTTTCACCTAAATAAACTGTTCTAAAATAATTTTGTTTAAAAAATTAAACCAAAAATAAATGAAAGCCCCAGGGAATCTAACTTCAGAAACTTCTTGTTGTGATGAGAATTTTAAGTCACTTTCATTAAAAAACCTGAAAACTTTAGGACTTGCAAAATAGTGGGGTTTTTTTGTCAAGCATCAGACTTGTAACGCTGTATTCTAAAAAATAATGTCTCAAACACACATTAGGAAAAAGAAGCTGAAAACCAGCATTCACGTGCTTTCAACGGTACTGTCAGTAATGCTCTCTTAGTAGGATTTTTCTCACTGAATATTGGGTGAACTAGAGATGTAGTACTCTTATTTTTTTACATATGCATTCATATAAAGCTAGTTCTAAATACACGGTCTGTCAAAGCCACAGTTCACTTGTCATTCTAATGAGCTGGGTTTGGGACTGTGCTTTGTCTGCCTGAAGTGTGGGCTGTTGGCAGAAGACGTGTTTGGGCTTCACTCCTCTTTTGCAGTTTATTCCCATCCTCTTCTTTATGCTGGCACCTGGATTTGTGGGTGATGCTGCACAATAGCTCAGGAGACTGATTAGACAAACTGACTTGCCTAAGGAAAAAAAAATCCATCCTAGTTTTTTTCCTATCAGATTATTTCCTTGTTCCATGTCACCACTCGGCTGCATAAATTAGAACATCAGTGTTCTAAAGTGGTACTCACTGGCAATGGCAGGTGACAGTGACCATGTGAAAGCAGCCTGGGGAGATGGCTGTGCTGAGGATTGCAGTGGACTGTACCAGCACTTGGGCTGGTGACCGATGGGCTGTTTCAGATATTTTACTTCTCAGCGGTTTGCTCAGTTGAAGGGGAGGACAGACTGTGCTCCTTTTCATCACATGACTGGGAGCAGGTGATACCACAGAGAAAACAAAGTAAAGTGCAAGCTTAAAACTATGTAAAGAACAGTCTGGTTGTTGCAGAGGCCAAGTCAACTCATCAAGCATTTCTGGATATCAGAAGAGATAGATTAAAGTGTTACATGTACCATATAGTGTGTAAACCTATATTGCTGTTACTATTTTTAATAGAAAATTTTAAGATGAAAGTACATGATAATTCAGAGTAAATTTTGAGGTCTATTTTTTAATCCTCCTCTGTATTAGTTGCTCTGGAGTCATGCACAGAGGGTTAATACTGCAGTACTTCTCTTACAGCTTCAAGTCATGAATCAACTTTCTTGAGACACTGGAGTAGAAAGAATTGCTCAGTACAGTTTTCTTTTAATCTTCATAATGTGACTGTCTTTTGTTTCTTGAATGCCTTTCTCTTCAGCAAAGATGTTTGCACAGTGTGTTGTGCCTGCTGCTCTCTGTAAGAGAGCTGCAGCCACATGTCATTAGGAGTAAGAATTGACATGATCTGTAGTAGATAAGTTGATTATTTGGAGCTAATGTTATAAAGAGGTTTCAAAAATGTATCAGAAATATTTCACTAGTTTACTAGTCAGATGCATTAGTTTAATTAATTAGTTTAATTAAGTTTAATTAGTTTAATTAATTGAGTTTTGAATGTAAATGAAGGAGTAAATCTGTGAGTTAGTGACTAGTATAAAGCAAAGCAGCCTTGCTGTATCATCAGCCTAGTCTGATGAGTGACTTCCCACCCAAAACTGCAGGTGCAGAGTTGGCTGGCTTGTTACCTTGTCGTTCAGGGAAAGTAATGTTTACCACTTTTACTTGCAGGTTTTCCAGTATTTTTTATCACTGTCAGCAAGGACCTGCTCAGCTTTTCACCTGCTTTTTGAATAGGTAAACAGTGCAGAGCTCGCAGTGAATTTCAGTGCTTTGTCTAGTATGCAATGTTTTTTTTTCTAATGCTTTTCCAGGATGGCAGTAATGTGCATCCACCTGCTGTACAATGCAAAGGAAAGAGAATTCCCGTGTCAGAGATACAGTGATACAGAAATATACACAGGCTGTAAGACTTCCCAAACTCTTGAGGACACATGAGTCTATGCAAAATAGGTACATATATCATGGAATCACACAATATGCTGAGTTGGAAGGGACCCAGCTGGGTTATCGAGCCCAACTCCAGGCCCCATGCAGGACACCCCAATAATCACATCATGGTCCTGAGAGCATTTTCCAAATGCTTCCTGAACTCAGGCCTGATGCCATGGCCCGCTTCCTAAGAAGCCTGCTCCAGTACCCAGCCACCCCCAAGGTGAAAAATTCTCTCCTGAAATCCAACCCAAACTTCTCCTGACCCAGCCCCATGCCACCCCCCAACACCGAGTTCTGACACTGGCCAAGATATTGTGCATCAAAAAATATATGGGAACAGTAACAGATGAATAGCTTTAAAGTAGTTCTCAGAGCCTACTTGTAAAGCAGATGATACAGTAGTGCTGGAGAAACCAAGGTCTGTGCTGCTGTGGCAGTGAGAGCAGAATAGGAAATCTAAATGCCTCTTTGGCTGCCTTGAAGTCATTGTCTCATACTAGCCGTGTCAGCAGCGCCTGGCTCTTTGTCAGTCGGGCTCAGGAGGAGGTGGTTACCAGCCAGCAGAATATGACCAAGGCTTTTAAACACCATTGCTTGGAAAGTCTTATTAATGGCTGAATATGAGATCAATGTGCAATAATTCTTTCAAGCAGCATCTTTTTAAAAGCCTTTAGCAATCTGTCATCTTCATCTCCCTCCTCCCAGTTAGAAAGCCACATTAGTCAGGAGAAATCGCATGATCCTGGGAAGTTTCAAACTGCATCCGCTGATGCTGTGAGGAAAATGCCTCTGTGCAGGGACACAGGTGCAGTTACACTGACAGCTTCTTCTCATCCTCATCTCGGATCATCCTGGAGGGACAAGCAGAAAGAAACGGGGAGGTGGGCGACATTCTGTCAGGTGCATGGCAGCAGTACCAAAGAGAAAAATGGAATACGCTCTTCCAGGAGACAAAGATCGCGCTGTCTGTGAGTGTTAGCTCAACTTTTTCAGATCTGTTTTGAGAGAGAGGAAGATTTCAATACTGGTAATTTGTTCTGAGTTTAGTCACCTGTTCAGCGTACCTTAGCCATTGCTGTCATTCTGGTAGAAATGTTTAATCTTTTGGGGTTTTAAACTGATAGTTCATAATTGTAGTTATTTTGGAGGTGGCTTAAGCTTCCATAGTATTTTTGACATAGTGGAAACCTCAGCTTTGAACAACATCCATATTTTAAGAGGAGATCTTTAAGCCTTTGTTCAATGTCATTAAATACTACTTATAAGGTTAATCTGCTTAATTAGCTACTAAGTGGCAAATTGTGTCGTAGTAAAGAATGTGGGTGAGGGAAGCCTGTGTCTTTATTGGAGAAATCCTGAGTCATTTACTTCATGATGCATCAGCAAAAATAATTGGGTGTGGTTTTGATTTTCAGCTGCTATTGTAACAAGGCTATAAAAGCTAAGAGTGGCTTAGTCTCTGATATGTGCTTGCAAAGGTTTTGTTTTCTCAGAATACACACAAAATGCCTCAAATATTTAAGTGTGGTATCTGTGCTTGCAAGGCTGTAATAGATGTAAGTATTTGAGTATTTATCTATCAAAAGCAAACTGTTTTCTGAGACTAGGGAATTTTCTGTTAATACAACCTTTCCATCACATAGTAGTAGGCAATGCTATGTTTGATTATATTTTCATGTATGCCTTAATTTTTTTTTATTTTATTTTTACTGTCTTATAATTGCAGACACAATGCTTAGTCTTCAGTTTATATGATTTTTCCTAACCCAGGTCAGTGCTCTATGAAAATAAGCATTGGGGAACTGTTAAAGACCCACAGTAATTTAGTGGACTGTTCTTTAATCCTGCAAAATATATCTTGGGTTTAGAATGAGTCTCAAACACTTTCAGCAATGAAAAAAGGAGTTCTAATTAAACATGTGTTTGTGAGTGAAATAATTTTTAGCAGTATGGATCTAAAATAAATATGCTCATGCAGTTGTGAATGAAGAGGAAAGGATTTTCTTTCTTGATTCTGTTAACAGGAGCTTAGATAAACCTATGCTGTACTGTAAATAGTTACAATTGAATGACTTTGCAGTATTACTACAGCGAATTAGAAAAGTCCTGAAAAGATAAGTGGGTTTTTTGTTGGTCTCTGCTGAGTCTGTAGAAAACTCTGATTCTTCAAACTTTGAAAAACCATGTTCCTACTCAGTACATCAGCTGTTTCTATCTCGCTTCACTTGTTAACAAGGTTTTTAATATATAATCTGTGTAAAGTACACCAAAGAAGAATGGCTTTTAGTCTTCTCTCTGTTCTGGAACTGTTCCATTTCCAGCACTCATTTTGGACACTTAACATAATTTTTAAAAATGCACTGGCCATAAATGTAATCCCTATCTCCTGTGTCTCAGAAAGTGACTTATAAGAAGCAGTAGCAGCTTGGAGGAAGCTTTTGAAATAAACACAGCATATTGCTGAAAAACCTTGTTTTGGTATCAATTACTTTAGATAATATTTCCTACCAGTAACTGATAGTATGATGGTAACATAATAATAAGCTTAATTATTTTTTAAAATTTCCTTTCTACTTTTTACATTATTCATTACCATGTCATTCTGCCAAAGACAACTAGAAATAAATAAACAAACCTGACTGTCAAAAGGGAGTAATACTAATGGTTCTAGTTATTATCTAAGTTGAGAGTGGTTAAAAGTAAAAATTCAGAAGTACTTGTAATAGATTCCTCTAGAATAATATGCTGTATTAATAGGAGGTTGAGATTTTGTATTTAAAATTCCCTCTTTGTGCCATCCACCGAAACAAACTTGCTGTTCCTTTACCTTACATTCTAATGTAAAAGCTTTTTCACTGGTCTAATTATTTTTTTAAATTACCACCTATTACTGCTTGCAAGGATAAACTTTCTGGTGTATCCTGAATTTCTTGAAATAAAAGTGTAGCATTTACATCACATGCAGAAATGTAAAAGCTGTTGTGCTTTTTTTTCCTTTTTAGTGTTGGACTGTTGTAAGAAGGAATGTATGAATTCTGGGCAAAAAAGTTGTGAGGAAACAAGGCAGAGGCCTCCTATTTTCCCCAACCAAGAAGTGTATTTTTTGATATTATCATGATATTTGCAGGTGAAAGCAGCTGAGCTGACAGTGCTGATGAGCAACAGCAGGAGTTGAAACTGAGGAACTTTTCTCACATTTAGAAGTGCATGTTCAATAATATGTGCAGGTCTGCAGTCTTGTTTATGGAAAAGAAGGCTTTTAGGAGTGAGAGGTTTGGGTAAGGATCTAAGCTAAAAACTTAGAGCTATAATTTGTGATACGTAAGACACATTATGAGATTTAATTATTGCTTTTAGAGCTTTGTGAGGATGAAACATGCTTTGTAAGCATTAAGTGTAGTATTTCTGTCTCTTGTACTGAAACACAGTATACAAAATAGGATATTTTAATGGTATCACATTGCAATTGTGTAGTAGAATAATTAATAATTTTCTGATTCCTTGATAATATTGGAAATTCTGTATGAATGGCCACACATAAATCTACCCTTCGACTTTTAAAAATTGGTTTAATGGATTTTCTAGACATTACTTACATGTCATGGGAGATATTATCTCTAGATTGGTGGAGACATCCTCCATTTTTTCCTCTTTTGATCATAGGCAACCATGAGTTATACAGACCACACAGCTCTGCAAGTGACAGGCTAGTAGGAAATACAATAAATAAATAAATAGTGTAGGTTTATGTTAGCATAGACTAATGTATGTATGCCATCTGTAATATTTCTAATAGGAGTGTAATCTTCAGATTTTTCTAAGTAAAGTGTGAAGCTGCTTGTGCTACACAAGAGATCTCACTCTTAATGATGATTTTTCTGATTAGTTTGTTAAGGTTCCTAATAATCTAATTTCAGAAGGGCCTCAGCCCAATTCTTTATTCATTGCTTTCTTTACCCACATCTTGCATCCTTCTCATGGATTCAGAAAGGAGAACAATGGTGGTTTTACTTACATAAGGAATTTTAGTCACAGCATAGTTCTTGGTCATTGAAGTTTATAAAAAATACAGGGTTCTTCCAATATGCAAGTAAGTTCTGCTAATAATATTTTAGAAATAATGGAATAGACAAAGCCTGTGGAGCCAAAGAAATCTGTTAGAGGAAGATTTTGTAGCCTGAGTACTTTCTGAGAAGCTGAAAGAGAAGACCCAACTGAAAGATAAGACCCATTATCTAAGTAAAGGAATAACATTCACATTAAATTTTAATTAATTTTGATTTCCTAAGCAAATAGTCAGAAAACTGATTTCCAGTTCTGAAGAGGGATAAAAATGTGTAAATTTACCCATTACGAGACCATGTAAAAAGCCTTCTAAGACTTAGTCAGAAGGGATTTTTCTAAAACTAGTAGGGTGCCCATATTCTACCTTAATTACAAGAACAAATAAAATTATTCTTCCTAACTAGGGGCTGAAGTATGAAATTTCATTAACGTTTGGAGAGATGGTGTATTTTTTACTGTTTCTGTAGAGTAGAAAATCTACTAATTACAAGTTAGATGGAAGGTTATAACGTAGCTAGGCAACCAGAAGAATTGGGCATTCTTACATCTATGCCATATTGCACTTACTAGTGATAGCTTTCCAAAATTTAGATAATTCAGTTTTCAGTGGATAATCTCTGTCTGTCTCTACCTCTCATTCTGCCTTCCTTCATCCATTTTTGTAAGGAAATTGAACTAATCTAAATGGCAGTAGACCAGTTTTCTTGATTAACTTCTAAAAAAATTATTTCATCATGGACCCCAAAGAAAGGTGCACCCTAAGATAATAGTAGAAAACCTCCTTGTTATTTTTGGGTTATTTTGCCAGCTGTCTGTATGTTGGTGAGTGCCAATAAAGTACAAGAAGAGTCATGTGTTGCGTGATTGCTGGCCTTGCTTGTGGCAAGTATGGTCAAGATGATGGGCAGGTTCGCCAAGAGCCTAGGTATGATTTCCTTGAAATTCTGCCTGGAGCGAGCCTTATAACTATGATTTTTGAAGAAAACATTCTCTGTTCACCCACTGCTTTGTCTGTGTCTTCATCTAAATGGGGAAAAATCCATTCTACCCTAGAAGTTCTTGTGTGGAGGTGTGCAGGTTGTTCCAGGTGTGCTGGCAGTGCACAGCCTGGCTCTGTATGAAAGCCATTTTAAGAAGACAAGGTTATGCATATCCGTGCATATTCTCAGTTTTGTCTTGAAGTTATTAAGTGGATTTCACAGGGTCTTAAATAGAAAAAGTATTCTAGTCTATTAAGTTTTCTCCTCCGTTTTAATTAAGGAGTTCTGGTAAAATAGCATGTTCTACTTGAGAGAAACAGCTGGTCCAGAATGGCACAGTTTAATTAGAGTTGGATGCATTTTGAAAAAGTGCTCAACCGTGGAAGAGGGGTACTTGGAGAAAACATAGGATTGTGTCATCACACTGGAAATATTCTTACAAGGAAATGAGTCATTAACCTATCCTAGTGTTTTGCACAATCATTGTTATTGTGCGTGAGTGTGATTGTACCTGTGAGTTGGTATGAATATTTAAGTTTCATGTAATGACTGGATGCTGAATCTGTTGTGGGTAACTGAAACAGAGTAAACAAATGTATGACTTTGCATGCCTTAAATAGATAAGAGGGATTAAAAATAGAGTTAACAAAATTCCTGAAGGTAACAAGTTAATTTATTCAGCTGGTATGCATGATGGCTTCCAAGTTTTATTTCATGGCAGTCATTTGAGATTTGGCTGTGTTGATACATAGTCAGAGTTAGGTGGGCCCCATCACAACTTGCACCAGCAAGTTAATGACAGTCAGTGAAACAATTAACTGGCAGGTGTTCTGTAGGTGGTTGTTTCTGTAGGCCTCCACAACTGTGCATTATTTACTGTAAGGTTTTTACTTTTTATATACAGTATTTTGGTTGATAGTATGTTAACTTAAGATGTTGGTGTTCTTTTTATGCAGCTGGCTAATGTTTGCATACTCTTGTTAATAAAATTTTTCAGAGGTCAAAATTAATCCCTGTCTAACTGGGCTGTATCAGACTGATTGCTGACAGTTTCTCTTAAAAATGAAGTCTCTTTTTGTGTCCTGAACTGGAGTTATCCTAGGTATTGTTTTCATCAAATGTGTCCTAGATACTGCCATATATGTAGTTGTAAACTGAAAAATAAGAGTTAAGTAAATTTAGATACCTGGTGCAGATAACAAGAAGATATTTCACAGATCTGTAGATAAATATCTGATCATTATTCTATATGATCAGATATTTATCTATATCACTATTCTCTGGTGATCAGAATTCCATACTTTTTCTGTTTTATTAAGGACTGTAAGTTATTAGTTTTGCAGGACTTTTAAAAGTTGAGTTGGTTTTTGTTTGTGTGTTGTGGAATTTATTTTTTTAAGCCAGAATGCTAGTACCATCTTTGGAGAGAGCAGAAGCCTTCTTCTATTTTTTTTTCCATTTCTCAATCCGTTCATTGCTCGCTGTGTGGTTGCTGAGTTCACAGCGGCGTTTTGTGGGAAACACGGAACGATTTTTAACACTGTTTTTATTTCTCCTTTTTATAACTCCCTTTTCAGAATTCCCCACTGTACCAATACCTGCAGGATTTGGGACACACAGATTTTGAAGTATGTTCCTCGGTGTCGCAGAAGGCAGAGCAATGTGCAGCTGCAGAAAGCCAAAGGGAGCAGACTCTGAGTGCTGCCCAGAAGGTGAGAACTCTCCTGTCGCTGAGTATTTATCTTCTCACAACAGAACTGCATTGCTTCACAAATAGGAGAAATCAGAACAGAGAGAAGTCAGTTCCTGTATTTAAAAACACAAAGGCAAAAACCCCCAGACAATGAACCTCAGCCCGTTATCATATCTTGAAGTTGTGGTTAATCAATATAGTTTGGAGTGTTTCTTTGCACTTATGTAAGCTGGGGAAGCAAGAAGCTTTGATAAATAATTTTTGAGTGTTGAAAATTATCTTATGTAGTAGATCTTATTATGTTAGCTGAGCATGACATTCTGGGAATAGAACCTGTAATTTTCTAGAACAGAATATTTATAGTTTTCAGCACTTCCCAGGCATTCAGTTGCTAAGTATAGCTTTGTCTGTGACAAAACATATTAAGAAAGAGGATTTCTGGGAAGTAGAAATGCAGTAACCAATCTGAATGAGATATTTGATGTGGATAGCTATTGCATTTCTAATAGGATTGCTTCTATCATTGGTTACAAAGCAAGGCTGAATTTAAATCAGGATTTAGCTCACCATTTTCTTTATTTTCAGCTACCTTTAAAAGTATTTGTGGAAATACTAGGTCTACCACTTTTGCTTTTCAAAATTGTCAGCTGGCACTCACCGTAACCCTCAAGAAACCACCTGAAAATATGTCTTCTCTTTAAAGTTAATGGCTGGTTTGTGGTGTGCTTACACTAAAGATCCATATTCTGACTTAGTGTAGGGAGACTTTGATTAAGTGTTTGTTTATTTATTTATTAAATGTTAACATTTGTTCACTGTTAATTAAAAACCAGGATGACATTTTATTGGTTGACACTTTGTTGTCTACTATGAAGTAATGCATGGACTGTCAACTACATTATTTTGCATAGTTGCTTTTGTGGCAGTCAGAAAATCAGTATTTGTCTATATAATTTCCACTTAATTTCATACAAAAGTGCTGTGGGGTTAAGAACATCAAAAGTATTAATATATACTGCTTTTAAAAACCTCAGGTATTCTGTTTTTTCCCCTCCCTTCCCCTCAAGCATTTTATACTTAATTTTATTGTGTTGGCAGCAATTCATCCAATATTGTGTCAGATGTAGAAGTAATTTTTCATGGTTTGCCTTGCAACTTGAAGGGAGTGGGTGTGTGAAAATGGGCTGTCCATTTCTTACAAACACTATGTGATGTTCACATTGTCTCATCTCTGTCTAGACAAGAATACATAGTAGAAATGAGGAAGAAACCTGTGTGTAATTTTTAGTAATAAATTGTCAGAGGTTCTTCCTGCTGCAATTCCAGTACCAGTTGGGAAGAGTTAACACTTCTCTTTTGTAATTTGATGTCAGAAAGTCTGTTTTTGTCATTTGATTTCTGTGTCCCATTTTGGCAGGGTTTCTCAACGGGAAAGAAAATGAGGGAGAGACAGCTGGCCACACATTTAGAAAAGTAGACTGGATTTAGGAGGATCTGAGGCTTTGTTGCAATTTTTTTATGACGTACAGACAAATAATTTGCATTCCTATCCAGTTATTTCTTCAGTTTTACATAAGACTTTTACCATTTCCCTTCTCTTGGCCTTCACTGGCCTAGTCTACTGAAATGATAAAATATCTGGAAAATAAATGGTTTTTGACTTCTGAATATGTACCTACCCACAGTCGTAATGTAAAATGATCTTCCTTGAGACTTGATGTAACTATGATTACAGGGAGCAGATGCTGTTCCACACTGAGTGTTTCCCAGTATGTGTATATCATTTTCCTTCTGTTCTGAAAAGCAAGTTTCCAAATGCCTTAAACACTTTATTAAAATAAAAATGTAAAAGTTGGGAGTATTGCTTTGGGTTTGAGTTGAGATTGTTTCCTCCTCTTGCGTTCAGTCAAGTGGGAACCCTGTGCGGCTGAAAGCAGGTGACACGCAGCAAGAATTTGGCACAGCAGGGGTCTGCTTTGGGATCTTCAGAGCCTGAAAAAACAAATCTGAGAAGAAAAAGAGGTTCCTAATGACTGATAGAAATATTTCTGTTGTGTCTTGCTGTCCTGCCAAGCAGAGCACGTGGTTCAGGCCTAAGGAAACGCAGAGGCACCAGCTGAATTTGAAGCACATCTTAAATACTTCTCAGGACATGTAGTTTTGGTGGTGGTTTTTTGGCCTTTTTATTAATTGAAATATGGTCTTAATGAACTGTGAATTAAAAAGCTGTAAACATGTTTTAAGATTGTGTTCTAGGGGCTGATGAAATGCCATGCTCCCATCTGAAGTATTATGGAGATGTGATTTAGCATAGTAATTGTAGGTGCAGTGTTCCTGGCTGTGCCAATCTCTGGAGAAAGTTACAGCTATAGTCCTGGTCTCATGATCACTTGATACTCAAAAGCACTGCTAGTAAGAGCTCCTAGACTTGTTTTCTGGAATTAAATCCCATTTGGGTAATTCTGCTTGATCTTTACAGAATTTATCACTTCCCATTTACATCTTTCCTTTCTCAGCTATTTTCCTAGACTGCTGTGCATATCTGAATGTTTAAATTGATTATACTGTCATACCTTGTCCCACCTTAGATATGATGATATTTTGTCATTAGAAGGGAGCTGGTGCTGGAGGCAACTTCTGAGAATTGTGCTGGGGCTAGCCCTGAGTAGCTGTGCAGGTGACCTGATGTGGGAAGGCAGAGGGACCAGTCCTTTGCCTAGGTCTGCCCACACACTTAATGTGAGGTATTCAGTGTGTAGCATTATCTTCTGAAGAAGAATTTCTCTACAAAAGAGAAATAGTCCTTAGAATTTTTTTTTTTTAGATTCAAATTAATTTACCTAAAATGTGCATGTACTATGCTAATATTTTTTAAATGTTAGGAGTTATGCATCTTTATTATTTAGTTTACAGAGTTTGACTGAGTGTTGTTCTAAAGCTGTAAGAATACTCTGGAAGCATTGGCAACATGACCTGACTTGTGTGTTGGTGAAAGTAGTTTTACTTGTCAGTAACACTCCCAATGGGAATGCAGATTGTGAGACACTATTCCAAGGATGTGAATAATTCAATGTGTTGCTGTACTGTGTTGGGTCACAGCCCAAGACAGTGGGTTCTCTTGTTTTGTATTTTCAAGCACTGACTTGCCTGTTGAGTGTTTATGCAAGCTCAGATCTTTATTTTTAAACTAAATCATGGAGATGTAGCATGCTAGATTTTTTTTCAGTAACTCCACAGTCTAGTTTAGTAAGGTGGGTAGCAGTGGAAAACTATCTTTGGTGTAGCTTTAAATGTTCATGATAAAAATCCAAAGACTTACAAAGGCTAAGCAGTTGAAAATGATAGGATTCAAGAGGCATATTCGTAAATTAAATGGATTACTCTTTCCGTACCCTGCTTTCCATGTACAGGCAAAAGTACTTTCCAGTGAAATACCTGTCTGAAATTCAAATGCAGAGCAAGAACTTTGTTCATTTAATTTCAATTTTCTACAAATTGTAATTAGAAAATTTTATTTCCTTTTGCACTGCTCTGCAAGAAACTTGAAGGATGATCTTGTGCTGCAGTTAGTGACATTCTTCTGACTTATGTCATTGCCCTTGAGCAACATCAAAATACAATCACTTGGATTTATTCCATAGTCTTAAGTGTGAATTGCTGGGATAGCTCCTCCTACTGAGCCACAATGATGTCAGTGTTTCGGGAAGAGCTCTAATTATCAGATCCCTGTTACTGGTTTGCCTCTTCACTGACCTAAAAACACTTCCTTGTGGCATAGATCTCAAAATCTAAATGTACACAGAAAGATGAGACATTTGTAAAGAAAAGCTTGAGTTAGATTACTTAAATGGGCACCAAAATAAGTTATTTCAAAAATGGTTGAAGCATAAGGGCTTTAGGGTGACAGTTCCTGATGTTAAGGCTGTTGTGCCCTGCCTTGCTGCACCAGACTGGTGGCACTGCCTTTCAGAAGGCTGCCAGGCTGATCACAGGTTAACTACAGAACTCTGAGCTCTCCTGCTGCTTGGGTTTGTTCCTCTATTTCCCACTTGTAGTTAGGGGGAAAACCAAGAAAATACAAACAAGAAGGGAACAAAAATGGAAAAAAAAAAAAAAAACAAAAAAAAACAAACACTATTTAGAAACAGAAGCTGTCACCTTTTATACATGGAGCTATTAGAATCTGTATGTTTTTTTTTTATTATTATTTTGAAACAGTATGCCACAAAATGTAAGCACTTCACAATTAATTTTTTTTGACATACATTTTACCTGATTGTATTACATGTCAACAGTCTGAAGACTGAGACAGGGCCTCAGAATTAATGAAATATATATAACTAAATATTTTGAAAAATGCTTCCTGTCAGTTCAGTCTGAGGAAGGTAGATAGAATGGTGTGTCAAAAGCTGTGCTTTTTTGTTCTGAATGCCTGCAGACTTAAGCAAAACCATGCATCTATTCAATTATAATCTGTCATGCATCTTGTTTTAGGAAGATACATGAGTAGAATGTGTGATGACTGAGAGGGAGTCCCTCTGTTAGTGGCATCTGAAGTTCATTTACAGCTCAGACAAAAGTGTGGATTTAGGTTGTGTGGAAAGCAACACAAAGTACCTGCTGGTGCACACTGGTGTGGACAGGGAGTTTTTGGGGCATTTCCTCCTCTTACCATCACTCTTTCTGTCTCTGTTTACAGCTCCTCTGGAGTTGTGCTCAGGCTGCAGTGGGCTGCTGAGGAGAGGTTGTCCCTGTTCTGGTCTTTCACTTCTCTTCAGCCTGTCAGTCATTTAACCTTTGGGCTTTTATCCCCCAGGAGAGAGAAAGTCTTTCATATCAATGCAGTAGCTGCCAACTTGAGATCAATATAATCTTAGCTGTAGTTATTTTTAACAGAACAACATAACAATCCATTATGCTCCAAATAGGTGGGGTTACTGAAGGTTTTATTTTATTCTCCTGTCCACAAGGAAACTGACGGGAAGCAGATGGTCTCTTAGTGTACTCTGAAGTTAGGCCAGACACAGTAAGTGAAACTTCCTTACAGGTACTTGGGTCTGAATTAACAAGAAAATCAAATGCAGAAGTAAAGGATTTGTCTGCTGTTATTTATTTAACTTTGGCTTTGGTTTTTGGTTTGCTTTTTTAAATTGGAATAATTTCTGTTCCTTTCAGCAAGGCATCCTGTCAAAACTAGTTGAGTTTTTTAGAAGCTGGTTTCCTTTTCCACAGTATAAGAAAAACGATGACATACTTCACCGACTGGTAAGTGATCACTTTTTTTATTTTTCCATTTCCTTTCCTAATCCACAGGTCTTCCTCTCCTCCATATCTCATCCTCTGAACATCTTCTTTGGTCTGTATTGTTTGTTTTGGCTCTAAGAGTATTATTTATTCTTTAGATGATACTAATTCTGGTTTTCAGTTACTGTGCCAGACTGGGCACAAAAGGACAGGAACAGTATCAGTAGCCAGGTTAAAGATGTTCAAAATGTGGAAGATAATAAAATATGTGAGAAATTTAAGAAATTATTGAAAGCTGAAATGAGTTTAATTGCAGTGTTGGTACCCCGTTGGTGGAAGGCAGTGGGGAGATGTTGACCATGTGTTACAGCCTAGTGCCTCGTAGAGACCACTAAGACAGAAGGTTCTAGAGCTTCAGCTTGCTATTGCTTCACTCTCTGCTTCAGCTTGTTAGCTCAGGCACAGCACCACCACAGTGCAGCTTTACTGCCCCTGGACCCATCCTGGCCTCTTTGTTTCTACACTGCTCTCTACAGGGCTTCTGCTTTTGGGAAAGGCAAAGCAAACTTTGTTTGGTCTTTCTCTGCAGCACCACTTTCCAGTCTGGGCTTGTCTCAGATCTGCTTTAACTTGTACCCAGCTCCTTCATGCTCCTAGTATAGCTTGCAAATGTCACTTCAGACCGTTCCAGAATCTAGAATTTTGATTTGTTTTTTTCTACTACAATGTAGGGATGATGGCTTCAAATGGAGCTTCAAAAGAAAATGCTGAGCAACATGAGAAGTTAGAATTTTCCATTTCTCACAGAGTTCTGCTGTATCTCAGTTCTTCTTTATCTCAGGAGGACATAATTTCCTCTGAAAATCTCTCATTAGTGATCTTTGATTGACTTTTTTCTTCCTCCCTCTTCCCCTATGAATTGAGGGTATTATCTTAACAGCAATTTTTAGCCTTACTTTCTTGAGATGGAGGCATAACTGAAGAACATGGAAAACATGTTTGTCCGGCTGCATACTCCAGTAGAGTATTGAAATGACACAGGATGCGTCGGAGGAGGGCAGAGTTTCCTCTTGCACATAGTCCTGAGACAAATGTTTTCCATTAAATGTAGAATGAAAGTTATCTGAGGTGACATCTGTGCATGGAATTAAATTTCTAAACTAGCTATCTTATGGTTTCATAAAGAATCTCATTCTGTCAGTGACAGAATGAAACAGATTTTGTACTGTGAAATGTCACACTTGTGTTAAAAGTTTCTATTAGAGACTTTTCAGAAATATTCTCTTTTCTCTCCTGTAATTAGCTAAATTCAGGGATGCACATGTTCAGTGTTTTTTGGGTTTTGTTATGACATTCTTAACTTTAAGTAATTATGGTTTGGTGCAGTATGCAAATAAAAATTTCAGGGGGCTTCTCTGATGGCTGTATTTGTCTTCATGAGCTCCATATTTGTCTTCAAGAGCTGTAGTTGGGGCAAAAGTAGCAAATGCTAATGGCATCAAATTTGCAACTGTGTAACTCCCCAAAGCTTGCCTGAGGTTTAGCATGTGGGAGGTCTTCGGAGCCCCATGCTGTTTCATGTTTGGATGGAGTTCCCTTGGGAAAGGTACAGAATCCTGCAGGGGGGTACTCCCTGCCTTGGCTCGGGGTGTCAATCTAGTGCACTGTTATTAGGTGTCCTCAAGTGACGTTTGTTGACTAATTAGCAATATCTCTCTTTCTCTAAGTTTCATTTGTTAATGACATAAATGATGTCATGGCATTTAAAAAAAACTATTTTCAGTTTTTTGAATGATCGTCTAATAGATTCAGTACCTCTCTTTTTCTTATGCAAATACAGTGGCATAATCTGTGGCGTGTTTCCAGTTATTGTTACTGTCTGGGTCAGATCACAAAGTCAGTGTGATGTATCCTGTAAGCCCAAACTCTTAGGTAGTGTGTGAGCTTTAAAAGTAAAACAAGTGTAATAAAAAAGTAGCTACTTGTGATATATCTGAAACATTTCCCTGCTCTGGGAACAGATTGTTGTCAGTCAAGTGTAGGGTGTGTGGGTGTTTGCCTTATTCTGCTAACTTAATTTTAAGAATTTGCATATTCTTTACTAATGCCTGTTTTTTCTCCTGCCCATTTGTATGTGGTAAGGATGTTGGATTTCGATATGACACGCTCCGTACCATCCTGCAACAGGAAGTTCTGCTGCAGGAGGATGTGGAACTGATTGAATTCCTTGACCCCAGTATCCTGTCTGCAGGGCAGTGTAAGCAACAGGAAAACAGACAGCTTCCAACACTACGCTCCCTAGCAACTCCTAATATTTGGTATTGTATTGAGGATATCTACCATTATAGTCACTGAGAAACAAGCAAAAAATATATTGTGCATTCTTGATATAAAATACAACATTAAAGTAACTATATTTTTGCTCACATCCTTGGGGCTTTATTCTACTGGTCCCCAGATTTTTGAATAAGCATGTTTTTTCCATTGGGTATTTTATTGAAAGAGTGAATTTTAATCTGGGGTAACTACATGAATATGAATGAATACTCCCTAACTAATATATTCTATAAGGAGGAACTAACATAGCTGATTAATTCATTAATTTCTGAAGCTATGTAGAGGTGATTTTGATAACGAGACATGAGTGTGAAGACTGAATTGAAAAGTGTTTATTTTGGTGTGGTCTTTATAAAATATGTTGTGTGTGGGGCAGCAGTATCTGAACAGCTACCACCTGTATTTAAAAAATAACAATGCCACTGGTTGTTCTGACAGTATCTTGCTTGGAAATGTGGTAATCAGTAGGAAGAAATATCATGTAATATGGACCAGTGCTATTTTCTCATATATACACTAAAAAAGTAGACAAAATTATAGAGTCACACCTCAACTGTTTAAGCTGTGTTAATATTGATGCTCTGTCAAACAAGAGAACTTTTGAACCAGATGTTTCAGGTCCTAGCATTATTCAGTTTCTTTAACTTTCAGCTGATAAAGTACACTTACAAAATTTGTGAATGTTGTTCAGCTTCCAGATGACATCAAGTTTTTGTTTTCATAGACCAGAGGTCAACAGTAGCTTGGAGAAATACCCTGAAAATGATAGAAAATTCAGTAAAGATAAAAGTTTAATGCTACACTTGGGAAGGAAAAGTCAAGAAACACCAAGTGATGAATAATTGGGTATGCTGTACTACTCCAGGAAAGGATCTGCATATCTCTGGGATGGAATAGTGTTATGATATGTAGAAGGTGGTGATCAGTCATCATTTGTTCTGTTCAGAAAAGGGAAGCATAAGAGGAAGAATAATGCAATTAATCTGCCAGTGATTCAAACTGGGACTTGGGGGAAGTCTTTTGAACTCTAAGGATACTTAGGAGTTGGAATAGCCATGACATGGGTTGTGGAGTCTCCGTTTTCATCTTTGGTCTGTCCATGATGATCTGGGTTAACTCACCAGAAACTGAAAATGAACAAAGTGAGCTGTTAAATCCCTTCTAGTCTTTCATTGTTGTGATTTGATTTATTTTAATCGTGGGACTTTATTTTTTAATGTACCAAGGAAGTTAGAGACTGTGTGTCTGTCCCTTTCAGAGGTAGGTACATATTTGGCATATTTTAACCCTGGATTTTTACTGAAACCTATCAGTAGCCACTAGCCCTAAAGAGTTAACACTTGTAAAGCTGGTTGAAATTTGACCACAAAACTGTCCAGGAAACAGAAACCCAGAGATGGTGTCTTATTTTAGAAATGGAAAAATATTCCAAGTCTATACTTCCAAACCTAAATGCGGGATACACAGCTCTAAGGGGTAAAGGAAAAAAATGTTTTTCATTGAAAACATTCTGGAAAAGTATAGTTGTAGTGCACCTTGAAGCTGGTATCCCATCCATCTCTCTGAAGAGTGTGATTATTTTACAAAACCGTGTAATAATATACATGAAACACAGTGTATTTTCTAGCAGTTACTTATATTTATGTTGAATTTTTATAGCGGAAAGTAACAACTTTATAGGCTTTTAAAATATCTTTGAGAAGTAACTGAGATACTAGGAAATCTATTCTTTAAGGATTTTCAAAAGGTGCCAAACTTTTTTAAAAGACTATTCAAGCCATCTTTATAAAATTGTGTTAGAAACTAGTGGTGCATTGGAGTCCAAGTTAAATGAGTCACACTCTAGAAAAAATACAGCTGGCACTAATTGAGGAATTTGCTACCAAAAGAAACATGCCCTTCCCTACTGTACTCTTGAACCTGGAAGTACAGATATTACAGTTCCTACACGCCCTGGTTTATAATGCTGAGTAGTCATGTTTTTTTCTTTTTTTTTTTCATTTTCTTTTCTATTTTTTTAAAGTCATGTAAATGTGTAAGAGAAACTAACCTTTCAAAGTGGTAAATTACTCTCCTATTCGTGCTGTAAAAAAGCTGAAGAAAGGTTTCCTTAGAGTTCACCAGCCAAGTAATATCATGTACGTATTCATACAAACCTGTCACAAGGGGTAGTCTTCAGTGTTTACAGCTCCCTTCAGGACCTACATAAAAGCCCCACAAGTAAGCTCTTGCAATCTCCAATGTAACTGAAAAGTTGGTAATTTTCCCAGCTGTTTGCCCTCAGTAATGTGTGGTTGGTGGTACTGTCTCTTCGCAGGGATGTCTCGCTGTTCCTTGCCTTTGTAAGTGCGCTGCTCGTGTTTCCTTCGTGGTGGAAGGAATCCTCATGGCTGCTGTGCGGACCCGTGCTGCTCCTCTATGCAGCCTCTAGGGCGTGCGGCACGTGGAGGACAGCCAGGCTGCAAATGTCCCTGCGAAAATACTCTATCCAGCTGGAAGAAACAGTGGCCAACAGCCGGGCCTTTACTAATCTCGTGAGGAAAGCACTACGACTCATTCAAGAGACTGAAGTGATTTCCAGAGGATTTACCCTGTGAGTCTGTATTTCGCTTTACTTAATGCACAGATCCGTACAAACCAGCTGTCATCTAAAATTGTCCTGTTACATCGTCTCCCATAACAGGTGGAATTACTGAAAAACATAATACTTAAAGGTTTTAATTCACATGAAGTAGTATAATTATGATTCGTACTAGAAGTATGAATTCTAACAACTCAATGTTAAAACCCCACATCCTGAAGGTGAATTAAGTCTCACAAAACTCATGTGCCTTTGAAATGTTCTGCATTGCTACCAATGAAATATATAAACAAATGGACTTTGAACTAAGTTAACTATTTTGGAGAGACATTTAGAGTTTTTTATCTTACATTACCAAATTCATGTAAATAAACTGATCTGCAAGTAATCACTCATATTTTACAAAACAGAATGACATGAAAACCATTCTATTTTTATTTAACAAACATGTCTAAAGTAGTGAGAACACAGTAACCAGCAAAAACCAAATATTATTTCCCACTTCAAGTAAAGTTAACATTAGTCTTTTTTTCTTGCATACAGTGTTGAAACATTTATATTCTTAAATTATTTACTGTTGAATTTGCCTCTCTTCCACTTAAGGGATGCAAAAATGTTTCTGATTATTTAGCTCTTGTAGTTATTGGATAAGTTTTGCTGATTTTCTGTGTGAAAGGACATCAGAAAGTGTTCGGTGTATTCCAAAGCCCACAGGCCTGTTTCTGTGCACTCTCATTGCCGTGGATGCTTGCGCATTGTAACCACCTACGATGAATCCATGTGTGCCAGTTCTGCTGAAGGCTAAAGGAGGTGGGAAACACCAACACCTAAAATACAGCCAACTTCTTTCTAAAAAAAAATCAGAAGTTCCCTTCTGGGCAACAAGATGTTTATCCGTGCCAGACCAACTATTCTACATTCAGACACACGTTCTTACATGCAAGTGTGCAACTTTAGACTTAAAATTCTGGATTAATTTTTTTAGCTTGAGGTACCTTCAGTGTATTTCAATGAAGAAATGTTTCATTCTCCTTTGGAATGCATAAGCATGTCTTCAGTCTGCCTAGCTATGTGTTTTTTGTTTTGGTCTGGATTTTTGCTGAAGAAGCATATACTTGAGCAATAGGCAGTCTTATCTTTGCAAACGGGTTCTTAAAAGAAATTATTGTTCAGGCTTGTCCAAATTACAGATGAGAAAAACATTTGGAATTTTGCCTAAGTTTAAGCAAACGAACTTGTGGTCAATGTCTAAATTGCTGCTGCCTTGTTCTTTTACTACATATCTTAGATAACAGATTAACAAAAAACAGACTGGTCTTTAAGCTGATGCTTGATCTAATAGCTTCTTTACTTGAAACTTTGGCAAGCTTTTCAAAAGACTTGGGTATATGGATGGAGTGGGAGAAGTTTGACTGTGCCAGCATCCTCACTGGAACAACTGTACAGTATAAAGAAGTCAGTTTTGGGTTGCTTTAGCCTAGAGGAACTTCTAAATCCAGAGTGTCTTTTCCTGCATCCACATGTGCAAGAGATGCTGCTGCACACAGCAGTGTGAAATTCTTTGCTTTGGTTACTTCTTTGAGTATGATCCAAAATGCTAGTTTTCCCTTTTTTTTCCCTAGAATTTTCTACAGTAAACCACCAGAACAAAGTTTAGTATTTTCTCCTGTATAAGGTTATCAAATCTTAGTGCTTTTTTAGAAGGAGTCTCATGGCAATAGAAATGGTTCATTTGAGAAGTTACTGAGTATCCTCTTGTATTATTTTACATCCTTGAAGGAATGAGATTTCAATGAGGTGCAGCATCCTGGTCTCTGTGCAGCTGTTTTAAGGTACTGCTGATTCAGCATAGGCCTGTGCATTGACCATATTGTGAGTGGAAAGATACTGAAGCTGTTATTTAAATAGTGCCAAGTTCAGACTTTGTCTGGTTGTACTTAGCCAAACTCTGACAGGGCAAGTCTAGGTCTGCAGTTTTGGCCTGAAGTCCTCATACTCCACTGCTGGTTTTCCTCCCCATAACACCATCCATTGCTGTTCTCATAGGCTACTTTACACATCCATTGAAGTATCTATGGCTTTGCTTTATTCTACCCTATTTGCTCCTTATTAATTGATACTGGACTGTCTCTGTAAGTGGGAGATTATTACTGATGAGGTTTTGGTCAGTTCTCTATAGGTTAAATGGTTTATTACTGTGTGGTAGTGCCTGCTATACATAGTCAAACATCCTTTGGCTTTCATTCCCCTCCCAGTAAAACTGACTGCAGCCACAGGAACTAGAAAAGGAATTAGATCAGGAACTAAGAACTTGAGCAGGGAGCTTGGATTAGATGGCCTCCAGTGATCCCTTCCAATCTTAACTATTCTGTGATTCTGTAATCCTGTCAGGCTTCTCTTACATTAGCTGCTCTCAAAGACAGCTTGATACTCTGATTCCAGCATGGCCTTTGGGAGTATTTAATGCTCTGCTGGAATCTCAGGTGCATCTGTGTGGTACCAGCTCTGTGATGCAGAGATGGCCAAGACCTCACCTGGGTGGCTTGGATTACAGAAATTGTGTAGCAAAGGTAGGGCAGTGCTGTACTCAGGCAGAAGGGCAGTATTTCTGTCTAATTGCTTCATTTGCAATTAGCCAAATGAAGCCTGATCACAGGTTGCAGCCTGCAATTTCTGGAGGGTAATGAAAGTATGCTCATTGTCTTGCACATCATAAAACAAGAACTGAAGGAATACACAATGAAAGGCTGCAGCAGTAAGCAGCAAGTGTTTATTCCCTTGCTTGTCACCAAAATAATTAACTTATTTTCCGAAATGCTCCCTTTTTACTGTATTTTAAACTTTAATTAAGCTCTATGAACTTAATGCATATGGATATATATTAGCATCTTTAGAAAACTGTTTTCATGGTGGAGTGCAGTAATAGATTTTTATTAATGTGTTTATATAAACTTGTTCAAAGTTGAAAGCCAATTTAAGATTTGGCTTGTAAAATTAATGTAGAAAATATGTTGTTGTTCCATACAGTAAAATGGGTTTGGAGCTGTAGGAAAGGGGAAATTCACACTCAAATTTTCTTTGCTTCTTGCTACTTGTGGCTGATAGGCAAAACTGATAGCATCTAAGTCCAATTAAATACATAGAGGATAAGAGAGAGACTTTTTACAAGGGTGTGTGGTGATAGGGCAAGGGGGAATGGCTTTAAACTGAAATAGGTCAGGTTTAGATTAGATATTAGGACCAAAATTATTGACTGTGAGGGTGGTGGGACACAGGAACAGATTGTTCAGAGAAGTGGTGACTTACCCATCCCTGAAAGTGTTCAGGGCCAGGCTGTATGGGACTTTGAGGAGCCTGGTGGAAGGTGTACCTGCCCGTGTCCCTGCCCATGGCAGGGGGTTTGGAATTAGAGGATCTTCATGTTCCCTTCCAACCAAAACCATTCTGTGATCTGTGAAGATAAATGAAACACTAGGAATTTAGGGGTATGACATACCTGACAGAAAAACATATAATAGATTCTACTAATTAAATTAGTCAAATAAGGAATAATTTTTTTATAAAAAGCACTGAAACAATCCATTCCAGAAGGAAAGCAGATTATTTTGCTGAATACTGGCAGTACATGCTGTGCATGAGTTATGCTACATTTGTTCTCTATAGGAGTTGGAAAAGTCTGCATCACTGTAGTAGAACATAGATCCCTGTCTATTTTATGGTAGAAGAATTTTGCTCCTTTTCTTTGAGCTTTCTTCTGATAATTCACATGGGCTTAGGTCTACAAACTAATGTGAGAGTTTATACATAAACACTTCCAGTTGTTACTTCCAAAAGCTAGGGAAGGGTTAGAGATTGGCATGTACTCCATTACATGCTGTGTTCCCTAGTGAAAGATACAGCAAGGCTAGCATTTTAAATTTACATTTAGAAATGGAAGTAAACACAGTTTGGTTTTTATTTTTTTGAAATTGTAAAGTCATTTATGAGATGTTATATAAACCATTTTAATAACACATAATTTAAAATGGTATGCAGATATTTTATATTGTATTTCAGCTAGCATATTCAATATATGGCAATATTTGGCATGAATCTGCTTGTGTTAATGGTGTTAAACACACTGATATATGGTTCCAGCCTTGCTCACTGGGTGGGCTGCTCTGGTTTTCATATCTGATAGTGAAGGCCACAAGCTATTTCCCCTCCCAGTCAATGTGCAGCATGGTTCAGTGAAGCACACGGAGTAGGACTGACCTTTTCCCAGCAGTGTCAGTCTGCTGACTTGGTCAGCTTTTTAGTCACATGGACTACTGAAATAGTTACCAATGCAGCAACCCACCTCAGGCTTACCAGGTACCCTGTGTGCTTTTCCCTTTTAAGTGGCTGCACATGAAATCACCTCTTCACTCTGCCCTGGGAAGGGTGAGAGCAGAAGCAGGCTTCCAGTCCCCAAACAATTAGCCACAACTGACTGTCCTGTTGTCCAGACCATGTTCATTCCTGAGCTGATTCTAGTAAAAACAGGCCCAGCAAGTAGAGTGCACCGAGGCTGTTTCCAGAGTCTCAGTCACAGGTTTGACATCAGATTGTGTATGAGAAGATACAGCTGGAGCTTAAAGATCCACAGACCTGTTCAGTCTTCACCCAGATCACAATTCATTTTATTTCTAGACGAGGTGATTTCTTACAGTGCTAAAGCCAATGTGAATTATATTCTAATAGGCAAATGGCATTGTTTCTTTTAAATGGTATATTCACCTGAATAGCCAGACACCAAATGTATTTTCTTATGTGCTTGTGTAGTGTATCCATGTCATGTGTTTACCTGTCAAGACTCTCACAAACACAGCTGCCATTCATTGCATGATGATAAAATCTATGTCACCTCTCAAATAATATTTTTCTTCACCTAGAAAACGTTCTGCATTAGAAAGGTCAAAAGAATATGGTGTTTTGTATGGAAAGCTATGTGTTGGCACCTTTT